>NW_022589773.1:5401835-6133313 GCF_004348235.1 Phoca vitulina | reverse complement strand
GGGCGCCGGGCGGGAGGGGCTGGCGGCGCGCCGGGGCCGCGGGGCTGGGTGGGCTGCGCCGCCGGGGCGCGGGAGCGCCGGCCCGCGTCTCCACGCTCCCTCGCTCGCTCGCTCGCCGCGGGCCCCCCGCCCCCCGAGGCCGGCCCCGCGGGGCGGGGAGGGGGCCGACTGCGGCGGGCCCGGCCGGGGGAACGGCTCCGGGGGGAGTTCTCACGGAGGGGGTCGCCTGGGATCCCATTTTCACGCTTGAAAGGGTCGCCACCTTGGCTTCCGCTCCTCAGCCTGCTGGTGGCTCCCGACTCGCCAGCGGAGGCAGAGCTGGGCTGGAAGGGCTGGTGCGGAGAGTGACAGCGCCGAGGGGGGAGGGTGGGGGCCGAGGGCGCGCGCGCAGCGGAGCGAGCCCTCTCGTCTCGGTGGCGCTCGTGGAGACCTGCTGGAGGGCACGGGCGCACGCTCCCGCTCCCGCTCCCGCTCCCGCACGCCGGGAGTGCGACAGCCGGGGCTAGCCGAGAAGCACCTTAAAAACCCCGGGCCCACACTTCCCCCCTCCCGCCGCCGTTGGTGGGAAAAGAGGCCAGAGGTGCTGCTCTGAGTTCAGGAAGGGGCCACGGGTGGGAGAGAGGTACGTGTTGACGCTTGCGCCCACGGCAGCGGGCCTTCTGGTGCCTGCCACCCATTAAAGAGGTCGGCGGCTAGCCGGGGTGCTGAGTGTGGCCTCAGGGGAGCCCTGAGCTGGGGCGGGCCGACTCAAGCCCCTTTAGACCCGATGCCGACACTGGGCCCACAGGACCTCCAGGGACTGTACCTCTGGGATGACGTGTGCTATGCCTCCAGTTATTTAAGTTCATGTGAAAAATGACTCCTAGTGTGTGGATGAGCAATCAGTCCAAAGTTTTCAGATCTCAATTTCCAACACCTAAGAAGAACCATATGGATTGTTGTCTGTGGAAGACACCCAGAGACCTCTTTTCCTAGACCTGGGAGAGAAGACTGTCTTCTTCCATTTTTATCCCTCCTTCCTCCCTGGGGAGGGGAAATCTAAAAGAACTAGACGCAAATAATAAAGACCCACAATGGGCGGCCCTAAATATTTAATAATTGTATAACTGAGGTCTTGAACTACAATAGTCCTTTTTCAGCATTCTGTGTGTTCGATTTTTTTTTTTTCCTTCCAGTAGTTCAACATGCAATTAATTGCCTTCACAAAGAAAGACAATGCTTTTTGGTGTCATCCTTTGTTACTGTAACTTATTATTTCTGGGTGGTACCTCGGATAAATTGTTGCCTCAGGTGCATTGTGCACCCATGTTGTAAAACAAGGGGCTTTCAATTGTGAGTTTGTGTGTGTTCCAGCTGTCACCCAGCTTCCTTCCACAAGGCTGTAAAATGCCTTTGAGTCCAAGATCTTTTTGTATTAAAATGTTGAATCAAGGTGGACACCAATAGGCCCATTCTCAATTTGGGGTATTAGCTTCATTTCAAACTCACTGTGAGAAGTGTTTCTAATTTCTGGTTATAATCTAGTCCTAATCTAACAAGCTATTTGAATAGGAGTTCACCCCATTTGGAATTATTTTGTGTGGGGGTGGGGGGGAAGACTGTTTTTACAAATTGTCTTCAACTTTCTACAGATAGAAAAACTGATGAAGCAAATCAATATGGATTAAAATATGTCTTCCCTGTTTTTATCCTCATTCCTCTCCTCTCTCTCTCTCTCTCTCACACACACACACCTTTTATTTTCTCCCGCCTCTGCCACAGTGTATAAAGCCCTATTGAGACATGTAGGCGTGATGTGTAAACCGGATTAGCAGTATGAAAGAAAGACACACAATAAGCTGGAATTGTTTTACTTCCCTTTCATTTCTCATGCCTATATCTCTAATAAATTTGTTGCTCCAGCAGTGGGTCAAAGGGATCATGTTGCTCAGCTTCTTTTTCATGCAAGACCCAATGGCAGAGATCACTGAAATGAATGGTGTGCCTTCTGCCAAATGCAAAGCTTGATATAGATATATTAGATGCGGAGATAGAGATGAGGCAAGAGAGAGATGGAGGAAAAAAATGTTCAGAGTCTGGGTCTTTCTAGAATACATCTCTATCCACTGGAGTAATGTGGCTAAGAAGATACTTGAGAAGGGGGGAAATCAGTACAAGGATCAATGCTATGTTTTCTTTCAAGTTCATTGTAGGCTCTGAACATTTTCTCTGTAGTTGGTGACCCAAAGCTTTGGCACCGCATAAAGTCTAATTCCCCTTTTCAAGCTAGTATTTGAACCTGGAGTAATAAATGTGGAGATTTCTGGGACCTTCTCAGGACATCTCCCCTTTGCCACCCTCTGCCCCCATCCCAAGCTCACTGCAGGCTCAAAAAAATGCCAGTGCTCCTGGGTTTGTGCTGTAGACCCCTCATTTACTCCTTTGTGGAATTGGGAGCAGCTTCCCATTAAAGGAGATCAGGGGTAATTAGCAGCATTATTTTGACAAGTTGGCTAGAGCTGTTCCCTTTCCTCCAGTCCTGGGGAGGAGGGAATAGGGGGAGGAAACAGAAGGTAGAAGGGGAAGGGGAGGGGAGTCATGCTTAGGGGTTTCTCATTCTGTGGCTGCTGAATCTTTTTTTTTCCCTCCCCCCTGAAACCATTTAGACTCATTTTCTACCATCACCTTTTAAGTAAATACAAAAGCTGCCAATGAGAAAATAATAAGGCATTCTTAGAGAGCCAAGAAAATGTGGTGGATGGTGGCATACGGGCTTGAACTAAGTCAAGACTCCTTATCCAAAGTACCTGCTTTCAACCGCTCCGGCTCAGGCCCATCACTCACATCCTGTACCCTGGGCTCCCCACCCAGAAATAGAATATTACATCAAATCCCCAGTTCCTCTCCCCATCACAGCCTCTCAACAGGCATACTGTGGGACTTAATGTAACATTTGCAATTCTTTGCATTTGTGGAAAAGAGCATTAAACTCAGGCAAAATTATAACAAGGCCCAAAGGTCAACTTAGAATACATTTACCCCTTTATTCATTTCTACTTTGCAAAAATTTGCTAAATTACACTAGATTTTAAAGACCCACTTCGTTGGATCTGAGAAACCAGTGAAAAGTTAAATCTCACTATGGTTTCTCATTACTCAACCAAGTCCAGCTCCCACAATTGCTTATCATTGGAATGTCCAAATACAAAGGGCAGATGTTTCATTTCAGTGTTATCACTTGGATAATCGGATGTCATTTTTGAGATGTGTGTGGTGTGGCCACAGATATTTTAAGTATTGGAGCAGAGAAGGGGAAATATTTTTCATATTCATAGTTTAAAAGTTTAAAGAAATCTGTTTGAAAACTACAGAGTCCTATGACGTCTTGGATCATGGTGGGAAGACCTAAATGACAAGTGATGCACTGAGATGATGCATTCCCCTTTACTTGGAAAGGGGAAATAGAACACTCAACGGTTGCTCCAAAGAGGGCCAGCAACTCCTGCTGGTTGAAAAGGCCCCAAGCTCTCACTTATTTGGTAACTCCCAGGAGGGGAGCCACACTGCAGAGAGGCCATTAAAGGGACTGTCTTCCCAGCAGACACCTTCACAGGCCTCGCTCCTCCAGCCACCCTCATCTCAGGTCTGGAGAATTCTTAGGGTTAGTTGAAGTTAACAAACCCGGTGTGGCGCAGCGGTCCCCTGCACAGGGCATGCATATTAAAGCCGACAACGCTTACAAATGTAAATAAGGGCAGATTGATTAGGAACAACATTATCGCTGGGAATGTCGCACTCGCATGCATCAGCAATGAGGCAAATTGGGGGCAGCCTCAGCCCTGACCACCCAAGTCGAGCAGGCTTTTACACTGGCTCCTCTTCCCTTTCTTAAAACGTTACAGAAACAAGGCCAATTAGATCCTCAAAGTAATTCATCTCTGTGTATGAAAAAAGCAGACCACAGGGGAAGCGGCGGGTGGGGGTGGGGAGATTAAGATAGCGCTTGTTAGAGCCCAGGCTGGGGACTGCGTCCTGGAACCGATGGGTAGAATTTACAGGCCGGGACTATTGTCTGAGATGCTGAAAAGTTAACCTATCAAACAGCGGGTGAGGAGGCTGAGGGCGCTGAGAACCCGGGAGATCAATGTTCAAAACGTTTAGGAATTAAGTCCAACTGAGGGAAATGAGCCCGAGTGGAAGAGGCTTTGCCATTGAAATGGTGCACATGTAGCAGCAGTCAGCACGAAAGAATATGCAGCTGCGTGCAGAGAGTAATAAGGAACCATGATGTGTACATAGCCCATAATTTCATTTTAGAATTCCATAATCCAAGCAGCTAAACTTAAATTGCTGTAAATAAGAGACTCGGAGGCACAACTAATGTTTTGGTCTAAAACGCTGTAAAGGAATTTGAAGAGACAAACGAAGCAACCTATGACTACATGATTACCTTGCTATACAGCACGATTCAAATATAAACAGACTGACATGTAAAACTAGGGGGTACAACCCCCAACTCTAAAAAATAATTTCCAGCGGCAAGCACTTAATAGTTTGACTTCAAACGTCTGCAGAACCACTCAGTAAGGAAAGTTGGAATAAATCTCCTTTCCTACTTTCTGTTCTTTATCAAACATAATAAAAATCAGGATTTCGCTTCAAGATTAAACTTGCTATGTGTCGAGCCCATTCCTCCCTGCGATATTATTTATTAATGTGTCATTTTAATCGCATAGTGCTTGCCTTCCCTTCTGGATTTTAGCAGCCCTCCCAGAGCGGCGCACAAAATCACGTGCTCCTTCGGAGTTTTGAGTTTTGAATTTCCGCGCTGGCCGGGTACTCCGGTCCTCCTCTTGATCTCGTAAATACCCTCAGACACTTCTGCTGTCTTTGTCTCTATTCTGCGGGACACCCTACCCCGCCCGGGGTACCGCATCACGTTCCGCCGGTTTGGAATTCAGGAGACAGGGCCTCCCACTGAAACCAGGAAGGAGAAAAAGCTAGAAGGAAGGCGGTGAGGCTGGATAGAGAGGAGAAAGGGGTGAAAGAGGAAGGAGAAAGGAAAGGGGAGATGGAAAGAAGGAGGGAGGGGGAAACCGCCAAAGAGGATCAGGAAGAGGGCGGGGAGGACTGGCGACAAGCCCCCCGCGGGAGCCGCGTGGGCTGCCCCGGTGGCCTGCTCGCCCCGCCGCAGTCCCCTTTGGGCCGGGGCCGCGGACACCCGGCCGCTGAATGGGAAGGGACCCGTGCGCTCGGCCATTGGCCGGCCGCGGGAGGCCGCGCGGACATTGGGCAACGTAAGGGGGCCGGACCGCCTTCAGGAATGTACTACGGCGCGTCCGGCACGTCCGTCCGCGCCGGCGGGGCGCGAGCCTCCTCTGGGCTCCCGGGAGGCCGAGCTGGAGACTTGGAGTCCGCCCGGCGCGAGCCAAGCGCACCGACTTCCCTACCTGCTCCGCCTGGGCCGCGCGGGGAGTCCCGGAGCTCGGGTGCGCGCGCAGGCGGACGCACGCGCGCGCGTGCAGGCCTCCCGGCCGCCCAGCGCGCGCCGCCCGGGCCCGGCCCTGGGTCACGTGGTCGCGTGGGCTCCGCCTTCTCCCCGCTCCTCCCCCTTTCCCTCCATCTGGGTTTCTTTCTTTCCTTTCCTTTCTTTCTTCTTTTTTTTCAATGAACACACACCGTGTGCATCTTAAAGCCACCCTGCCCCATTTTACGGCTGCAGTCGGCTTCTAGCTGCCGCGGGTCCCCCTCTGCAGTTCAACCACGTTTTTAAAAAAGAAAGGGAAAAATAATAAAATGAAGCAGAATCGAAGAGTTTGTGGGTCTGGTCGCTATCTCAGGGAGGATTTAATAACTTGCAAACAAGAAAAACAAACTACGCTCTTCAAAAATTATATTTTTAAGTAAAAAGCGGAACTATGTAGGTAGTTTAAGATGTCTGGCCCCAGGATCCACTTCAGAGGGTCGCGTGTTTTCTTCCCCAACGGGAAGCGAATCCCCGGGATGTCTCGGTGACACTGGCCGCAGTGTACTGACAAGTCCTCGCAATCAGCGCACAATTTGTTTCGAATGAATCCAACATCAAAGCCTTTATTCTCCCCAACGTCACGCTATTATTAAATATAACAGGATGCGTACCAGTTTTTGAAAAAAAAAACGTTTAAAACGGACTTTAAATAATTTAAACAAGGACTTGTGGTTGATAAAAGGGGGGAGTCCAAATGAACCCCAAATAGTCAAGAAAACTTTTTTTCTCTTTCTCAGTGAAAACAATTCCGTTGCTCCTGGTTGTTAAAAGGATTCTGTTGTTTCTTTTTTACATATGTCATATTAAAGATTCAAATAAAAACGCCTTTGCCTCCACAAGATTGCTTCGGTGTCTGGATTCCACGTTTTTAAAACACTGACTCCTTCAAACGGGGACTGTGCTGCCGTGGGTTTTCGGGTGGGGTGGGGGGAGGATTTTAAGAAAGGGTGGCTTTTCCCAACGTCCTTACTTTCCTCTTTAACTTTCCATTTTGTTTATCTTAATGCGAGGCGTTGTTCCCTGCGAGAGCCTAAGTCTTCTCTTTAGTTAGAAAAGAAAAGAGAGGAGGAAAAAAAAAAAATCTGGCACACACTGGCGCACTATCCACCACCCTGTCATTATTGGTGCAGGCCTGGGAATTCAAGCCGGACCTCCCAGTATTTGCTGCAGCTTGAGGCCAAGGTGCCTCTGAAAGGGTTTTCTCTTTGAGGAATTTCAGAAATTGTTTAAGCGCTTAAAAAAATATTACATTTCCCCCCGTGTCTATCGCGAGGCAAATGCTCGTGGGTGTATATGTGTGTGTGAGTGTGTGCGCGCGCGCAAAAGGCGTCTTACAAAAAGAAGACACTGTTGAAAAGAAAAGGAATAAGAAAGAAAAGGGAGGGGGGGAGCATTCCTTAATGGAAGTATTGCATGCGAGAAGGTTGGCGCTCTCGGAGGCTCCCCCCGAAGCCGGGGATGCACACACTGGGGTTGCCTACCTGGGTGGTCTCTCTACTTTGGTGAGCTGTTGCTAAGCAGCTAATAATAGTCATGTTTGCTGAGTAATTTCTGCCCTCCGCGAGCCAATCGCGTCGCAGAAACCCAAGCCATCTGACAGCCCCGGGGGCGGGAGCTCCAGCCTTTTTCTCTTTCGCTCGGTCTCTCCCCCTCCACCCCCTCCCCTCCTCCTCCTCTTTCTCCAAATGGAGAGAGTTCTTTTTTTTCTTCTTCCATCTCATCTATTGAATCAAGGAGCTGCTGCGGCCGCTGCCCGCTGCACACACACAGAGCGGAGTCCCCAGGTCCCGGGAGCGAGTGAGGCGCGCTGCACTGGGGCAGAATGGTCCAGCGGGTCGGCGAGGAGCACAAGAAAGCAGAGTCCGGGACCGAACAGCCACCGCGAACCCAGCAGCCAGAGCCCGAGCAGCCCGAGCAGCAGCTTCAGGAGCCGCCACCGCCAGCAGCAGCCGCCGCGAGAGCAGCGGCGGCGGCGGCGGCTGACCCGGCCCGGCAGCGCTGAGACCCACCGGGCACGCACGGACCCCGCGGCGGTGGCTCTGCGCTTACCCTCCGCGGCCGCTCGAGCGACCCGGGAGGCGCCGAGGGAGCCGGCGAGGCCGGCGGGAGCGGCGGGGATTTGCTGGCGCTTTCTGCAGTGAAGGGGTCGCGGCGCGGGGCGGGGGGCGGGTAGGGGGAGTTGGGGATCTCGAGGAGCGCCGCGCGAGCGCCCGAAGGACAGGCTGGCTCCGCGCGCCGGCTCTCGCCCTCCCGAGAACTGGATGTGGGCAGCGGCGGCCGCAGAGACCTCGGGACCCCCGCGCAATGTGGCAATGGAAGGCGCAGGGTCTGACTCCCCGGCAGCGGCTGCGGCCGCAGCGGCAGCAGCGCCAGCCGTGTGAGCAGCAGCAGCAGCGGCAGCAGCAGCGACAGCAGCAGGTCTGTCAACCGGAGCCCCAGCCCGAGCAGCCGGCGGCCAGCAGCGTCCTCGCCAGCCGAGCGCCCGGGCGCGCGGGGAGCCCGCAGCGGCGGCAGCAGCGCGCCGGGCCGCCCGGGAAGCCTCGGTTCCCGCGGCGGCGGCGGCGGCGGCGGCGGCGGCGGCGGCAACATGGCCTCGGCTGGTAACGCCGCCGAGCCCCAGGACCGCGGCGGCGGCGGCGGCAGCTGCAGCGGGGCCCCGGGCCGGCCGGCCGGCGGCGGGAGGCGCAGACGGACCGGGGGGCTGCGCCGCAGCGCCGCGCTGGACCGGGACTATCTGCACCGGCCCAGCTACTGCGACGCCGCCTTCGCTCTGGAGCAGATTTCCAAGGTGCATTTCAGACTCTCTCCTCTCCTCCCACTCTTCCCTCCTCTTCCTCTTCGGGATCGCCCCCGCCACACACACACACACACACGCACGCACGCACGCACGCAAGCACTCACACACACCTCTCCAGGAAAAGAAGCAGACAAGTGGGGATTGAAAAATTCAAACCCTCCCTCCGGTCCTAGGAGGAAAGGGCTGTCTGAGGTCCGCAGGGGGTGGAGGGTGTGTGTATGTGTGTGTGTGTGTGTGTGTGTGTGTGTGTGCACGCGCCCTCCCCGGCATGCCTTTTCCGGAGCACTGGAAAGCGGTCCACGGTGGACCACCTCTAGGGCGGCCGCAGCGCGGCAATGCCCAGTGCCCCCGGCCCCGGAGACCCCTGCTCCTGCGCCCCTGCCCCTATTTGCAACCTAAACCCCTGTAATGCTGCCACATTTCTTAACATCTTGGAGGGGGAGGCGGAGTGGAGGGAGGCGGAGAGAGGAAGGGGGGGGAGGGAGCCGAAATAAAGGTGGTTTCCTTTTTTGGCAGCCGGTTTTGCTTTTGTGGAGCATGAAATCTCTGCCCCCTTAAAAATTATCCTTGGAAGAGGGCATCTCCCCTCTTCCTTTTTAGTTTTTGAGCCACTTCTTCTTAAAGCCTGGGGGGAAAGGGAAAGTTGTAAACAAATTGCCACCTTAAATCCGCGGTGCTGGTCTGCCAAGCGGCCGGGTTCATTGTGTTTACGAGGCTCGCTGAAATGTGTGGAATCCGGGGAAGGCGAGCACCCAGACGGGGGCCCGCCGGGGCAGCGGCCAGCGCCGGGGAAACGCCGCCGCCGGGAGCAGCCACAGCCCAGCCAGGACCCCCGCCTGCGCCGGCCTGGGCCCTTCCCCTGTGCACTTGGCTACTTTTTACGTTTAACCAGATGGGAAGGGAGAGGAGGGAAAGATCCATGTGGCTGCCCTCTTCCGATCACAAATATTGTCGTAAGTTGCAGATGGCTGCCCCACTTCCTAATTCAGCTCACACAGCGTCTCCCAACGCTTTGGAAATGCGTCGCGAGTGAGCTCCGGCGCCGCGCTCACCACGTGGATCCCCACTTACTACCACGCCGGGCGGGGGTCAGGATCGGGGAGCCCACAATACATTGTTCCCAGAGCGCGCTCGTTCCCCAGCCCCCATCCTTGCCGGGGCATCCGGAGAGGGGTGAAGGATGGCGCTTGACTTGCGGGGAATCGACCCATGGTTTGCTGGTTCTTAAATGGTGGGCTCCAACACAGAGATTGCGCAGCCCCTCCCTTCCCAGCTCCGGTGTGAATATTGCCTGTGTTGAGTGATTTCTCTCCTCTCTGCCTCGGCTTCCCCTTCCCTCTGTTCTTGCAGCCCTTCTCCCCAGCGCCCCCAAGACACCTTCGGGGATGCTGCGCGGGTCGTGCGTGGGGGCGCCCCTGCTGTCGCCAAGGTGCAGCTCCCACGCTGCATCCCGACGTTGATTTATGCCCAGGCCCACGCCGCTCGCATTACCCGGGGCCGGCCTGGGATCCAGGCCCGAGGGTACCCCCCTCCCCACGGCTGTCGCGGGATCCGCGGGCGGGTGCGCGCAAGCGGGCGTGGGCGCGCGGGCCGCGACTCCCCGGCGCTCACTCCTCCCTTCTGCTTCATCCTCAGGGGAAAGCTACTGGCCGGAAAGCGCCGCTGTGGCTGAGAGCGAAGTTTCAGAGACTCTTATTTAAACTGGGTTGTTACATTCAAAAAAACTGCGGCAAGTTCTTGGTTGTGGGCCTCCTCATATTTGGGGCCTTCGCTGTGGGATTAAAGGCAGCTAATCTCGAGACCAACGTGGAGGAGCTGTGGGTGGAAGGTAAGAGACCCAGCGCCCGCCGCGGCGCCCTCTCGTCCCCCAGCCCGGGCCCCTTTCCCTGCCTCCTTCCAACTGATAAAGATATTTGCCAGCATACACCTAGGGCCTTTCTGTGGCGAGCGAGAACCCCCTGCCCGCACCAGGGGGAATTGTTTATTGTTTGGGCGCCTGGCCGGGAGCCAGGCCCGCCCGACAAAGGCCGCGCTGTAATCTACTCGGGGCGCTGCGCTTTGCTAGGTGTTGTGGGAGAGAGTGGCGAGGGCGGGCCGGCGGGGGCGCGGGGGCCCCTCCGCGGGACGGACCACTCTGCGCGGCCGGGGGCCCCCGGGGCCTGCCGCCGCCGCCGCCGCTCACTGCCGCCGCGCCCGAGACGCGGCCCGAGGAAGGCCTCTCGGCTCCTGGCTCTCGTCCTCGGCGTCCTTCCCTCCCCCACCCCCACCCAGCACGTCCAAAGAGAAAGAGTGGGGGGGCAGAGAGAGGCCACCCCTCCGGCTGGAGGGAGTGTGCGCGCCCCCGGCGGCCGCGGCCGCCGCGCCGGGGAGGGCGGGGGGCGGGCGCAGCGCGGGCCTGCGGAGGCAGCGGCGTGTGTGGTCCTGTTTTTGGACAGCTTTCAACTCTGGGGGAAAAAAACATTTGTCTCAAGGTACAAAAAAAAAAAAAAAAAGTGGGGGTAGGGAGGAAAGGAGTTGAAATAAAAAACAGTAAAGCATAGACTGGAACGCATGTTTGCAAAGTAGATTAATGTTTCCTCGAGGGTGGGGGCTTTTTAAATGGAATGATTTCGGGGCAAGGCTGCGTTTTGCAGGCTGAAAGAAGAAATGTGTTTTAAGAACTCGGGTTTGGAGGGAGGGGCCACACAGGAGCTCTCCAAGGGGTTCTGCCAGTCCTTTATCCAACATTTCTCCATTTGGGGGTTCTTGAAGACTTTTTTTTTTTTTAAAGCAGTTGTAAATTTAAAATAGATCCCCCCTCGCCCCTCAAGACGGAAACATTTTACATTCTTTTGGTGATACGGGTTTTTGTTTTTTTGGGTTCTTGTTGTGGGTGGTTGTTTTTTTAATTCTTTTTCTGGAAAGTGACAGTCTTGCTGTTTGGAAACATTTTAACCCCTAAATACTGCTTTGGATATCTTTTACAATGGGATGGGAAGGAAGGATTGAGGTAATTATGTAGATATTTCAAACCAGACTACCTAGAGCATTCCTAGTGAAAGCTACCTAACACAAAATTTGGAAGCCTGAGAGTTGTATGTGTAATTACGTCACTGATCCCTTTCAGAATGCTGTTGGAAAGCTAACCTTGGAGAATATTTTGTTAAGTTTGCCTTGTTTGTGAAGATTCAGTTCTCAGTGTTTTGCAAGCATATGGTGGAGTCTTTAATTGAGAAGTGACAATTAAAATAATAGTCCAAATAATTAAGAACAGAAAACATTCTTGCCTTAAGTAGGTTGGTAATTAATACAAAACTATTCTTTGGATTGAATCCGTGGGGTAATTTACCTCAGTTGAGCATTTCCCTGTCATTGGTAGATAAAAGAAGAGTTTTATTGAGCATCAATATACCTTATACCTTATATATACACCAATATGTCTTATACCTTAGCACCAAGTTTACGGAGTACCTATCATGTCCCGTCTGTGAGACACTCCTTGTGCACAAACGCTCGCAATTGAAAATACTGGTGTTGAGTGCGCTTGCAGTAAATTTGAGCTCACAGTTGAAGTGGGCCATGAAAGTCAAATGGGAAAAAAAGCTTCCATGGAAGTGCTGAGGTAAATTAGGATGACCTGGAAAGAGAGAGAAGGAAGGAGGGATGTCTGGGCAGAAGCTCAGAAAGAGGGGTTAAGCAGAGGCCCCAGCTGAGTGGAGGCTCCTGGTGTGGTGGGAATAGGCTGTGATGCAGGTGTGCCCGAGGCAGTAGGCTGTAGTTGGGAAATGATGTGATTGGCTAGACTGTGGGGAGCTACCGTAGGTCCTAGGACAGAACAAGGGACGAGCTGAGGGGCTTCCCAGCTCTGTGCATCTGTTCACTTTACACCACTCAGACCAACAAATTTGTTAGGTGTCAGTGGTGATGACAAAAGATAATTTTTTGCTGTTTTGAGCAAGATTTTTCAGTAGACCTTTAATAAGTGTAAAGAGAAATAATGTGATTTATTTTTTTTAACATTGTATATTTCTAGAAGCAACTGTTTCTGCATGTGACAGTTTGTTTCAAGTCCTGGAAGGAGGAGGAACATGATTAGTGGCAGTGTCACCTGGGCTCTAGCTTAGTGAGAGAGTGTGAAGGAGTGACACCTCAGATAGGACTCATTTTGCCGACTTTGGGCCTCAGTTGTTTGTCTTCCCATTTCTGTTTTGGTGGTTTCAGTGTGGCTCACTGGTTCTTTAACCAAGTGTTACTTACTTAATACTATCACTTGTTGCTCAACTACCATTACTGTTTATTAACACATGTCTCACAACTCAATAAAGTAGTTATCTATTATTATGCTTATTTTTATAACACAATAGTGTATGTGATGTTTTTACCTGTAATAACTGAATTATTGTTCCATTTTACAAAAATGTCCACTTTGCCTCCTAATGACTTAAGTCAACTTGGTCTCTTGATTTGTCATCCATTCATTCATTCATCCATTCATTCATTCATTGTGTGCTAGACTCTTCCCATGTAGAAGAAGCAATAGTTTCATAAATACAGGTAAACCCAACCCGGGATCTCATGAGACCACCATGTCATTTTATAATTTTGACTTAAGTTCAAAGAAGAGGTAACAGTGAGGAGTTCTTGTTTATGAGGTAGTGAGCTTGGTGTTCATATCAACAGTAAGTAGTGTAAGCGTTTTTTTTCAGGAGTTGGAATTTCCTGCTGTCCTAGACTGTAGCAGAGGAAAATGAGGAGCAACTTGGAATGCAGGTTAATTGTACTTTAATCTCTGATAAATTACTCATCACTATCAGCAAGGAAGTCTGTTAGATGGTTGTTTTCTTAATGGAGACTATAAATGTTCTGAGCATAAACGGGGGTGTTTGCTACACTAAAGAAACCAAACGAATAGAGATTGCATATTTCCCTAGTTAAAAAACGAAAGACTGAGAAAAACATAAGAGATTTTTAAGGAGAGAGGAATGCTGAGGGACAGTTTGGGAAAATGCTTATTTCCCCCATGATTTTTTTTTAAAAAAAGACATACCACACACACTACATAGCTAAATAGGCAAAGGCAACTGGAGATATGTATATCTACATACCTATACACGAATACATGTATCTACCAGTTGACTCTTGAGCAGTGTGGGGCGTTTGGGGCACCGACCCCTGCACAGTTGAAAACCCATGTGTAACTTTTGACTCTCCAAATACTTAACTACTAATAGCCTGTGTTGACTGGAAGCCTTACCAATAACATAAAGTCGATTAACACGTATTTTGTGTGTTATATGTATCACATGCTTTATTCTTAGAATAGAGTAAGCTGGAGGAAAAAAAACATTATTGCAAAAATCAGGAGGAAGAAAAAATATATTTACAGTACTCTACTGTATTTATTGAAAAAAATCTGCATATAAGTGGACTTACACAGTTCAAACCTGTGTTGTTCAACTGTGTATATCTCCACTTACCTTTGTATTTGTGTCTCCACATAGACTTACTACATATATCCTTGTATTTGCCAAAATAATTGTTATCTTTTTAACATAGTCAGCAAATTAAAAGGATCCACTTGCTAGGCTGTATCATTGATTTGACTTTCATGCTTCAGCGTGCTGGGGGAATGTGGCTTTATAAAGACCGTTTGAATACATGGGCCACACTGTGCAGACCAATATAAGCTAGATAAGGAAGACTCTCTCATATTTTTATCGCACTGGTGATAAGAATTCTTTGATTCTGTTGTTAAAATGTTCGTACAGTGACTGCTGTAATCATTGCAACAGCAACCAGTTTCTTTTAAGAAACTCAATATGCATTAGGTGCTAGCTTAGGTCTTAGGGTTATAGTATTTGCAAGTCAAAAATATCAAATGTAGCTCACTTGTGATTGGAGTCATGAGGTTCAGGAAAAGAGTATGTGGAATGATGTAGTGGACATCTGTTACCGAAACACAAGCCTGTGGCGGCAAGGTCAGGGAGAGACTAATTGTTCTTTAAATGTAAAAGTATTCCTTCAGCGCACGCTCTCTGTGTATGCTCTGTGCCAGGCACTGCGCTCAGCTCCGAGAGGTGTTGGTGAAAGGCCACAGTCCGTGCTCTCAGAGGACCTCCACCCCAGCAGGGGCACCCAGACCAGACGCAGGATGGCGGGATGGCAGGAACGCCGTCCAGGACAGCCTGGACAGGGAGGGACTGAGCCAGGCCGCAGGGCTTGGAGAGCTGGGGGTGCCGGGGCGCTCCAGGAGCAAGGCTCAGCGGACAGGACTCCCAAGTGCTTGCCTCTGGTTGGGACTTCAGTCTGAGGTGGGGAGCCCGGAGGCCTCCAGGGCCGAGCCGCATGGCAGGAAGGTCTCTGGTGTGTGCAGGGCGTTTGGCTGAGTGGCAGGCTCTTCCTTTTAGCCCTTCTTTGCCTGTGTTGTTCTCCACACTAGCGTATTTGGCCCCTAGGGTGCTGCCTGTTGCTGGTGTGCTTCACCTGGATTTCACCCTTCTGGGCACAGAAGGCAAATAACTTTATTTGTAATCTTGCCCATTTCTCAGTTGGCTTTTCCTTTTGGCTTAGCACCTTTGTCCTCCCGTCTCCTTTAATATCTACGCCCCCTCCAACGCTGTCTCGGACACAAGTTTGTTGTTGACAGCTCTCCAGTGACAGAACGTTCATTTATCTCTTTGAGCGTCCCCCCCCACCCCAAGCTTTGCCCACCCCCTGGCTTCTTTTACTGCAAAGGGTAGTAACAGCCTTGAAATGAATCCATATTGCCTTGTGTTTGGTTATTAACATCTCTGGAGGCTAGCGAGGGGAGAGGACGCAAGTTGTGACTTTGATTTTTTTTTTTTAAGAAAAATTTTTAAAAATGTTTTTAATGTCTGCTTGATGTTTGTAAGTGCTCTCAAGTTTGTTCCTTGCTAGTATGACGCCTTCAGTGTTCTTGGCTTGAACTCAGGCAGTTGTAGGAGATAAATGAACTTCACCATCCTTTCTTGCAGTTCAGAGCAAGTTTTCTCACTATTGACATTTTGCTGGATAATTCTATATTAAGGGGGTTGCCATGTGCATTGTAGGATGTTTAGCAGCATCCCTGAACTCTACCCACTAGATGCCAGTAGCAACCTCCCAGTTGTGACAACCAAAGATGTTTCTAGTCATTGCCAAATGGGGGTGGGGGGCGGGAGAATGCGCAAAATCACCCCAATTGAGAAGCACTGGTTGAGATAATAGATTCCAATTGGAAGACCCCTGCTGTGCAGATGGAAGGCTTTTATTATGATGGAGTTGTGGCTGCAAATAGACCGCCATAAATGCAAAAGAATTTTCTTCTTTAAGATAATGCCCCCTCCGCATCTCCATATTTACTGATCTAGGTAACTAATGGTAACTAATTTTTTTATTCTAATAATTTAAGTGTTTTCTTAGAATTACATTAAATATCAAATAAAAAAAACAGCATGACAAGTTGACATGGGAGGGGGCAAGCCATGGAAGAAAGAAAAAGCTGTATATTAGAGTATTTTCTTCCTTTGGGTCATTTAATTTTGAAGACAGACCTTGTTGCATTTCAAGAACAGTAAGATGAAGGTTTTTGCATGAAGGTGACTTTGTAAAAAGCAGAAAAAGACACCAGTGGACTTAGTTCATATTGAAACGAGAGCTCCTTTCGGCAGCCTGCGCAGTACATTAGCTCTTCGGTGGTCTAGCTCTCCTCCAGATGCTCCTGTCACAAACCACTTTCCCCCGGGTGCCCTTCTGCCGCAGAGCCAAAGGCACAGTGAGGGGCTGAGGCCTTGAGCTTGTATGGGCCGTGTGGGCTCTGATTTTACCGCCCCTTTTCAAAGTGATCCCCCAGTTTCTGCTCTCTGGGGCTGTCAGTTTGGGTGCCTTTCACAAGGGATCGAAAGACCTGCTGAAATGCAGCTCCTTTCTTCTCCCTGGTCCCCTGTGCATTTTAAAAAATGAAAATGCTTATTAGGTAGGTATTGGTTAGATTGCAAAGCGGGCGCCTGCATACAGGTGCAAGGAGTTGTGGTTTTCGTCATATTTGGAGAAAAACGACTGAAAAATTAATACCTAACAATAATTGCTTTAAAATACCAAATAGCCTCAGGTGCCTTCTCCCCAGGGCACCTGACCCTCTGAATCCTCCATGTCTCTTTGCCTGCCACTCTTGACCCTCCCAAGGGGTGTAGAAGAAGCCAGGTTGGGCGATGGGCTGTATCAGATACACGGACTGCCGCTTGGAGGCCCCAGAAGATGACAGCTTCCAGATGTACGAACCGCCGGATCCGTTTGTTTGGATTATGCACCACAGCTGATGGCGAGATTAACGCTGGCTGGACAAGCTATGGGAGATTTGTCTGGTTTCCACAATACTGTGTTTATATTTCATTGGGATTTCTCCTTCAAAGCTGACCTCCCCGTGACCCCCGGAGCTCTGTCCACTCAGGCCAAGCTGTAACTTGTCTGCCCTTCTTCTCCTGTTGCGGGGGGGGGGGAGGGGGGCGGGTCACATTTGTGCAGCGGAAGGGGTTGCTTTCGTGGTTTACCACCCCCCCACCGCCCCAGCTTCATGCCAGCTATCTGCCCAGATTTAGACCCAGAAGAGTAGTCTATTTTATGGGGGTGGGAGGTAGGGAAGGTGGAGGGGGTTTGATTTTTAAAGGTCTTTTTAGCTTTTAAAACAAATACGGAAATATTTTAAAATTATTATGCAGGAGACCATATTTAATAGAGGCCGATTTGCGGAAGTATAGCATTTTAGCTCAGCACTAGTTTGATACTATTTTGAAGAAAGACATCCCTAAATAATCACCAGACCTGTGTGATTCTATTATTATAATACTGTTTCCTTTGCCCTTCACTGGCTCCCAGAACCTCTTCTCCCTCCCCCTCTTCTCTCCCTCCCATCCTTCCTCCCCCCCACCTACTCCTAAACTGCCCTAATCATTTCCTCCCAGTGGATCTCTGGAGTTACTAGTGTGAAATCTGAAATGGTAGTAAATCTGGTTAATCACAAACTGACAGGAGGGAATTAGAAAATGTATTATTTCTAACCAGCTGTGGGAGATACCAAATGCAACGCTGCCATTTGCATCCTTGAGGTTCTTATCTTGGTAAGGGTTGGTTCCCAGACCTTACTCTTTGATGGGGTCTTGTCAGCAGAAGATGCACTTCCCCTATTGAAGAGTCATGGCATTTTTATGGACTTTTGAGGTGCCTTAGAATTCATTGACAAATGGAGTGTAAAATAAGTCTTGGTCCCCTGTGTTTAATGTGTTGTGTGAAATATGGAAGAATTGGGTCCTTTAGCATTTCTTGAGATGGTAAGTGAAATGTAAACCAAGACATTCCCACCCAGGCACCATACTTCAGGTTCTCCCTGGATGGAACTCCCACCAAAGCCAAAAGGAACATGGAAGAGGACAGATTTCCTTATCCAAATTTTGGTCGACTCTGCCACATTAGATGGTCCATCCACATGAGAGGTCCCAGAGAGCAGAGGGTTTTGCTCATGAAGGCACTTCCAGCAGTTCATAATGAGAAAACTCCTTGGGATTTTCTTAGTGGGAGCCTTCCTTGACTACACAGATATCATCAGTGTCATCAAAATATAAGCACTTTTATTACTTGTTCTTTGTTTCCAAACTCTGAATTTGGGTCCTTCGTGATAAAACCTATTGGATTTGTTTCCCTTAAACTGGATTTAGGGTTGTTTTTTTCCTTTACATGGCAATACCCATTTTTCTATGTGTGTGTATCTGTAGGTTTGACACAAATAATTCCATTTTCCAAAACAGTAGAATGCTGCCATTGAGAAACCCCTTGACTGTTGTAGAGAAAGATAGAGGAAAGAGGCATCCTGTCCCCAGTCCCTTCAAGACTATGACTATTTTGTTGTATTTGGGTTTAGAGCATAGTTGGAAGAACTATGTGTTAGGGAACCTGTGTCGTTGGTGGGCAGTCAGGTACCTGCTAATGAATGACAAGTTTGTTGTTGGAGAGATTTATAATGTGGAGGCAGGACCTTATTTCTAGAAACCCAGGTGTGAGTTGGCCCAAATAGTCCACACTGCACATGGGTCCCAAAACACCACTGGCCGTGAAGGTGAGACTAGTGAGAAGCAAGTCTCTGTGCCACCACACAAGCTTGATTTATTATCGTTAAGATAAATGAAGAGAAACGGTAGGTTTCCCCAGAAACTATCAACCGAGAGAGTTTTCAGTTATTGATGAAACATGTACAGAAGTAAGCAAAAGGAACTGGAAGTGGGCTTTGTTAAGTCAATGCGCATGATTTTTTTCCCCTTAAATCATTGCTTAAGGGCTTCTGGCCCCTAGCTCAGGAATCCTGCCCAAAAATGCCAGATGTATTACACAGTCAAGTACTGCAATGTAAACACTGCTCTGTGCCATGAGGCAGGGTGGTCCATCTCCTATTAAAGAAGAGCGAGATCGGGAGGGAAAGAGAGGTAAGCTCTACAGTGGCTCAGTAGTGGTCATGGTGTTTGGATTTTTGCCTGTACGGTCAAGATTTGGAACTGCAAAAACCTAGATGAATTAATACTTTTTACTGGCAAACAAAAGCCACTTGAATTGGGATGCCAAAGAGAGCAAGATGTGGCTTGGATAATGTTGCTTCACTGGGTCAGATAAGTTTATAAAATGTTGAACGGAGTGGGGAGGGGCTGATAGGAACAAAGCTGTTGTTTTCATAGCAGCATCGGTGAGCGTCACCCTTTTCATCTGCTGTAAGTTAAATTGCAAGGTGGGTGAAGCGAGGCGAGGAGAGAGCAGCTTCTCTCACCACCCTCTCCTGGGTCTGAGAAAGCCTGCTGGGTCGGTGCACCTTCTCTGTGTGTACACCTAAGATTGATCACAAAGCTGCTCTGGTGTTTTGTAGCACTGGGGGGCAGCCCAAGATATATTTGCAAAATAAGTGGACTTCCAGTTTGCTCCCAGTTTCTAGATTTCAGTAAAGCATCTACTAATGATGATCCTTTGGAGGTAAGAGAGTAACTGGCCACTTTGGGCTGCCCCTCCAGTAAAACATGTTTTTACAGTGCTGTAGGCGATTCAGGGAAATTGGACCGCCTAGACATTATCTGTACATCCAAATAATCTCATACTAAGCAGTCCTTAGACTGACTACATTTAGGGTTTTTAAACATTAATATGAAGGTATTTTGTGAGTTAGAAGGAAATGGGGTTTCAGTTTGAACTTGGGGAATTGTTTAAACAGCCTGCAATAATATTATCCTGATTTTAGAAGTCCATACTATAGAGTGATCTGAGAACGTTGCTTTTAGAAACAGTGATGATAAAAATGGGAATTTTGAGATTAAGGAAAATGTAGGCTTCTTGACTCTCTACCCCTCCCCCAGCACTTTTTTTTTTCTGTTTTGAATTCTCCCATTTCCCCACCCCCATTCCCTGATTTCCTTTGCTCCTTTAGGGGACAAATCAGAAAACTTCACAAAATAGACGTAAATATCACACAATGTCTTTTTAAATGGAAGTTTTCTAAGAGAGCATAATAAAAGAATTTTCCCTAGCTGCCTAAGAAACTATTTTTCCTCTTACCTGGCTTTTTTCCCCATGAGGTTCATACATTGTTGCAATAAGTTTAAAAATGATAAATATGGTGCCATCATTTTAGTCCACACATGATCCAGAAAAAAAAGAAAATTGCACATGTTTAATACCTTGCTTAATTGCAAACAAAGCCTGCAATTTGAGAGAATTGGGATTAGGGCTAAATATCTATTAACTGCTCTTTCTAGAGATTTGGGGAATAGGATGACCCTTTATTTTCTTCTTTTTTTTTTTTTTTAATAGGCTACAGTTTCACATGGCTCCCAAAAGAAATCTCTCTCCCTTTTTGTTTCCCACACCAATTGATTTATCATTTTGCTTGCAAGCAGATCCAGAATGTTAGGGCAAGAACACACTCACTTTTTTCTCGTAACTTTTTTGTTGCGGACCGAAACCAGTTGACTTGAATAAATTTTTCTGAGGCCTGAATGTAGCCAGCAACGTGGAAAAATCTTGCCATTCAGGGCCGTCTGAATGTACATTTCAGCCACACAGTAAGCCGCATTGGTAGGCACTGGAGTGCTAAATACAACCATTTTTCGAAGCAGCCAGTTAGACAGGTGATTAGCATAATTAGCACGGAGCAACCATACATATGGTAATGCTGAGTGTGTAAATGCCAGCTGCGGTGTAAAATTTATGTCAGGGGTCGGCAGGGCTGTGCGAAAGTATTGTGTTCCAGCTGCAGGTCAGGGCCGCCAAAGCTTACCTCCTTTTCTCTTGTTGGTGAATACGCCAAACAGAAGAGAAAGACAGAAATATAACAGATACGGCTTTGATGGAACAGCCCAGTTCTGTGCAAGAGGGACTGTTCTATAACACACACACACACACACACACACACACACACGCACACGCACACACTTGCAAGAAATCCCATTGCTTTCTCTATTGATCGTGTTTACTTCATGCAGGGTGCACGTGAGTGGCAGCCAGGATGCGGGTTCCGGTAGGTAAAAGGGCCAAGTGATTTCTTGGGAGGAAAAGTTTCAGTCACTGAATTTTTAAAAGGCGTTAAGAGTTGTTCCTCTGTTTCAGGCCGTCCTCTTACTGCCCAGCCCCCACTCCTGCCCACATTGTTTTCCTTCAAATAAATTGGAGGCCTCCCCCACTCCATGGGATAGGACCATAATATAAGGTTCCAACAGCGCAGTTCTCTTCCCAAATTGCTTGCCTGGTTTTAGCAAAGGACTAGAAGTTTCTTTGTGTTGTTTTTCTGGGGCAGCTCCGCTTACCACTCCACTTAGGGCCACTGTCAGACCCATTTCAGTAGGGCTCTTGCTTGAAAGGAGGACGGTCTTGAATGGCCCACACCCTTGGAAGTGCATGATGGGGGAATTTATAGCTGTACCGAGTTCATGCATTTTGCACTCAAAGCACTTCTCCTGCTGCCCCCTCCCCTTTTCCAGTTGGTGGCTATGAGGAGTGGTGGTGGTGACAGAATATAGGTCGCACCATGCTGACCTGGTGATGAAACTTCCTCACAACACCAGGGGGTCCTTATGCATCTGCCCCTAATCCAGCTAATCCTGATGGCAACAAAATCCTGAAAGTACCCCCTGGGGAGGGTGTGGGAGCTAAATCAGGCCAGCCTGATGTTCCTCAGGGCCCCCGGAGCCTGCCCGTGGAGGTGGGGACTCACATTGTCTTCTCCCCTGTGCTGCTCAAGGAGAAGGCCGGTACAAAGAGGCCTGGGCCGGACAACAGCAGGAAGACTGTTCAGAGCAGAGAGGTGATGTCAGCCCCCCGCAGAAGCTGGGAGAAGGGAGCCTGGGTTAATGTTATTCAGCAGCCCGAATGCTGGGCTAGAAAGCCCCACCACCGAGCAAGCACTTGGCTTTTGTTGTTGTGATTGGGTTGTGTGGTTTTTGTTTTTTTAATGAAGATTTGAGGAGGCCTTAACTAAGAACTTGGGACTTGATCACAACACTGTCTCTGGTCCCGGGTTCTGCTTCTTGGTCCAGCATTGCCTCTGATTGAGCATGCTGCTCTGTGTCAGACCCTCCCAGGCTTGCTCAGCTCCTGCAGAAGGACAGGACTTGGGTTTGCATCTGCTTGGCTTGTGGACTTGAGCATTCCAGGTGAAATCATGGTAGGGCCTGGGACAGTTCACACTGGGCAAGTACGCAGCTTAGGCATAGAGCAGAGCTCCATTCTGTTACATCCCGCTGGATGCCAGGAACATCCTTGAGTCCGCAGGCTGCGACTTCATGCGGCCTGTCTTTGGTGGGGTTGACCGCAGCTCTCATTTGCCACAGCAGCAAGTGACTGAGGAAGAATGGGTCTCCCAACAGATGCAGTGTCATCTTGGGAGCTGGTGGCCCTGGAGAGAATACCAGGTGGGGGGGAGCTGTGGCAGGCGGCAGGTCCAGGGTGGACACAGTGCTGAGCTGACCTGATCGTGTCCGACAGGGTGAGCGGGCAGCTTCAGGGAAAGCCATTCAGAGAAGCAGCCTGGGCGGTAACAGATGGCACCACAAACAGCTGGTGTGGGGGCTTGTGGCAGGCGCATGCTCAGGCCCGCTCCCCCTTCTACCGAGTTCCGCCCTCCTTACCACCCGCCCCCCCCCCCAGGCTGTCCCTGGGGAGGTGTGGGGATGTGTCCTGCTCTTGTCTTGTTTTTGTGGTTTTCACTCACTGGGCTCACTTCATGAAGGCAAATTCTCTTTGGGCTATCTGATTCTAGCACTTTCCCATGGCAACACCCAAGGGCACAATCCCACGAGGAGAAAAACAGCCCAGAAGCTTAAGCAGCAGTTGGCTAGTCATGAATAAAAGAGATGGCTGGAAGAGTGACTAAAACTCACAGCTCAGGAGTTTTCAGCCAATTGCCCAAATTACGGAATCTTCATTTTTTTCAATTTAGAAAATGAGCTGGTGCTAATAATTTTGCAGTTACACCCTTTTGGAGATTTGTAGTTTTTCACCCTCACAATAACTAATCGCAACATTGAAAGAAGGACCTGAAGTAACTAAAAGGGAAGAAAAAAAAATCTCTCTAGAGGCTGTTAGATAATTCATGGGATTAATCAAATGCAAATGCTCAGCTTGCATATACACAGACCCCATTTTCCTAATTGGACTCTGAGTGGGTACTTTTCAGGCTGAAAGGGTCATTTGTTTTGACTGATTGACTTTTTGAGGCTTTGGGAAGAATTAATATCTTATACAGATGACTGCCTGTTCCCAAGGCTCTGTATTGAGGCTGTTCATTCATTCATTCCTCTGACACGCTGAGTGTGCGCATGCGCCTAGTGTGCCGAGGTAAGTGGGCAGCAGGCAGTGCCTCCCTGAAAGGACTTGGAATTTACTGGGAACAGCACTTCGTTTGGTCCCTCAGATCACCTTTATGTGGATCACAATAAGCTTTTGCTAAAAGCTTTTTGCATGAATGCTGCAGGCGTTTATTAAGCTCTGCACAGAGGCCATGCTGAGGAATGGTACACAACGGGAGAGCATCATGAGGGGAGCATCTCTCGTCTACCATGGATTGGAATAGCATTGGCCCAGAGGTATGGACCCCCGGGTGGAATGGTTTCCCGCCTGTTCTGGCCCTTCTTCACCTTGGAAAGCCGTAATGGTTTGATTTAGGGAGGAAAGGATCAGCAGAGCTTCAGCAAGAACTTCTTTGCACAACTGATGCTTTTTACCCCACCTCTTTCGGAGAATTGGCTTAAGCCTCAGATTTCTAGAGAATTTGCAGGTAAAGAGGCATAAGACGGCTTGCTTTCTGTGTGCCCTCATCTCTCTGCCCCCCTCTAAGGCCCCTCTGGGGACCAGAAGGAAAACGGGGGCCTGTCCGCAGCCACCCAAAAACGATCTCCTCAGTGGCGGTAAACACTCTGGGAGACAATGTTGTTGTCCTTTAAATAAAAAATACCAGTTGTTTGTCCCGCGTAATATTTTTCGAGCATTCTAAAAGCTCTAGCTGTGAGCTTGATGTTGTCAGGTATATGGAATTTGGCTCTCCTAGAGGTATATCCTCAACAAGTGCTCAGGAGCCACAAGGCTCTCAGGGAAGTTGGACGCAGGATTGAGGGTCAGTTCCACCTCCTATCAGCTGGGTGACCTTGGGCCAGTCAACCAAACTGCAGCTGCTTTTCCTCTTCTGTAAAGTAAGGGTGATGCGACATGCCCTGTGATAAATGAATAAATGACCAGATGAATGGATGCCTGCTCAGCACCTGGTTAAGGGTGTGGGAAATTTCCCACACATTGTTAATACTCACACCACCTTACGAGGTTAGTTGTAGCATTTTCATCCCATTTCACAGAGATGGTTACCGAGGCCCAGCTGGGTCAGGGACTTGTCACAAAGCTGCGACTCAGAACCCAGCCCTTCTGATCCTGGTTCTCATCACCTGACTGTCCAGTCCAGCTTGGCCCAGCTTGATGGGGGAGCAGCACTGAGCAAAATATTTATAAATAGGTAAAGAATGCATGTGAAATGGCTTTGCAAATGCAAAACATACACAAATTTAAAAGGCTGTTTTGTGTCCCAGGATCCCGAGATAACATTTTTCATGAGTCTTATTCAAAGAGTTTGGTTGTTATTTTATATAAGTTAAAAGTTGTTGCATTTGGAAGAAGGAAAAGAATATAAGAGGACCTCGGAATATGATGAATATGCATGTTATTTTTGTAGTGAGCTTGTTTTTCATTCAGATCCCTACCAAGCAGCTTTCATATTTTTCTCCTTTTGTCACATGGAAGTCTTTAATTGTACCTGTTCCGTGCAGAAAAATTAAGAATTAGCAGTAAACTCCAAAAAGGGAAATGGGTAAATATTGTCCGAGTATACCTACATCTACATCACAGATACTGAGTATTACGGCTCATTCTGCTCAGTAGTCAAAAATAATCATGCAGTACTTCATGAACAGTAGACTATTTTTTAAATAATAAAGAAAGACCTTGACTTTGAAAATGGGACAGAAAGGGAGAAAAACCATTTCCCCCAAACTGCAACCTGTAATTTCAGCCACTTGAAAGGGGTTCTGTAGGGCTTCCTGGCAGGTAGAGCTTCACACTGATGCCTGATGAGGAAGACTGGCTAGATAAGGAACAGCCCTGGGCTGTCACTCAGTTGTGATTTCGGATAGGCATTTATTTGCTAGGGTAGTAGAAGTCAGGTGAGTCCATAAAATCGCTCTGTCCAGAAGGGTTTCTGTTTCTGGTAGCTTGTTCCAGAGCACCGTGGGCAAATGCTGATGTAAGAGCATATGACGGCTGGGGCACCTGGGTGGCTCAGTAGGTTGGGCGTCTGCCCAGGGTCCTGGGATGGAGCCCCGTATCGGGCTCCCTGCTCCGCGGGAAGCCTGCTTCTCCCTCTCCCACTCCCCCTGCTTGTGTTCCCTCTCTCACTGTGTCTCTCTCTGTCAAGTAAATAAGTCTTTAAAAAAAAAAAAAAAAAAAAAAGCGTATGAAGGCTGTGCCGTTTGTGAAACAGGTACACCCGAGAAGGAGCTAAGTCCACCAGCGCAACCAAGTGAATGACGTAATTATGGCCTCACCGAGTTCCAGCCACACTGGCCTCCTCTCTCCTCCTGCAGCAAGCCAAACAGGAGGTCTTTACACTTGCTGCCCCCTCTGCCCAGGCACTGGTCCCCCAGCTCACGTGGCATCACCATCTTTATTTCTTCTGTGGCACTTGTCATGCCATGAGATTAGCTTATTGATGTGTTTGTCTGCTGCCTGTGTGCTTCACTGGCCGGCAAGCCTTTTGGGGCAGGGAACACGCCAGTCTCACCCCCCCATAGCACCCCACTGTAGAGCACACGACGGGCACCTTCGTACGCTCGCCGGATGAATGAATCCTGTCGAGTAAAGTGGATGTCAATGAAACTTTTTTAAAGTTACTGAATAATTTTGCAAAAACATGCATATTTGGTCAAATATAAGATGAAATGTTAAATAAAATATGGCCGTGTAATATGTAAAAATAAGTCGAATTTAACAGTACCCGAAGGTAGGATACAGCTTAGGTGGTTGAGGACACTTCAGAATTCAGGGTCTTTCAACTCAGTTGCTCTGTCTACCTACGATGATAGTCTTGTCTCGGTTGAAACTGGTTGTCATTTAGCAAAATATTAGATTTATCACTAGAGCAAAGAGATGAACGAACAAAAAGATTTCCAATTCCAGAGACATGACAAATACCTTAATTAAAAAATATCCATTTATTTAAATATACATCTTAAACCATCTAAAAAGTGACACTATAAAGCCCCTGGGGTCCATTTTGTATGTTGTAGGAAATAGCATCCTTTCTGAAAACCCCTGTAATAAAATCACT
This sequence comes from Phoca vitulina, assembly GCF_004348235.1. Taxonomy (NCBI): domain Eukaryota; kingdom Metazoa; phylum Chordata; class Mammalia; order Carnivora; family Phocidae; genus Phoca; species Phoca vitulina. The sequence goes on along the minus strand of NW_022589773.1, from coordinate 6,107,141 downwards.
GATCTGTTGTGAGGTTGGTCTGGAAGAGTGTAGATCATTCTTTTCAGGAGCATGAACCTTGTATGTGATCTTTATTTTCGTATGCGCTCTTCGCTTGGGTCTTCACCTATTTCGGCTATAGTCACAGGCAGCTGCTCTTAGGCAGGGGAGAGGAGGATGGGGGATGTCCGTGGTCCCCCTTTGTTGTTACTCGTTTGTTTTTACCTCGTGGTTTTAATTCACCTGAAGTTAAGCTTCAGGAAAGATAGAAGGAAGTAGGACTTTGTAAGCAGAACGAGGGATCACGCGCTATGCCGATGCTTGAGGATCCCGGGGAAATACACAGGATTTATAGGTGTGGGGCATTGATGTCATATAGCCAGAAAAAAGGAAGGAGTTCAGCTTTTTTTCCCCCCGAAAAGTCTCTTTGGAGCTCTTTGGCTTGGAGCTCTGTAGCTTTTCAGAAGTGACCTCTGGACTAATAATTGGCTTTTTAGCCTCAAACAGCCTTTTTATCTCCAGAGAATGTGGATTGAGTCTAATTCAGTTCACTAGTTAATTGGTTGAAATAATGCATTGTGATTCCTGCCAGAAGGAGCCAGACCCTGCCTGCAGGCAGCTTTAGAAGAGCATCCTGAAAAGGCCTGTGACTTCATGTAAATTTATCCTTTGTTGCAAGTTTCCTATGTTTTCCTGTGGTCTTTCTTTAACTTCAAATTGGTTGCAGGGTCCTCAGCAATTCCCCAGGGCATCTGTCAAAGTTTTCTGCACAAGGAGTCTTAATACTTTGTGTAACCGATTGATCATTTCCCCCTCTCTGCCCCTCCCCTCTCCCCCATGCCCGCCCCCCCCCCACCGTTGCTCCTCCTCTTTGACACACCCCACAGTATGTTCGGCCTCCCCTCACAGTATTCCGCAGTGGCCTTGGCCATCTGCATGGACCCACACAGATGATCCTGCCAGTCTGTGAATCTGGACTAGCTTTCCTAATGAGGGCATTATTTGCTTTTTAGCCTGCCCCCTTGTTTATAAAATATGCCAAGAGAACTAAACAACCTGCTGTTCCCAATACTTACTTACTTGCCCAAACCAAATGTTTATGTCCTTGAATACTAAATTTGAAGAAAAAGGATTCCTCCTCGTGGGAAAGCTTAGGATGATTGTTGAAGGGTCTTTCTACACTGCAGCTGAAGGCCTGTCTTTCAGTAAACATGCAACTTATCAGTGACTTCAGGAACTATTCAGACTCACTGTTCAGACTCACCAGCTAGGCTTGGAGTGTGTGTGTAGGGAGAGGGAAAAGGGGGGGGGTGCTGTTCTAGGATATTCTCTCACTCTGTTGCCTTCCTGGCCCCTTCCTGAACAGCCCCTTCCCTGTGACCATATTGGATCAAAGCACCCTCTCCAAGAGCACTCTCCTCAACCGCATCCCCACACACCTACCCTGTTGGGAACTGCAACTCCCTTCCCCCCATACCTCCCAGCCAGGTGGCAGCATTCTGAGCTTGGCTTGTTCTAAAACCATAATTGAAATATAACGTAGGACCTGAGAAAGAAGACAAAAAAGCAGTTTGCAGTACCAATGTCCCTTGCACCTTGTTGCCCTGGCCTATGGCTTGTCCCACTGTGGTCGACCTGCTGGAGAGCCGGTTGGTACTGGGGCAGGGGTTCTGGCCCCAGCAGCAGGTTCAGAATCATGTGGGGGAGCTTCTGGAACACAGGCTGCCTGTCACGGGCAGCTCAGAACCTGGCACCTTTGTTTCCAGGATGCTGACCAGGTGAGTGATGGAGCCAGGACCTAGAGACTGGCCGTCCGGGCCATTGGCTGATACATTTGCTTCCTCTCAAGTACATCTGATGTGAATCACATTATTTATCTTCTCCTGGCAAGTTTTGTGCTAAACTTTCCTTGTTTCTTTTTCAACGGGGAGAAACATTTCCTTGTTACCTTTGCTAGATTATTTAGGAGAAGAGTGTAAATCGAAGCCGTTTATCTTGAACTGGGCTGCAGGGGCACATTGTTTACACAAGTGAAAGAAATTGTAACAGGGGTATTTGGTCTGGTCTGCAAGGAAAAGGTGTCTCAAGTTTTCCCTCCCCCTCCCCCTCCCCCTTTATACATATGGTGTATTAGTTAGAAGGTGCACAAAGCACGTATGCATTAGATTTGCATATGCAACGAGCAGGACAGTTGTTCATCGGTTTAGTGAATATTTTTTATGTTTTTTATTGGTGAAATGAACATTGCCAATAATCATAAAGTGAATGTTACCCACCCCCCCCCAAACATCAGCCATATGTTTTCGTGAACAGAGAGCACTTATCATGTATCGTGCACCTCTTAGTGAGATAACAGGACATGAATTCGTGGGGATGTTGCTGCTCTAATTGAAACCTGTACGTGTTTGTCAGTTGGTGGACGAGTAAGTCGTGAATTAAATTATACTCGCCAGAAGATTGGAGAAGAGGCTATGTTTAATCCTCAACTCATGATTCAGACCCCGAAAGAAGAAGGTGCTAACATCCTGACCACGGAAGCTCTCCGACAGCACCTGGACTCAGCACTCCAGGCCAGCCGAGTCCATGTATATATGTATAACAGGTAAGCTGGTGGGAAGAAGCTGCTGGTTTTAGTAAGTTACGTTACCCTGGAAATATGCTTAGAGTGTTAGTTCAGATAGTTTTCTAATGAAGTGATTTTTTTTTTTAAATCTTGATTTTTGTTTTGGTAATAAATCAAATACATGATAATGTATTTTCAGTAAGTATCTTGGCACTATATACCCAAAATGAGTATGATCCTTCAGGCAGCCATCTGGGGGGCTATACACCCATTCTGAAGATGTTTCATTGCTTAAGATATTTTTGGAGCAGTTACAGTTGGAATTGCTTTTAGTCAACTTAAAAAGAATGGGAAAAGAAAAAGTAAGAACTTGCTTCTGGTTTCTTCGAATTCCGCACAGTTACTGACAGTTGGTATGTGTTACAGTGTATGTGGCAGGTTGAGCCACTCTGGTGAATTCTTACTGACAGGAATCATACACAGCCTCACAAAATATTACCCTTTAACTTCATAGCTAAGTTAACAGTGCTGTGGGTATAGTAAAAACATACAGAGACTACTGGAGCAAAACTGACAGTCCTTTCTCTTCTCTATTTAAACAGTGAGTTATTCAGGGCAGGGACCACATCTCTTGTCCATCCTTGCACCCCAGCATTCAGATCAGGGTGGGCACTCGAGAGTTTGACGATTGACTAACTGCCTAGATTGTAAATTTGAACTGGGTCTTCTCCCTGAACTATTGAGATGACTATCACTAAACCTAGTTTTCAGGAGACCACTGAGTTAGCATTTACCTAACCCCATCCTGTCCCTCACCAAGGCTTTCAAGCACTTCTTCTTCTTTTTTTTCAATTTATTTTAGAGAGAGAGCACGAGTTGGGGGGAGGGGCAGAGGGAGAGGGAGACAGGGAATCCCAAGCAGACTCCACGCTGAGCATGGAGCCTAACACAGGGCTCGATCCACCACCCATGAGATCATGACTTGAGCCAAAACCAAGAGTCAGATGCTTAACCGACTGGGCCAGCCAGGCGCCCCTTTGAAGCACATTTTAACTGAGTGGTTGATAATACATTTTTTCACAGGAGAGGGGAGTAAGTGGCCCTGTAGACATAGTCAGTGGCCAGGGAGAATGAGGGGAGAGAATAAAAGGAAAATCTGTACTTGTCACTGCTACAGTAACCTCTACTCTCCATGGCTTAACTGGATTGGCTCTAAGACCCACCTTGCTGGAGACAGAGCCCTAGGGTCCAGCATGAGTCACACGCTCTTGTTTCCTCATCTGTAAACTAAATTACTGATCACTTGTGGTCTACTATCCTCAGGAGGTCCTGAGAACAAAATGAGATACATGTAATGGATGAAAGGGAAAACGTAAGGAGGTATTCTAGCACTTTCGTCAGGCTGACTTGACTAGCGAGCACACCACGCTCCTTTCAACACATCCCTCCCATTCTGTAGAGGAAGCAACTACCCAGTGCAGTTTTGCAAAATTAGTAAGTAGAGGCCCTGTAAAGAACCTGGAAATGGGCATTCCAGGGCCACTGTAAGCATGCTGACCCATTTTTAACATAATGGGACCCTATCTTGAAGGGACTTGTCACTAACACACTTAAGGAGAAGATGTGAGTGTCTGTACCATAAAATTACACTCTTTATCTGAGATGGAACCGAGAACATTTATGCGTTGGAATGAGCTTTAAAGAACACCTAGTTTAACCCATCTCATTTTTTAGGCGAGAAAACCAGGAATTAGATCAATTAGAGCATTTGTCCAAGTTCATACAATTATTAAACATTAGAGCCAGGTTTCAAACCCTTTCTTCTGGCTCCAAGACGGGTTTTTCTAATGCACAGCCATGCCCTTGAAGGAAGTGTAAATGAGTTCACCGACCAAGTGATATTGAGGACCTCCTCATGCTAGATTTAATTTATTTTAGAGAGATGCTGTGTGGAGTTCAGTATGAACATATACATAGATGCCTGAGTAGGTGGGTGGGTGGATGAGTGGATGGAAGGATGGATGAATAACTTGAGCCCTGCACTCAGGAACTGACGGTCTAGTTAGAAAGAGGGAAGACATCAGTGTAGATGGGCACATACAAAGCCAACCACAGGCACCCCCCGGCCCAGGTGTCCAGATGTCAAGCAGATCGGACCAGCAGTGCCCTGGAGTTCAAGAGAAAGGGGTGATTTTCAGTAGCTCTGGGCAAAAAAAGCCTAGTGGGAGGGGTGGCATTTCATTGGGAACCCTGCAGTATAGATGTGAAGGTTCCACAGGGAAGTGGGCTAAGTCCAGAACATTCCTTTGGGTGACCAATACAAAAAAAAAAAAGGAGACCAATAAAATAGAGCAGCTTAGAGAGACTTAAAAACATTTTTTTCTTCATCTGGTTTTCCCATCCCCACCCTTTTCAAATTTCCTCTTTGTTTCAAGTTAAGTTTATCTCCCTGATGCACTTGGAAAGGCATGGGCTTACAGAGCATTTTTCTAGAGTTGACAGAACTCTGTAATAATAGATAGGTGATAGATAATAGAGGTAATTGTTGATCAGTATATTTAATATCATTTCTACAGAACAAGAATAAAAGACTGTAAAGTAGGAAATCTGTCTACCTGGCAGTGTTGTTTATAGCATTCATGGTTAAGAGCAGAAGTCATTTTGAACACTATCTGTTAATAAGGACATTAACTGCCAGTAAAAAAAAAAAGTCAGTAATATTTTCCTACCTGAATATATGTTAATGTATTATAAACCTTACTAATTAGTCTCCACTTATTTTGAATTTGTGATAATTCAACTCTGAATTATCTTCCCTGAAGTTGTTCAATGTATGTAGAAAAGCAGATTAATGGTGTAAACAAGATTATTGGGAGAACACTTAAGAAAACAAGACTTTTCAAGTACTTTGGTAACATTCATTTACATAAACACCCAGATGTTAATTACAATTGAGTATTATCTATTCATTAAAGCAAGCTTGTTGAGTCTTTACTTGGCAAAAGTTGTGCTCGTTTTGACAGATACTTAAAAGTGATAGAAATTGCAGTTTCTATATGTTCTATAGTTCCGATTTTGCACTGATTTCCTTACGTTACTATAATGAGAATGTTTGTCTCTGCTTTTTCTTTTACTAGGCAGTGGAAATTGGAACATTTGTGTTACAAATCCGGAGAACTTATCACAGAAACAGGTTACATGGATCAGGTATATTTTCTTTTTTTTTTGCAAGAAATTCTCAAAAATTCCTCAGTGGTATGCATTAGCCTAACGTGTGGCCTGTTCTTTTTAACTTTGACAGATAATAGAATATCTTTACCCTTGTTTAATTATTACACCTTTGGACTGCTTCTGGGAAGGGGCAAAGTTACAATCTGGGACAGCGTACCTACTGTAAGTGTGTGATCTTGTTTTCTGATGTCTGTGATTTCTAAACTTTAGAATGTTTCAGATGCTCCTTGATCATTGTTTATTCTGTTTCAGTTTTGAACAAGAAATAAAAACATTGAAATTCCGTGGGCATTTTTTGAGTGAATAGCTGGGGGAGAGGGGATGTCAGCAGAATGTTTTTCCTCTTTTCAAAAAAAAGTTCTGAAGGCACCAGTAAATTTCATTCACTTTTACCAACCTATTTATATGCAAATAAAATGCAAATTCTTTCAGAGTATGTATGATTTTTAACTCTTTAATAAAATGTTTGCAGTTTTGCTGACCAAGCACTGCCATATGTTTGAGTTCTTTTCTAAGGAGAGAGAATTTATTAGTGCGTACGTATCAGAATTAAATATATTGAGTTAAAGTTCAAGATCCTCCTGCAGAGTAAAATACTAACCTTTCTTTGGATCACATTAATGACATTGAAGGGGGAAATCCGCTATCTTTGAAGGCCATGGTAGGGGATGCTTCACGATTTAGCAGTTGGATATTATATACACCGCATCATTTAAGGAATAATTGTTAATCAGTGTAGACGTTTTCAGTTAATTATGCAAGAGTTCGTGCTTGGGTTATTGTTTCTGTCCTGGCTTACACATATCTGCAAAAGCAATTTGCAGTGGCCATACCCTGACCTTCAGTGTACAGTTTTAGATGGGAAATAAGGGGTTTTGTGTTTTCTGGTTGGGAGATTCTGAATAATGACTTCAGCCTGGTTAAGCAGCTACAGTGTGGTTTGAACCACATAACAGGCAGCCAAAAGCCTTTCTGGTCTGTCAACAGCACAAATTCAAAAGTGAGTGTGGGGGGAAGTGGCCCTGATGGTGGTGATGGCAGAGGCAGCAGGGGGCTTTTGGGGTTGACTGCCAGGCTGTCAGAGAGAGCTCATAAGTATGGGATTATTGAAGGTAATGGAGATCAAATATTGTGATTGATGACATTTACGAAGCATTTATTAGGCTGGCAAGTGCTAATTTGACATTGTGATTCCCTCTTCTTCCCCCCCCCCCCACCCCCCTTAATTTTGGATCTCAGTCTTCTGCTTAGGAGCACCCTTCGGCAAATTTTGATTTCAGGTATTAAAGATGACGTATCAGCCAGTAACGAGTCTTTGATTTCTTCATTAATTTACAAGCTCTCTGCTTGCCATTTCCATTCATGAATTATTTTCCTGACTCAGGTTTGCATACTGATCCCCGGGAAAGGAGCATTCGGCTTCTGTGCCAGGGTCTCCCCGCGTTGCCGCACTCCCAGAAAGCCTAGTGCGATCTGGACGCAGTATATACGATCTGCGCAGGCTCGGAGGCTTGGAAAAACCTCTTTTCATGGTCTCGCCTTCTAATTTCTTTCACAGAGGTAAGCCTCCTTTGCAGTGGACAAACTTTGACCCTTTGGAATTCCTGGAAGAGTTAAAGAAAATAAACTATCAAGTGGACAGCTGGGAGGAAATGCTGAATAAGGCCGAAGTTGGTCATGGTTACATGGACCGGCCCTGCCTCAACCCGGCTGATCCAGACTGCCCCGCCACAGCCCCCAACAAAAACGCGACCAAAGTGAGTACGGTCATTGATTCTGCTCCTGGGGGCCGAGAGGAGAGCTTGGTGTCTTCCTCCGTAATTCCTAGTCCTATTATTTTCATTTTTAAGATTTGATTCTCAACGACCTTTTTTTGTCTATGGAGCTAAGTTTGTTTATAGAGCTAAATTTTGCTGTAAGATTTGCCGTACGCCTCTCATTAGCCTTGTTATTAATGTTCTCTCTGAAACAAATAAGCCCTTAATGCACTGGATTTTAACAAGGCATGTGACCTGCCTACTAATTCCCGTAATTATGTGGCTGTCTTTTTATTTTAGCCTCTTGATGTGGCCCTTGTTTTGAATGGTGGATGTCATGGATTATCCAGAAAGTATATGCACTGGCAAGAGGAACTGATTGTGGGTGGCACGGTCAAGAATAGTACTGGGAAGCTTGTCAGGTAATCCAGCACAAGGAGGAAAAATCCAAGCCATCTCTTTTTTTGTCCTTTGCTCAGAAACCACTTCCCTCCTGACATCTGCGAGTGTACTTGTACTAATATTTAACTGTTCTCCTGGCCAGCAGTCTGGTGTAATAGAATATTAGGAAATACTAGTGGACCAGACCAGCTCAAAAAACTGCCTTGTGGGGAATTTTTCAGGGGGAGATTGGCTGTTTTCATCAGGACTGTAGTTAGTGACTGTAAGACTAGAAGATCGATTATGTAGAAAGTGGGGGCAAGCATAAGGCGGGCAGGCAACAGTGGTCAGAGCAATAGGGTGGAGAGGTGTGAGCTAAGCTCTGTCCCAGACTGACCAACAACTGACGGCTGCCGAAGAATTCTCCCCTGTGCCCTTACGGACTCCGCTGGGTCAAGCGTCAGGTGCTCTCCGTCTGAGATCCCTCCCTTGGGAGAGCCGTCGGCTGGGATTTCTGCATAGGCGAGCGTGCAGCGCCAAGCCCAGCGTATCTGGTCAAGCTATCTACTCCCCTACCCTTCCTGTTTCACTGAATAGAAACTGAGAAAGGAAATTGCTTATTAATTTAATTTTGGGGTCTATCTGTAAAAGGTTTGTAAGGTTACACCTTTAATATGGTACATCCATCTATTGAGTAAAATAACCATCCAGGTCCCGTTTAATGGAAACATGTGCTCAAGTAGAAGGAGAGAATGGCCGCGAGTGAGGTGGGGGCGCGTGTTCAGGATTTTAAGCAGCGAGGACAACTTCCTGGAAATGCTGATGTCGTGTCTTTGCCACCCTGTCACAGTGCCCACGCCCTGCAGACCATGTTTCAGTTAATGACTCCCAAGCAAATGTACGAACACTTCAAGGGGTACGAGTATGTCTCGCACATCAACTGGAACGAGGACAAGGCAGCCGCCGTATTGGAGGCTTGGCAGAGGACGTACGTGGAGGTAAATCGGCGGCATTCCGACACCCACCTTGGAATCTGGATACAGACCCCTTAGTCACCATGTACTTCATTGTCGCCATGTTTTAGAACATTTTTTTTCATTAGAATCTATTTTCAAAACAAATGGTCATTTTGGGGACCTGGTGGGGTGAGAACTTTTTTTCCTTTCCTAGATATGGAACACCTTCGTGTCTGGCTGATGGCTAATTCTAATTGGGACGCCTGAGACGTTCTGAGTAACCAGTTGTGAACTCCAGAGCGAAGGCGTAACAGTGTTTAAAAAAACACTGGGTTAGCAAGAAAAAGTGTCTGGAAAACATTAGCAAAGCATAGAATCTGGTCACAGCTGCAATCCCCTTGGTTAGGCCATGTGGCAGGAGCTGGCCTTTCCCAAGCAGTGACCTCTACTGAGCTGCATGTGACCTTTTAAAAGTGGCCAGCAAACGAAGTGGGGAGGAGTGGCCACAAGACTGAGTCGTTTTGGATTGGGGCGGGCGGGGGGAGCCGATGGGACCGCAGATCTGTTGTAGAGCCATGGAGAGGAGAAGGTAGTCTCAGGTGAGGGTACATAGAGATGAGGCCAGCTCACCATGGCACCCCATTCTCACCTGATGAGCAGTGGCCTTCATTGTCCCGGGCCCAGGGTCATGTCACCTCAGTCCAAGTTCAAACCCAAATCATGTAGAGCTCTTTTTAATGCATCAGAAAAAAGTGAGGGTTGAGTGGAGGGGACGTGTCCCCCGAGGTCTGTGCTATTGAAGCTCATTGAAGCTCTCATTCCATTTGGGACTTTATGTTGTGACCACAGGTGGTTCATCAAAGTGTCGCTCCGAACTCCACTCAGAAGGTGCTTTCCTTTACCACGACGACCCTGGACGACATCCTAAAGTCCTTCTCTGATGTCAGTGTCATCCGAGTGGCCAGTGGCTACCTACTGATGGTAACAGTCAATTCAGTTCTCCTTGGGGGGGGGGGGGGGCCGAGTGGGTTTGGTTTTAGTTTTTATCTTTCCATGACCGCTCCTGCTTTTTAACTGCTCTTAACACACACGTGCATCCAAGACAGAGAGAGCTCGGCTTCATAACGATTTCAAAAGTGGTCGTGTAAAGCATTTTCTCCCATTTGCAGTTTGCCCATCTTTGACTCGTATCATTCCGTGTGATGTCTGTAATGTAAATTATTGTTGTTGTTGGATTCAATTAGTTCTACCTTTTGATTTGGGGTGATGGGTGGGGGAAAACATTAGAATCCTTACACATTCTAATGTTTGGCTTTTGTGTCTCCCCCCTGCCCCGGTTCCCCCTCCTCACTCCTTCCCCTGCCCCCCACCCCGTTGTTCTGCTCGCAGCTTGCCTATGCCTGTTTAACCATGCTGCGCTGGGACTGCTCCAAGTCCCAGGGTGCCGTGGGGCTGGCTGGCGTCCTGTTGGTTGCACTGTCCGTGGCTGCAGGATTGGGCCTGTGCTCATTGATCGGGATTTCCTTTAACGCTGCAACAACTCAGGTACTAAGGGAGCCACCTATCCACTGTTTGTTGACAAACACCCCTCCGCGGGCTTGGCCCAGCGGCCTCCTGTGTGTCCATGTCACCGACAGGGTCTTCCGGCCTTTACCACCAGGATGCCACACTTCAGAGGGGGGTGCTGTCTCAGAGAGGAGCACTTGGCGGGGGGTGGAAGGTCTGCACGGGCTTGTTGATCGTAGAGATGTTTCACTTACCAGTGCAGTGAAGACCGTTCTTTAGAGCCATGCCCCGGTTCTCAGACTTGAGTGTGCCATAGAGTCGCCTGGAGGGCTGGCCACACCTCCGACTGCCGGGCCCCGCCCCCAGAGTTTCTATTTACCAGTTCTCAACCATGCTGTCCAGGGATCATGCTCTGAGAACCACTGCTTTTGATGAGTTAGCTTCCTTCCCATTTATTAGCTTTACAATAAAATAGCGGAGCTTAAAAGTAGAAGTGGATAAGACCTCCTGTGAGCTAAAACGGCTAGATCCGGGGAATCTTAACCCTCGGAACTAGGTTCTTCACCGTAAGCTGATGTGAGCTGTCCTTGGGGTGGCTGCTGGGGGCAGTGTTCTCAGTGGCTCTAGAATTATCTGAATTGGACTTCGTGTGTTTAATGCGCTGCCCTTTGTGTTCCCTGCAGGTTTTGCCGTTTCTTGCTCTTGGCGTTGGTGTGGATGATGTTTTCCTTTTGGCACATGCATTTAGTGAAACAGGACAGAATAAAAGAATCCCTTTTGAGGTAATAGAAAAACAAAAGAAGAAAGCTTTGGGGCCAGCCAAAATCCCCTCTGTTCTTGAGTATTTGTCCTTTAATTTTCTTTAATCTGGCCTAGTAAATATTTCAGTCCCAAGTCAGTGACATGTTACTGGCTCTAAATAAGTAAAAGAAATCAGAAGAACCGCAGAACGATTATTCCAAAGCCCGTATTTGCTTTTCTGGGTTTTTTGTGGGGTTTTGTGGTCACTTTGTCCCCATCCCCCCTGCCCCCCCAACACACACCTTTTAAATCTTAAAAATTGACTTAAATCATTGTCTTGCAGCTTTGTGCTTTAGATGTGGTAGCCAGGTACAACGCAGGACCGTGTAGATAGTCCTGAAAACGTTTTCGATGCCAGTGTCGGGGAGGGTGGGTGGAGAGAGCCCTTCCTTATGCCCTGACGTCAGCACGATAAACTACCTGTTGTCCCACTTTGTCGCGAATTTGGACTGTTGGCACGATCTGTGATCTGGGGGCCCCTGCGCTGTGCGGCTCTCAGCACCGTGGTTTCTCGTCCTCAGGACAGGACTGGAGAGTGCCTCAAGCGCACGGGAGCCAGTGTGGCCCTCACCTCCATCAGCAATGTCACCGCCTTCTTCATGGCCGCACTGATCCCCATTCCCGCCCTGCGGGCCTTCTCCCTCCAGGTGAGTCTGCACTGGTGACATCCGTGGCGAGCACCACACGGAGGCCGAGCATCCCATCTCCCTTCTCCGCTAATGTGAAGACAAGTAGCTTGTCCGCTTCTGGGGCCATTCTGGGTGGAAGCTTCTTAAAGCAACAACCCCAACACTCCCTCTAAAACACATGCCAGGGCTCCTCCCCTCCTTTCAGTCCTAGAGCCCAGATGCCTGGGGCCTGGGTATCCCCAAGACCTGCTGCCTTAAGGAGTGGCCCTTCCCTTTATAGTGAGACTAAAACCACACGAGGGCCACTGCAGGGGATGCTGAGAAGCCCCCGCTCCAGATAGCGGGAAGTCCTGTGGTCTCATCCACAGTGCAGCCGCCAGCTCTTAGCTGTGCCTGCTTCTGCATCCCACTGGGTTTCTGGGCTCCCTCCCCTTCCTGCTGGCCACCTCAGCCCCAGCACGCCATCCTCTCTCTTTCCCTAAAGCAGCCCCAACACATGGCAGTTGTACAACGCAGAGGTAGAGGCTGCAGTAGAGACCAGCTAGGCGGTAACCTAAAACTGAGTACGGTTGGCCCTTGAACAACATGGGGTTTGGGGCTGCTGACACCCCTCCCACACAGTCAGATCTTCATATAACTTTGGGCTCCCCAAAAACTTAACTACTAATAGCGACTGTTGACCAGAAGCCTTACTGATAACATAAACAACGCATCGTTTATACGTTAAATCTGTATTCTTAGAACAAAGTGAGCTGGGGGGGAAATGTTATTAAGAAAATCATAAGGAAGAGAAAATACATTTCGAGTGCTGCACCATATTTATTGGAAACAGCCTCTAAGTGGACCCGTGCAGTTCAAACCCATGTTGTTCGAGGGTCTGCCGCATTAGCTTCCACCATGCGAACGTCCGGCCATTCTCTGCCTGCAGGGGGTTTGTTGGTGGGTGCTCGCTTGTCACGTCTTTCCTTAGTCTCTCCACAGTCTCCTCCATCTCTTCTCTCTTCTTTTGGTCTCCTACTCCCCTCTCAGGCTGCACAAGAAAACTCAAAATTCCTCTGCCCTCCTTCTGCAGAGCAGTTTGGCTCCTGCATTGTTCTGCTCTCTCTTCCCAAACCAGGCCCTTCCACACCTAGAGGCCACCAGGATATTTCTTTTGCGCAGAGAGCCAGCTTATACGAACGGTAAGAATGGAGAGCTCCCGAGGCTGGGGACACAGCTCTGGTCCGTTCTGTGCTCGGCCGGGAGTGCTGGCATGGCTCTGCCGCTGCTTGAAACTCTAAGGAATCCTGGAATCTGTCAGTACAGCGGATGAAGACAGCTAACTGACCAGTCTGGGATGTGGTCTTCCTAAGCCCCAGATGGTTTCAGGTTTTGGTATTACAAAGACGTTCTTGAAGTTTTGTGAATTAAATTCACATTTTTTTAAAATTTTTTTTAAAGATTTATTTATTCATCAGAGAGAGAGAGAGGCAGAGAGAGAGAGAGGCAGAGGGAGAAGCAGGCTCCCCACAGAGCAGGGAGCCCGATGCAGGGCTCGATCCCAGGACCCTGGAACCATGACCTGAGCCGAAGGCAGACGCTCAATGACTAAGCCAACCAGGCGCCCCTAAATTCACATTTTAAAGCTTCAGCTATTTTCCAAGAGAGACGCGGTGGCTTTCCCCCCTTTTTCTCTTACAGTATGATGTGTAGTTTATGAGATGGCCAGGTTTTTAAGGGAAACTACTTTTGGTGTCACTTTTTTTTTTGAGAGGGAGAGGGGCAGGGGGCAGAGGGGGAGGGAGAGAGAGAATCTCAAGTAGGTTCCACACCCAGCGCAGAGCCTGATTTCACAACCCTGACATCATCACCTGAGCCAAAATCAAGAGCTGGGGTCGCTTCTCCAACTGAGCCACCCAGGTGCCCCTTGGTGTCACTTTTTAAGCTGTTATTACATCCAGCTTCTTCCTACTGCTTTACTCTGATTAATCACCAAAAGGTGATTGTGACCAGGAAGAGCAACTGACAAATCATAAATTAGGTTTCTCTTTATGCTTTTGTCAACACGCTTCGCTCTTTTGTAGTCTTCATATTTGAATTAATTTCATTTCACCAATGGCTAATGAAGACCTGAGGAACTAACGATCCAGCTGTGTTTGGGACACTAGACTTACTTAATATTTAGTGTAAGATAGAACATGAGAAAAGATTTTTGTACCAATCACTGTGACTGCCACCCCCCAAAAGAAAAATACTAAAAAAAATGAAAATAATAAAGGGTTTATTATAAATATCTAAAAGTAGAAGGAGTAAGTGAATTAGTGACTAAGGTTAAATCTGAACGACCGAAGCACAGGAAAATGAAAATATATCTAACTGCTTAACTGCTCAGTGATGTGGAACATAAGTGAAAAGTGCCCGCTAAAGAATTGGTACAATTGCCATTCTAGAATGCCTTTTTGCACGGGCATCTGCACACCCACCTGCAGTCTCCCGTTCTCGCTGCTTAAACATACAGCAGATGCCGGTGTTGAGAAATTGTCCCCCTCCTCTAACAGTGGGACCCTCTCCCGCCTCTCTCCTTTTCCGCTTGCCTTTTTCTCGCTGCTCTTTATTTCTGCTCTGCCTCACGCTCCTTCATTTCTTCTTGTGTCTCTCTCTCATTTTCTCCTCTCCTCTCTCAGTACACACTGATGGTTCATCAAGGCATACTCTCCTTTAATGATATCCTATGGTGTGGTGGTCTGAAAAGCTACATGAGTTTTCCTTACGCCTTTTAGAAAATCCAGTACGCTAAAGTTCTCCCAAGGTAAGCACCTTACCGAGATGAAATGAGTACTGTGAGTTTTGCATTTCTATTCCAAGCCCCTGGGGTACCACTTTAGAAAATTGAGGACTTCCAGGAGTCCTCATTTATGAAAGACCCCATAATAACTGGCTCATTCTCTGTCAAAAACAAACTTAAAAAAAAATAAAAGGAAAAAAAGAAGAAAATGTAAGAAGAAAAGAAAAAGAATGTGCCATGATTTTTGCTGTAGCCATCAGAAATTTACACTGATTTCCTTTTAAATATATTGACATTCAAAGTTGGTCATGATGTAGCTTCTCTTTCTTTTAGTGAACTGTGTTAAGTTGTGCCTCTGGGTATCCATTTGTGTTTGTGTTTTCAGGATATTATAGATTAAGCCTCAAAAGAAAGAGACCCACAGTGGTTCTGTACAGTAATAAATCCATATTAATTTAGGATTTTTCTTTGTGGAACTTTTCCAATTGTCTAACTTTATCAAAATAAATAGAATTTTTTTCCCCCAAAGAAACCGTCTTAGACTTCCTTGTCAGTCTCCATCCATCTGACCAAATGCCACCTCTATACCAGAAAGCAGTGGCACCGTCTAATTCTTTAGGAACCAAAGCCCTGCATAACTGAATGGTGTTCTTCAATGGAAACTCCCAGAACAGAACGCCGTATTGTTCCACACAGTGAGGGGGGTCTAGATGAGGGCCCTCTGGACAGGGTCAGTTTGTCTCTGTGCTCTGCAAGTGTGTCAGCAGGGCCCCCACGGATGCTCTGCTGCGGGTGGGGTTGGGGGGCAACACAGAAGATGGGGACGTTTCCTTCTAGTACAGTAATTAGAATTGATTGACAGTGCAAATCATCCCCATCAATAGATTTTCTTACAATGTCTTAAGCTCCCCTTTGCGCCCGCAGTGACCCTTCTCCCTTGCTGAGAAGTCCTTGCAGCTTGTTGGTCTTTACTGTTTGGGTGCACTTGAAGGGGACATTGAAGTTGCACCGTTTTCTTGTCAGAATATGTTCTCCCTGTGTACGCAGTATGCCGCCGGACAGTGAGCGTGGACAGGACGCTACACTTCAGAGTTTGGGGGTTCTTCGTGTCCTCCACAGATGCCTCCGGGGGATAAAGCTGATATCAGATTTGTCCCCAGCCCCTGTGGAAGCCTCGGTGCCATTCCTACCAGAGCACATGGGCCACTTGGGTTCTGCATCCTCAGGAACTTTTGTCCAGAGTGAGATGCCCGGGAGTGTTCTGTCGGCATCCCACCCCCGAATTCTAAACATGCCTGTAATAGAAAGAAAAGCTGAAAGGACTCCACCTCCAGAATCGAATTTTCTGGAAAAATCTCCTTGAGAATCAGACCCATCTTTGCCAGGACCCCTGTGGTCAGATGGGTCAGGAGGCCGAACCCAGCCCATGTCCATCCCCTCAGGAGGTGACCAGGTGACGAGAACTCCCAGGTCGCAGTCAGGCTGAGGGCACAGACATCAAGCCTGTGTTTGAATTCGATTTACTCCATGACTGCCGGCAGGTGACCATCCTCTGTACTACGGAGTCTGTTAGGTACTTGTGTCAAGAGCAGTAATAATGGCTGTCCTGGTTGCTGTGGGGATTGAAGAATCGTGTGTTAACTACTTGGTCTCCCAGTACTCCCCCCTTTTCTCTGCCCCCAACAGAATTCTGTGTCTCCCTTTCAGACACAGCTTGTCAAGTTCCTCCACATGGCACATCCTTCCTCCCTGGCCCCATGAGAGGCCTGTTTTTGTCTTCTACACCTCCTTGAGACCCTGCCTTGACCACCCTCCGCCCTCCGGGTACTCTTCCCCTCTGAGCTGCTCTGGAACCCTATGCAAGCTTTTATTACTACATTTATTAGCCTGAATTGTAGTTTGTTGGTAGGTCTGGCTGTGGTGGTCCTTGAGAACAGGATTTTGTCTTATTTTTCTCTGTGTCTCCAGTACCCAGCTCTGTGTCCTCCCTTTTCTTTTTAAAGTATTTGTCTCTAAGATGAATCCTTTAGTCTTTAGGTCTTTAAAGACCATTCATTAGAGCGGTTAAGTTCACAGGTTTCATGTATTTTGAGATGATGAGGAATTTCAAAGCAGACTGAGAAGAGAGGAGTTAGGCAATTTTTAGAAGGAGACTCTTGATTATTTTTTGGTTTTGTGGACTTGACAGGGAATTAATTATTGAAAGGTACCTTTCCAGACCTTGGCCTTGCTCTTTCACCTTGAGCATAAATGCACAATTTTTATCAGAAGCTCTTTGCAAAGTTCTCTTCTGATTCTGTTAGGTATCTGTTACAAGCAGGTTTTCTTTTCTCACCCTGAGACGTTTACCCAGTTGGCGGACGTCTTAGAACTAAGTAGTTCTTTGAAAAACTTCCTGAGACCTTTTAATTTTCAAAAAATTTTCTGATGATTTCTTGGTTACTTAGCATTCCAGTTCCTTTTTTTTTTTTTTTTATTGTGCCGCTTCTTTCCATTCCTGTATGAATGGGCGAGCCCTTTCAACTGTCCTCTGTTGACTTTCTCCTATTAACAGCCCAATTGTGTAATTTTTACTAGGTCAGCAGGAGATTTGCCAAAGCACTACAGAATCTAGCCCCATGTTTATTCTAGGTTATGGAGTGACTTTTGAATCTGTACTTATTTATTCTGCATACTATAATCACACACAGGAATTTCTTTCTGCCTTACTCTCCTTGACCTTTTATGTTACTGTGCTCGCACACACCACAGGCTACTCCAGAGGCTATTTGGAATGTGCCTATTAAAAACCTCAGGGGACGTGTTTGAAATTTTATTTCATGTTTTAAAGGTGACATTTTGATATACCCAATCCACTTTACGTCTAAATATTCTGAGTATAAAATCAGAGTAGCGTGAAACTCTTAGAAATGTTCTGAATGGGGAATGTTTGTTTTCAATTAAAACATCTCAAGTATATTCTGTATTCTGCCTTTGTAGATTTGGTTTGGTTAGGTTGCTAGCAAGACGCTCATTTCATTCCTGTGTTTGTACATCATGGGTTCATGAAATTCTAAAAGATGAAAAGAATCAGAATGATGGGGCCTGTTCTAGTCAAATGGTCTCTTAATGATGGAAGAGAAGCAAAATGATGAGAAACTCCAACATCTATTTCAAGTTTAAACACTTCAATAGGGAATTGAAAGAAAGATGTTTAAAACCTCTTTTATTTTCAGAGCAGTCCTCTGACTGGGAGGAGACATATTGGTGACCTCTACTTTTTTTTTTCTTTTCCCCCTGCTTCCAGGCGGCCGTAGTAGTGGTATTCAATTTTGCTATGGTTCTGCTAATTTTTCCTGCGATTCTCAGCATGGATTTGTATCGACGTGAGGACAGGAGATTGGATATTTTCTGCTGTTTTACAAGGTACAATTTCATGAGCTGCTATGGCCTTTATTTGTTGGGTACAGAGTGGTAGGCTTAGAGAACTCTTTAGCCTGTAGACTTGGAAGAAAATGTAGCTAACAGGGCTTGTTACCAGTGTGATGGAGGCAGAGGAGATAATGGATGGAGGATGCTTTGTTGGGGATATTGAGTCACAGGCTCTCCCCTCCCCTGACTAAAGACTCACAGCTCTGGGGTTGTGATGCACATGCTCACTATTTCTGTTATGGATCGCTTTGTCTGATTATTGGGAGTGTGTCATATCTCTTTTGATTCAGGCAGAACAAAGGTTTGAAAACCAACCATCCAGAAAAAATACAGCCCTTTGGGTGTTGTGGGGTTTTGGGGGGAGGGGTTGTGTGTTTTTTAGGAATTGTGCTTTGAAAGGGGTTCATCAGCATGTAACTTCGATTTTGCCAGCCAAATTCAGGATCGGCCATCCATTTGGTCTCCTTTGACTTACCTAGTGTCTTGTGTCCAGGTGGTTAAGTCAGGTGATGTTTGTGGAGCTCAACAGTATGATATTTTTCTTCTAAATTAGAGCTATGTAAAATGGATACTGTCGGTCATTGGCAAAAATGAAAGCACTGTTTCCCTGTTTCAGTATACCATTGCAACATATTTTCCCCTCTTAGCCCCTGCGTCAGCAGAGTGATTCAGGTTGAACCTCAGGCCTACACAGAGACTCATGATAACACCCGCTACAGCCCCCCGCCCCCCTACAGCAGCCACAGCTTCACCCATGAAACCCAGATCACCATGCAGTCCACAGTGCAGCTCCGCACAGAGTACGACCCCCACACGCATGTATACTACACCACTGCCGAGCCACGCTCCGAGATCTCCGTGCAGCCTGTCACCATGACCCAGGATACCCTCAGCTGCCAGAGCCCCGAGAGCACCAGCTCCACGAGGGACCTGCTCTCCCAGTTCTCCGACTCCAGCCTCCACTGCCTTGAGCCCCCCTGCACCAAGTGGACACTTTCATCTTTTGCTGAGAAACACTATGCTCCTTTCCTCTTGAAACCAAAAGCCAAGGTAATCTACCGAAACAGAAGATTCTTCCTGTCTTCAAGAAATAACAAAACCGTCTCCTTTGGAATTCATCAGGTTGCTTCTTTGGGTGTGACTTATTTCAGACCTCCTAAAAAGTCAGTCCATTTAGCATGTGGGGCCATTTTAATGAGCTCATCTTCTACAGGAGTGAATCTCTATGTAGCAAATGTTTCTGTGAATTTAGATGAACTCCTTATGTTTTAAACATTTTGTTTTTCATGAGCTTGTTTTTTTTTTTTAAAGATTTTATTTATTTATTTGAGAGAGAGAGAGAGAGCACATGAGAGGGGAGGGTCAGAGGGAGAAGCAGACTCCCTGCTGAGCAGGGAGCCCGATGCGGGACCCGATCCCGGGACTCCAGGATCGTGACCTGAGCCGAAGGCAGTCGCTTAACCAACTGAGCCACCCAGGCGCCCCCATGAGCTTGTTTTAAAATGTGATTACTATGAGTACTTGTTTTTCCCTCTGGAGAATGACCCCTACATCCTTCATTTAGGGCCATTTTGGGGGTAAAAGTGAGGTCTGAACCAAACAGCTTGCTTTTGTCAGGGGAGAGTTGGTCCTGTCCTCTGGCTCTGATCTTATGCCTCTTACTGTGTTACAGGTCGTGGTGATCTTCCTTTTTCTGGGCTTGCTGGGGGTCAGCCTTTATGGGACCACCCGAGTGCGCGATGGGCTGGACCTTACAGACATTGTGCCTCGGGAAACCAGAGAATATGACTTTATTGCTGCACAATTCAAATACTTTTCTTTCTACAACATGTATATAGTCACCCAGAAAGCAGACTACCCAAATATCCAGCACTTACTTTACGACCTTCACAAGAGTTTCAGCAATGTGAAGTATGTCATGTTGGAAGAAAATAAACAGCTTCCCAAAATGTGGCTGCACTACTTCAGAGACTGGCTCCAAGGTGAGGTGCTGCTAGTGGGTATTCGCCCTTTGTAAACTTTCACCATTCGGTCTTTGGTATGTTCAGCTTCCACAAGTTCCCTTTGTTCACTTTATTAAAGTGTTAGATTATTACGTAACACTAACATGTTTCATTGACTTCTAAGTGATGCTTAAAATTCTTCTATGGACTGTTTCTGGGGCAGCCTCCCAAATCCGGCTTTTACCTATAAAATGATGCAAACAATTCAAATGGGGGACTCGGGAACTTCTGTATGAATTTATGGGTGCACATTAGGAAATGGGAAATATGTTATAAAATCGGGAGCTGGATGCTTCTAGTGCTCTTTTTTTGGATGGTGGTTAGTTTGATGATCAAGTGAAATCAGAGTGTTGATGGAATTTCTAGACTGACTTATTGACAAATTATGGCTTTACTATACCGGCAAATTTTGCATCATTTGAGAATATAATGTAAAATTCCATATTTGGACCATCTTTTGATTTGGCATATGAAATAAACTTATCAATGCTTAATCACATCTCACAGTATTTCATAAATAATCAAATTCTGCTTTAAAATGCCTTTCTTAGCATTTGTTACCTCGTCCTTAGAAACATTTCTAGGAAATAGTAGTCAACTGGAGAAAAAAAAAATGGCTTAAATTTGTTCCTAACTACCAACTGAATATGAATGTATTCAGTGATTCCAAGAACATCTGTTCATTTATTCCATGTTGACACATGCAAAGTGAAGTGGGGAATCAAGATAATTATCCACACAATTCAGGCAAAAAATGCTTTTACTGAAATACCCAAATAATTATGGCCCCCAACATTTTTTGGCTTAAGTTATCCAAATGATTGTCTTAATTTCCCACTTAATTAGGCTTGTTTAAACACAGATTTGAGTGCCTTTTTTGGTCTTAAGTCAATACACTTGTATGTAAAGATTAAGCAGCCAATTTCCCTGGGAGTTTGCATGAAATGGTAAACAACTTGAGTTTGACTGAAAATTCTTCAATACAGTTTCTGGCATTGACTTTTGTTGCTAGAATTTTGTTCATATGTGTATACCAGATTTGACCTCTTCTTTTGAGGAAGGCAAACAGAACTGCACGACGTTAATATTATTTTTTTAACATGCTCACGAGACTAACGTGAATTTGTTCCAAGTCTTATTTTTTACAGTAGTTTGGGAGGTTGTGTTTTTCAGATAATGAGTCAAAACAGGACCAGACAGTTGAGAGATTCCCTGCTTTTCATTTTTCCCCCATTGGCCAAAGACATGCAAATCGCTTGCCACAGTGACAGAGAGATTGGCAGCACTGCCAGTATCTGAGCCAAGGAGGGTTATTGTAGAATTGATTTCAGCGTCTTCAGCCATTCCTTTGGATGCTCAATATGGCCTGTTAGGCAGAGCTTGGGAAGAGGGCAGAGGGTACTGTCTCCAGGCGGTGGTGAGGGCTAACCTTTTTATAGCGTATTGTAAATTATCCCTATGCTTTCATCCCTTTAAAGACCTAAAGCAGTTGGGCTTGACAATCGCACTTTTTTAAAGGTGCAATTGAATCATGTTGTTTTGATTGCTAAGTGAACAGCACCCACCTAGACCAAGTGAGATCCATTCTTGCTCCCAAGTCGGGGTCCCAACCAGCTCTACAACTCTGCGTGTGACTCTTATGAGGTCCAGCAGAGAGCACTGGACACAGAATGGCCAGGTAATGGGACCGTTGGGCTGCCTAGATGGTTTTCAGGCCTGTCAGGTGGTTGATTGGGTGGGTCTTTGAACACTTCCTGCAAGGTATCAGCTGTCCTTGAATCGTTTAAAAACATTTTGGGAGGCTGTTAAGTGTTGGGACCCCTCATTGGTTTTCAGTGGAATTATCACTAAAAACCATATCGCGCTATTGGTCTTTATCAACATTCCACAAGTTTGGGGGGGTTAACTCATAAAAATACATAGTGGTAACATCACATGTCATCTTTAAACACACATGCAAGTAAGGCGAAGTTGCAGGTAAAAACCACACTGTGCATCATGAACCAATGGTGTTCGTTTGTATTTCACACTGAATTATGCAGATAAAATTTAAATCAGTGTTTTCTTTTTAGGGGCCCATATCAAAGAGAAATTGACAGTTGGGATAAGTAGCTCAGAACTTTTCCCTAGAAAATAATATTTAGTATAAAATTTAAAATGAGAAAAGTTCTAGCTAGAACGTTTACATTTTGCTGTAAAATAGGTATACTGTCACCAATGTTTTCTACAGTGCACATGTGTTCGAGTATAAAATGTTGGCCAAGGGGCAGTGGAGGCAAATCCTTGTCCCTCATTTTGTGTCTAGAATCCTATGTTGTACATGTACTCTTGGGCCACTTCATTGTTACTGAGCTTTTTGGTAATTCGTCAGAAAATAAAATAATCTAATCATGAGGACTTCGCTCTTTCCTAAGGTCCATGACTATTTCTCGTTTGTGTCTGTATTCCAAGTACAGTTGATGGCGCGGGAGGCTGGCAGCGTGGATGACGAGTTGAACTGAGTTGCCCACAGGGTTGCCATCCCCAAATCCAATCTAGGGTGTTCCCCGATTCTTAGTGCATAAATATCTTAAAACTACACTCACGTTTGTGGAACACTGTTCTCCCCTAGACATCATTGGTGCGCACAGTAACTCTGCTGATCGTATTCGTGCCTTCAGCAGAGAACTTCCTGAGCGCCTCTGTGTGTCCAGGCCATTTAGAGCAGCCGTGGTTCGAGCCGAGCCTGGAGCCCTGCTGGGTGGCCCTGCTCAAGTTGCTTTCCACGCCTCAGTTTCCTCATCTGTAAAGTGGGAACCATGATGCTAACAGGGCTGTCTCCTGAGGTGGTTGTAAGAAGCACACTAGTGATCAGTGTAAAATGCTGAGACAGCCCCACGCTCGCTGAGCACGAGTGGCTCCTTAGGATTGACGGGTCAAGAGGGAAAGGGTTAAAGTCCCATACAGGCCATGAAGTGATGAAAATTCTATTAAGGTGAGGAAAACAGACCAGGTCTCTTCTGGGGGGTGGGGAGGGGAGGAGGGCTTGTTTTTGCTCTCCTGCTTATTTTTTTTCAAAAACAAAAAAAGGCTTTAGGTAATAAAATAACATCTGTGCAGTACAGCTTGTTGTGTGCATGCCCCGCTCTGAAAAACAGTCTGGGAGCCGGCCGTGCTGGTGGTCCCTCCCGCCCACCGCTCCTCCACGCTCGCCCCAACATGGCCTTCTTTCAGCACCAGGCCTACGGGCCTCATCCCCACATTGTTCGTGTAAAAACAATGCCCACAGCAATGTGGACAGGAAGGTTTAGAGAGAGAGAGACGGGGGACAGGGGCCTGTGCTCCGCTCTCCCCCTGCTTCAAACCCCAAGAGCTTAATTATTTTGAGCACTGAGGGAACCAGTACTGGGAGGGGGGAGGTGTCTTTGAAGTCACTCAAGGCATGTCATGAAATGAACTCTTTTCCCTTCTTACTGGCCATGTCTAACCCTTGCGAGCGCAGCTTGTTCAAAAGATGTGGTTTCCTGAGCTGCTGGGGCTTGGGAGTTCTACTTGGGAGGGGATGGGGGGCGGGGGGAAGCAGGGCAGTGGAAAGGAGGTGGGGGTGTCGGGGGAGAGTGTGTGCACAGGGGATCACTCAGCCCCTAAGGCCAGGTCACCAGGGCCCTGTTTTCTCTTCCAGCACGCTTATCTCTTTACAGCTGTAGCCAAACCGTCAGGTCTGTAATGATGGTTTTGATTACAGAGGCCAAGCGCAGCTGTGTGTGGTGGGCTGGTGGGCTCGCCCATCCCCCACACCCAGAAAGCCCTTTCCTTCCCCTCCCTGTGCTTGCGGTTTGTCATCTGTTCTCACAGAGCCCCCTTGTATTGGCCTGTGGCTTCCTGTTCTCAATCTGATCCAAATTTACCCCGTGAGGCATTTCCCTGCGCACACAGGCGCTCACGAGATCCCTCCCCGCGCCCCCCTCCACACCCCCCTTCTGAGGAAGGGTGGCAAAGAGGAACAGTGGAGAGTGAATAGGTGTTGGCTGTGATCTTTACACAACCTGGCAGCCGATCCCACAGCTTGTATTAGCTCCACAAGTCGAACAGATGGAACAAATTGACAGAATCGTGTTCACTCACCCTGGGCTGGAGAAGCAGCTGAGTGGTTGTTTGAAGCTGGGAGTTCGAATGCGTGTTTCCCCCTCTGAGTGGGATTTCTGGTTGTATCGGAGAATCCACGGCTTTAGCACCTGACGGCAGCGTGAAATGCCTAATGAGCCTGTGTGGCTTCCTCACCCAGCCAGCCAGCTCTCCCAAGCTCTCTCTCTTCCTTTCTTTCGGAATAGCCATGGGGGAGAAGAAGGGGTTTCTTTTCTTATGTAAAGGTAAAACATGTGTATTTGTTTCCCAGAAGCAAGTATTCCCCTCTTCTGCCTTTTTGAAGCAGTGATTATTAGCAACCTGAAGTTCATCCATGAAAAATCTAATAGTGTCACTTGAACTTGAAATAGAAAACAAGTAGCACACAGAGTGTTTGAGGTTGATGTCAGGTACTTCCTTGTCCTGCTCAGTGTCCTCAGCCCACCCCGTTAGGGCCTGGATCATAGTGGTTAAGAATCATAATACATTGTATACATTTGCCTTTTCTAGGACTTCAGGATGCATTTGACAGTGACTGGGAAACTGGGAAAATCATGCCAAACAATTACAAAAATGGATCAGATGATGGGGTCCTTGCCTACAAACTCCTGGTGCAGACCGGCAGCCGTGATAAACCCATCGACATCAGTCAGGTACTCTCCCTGCCCTACACCCTGGAAGCTCCCAGGGCATGATAGAACAGAGACTGCTTGACAGCCTGCCGGCCCAGCCTGCGCTCTCTGGAGACCTGGGGCATCAGGGGCTGGTAGAATATTGAGTTGGCTCTAATTCACTTCATCCCATCAGCTGATTGAGTGCCTCAGTCTGCTCCTCTGTCAGGTGCGGACATGTGGACCACCTACCTCCATGGCCGTGGTTCCAACCAAGAACCCTCGAGGCAGTGGGCAGTATCTTTCAGATATTAGAAATGCTGTGTTGTACTGTTCTCTTTTGAATTCTAGTACTCATTACCATGTTGGTCTTGATTCTATTCAAACTTGGAAGAATGGTAACAGTCATTTGAATGAGCAGAATTTAGGGTGGATGGATGAGCTAGGAGATCAGAGAGGTTTCTAGAAGGATGGGAGGATCGGTTGCGTTTGATTCCTTGGGGTCACCCTGGCCCAGCAGGTGGAGAAGGAGGACAGACGGACGGCTCTGTCATGAGTGAGGCAAACAGAAATGCCAGTCCTTGGAACCTGAGTGCACTCGCCATTCTGCTCACTCCCCTGGGTAATGAGAGCTGTTTCTATTCAGTAATCATATTCTCCAACTGCATTTGCATCTTCTCTGTGATGCTCGGATTCCAGCATATCCCTTTTGATTCCTCAGGCATGTTGGGGAGTGTGTTTGGACCCTTCAGATTTCAAATGAGGCCAACACTACTACCGGCCCTCCCAGATCCCACTCCCTCTGCTCCTCGTAGCTTACTTGCTTCCCCCTCAGGCAGAAAACCGTCATGCTAATGATCTTCCCAGCAGCTCTGTTTATTGTCTCCCCTTTTTTGCTGGCGTTAAAGGTGACAGATTTACAAAGTACATTGTTCAGAGTTATTATGGAGTGTGAACTTGGTGCTTTATGGCTGCATGCGGCTCGGCACGCTGTCAGGTTTGACAAGGATGTGGGCAGAGGAACCTGTGGGAGAGATAGCAGGGGGATGCCCGGCGGCTGGGCCGGGCCTTCGGGACCAGGGACACCATGGAGCGAAGGGGATCGGGCCAGGCCCCCGGATATCACTTCCTCCGCCCGGGAGGGAGAAAAGCATGCTGCGTGCACGGAGGCCATGAGCTGTGCTCTGTAATTCCAGAGACGGCTTGAAGACATGCAGTTGTTACATATCCTGGGGATTAATTGAATCCAGACCCCTGAAGTTTCGTTTTGTCGCTCGACTCTTTCTTCCTTCACTCTTTCTCTATTAACTGCTGTCACTGGTGTTTTTCATTTTGTTAAGAAGGCCAAAAGCATTGGAGTCAGGCCTGAATCTAAAGTAAACAGGAAAAATATGTTTGTGTGTGTGAGTGTGTGTGGATGTGTGTGTATGTCTCTCTCACGGTGTTTGCACCTAAGCAGAGCCCCCAGGACCTCCTTTAGAGAGAGGGAGTGTAGTATTCCGTGGCCTAGGATGGGGCTTGCTCAGTGGGACCAGCTCTCTCAGAAATCGGGGTACCCAGAAAGACCATGGTTGTGCACCAACCCCTTCCACTCTCTGGCGATGGGCATTTTGTGAATACACAGGTCATAGGAGGCTAGTGTTAGCAAAATTTATACAGATGTTGTTTTATTTTTATAGCTCTCCTCCATTTACTGGGTGGCATTTCCTTCAGTGTTAACAGCAGAGGTTAACTGCACACAGACGTGTATGGGGATTCTTGCCAGGTTTTCCCCCCCCTTCCCCTCCTATAAATATGTTTCTCCAGATTGTTCATTCTCTGCCTTGGCTGCAGACAGTCTTTTAGCATTCAGATTTAATTGGTTCAGTCAATTCCTGGACCATCTGCAGAACTGTGTGTGTGTTACAAACACACCCATTATTGCATCCTCTGATAAGTGCATTTTGAAAGAAACCAAAGGTGTTCTGATGGGATTTTCTTATATGTTCAAAGAGGGGGCATACTCGGCTTTGTTGCAAATGCTGGTGCAGGGCTCAGCTTCTTTTCCCCCCTCCAGACAGGAGTGTGCCCCCCCACCCCCCGCCAGCCCCATTCTGAAGGATCCCTCTTCTTCCCATTTTGCAGTTGACCAAACGGCGCCTGGTGGACGCGGATGGCATCATCAATCCCAGCGCATTCTACATCTACCTGACCGCTTGGGTCAGCAATGACCCTGTGGCTTACGCCGCCTCCCAGGCCAACATCCGGCCTCACCGTCCTGAGTGGGTGCACGACAAAGCCGACTACATGCCAGAAACCAGGCTCAGAAGTAAGTAGCCCTCCATGGGGACCCGCCGCGCAGGGCCTCACCCTGTTCTCCCAAGCTCAGCCATGGCCCTCGTCTGCTGACGCTTACCCAGGGTTCAGAAGTGTAAACAGAACAATATATTTCTTTGAGTTTAAAACTCTGGGAGACAGATGAGGATGTGTAATGGATACAACCCGTGCTCTATCACGTTGGGAAATGAGAGTCCCTTATCTCCGTTTGTAGCTTTCACCCTAGGACGCCCACCAGGCAGCTCTCTTTCACACCAGCTGTTCCATGTGAAAGCTGGGGACGCCTCCAGGTTGAGTGTTATTTTACTATTGCAGAGTTTTATCGCTGGGGATTATATGTTTATCTTAACTTTGTCAACTCTGGTGTTGAAGGAATTTTTGGCAAGTTGGGTCATTCCTATAAGCCACCAAGCACCTGTACTCTGTCAAAGCTGTTTAAACCAGAGCAGGGTAGTCTGTATACAGCAGCGTCCTCTTCCTTCCCCGCTCAGCCCTGACTTTGAAAGGTGGTCCTGTATGGATTTAATTTGCATTGATGTTAGAGATACTAGTAGCTCCCACCTTGGATAGGAGGCTGAGGGAGGACGTGACAAAGAAGACGGGTCCCTTTGCAAACATGGCCGGAGAGCAAGCGGGTTGTGCTTCTCTGTATCTAAACCCCAGAGCCTTGTGGCAAGCAGCCAAGGCTTGTCTTAATGAAAATTTATAGTTGAGATTATAATAGGGCAAATCATGTTTAGCAAGTCAACTGAATGACCCCAAAGGGTCTGGAACACACAACGGCAGTAACTAAATGCTTGTTGTGTAAGGATTTCTTCCCCTGCTGCTGAAGACTTAGCATTGCATTAAAAAAGAAGCATGGAAGGTTTAAGTGTGTTAGATCACTAAAAGGATAAGAAAGTTAAGCGTTTTTCTCAGGAAAGCATGACTTTGGAGTTATTTTGTTCTCATAAGTGACTGAGTAATAAAACAGTTTGAACTTCGTATTTTCCCTTGTGTCAGTCGAACAAAAAATGCTCCTGCCATTGAATTCTTGTTTAGACACATCACAAAAGTGACTGCTTCCAGAAGATTAAAATCAAAGGTTAAATAAATACACAGGCCCCAGGCTCCTCCCCTCCCCTCCCCCCACCAGAAAAAAGATAGAATGTTGATTATTGCTTAAAGCTCTCTTAAACCAGAGATTAAGACTGTAAAGTCCCGAACACTGTCCCCGGTACTGTTTGTGCTTCACGTTGAAAGAAGTGCAGTCAGGGGACCTGGTGGCAGAGTCCCTTCTCCGTTCATTGTGATCAGTGGCGGAGCATGCGGGGTGTGCATCCGGGAGGGCTGACCCTGGGACGTGTGGTGGCTCCCCCAAACCTGGGTCACGCCCATTCGCCCTCTGTCCTGTTGCCCTGAGCCTTCAGCCGTGGCCTCTTCCCACTGTCTCCCTGTCCAGTCCCAGCAGCGGAGCCCATCGAATACGCTCAGTTCCCTTTCTACCTCAACGGCTTGCGGGACACCTCAGACTTCGTGGAAGCCATCGAAAAGGTCAGAACCATCTGCAACAACTACACGAGCCTGGGGCTCTCCAGCTACCCCAACGGCTACCCCTTCCTCTTCTGGGAGCAGTACATCGGCCTCCGGCACTGGCTCCTGCTGTCCATCAGCGTGGTGCTGGCCTGCACGTTCCTGGTGTGTGCCGTCTTCCTCCTGAACCCCTGGACGGCCGGGATCATTGTGAGTTCATTCGCAGGGCTTTTGTGGACGTCAGATTCCTTTCGGCCTAGCTCTTGCTGCAGCCAGGAAGCTGTGTTTATGTCTGGGCCTCTGGAGGAGGGTATAGATTGCATCATCCTTGCTATATTTATTCTGCTGGAGGTGGCGAGGTTCATGGTTAGGTAGAGCCTTTAATGGCCTTCATCTTGTGTCCCTTCTCCTACAGCTTTCAACTTCCTGTGTAAAGACAGGGAAGTTTTAAAACACACTCTCTATAACCGCTCCTAGCATTTATTAAACGTGAACACGCTGAGCATTTATTAAATACAAATGTAACTAATTTTTTTTTTTTTTTTACTTAAAGGGTCCTTTTGTGACTACATCCCAGACCTAACATAGGAAAGATTCTTCTAGAAAAGGGGAGGGGGAGGTAAATAGAGAAGTTAGGGCAGTGGTCTATGGGTAAAATGGTTTTCGAGATGGTTGTGTGTGTTTTAAAGTTTGAAGGACGTTGATGAACTGGTATTACTAGCCGATTTTTTGGCATCCTTTTTCCGAGTATAATACTCTCAGATCTGAAGTAAGTTTCATGTAGAGTCTAATAAAATCATGGCAGTGTTTAAATTCCACGAACTGTGGTACAGGCTTCAAAATGACAAAATTATAAAAACAGAGACCAGGTCTCATTTCTGCACCATACGTCTGTGCAGCAGGTATGTTAAAAGGTAAATGTTTAGTCTGTAGGGGTTTTCCTGGTGCTTAAGCAATTGATGTTGTCCATCTTTCATTAGCTTCTTAAAAGAAAGCAAAGGGAACTGTTACTGGACTCGTCCTTCCCTTGCCACCGCCGTCCACCGCCCCACCCCCGGCCAGGAAAGATCATTCACTCCTTCTCTTCCATCTGTGGGAAGTTTATTGTTTCATTTGTGCTTTCTCCCCTTTGGCCCAAGAAACTCCAAAGTCTACCTCGCAGATTTTCTTTGCATCTCTGCGCAGATGTTGACAAGGCAGACGGAAGGCAAATAAGAGCTTTTCCTTGGGTTTAGCTGTCTGCTGTGTCCACCCGCCTTGCTCCTCACTTCTTCAAAGTGAAGGCGCCTGTAACCTGACCCGTGTCAGCTGACCAGAAGTCCCCTTTCTCCCTCGTCATCCTCTCTTAACCCATGGGCTCTCCGAACAAAAGCAAAGCTGCCTTTACGTAGAAGAAAGAACTTTTATTCACCCGTCCTATCTGCTTTCTTTAGGGTGGAGGGTGGGGCAACCAAAAACTCTTCAAGTTTCCATTCTGTTGTAAATTGAAGGACAGTTTCTGATGATTAAGATCAAAACAGAAGGAAATAACCTTGTTTTAAACTATTTTAAATTTGCAGCTAGTTACCAGTCCATGTTTGTGTAATTCTTAGATGACCCAAATGGAATAGTTGTGAATTTTTTTTTTTTAATTTTTCTTTTATTTGTTTGCCTTCTAGAGCAGGTATGTTGGAAAAACAGCTTGCGGTAGTAATAGTAAGCTTTGCCTTTCTGCACTCCTCAAACAGGCTGCTGGCCCAAAACAGCTATCCCCAAATTGTCCCAAAGGCTCCCTTCTCAGCAGCGACAGCAGTGAATTAGAAAGTAAAGACAGGTGTCCAGAGTGAAAGCAAGTCAGCGTTTTCATTACATTTGGGTCCCTGGTGTTTTCTCTGCTCTTGATCTGGAGTGAGCCCTTTCCCTGTTGTCAGCACCCAGTGTCTGTGCCCATCCACTCATCCCGTGCATCTTCTTAAAGGTGATGGTCCTGGCTTTGATGACGGTCGAGCTCTTTGGCATGATGGGCCTCATTGGAATCAAGCTGAGTGCCGTTCCCGTGGTCATCTTGATCGCTTCCGTCGGCATAGGAGTGGAGTTCACCGTTCATGTTGCTCTGGTATGGGAGACCTCTCTATCAAGAACGTTATGGAGAGGCAACATGTTTACTTTAGCTTTGGTTGTCTCCAGGTTGGGGACCTTTTGGGTTTTCTCCAACATCAAGGAACACACATACAACGTGTCATAGTGAAGAGGCTTCAGAGCACAGGCATTCCTGCATGATGAGGGGCTGAAATTTAGGTGGGCTTCTTCCCTCTTGGGCAATCTAAGGAGAAGGGCATTGGAGGTGAAAGTTCACTGGGCAGGTCAGCAGGGGGCCAGGAAGGATTCTGCTTATTTGGTGTCCTTAGTGTCATGAGAGGTGTGTAAGTTGTCAACTTTGTTCCTGAGTTAGATGGTGTCAGTGTGTGTGATTGCACACGAAAGCACACAATTTTTAAAACCACAGTTATAAAGCAGAGATAAAGTGAGACCACACTCACAGGCATGGCGGGATGGCCTGACTGAGGGTGAGGCAGGCCCGAGGAACTGGTTCTCCCACCTGAGCCCACCCAGCTCCTTCAACCTCCCTGCCTCCAAATTTGAGAGAGAGAGGAACATAAGAGAACCAGGGTTGCTCTCAACAGGACCCCCCCCCCCCCCGCCCCAACCATGTCCAGTCCCGTGAACGGTTTGTTGGAGGAAGTTAAACATCAAGAGACTTTAAACCAAGAGACAAACCCATTGTGTACATTTATCAGAAAATTATTCAGAAGCCTCCTAGCAGTGTGTGGTTTATGTTCTGTCCACACTCATGCTTATAGCCTAAGTCCTTGGGGTGATTGGTAGCCACTCAATAAATATTTATTGACTGAAGAAATACTGACGTGTGGAATGCCCCGGATAGGAAACCTAGCCCTGAGCCTGGGTCACATTACTTTTAGTCTTGCTCTTGCAGTCACTAGCGTTGGTTTTCCTGGGGCTCAACACACGGCATATGCATGTCTGCACGTGTGCGTATCTACACATTGGCTCTGTTTTGTGCCTTCTTAGTTTCTCCACAAGGAGTCTTTCAGGGGCCTTGACGTGCAGTTTAGAGTCTATAAACTTCTGTGTTTCAGAAAGACTGTTCTGTTGAGGTTGTGCCATTTTCAACAAAAAGCTGATAATACAGAAGCAATATTCTCTAAATTTTGAGCCTCCCCAAATTCTTTTCCTCCACTGAGCTGGGAGGAGGGAGAGGGGATTTTTTAAAAAGAAGAGCCCACCAGCCTAGAGCTTAGAACATAAATAATGCTTAATATCATTTCTTCAAAAAGGAGAAAACTTTACATGAGAGTGAAGAATCCACCCAGTCATTTTATTCTGATGCGAATGAAAACCACGTTTTTTTTTTTTTTGGTAGCCAGCATAGCAAGCAAGAGTGTTCTAGAACAGGTTTTTACAGTGGAAATGAAAACTGCAGCCTGTCAGGGCACTCTGGGCCTTACACGTGAGGTAGTATGAACATAAATGCACACACCAGTGCTGGATAAACAATTAAGGAATGCTTCCACCGCTCACGCAAGATGTAATTCCAAGAATTTAAGGAGGCTCAAGAGCCAGCTTGGCTTTGTGAGCCATCACCCCTGCTCGTTGCTCGTAGCCCCCATCTTCATCACGAGACTATCCACACGCAGGATATGGCGTTCTTACTTGGTCCTGTATGTGAAGGTCTATTTAAAGCAGGCAGGTACTGCTCTTTCGAGGTTTGTAAAATGATGGAATAAGGTTGGTGAGGAGCACTCTTCAAAGAATCAGTGGGTTCCTATCAGTTCACTGTTCCCACAACGTAAGTTGGGTGTGAGATGATAAAACCCTACTTGACCCTTGCAGCCTTGTGGCCCAAGTATGGAACAAGGTAACATGGTTGCAGACTGTCTTGGTGCTTTCCTCCCAAGACAAAAAGGCAATTCTGTTGATCCTAAAGCCTTCCCCACTCTGGAAAAGCATGTGCATTCTAGAGCGCATGCACTTTAGAGAAAAGTACGGAAACTCATAGCACATTTTTATATACTTTTCTTTCTTCATCTGTTCAAGAGAACAACCTTAGTGTTCTTCCACAAGCTATGCAAGGCATGGGAGTGCACCCAGTGTGTGATAGGCCTTGATTTTTAAGGAGCCATGGTCTACAGAGTTCCTGAACCTTCTCTTCTCAGCATATCCCAGAGCAGCCTGTAGCTTTCAGGCAGAGAAAGGACTTGTACCAAACTCCTGTTGGGGTCCCACCGAAGGGCCAGGCAGGGTATGACAGGAACTGACTCCCACTAAAATGGTCCTGGGTCACCCCATCAAGCCAACAGTCCAATGTGCTGGGGCTTACTCTATATAAGTTGCCATTGGTATCAGTAGTCTTGACCTAGTGTAGCTTTAGGAAGTGAAGGAGCGGGGGGATATGACCATGCAGAGTTAGAACAGGCTGGATTTGAATTTCGAGTCCTATATTTTTCTTGTGATCCTTCCGTGGTGCTTAGGTGTACTACAAACACATTAGTTTGAACCCGGCAATGGAAGTTCTGCATCATCATGAGGAAATGGGTACTTGGCACCCAGTTGCACGCAACCCTCAACTAAGCCCACTTAGAAGTAAGATCTTGACCTTCCCCCAAATCAGGAAGGATGCTGTCATCTTCACACTGTGGGCCTCCCATGTGAAAGCCGTGAGACCATGCGGGTTGGGGAGGAAACCCAAGGGGGGCAGCAGCAAAAAGAAAAGGACATTTTGCTCATGTTTGTATAGTTTTGGTTTGGTTTTTAATTTAAAGTAAATATGCTTTCTGTCTTTTTTTGTCGTTCAAGATTTATATCAACACCAAACATGACACAGTATCACGAACAGGCCATTTTAGCATAAGCCTAGATTTAGGTACTTGAGCAACCCCGATTAAATATTGCAGGAGCTAGAAAGGAAGATGCGAGAAGGTCTGTACAGACCGAGTAAGAGAGCTGGTGGCATGTTGGACAGAGCTGCCCACGGGCTTCCGTCCAGGAATCGGCTCATCCCGCCTCTTCTCGTTGCGCAGGCCTTCCTAACGGCCATTGGCGATAAGAACCGCAGGGCCGCGCTCGCCCTGGAGCACATATTTGCACCTGTCCTGGACGGCGCCGTTTCCACTCTGCTGGGAGTGCTGATGCTCGCAGGGTCTGAGTTTGATTTCATTGTCAGGTAAGCAGGAGGGGAGACGGTTCTTAATTTCTAGCAATCACTATCACCCTTATGATCTCCGTTGCGGATTTCCTTCTGTATCCTGTAGATGTCTTCATGTCTTCATTGTGACTCTACTCTTTGTCCCCCAGATTTATTGAGGTGTAACTGACAAATAAAAATCATATATTTTTTAAGGTATACAACGTGATGTTTTGCTATACAAGTACATTGTAAAATGATCACCACAGTCCGTGACTCCTATTCTGTTGAGTTTCTTAACTCAGAGACCTGCCGAGAGGTAGAAGGACAAGCTCTCTTCCAGAGCCGTCTTAGGGAACATCTTGGGGAGGAGAGTGGAGAGTGTGACTAGCAGCAAAGAGTTCCACAGCATGAAACCAGGGGACCACCCAGTACCCCAGTTCTGACCTTGGTTCCCCCTCACTGATTTTGACCTTCATTTCTCTTTCAAATTGATAGAAAAGAAAACTTAACAAAATACCTAAAATTGACACCTACATTTTGTTCTTCTAAGAAGCAAAGGTAGCATGCCCAGACTTCACATTCAAGTTCTTAATAAGATTTAGGGATAAGATTTAGGGAGCAGTAAATGTGTGACTTTGGTGTCAAATGTTGGAAATCCAGACCTAGTTTGGATACTTCTTTTTGGATCCCCAGGCAAGCAATTTCTTGTGGATTTATGAAGAATATGAGTTTGTGACATAGAAAAGGAGAGCAAGGGGGCGCCTGGGTGGCTCAGTCGTTAAGCGTCTGCCTTCGGCTCAGGTCATGGTCCCAGGGTCCTGGGATCGAGCCCCGCATCGGGCTCCCTGCTCAGCGGGAAGCCTGCTTCTCCCTCTGACCTTCCCCCTGCTTGTGTTCCCTCTCTCGCTGTGTGTCTCTCTGTCAAATAAATAAATAAAATCTTAAAAAAAAAAAAAAAAAAAAGGAGAGCAAGTTTGCCTTCTGAAAAGAATTTGAGCACTGCAGGGAAAGACCATTTTCTGCTCCAAACGGCCCCCACGGCTTCGGGAAGTAGCTGCTCTTGGATGTAACACTGCCGCTCCGTGGAAGGGCAAGGCCAGAACCATCCATAAGCGAAAGATAGTCCAGAATTAGAACCGTGGTAAAGCAGAACCGAATGTGAGACATGACTGCCCGGCTTGGGATGCTTCAGGAATCTGGAGAGAGAATCTAAACAGGCTTTCTCGCTGTATGGGCCTGTGATAGGTCTTGCATTTTCAAGTGAAAAGAAGAGGGTTTTGAGTTTCAGTCCAAGTTTCCTTATTGCAGGAAAAAGATCAGGCCATTGGTCTGTGGCCTACCCCACTGGGCAGTTGGGCAGCAGAGATGAAGCCTTCCTCGAAGGAGGGCCGGCGTTCCCTCGGTGTAGTTAGTGTGGGCTAACAGAGAGGTGGGGCGGCGATCACAGTGTGGACCAGAACTTCTCAGACCGTAATGTGCTTAGGAATCATCCGAGGCTCTGCAGATGCAGCTCGGATTTCGTTGGGGGCAGGGAGGGTGCAGAGCAGAGTTTGCATTTCCAGCCAGCTCCCAGGTGATACCCATGCTGCTGGTCTTCTCAACATAACACCGTTAATCAACTAACAAGCCAATTAGTACATTCTTGTTTGCCAGTACCAGGTAGATGTATGCCTAAATTAGATCAAGCTTTTGGCCGGAGTTTTATTTTCAGCTTCTTAACTTGACTTTGGCTTTTCCTTTATTTCCTTAGCATACGTGTATTTGGGCATTAGTAGATGTTTCTTTATGGCCTAAAACCCCCGTGTCAAGGAGTTTCTTTCACGTGATTTCTCCCTCGACACAATGTAACAAGCACCTCCTAAGTGCCATGGTACACAGCGGCAAGTTATGTGGACCCCGTCCCCCGCAGTGTGGCTTACAATCTGGGGGGAGAGGGAGTTCACAGGCAGTTCAGAAGCATGGGAAAGGCTGGGCGTGATGGGATCTCAGAGGATCTCACTCAGCCTCGTGGGGAAGCCGAGTGAGCCCCAGAGGGGGATCTTTGCCAGAAGTGGAGCAACCAGCTGGGAACCAGAATGGAGGGCAGAATCCCAACTCTCATCGAACCCGTGGCTTCCTGTTCTCTCCCAGAGATATCAGGGTTCTTGTTTCAAGCACTTAAAAGGGCTTCCCATTTTCTAGAACTGGATGGATTAACCTGATAAAGCCCTCACTGAGGTCAACTAAATGAGCAGACATTGTATACGCTAAGCCGTCAGAAATCTAATTGGTCTGTTTATGCTACAGTTAGATGGATGGGATGCAAATGTCTTAATGCTGCTGCTGATATATGCTTCAGCCTCAAGTTCCTGCAGTTTACATTAGAGCAAGACATTGGCGGCTTGCTTCTTACTAATGCAGCTCAGAAGTTTCTGGTGTTTACAATAGCTGCGAGGTATTTGTATTTTTATAGGGATTCTCGCTCCTTTCATCTAATGTCGAAACATATATAGTCATGGCAAAGTTGGGTGCCTGTTCTGTTTTATGATCAAGAGGACCATTAACAGATAGATATCTTGCCCTCCCTCTTCCCAGAACATCCTGAGCTCTCCGCCACCTCAGCCTCCTTCCAGCAAAATTGCCCTAGATATTGTTAGTTCCAGAAAACGTACACTTGTGTGGAGCCCGCTCCCTGCAGCTGTGGGGAGCGTCGGCCAGCCGCTTGCCGGAGCTGACAGGTTTACCTTGGTATTCATGAAGGATCCCAGACCTTAGCCCTCAATGGTGGGAAAGCAGGGCCACTTGCGCACTCTCCTCTTCTTCATGGTGCTGTGGCCTTTATGTTTGAATTGGCTGACGCAAAACAAGAGTATTCAGAGATGCTAAATTGTTCAACAAAAGATTGGCCCACAGAGCAGCCCCCTCATTGTGGGCCGCCCTCCCCCGCAAATGCCCCAGCAACCACAGAATGGGCAGCGTTTTCTTTGCAGAAAGCTGGTTCTTGTGTTCTAAAAAGGTTGCAATTGGAGCCGTTTGGTAAAACTGGAACTCACAGAATTCTAGGCAGAAAGTTGTGATTAATGAAAGCCCAGGGAAAGCCTTACCTGATCCGCTCGAGACTTAATTAGAGATTCTGCTCTAAGATGCAGAAGCATTTCACAGTGGATTAGCTGCCTGCAGAAGTGGGCTGCTTTTCCTCCTGAGCTAAATTGTTTAAATTCTACACCCTTCACTTCATTTGTTTGCTTCTGCTGGGTTTTCACGGACGGGGCCCCTCTGCATTGTGTTTGTGCTTCCAATCCGCTCAGCCATTCAGCTCACATTCCATATTTTTGTGTTTGTGTAACACATTCATAAATAACATTACATGCCAGGAGATTTCAGCAAATTAACAAACTAATTTTTCTCTCTTCCCTTCACGAACTAACACTTTGGGTTGTGGAATGTAGTCCTCGAGAGTCACAAGGTAAAAAAAAAAAAGAAAGAAAGAAAACACTAATCTCATGCTGAATGTGAACCACAGTTTTATAAGAGCCTCTGCAACCGTGTGGGCTTTGTTAATTTCGGGTTTTGACGTGCTGCATAATATTTGGGCACATGAAGCCTGGCTTCATTTACTTTTGCCACAGTGAATGATCCTGTTTCCCTTTTATCTTCAAGGTATTTCTTTGCTGTCCTGGCAATCCTAACAATCCTGGGTGTTCTCAACGGGCTGGTTTTGCTCCCAGTCCTGCTGTCCTTCTTCGGCCCGTACCCCGAGGTCAGTAATTGCACCGGGTGTCATGTACACCTCTCAGGCCACCGGAATGCCGTTTGTCCCAGGGTCCCTGTGAATTTAGATGTTTAGGTATCTCAACATTACTGTTTACTTTTTCAGTAAACATTTCGATGACTATGGCTTTTTTCTCTTCAGCTTTGGGGGATGTACTGGGTTTGTTTTGGTTTTGTTTTGGTGTCTTAAACCAAGTGATTGGCGCCCCGAGTCTTATAGTTCTGTATCAATGAAGCATTTTCCTCTCAAGATGAATATCCGGGCTTGAAGAAAAGTGAAAAGGGCACAGCCTGCCTTTCTGAAGTATAAAAGCAGAGGGCAGTTCTTGTGTTCCAGCTGCCAGGCCTGATGGGCCTCGAGGTGGCAGAGTGGGGGAGGTGAGCACAGGGGAGTGGGAGAGGCCGGGGCAGTGGGGGACGGGTACAGAGAGCCCTGAGCAAGACTGCTTTGCTTTGCTTTGCTTTGAGTGTGACCAGCAGGTAAATGGATGATAACACTTCTGATATGGAATCTCCTTTAATAGGTATCTCCAGCCAACGGGCTGAACCGACTGCCCACCCCTTCCCCCGAGCCGCCCCCCAGTGTGGTCCGCTTTGCCGTGCCCCCCGGTCATGCAAACAATGGGTCTGATTCCTCTGACTCGGAGTACAGTTCTCAGACGACGGTGTCAGGCATCAGCGAAGAGCTTCGGCACTACGAGGCCCAGCAGGGCACCGGGGGCCCTGCCCACCAAGTGATCGTGGAAGCCACAGAAAACCCTGTCTTTGCACGCTCCACTGTAAGTCACCCTAGGGGGGCAGCCCCTGCCTCCTTTGAGCAGCAAATCCCAGACAGAGAGGACTTTAAAATAAAGTAGGGATTAGGTAGAATCATATGAAATTGCCAGTATTTGCCTCTTAAACTATAAAAACATCAGTTCCGTGTGGCGGGGTGTCCTGTGGGTTGCAGAGGGCGGGGGCCAGTAACCCTAGCTATGAGCAGCATTGGCATGTGTCTTGTTCGGGCTAAGTACAATCTGAGCTTCAGGGCCAGAGGGAAAGCGTGCCTTGCTGCTGCCCTTTTTTTTTTTTAAAGCTGCGTGTCATTTTAGAGTAATACTTTTTTTTTTTTTTTTAATGTAATGGTATTTTTATTGCCAACAGAGTGATTTCTTTTTCCTCCCAATTCTGTTACATTTAAATGCCCTGGTACAAAATGATTTCAGTTATTGATGCCTAAGACTTTACCAGAAGTGGGAAGCTTAGCCTTCAGTGATTCAGGAAAGCCAGGAGCAGCCTGGGAGCCCCTTCTCAGAGGCTCCCAGAGCCCCAGCCATGTCCTGCACTCTCTCTGTTCCCCAGGATGTCCTCAGCCCCCCAGACCTAGAGCACAGCACACAAAACCCGAGGAAGGTTCTAAGACTCATGTTGCTCCAACTGAGGGCCTCCTGCTGTCCCTCCAGGAAATGGGTATTCCAGTCCCAGGCCAGAGCAGCCCTTGCATGAAAGAGAGAGGGGCCAACCAAATAACCTAAATTTTCCTCCTCTTACCCCCCGTGGTGCTGCCTGCTGAGCTGCAGTGTGAATCTGGTTTTGTTCAGCGGGGGCCTAAAAATAGGTACAAGCTGAACGACTTTGAAGTTGGTCACGGTCCTTTTGATTGATGTGGCCACTGTGCTGCTCCATGCTTTGTATAGAGACCCAGAAACCAGATTCCTAACAACCGGACGGAGCAGCGCTATCCCATAGAACTTTCCGCGACGATGGAAATGCTCCCTCTGGGCTCGCCCATATAGTAGCCACTGACCACATGTGGCCGTTGAGCCCTTGAAATGTGGCTGGTGCAACGAAGGAACCGAATTTGGCATTTTTCCTCATTTAAGTGTAAATAGCCATATGTTCCTAGTGGCTACCGTATTCAACAGTGTAGGTGTAGACAGTCCCGCCAACAGGCTGCGCTCGGGCCGGCCAGAGCCACATGCTTAGCAGTTTTCAAAGAGGAGGAGCTTGTGACCTGACCCTGCAGCGCAGGGTGGGGCGCAAACCGTGGGAGGAGGCAGCCCAGGGCCCCTCCCACCACAGCCCTGCATTTATGGGCCTCAGCCGTATGTGTCCGGTCAGCTGTGCAGGAGAAAGCCTAGGCCCGGGGTCCAAAGAAGGCCTTCCTCTGCCACGTCGTGGAGGTTCTAAAAGAACAGGTTTTTCTTTTGTGGGTGGAAGGCCCCGTTGGCTCCCCCAGGCTTCTCCCAGCCATTTGTGGGGTTGACTGAGCACTCAGTGAAGAGCTGTGTGTGGGTGGCCGGCGGGAGCCCGAGCCAGGAAGGGAAGGCCGGGCGCAGCGAGGGGCGATGCCCCGCCTGGGGTTAGCATCCTCCCACCTGTTTTAACCTGCCCTCGCCCTCTGCAGGTGGTCCATCCCGAAGCGAGACATCACCCACCCTCAAACCCTCGACAGCAGCCCCCCCTGGACTCAGAGTCCCTACCTCCCGGACGACCAGGCCAGCAGCCCCGGAGGGAGCCCCCCAGGGAAGGCTTGCGGCCACCCCCCTACAGACCGCGCAGAGATGCTTTCGAAATTTCTACTGACGGGCATTCCGGCCCTAGCAATAGGGACCGCGCGGGCCCCCGGGGAGCCCGTTCTAACAACCCTCGGCACCCCGCGTTCACTGCCATGGGCAGCTCGGCGCCCAGCTACTGCCAGCCCATCACCACTGTGACGGCCTCGGCGTCTGTGACTGTTGCCGTACACCCCCCGCCCGCCCCCGGGCCCGGCTCGGCGCGGAGCCCCCGAGGGGGACTGTGCCCGGGCTACGGGGACTATCCCGAGACTGACCAGGGGCTGTTTGAGGACCCCCACGTGCCTTTTAACGTCCGGCGCGAGAGGAGGGACTCCAAGGTGGAAGTCATAGAGCTGCAGGACGTGGAGTGTGAGGAGAGGCCCCGGGGCAGCAGCTCCAACTGAGGTGCGTGTGGCAGGTGGGTTGGCCCGGGAGTCGCTGCTCCTTGGCAGCAGGGGCCGGATGCGCAGGGGGACCCAGAGCAGAGCTCCTTGGGGCTTCTCAGGCTGCATCCTCTGGGAGCCCCTGGGCGTTGGTGTGGCCCAAACTGAAC
This sequence comes from Phoca vitulina, assembly GCF_004348235.1. NCBI lineage: Eukaryota > Metazoa > Chordata > Mammalia > Carnivora > Phocidae > Phoca > Phoca vitulina. Next base: position 6,066,592 of record NW_022589773.1, on the reverse strand, counting down.
CCCAGTGGCTTCTGATCTCCAAGGCAAGGAGCGCCATGTCCACGCTCTGTCGTCCTTGGGGAACCAGTCCAGTCCTAAATGGGGTCCCTCCCCTCGCTGCCGAGCTGTTGAGCGTTAGCGCAAGTCCACAAGGGCGCTAGCTTTCACCTTTCTATCTTTATATAAAGCACCATAACAGGTATGTATGATACACGGCTCCGTGAATGGTCACAGAGTGAACACATCCACGTTGCCGGCCCTCAGACCGGGGAAAGGTTCACCACCCACCCCGAGAAGCCCCTCGTGCCCTCACCCAGCACCCCCATCCTGATTCCTAATACCATTGATCATTTTCCTTGATTTTGTGCTTTCTAAATACGGACCCATACACCTGTTGCTTCGTTTGACTTTTTTTTTTTTCTTTCTTTTAAAGGGTGAGTAAAATCTGAAGCAAAGAGGCCAAAGATTGGAAGCCCCCCCAACCACACACCCCCCGCCCCCGCCCCCGAACTGCTTGAAGAGAACGGCTTAGAGTCCTACAGACGTGCGCACGGGGAGAGCAGTTCCGCGTTACTGTAACCGATTGTATTATTTTGTGAAATAGTTCTATAAATATTTAAGAGGTGTACACATATGTAATATACGAAGGAACGGATGTAAAGTAGTGCGATCTGGGCTTCCTCCACTCCTGCCCCCAGAGTGGGCGGTGGGGAGGCCGCCGCGGGCCCCCCCCCCCCCGATTTGTGCATGGGTCTCTGTGCCACAACCAAGCTTAACTTAGTCTTAAATTTCAGCATATGTTGCTGCTGCTTAAATATTGTATAATTTACCTGTATAATTCTATGCAAATATTGCTTATGTAATAGGATTATTTTGTAAAGGTTTCTGTTTAAAATATTTTAAATTTGCATATCACAACCCTGTGGTAGTATGAAATGTTACTGTTAACTTTCAAACACGCTATGCGTGATAATTTTGTTGTTTAATGAGCAGATATGAAGAAAGTACGTTAACCCCGGTGGCTTCTCCAGGTGTAGTTGGATGTGGTTCTGTTTGGCTGTGTGTGTGTGTGAACATGTGTGTGGTTTCCCAATGTACTGTACTGTGATTTTATTTTATTTTTTTTCGTTTTTTTGTTTCTTTTCACGTTCTTGTAATCCTTAGTGGGCTCTGCCCTCCTTGGGCTGGAAGAGTCAGGATATCTTTATTGCTTGGTGCTGCTGGAAAGCTAGCCCTGAATGTCGCCTTATCCTTTCGCCAGACTCGCTTCAGGTCCAGGGCATCTTTTGCGATCGTTGGCTGCTATCCAGACACTCCCAATTCATGCCTCAGAGGAGACGGGCTCCGTTGCATGGATCGTTGTGGTGGACGTTGGAACCTCAGGGTTTAGAGCTAACATCTGCTCATCTTCATTGGTATTAAAGTTATTACAGAACACGCTTAGTGGTAAGCCTCGGCTGGGCCGTGAACGTGTACTCTAGAGTACGCAGCCTTCGTTGTACCTCTTGTCACTCACACATACTCACACACACACACACGCACGCACCCTCAAAAGCTTAAGGGCAGATTGGAAATCTTTCAGAGACAATGACCCTACTACGAGTAAAAAAACCTATTGATTCTGGGCCCACAGTAAACCCAGAGGTGATGTTTTGAGTCCCTACAATTTAAACTCCCCCCTCTTCCTAAATTGCATAGTTGGTCGGGGCTTTCTGGATCTGTCTGTATCTTCTTGAAAAATAAATAGTGAGCCTCCAGTTTGGTGATGTGGAGTCAGAAGTTCTGCAGGGTAAGAGCTTCCGAAGGATCCTTCTGAGTGTGTGAATAGTAACGTCATGGGCACACACTTCCTAAATAAACTGTGTCCCTCCTCTCGGCCTTATTAGTGTTCTCTCGATGTGACACTGATCCAAGAGCAGGGAGCTGTTCGTTGCATACACCCCACTGAAGAACGTGTCTGGAGGCAGATCTCTCAACCAGGCGTTACTTTTAAAGATTTGCTTCTGTCTTGCTTGTGTTGTCCGGCTCTGAGGTTTGGTCTTCCTCCGCTCCTAGCCGGGGCCCGGCAAGTGTCCGGGAAGCAGTCAGTCCCCAGACTCAGCTGCTGTAGGAGCACACGGATGGCAGTGCCCATTGTGCCCTCCTGTTCCCCACAGAAAATCTCGGGTCAAAAGGCAGTGGGCTCCCAGTAGCACCCAGCAGTGTAGTGACCTCAGACCCGAAAACTTGCCACAAAACTGTAAGATACTAATTGGAAGCCCCCTGGGGCCGCCAGGTGTGTGTGTTCATGTGCCAGGGGCCCCGGCGGGCCCGCGTCTACTGTTCGGAGCCTCCGTCAGCCACACTGGCCACCTAGCACCCAGCTCTGCTCAGAAAACTTAGGTCCTGCGTTCAAGAGAGAGACGGTGCAAAATTCTGAGGTCTGCTTCCCTCTGGCTCGTGGCATGCCCTCCTCGCTCCTTTCCTGAGCCCAGCTTGTGTGGTGCATGAGATCTCGCACGGCCCCACTTTCTGCACGGGGTAGAACTTTCTCCCACAGTCACATTGGCGAAGGGAGAACTCGGGGGCGGGCAGGCAGCCAGAATTTCTCTCTCTCTCTTTTTAAAATAGTTTTATTTTGTCTGTCTTGTTTGTTTATTTGGATGTTTTAATTTTTTTAAAATCTTTGCTGATATTTATAATTTTGTATCATAAGAATGTTTTCCTACAGTATTTGTCATGCCAGTTTATAACAAACAATGCAGGGATTTTATTTCTATTGGAAACACTATTACAGCTATGTTTTACTTTTGAACAGAATTTTTATTTGTATAGAGTGCTTACTAATGTTAAATAGTTCAGAGTATATAACATGTTCATTAAAGACTCATGGTAGGTGTTAGTGTAAGGAGTTTAAAGGAAATAAATATTCAAACTGGGTCTCATTGTCTGCCCGTTTGGGCAGAAATGGGTTTGTGTCATTTCAATTACAAAGATAAAAGTATGCCATATAATTTATTTATATGAAAATTTATTTTTGTAGTGTACATAGTAGTCATCAAGTCTTTTGACAGAAGTATATTTTTAAAGAATTTATATGTGATGAATCCATAATGTCTGGAACTTTGCTGAGACATGAGTGGGGCACACTTTTCATTGTAAAGTACAGCAAGGGAAAGAAAATGTTTAACAGTGTTAAGAGAGTGAGAGATCGAGTAAATATTCATGCAATTGTGAAATGTGTATTAGTTACCATTTGTGACCTAGTGTGGTTCTCATTTTAAACCTTGGAAGGCAAAAATGTACAAACTCTCTAAATATTAATGTTCAAACACTGATAGAAATTCTAACATGAATAAAAAATAATATAACTTGTTGGTTATGTCTTTGTTCATAGAATTTTTTTAAAAGATTTTATTTATTATTTGAGAGAGAGAGAGAGTGTGTGTGTGTGCGCGCGCGCACGCGTGCAAGCAGGGGGAGGAGCAGAGGGAGAGGGACAAGCAGACTCCGCGCTGAGCGAGGAGCCCAATGTGGGGCTCGACCCCAGGACCCCGAGATCATGACCTAAGTAGAAAGCAAGAGTTGGACCCTTAACTGAGCCACCCAGGCGCCCTTATTCGTAGAATGTTTGTTTTTGTTGTTTTTTTTTTAAAGATTTTTATTTATTTGTCAGAGAGAGACGGGGAGAGAGAGAGAGCACAAGCAGGGGGAGCAGCAGACAGAGGGAGAAGCAGGCTCCCCGCTGGGCAAGGAGCCCGATGCGGGACTCGATCCCAGGACCCTTGTCATGACCTGAGCTGAAGGCAAATGCTTAACCGCCTGAGCCGCCCCAGGTGTCCCCATAGAATGTTTTTTTATTTATAGTGTTTTACAAAGGCAGTGTGTCAGGCCACCATAAACTTCGTTGTTTTGTCTTAGTAATGTTGCTCAAGAATCCATTCTTGTTCTACCTCATGAAAGCATTCTTGACATAAGAACTCTAGATTATTTTCTGACACCAAGAAAGTTCCTTAATACCATTCAGGATGATCCCCTCTGTCATCTCTTAACATTCTTATCTTTTTTATGTGATGCCTAATAACTAGAGGGAACAATGATCAAGATAAATGTGATGATTATTAAAATAAATGAAGGTAGCTGACAATATGGGACTAGTTGAACCTGATACAGAATGGCTTTTTCTGAGTGTTTATGATACGATTATATCTCATCTTCTTCGTAGTCATGGAGAAAAATAAGACCGGGAATATCCTACCCATCGGAAAGCAAGGAGTGGTGGGGAAGAACTCGAGACCCAAACTGTCACAAACACCTGGTGAGGGGTCAGCAAACTGCAGTCCACGGGCCTCCCGTTCTTGTAAAGATTTCTCAGAAGACGGACGCACGCATTGACATACAGGTAGTCTGGCCGCTTTCCAGCTAGAGTGGCAGTTGGATAGTTGTGACCCACTGAACAGCCTACGGAGCCTAAGGTGATTTACTGTGTTCGCCCACCCATTTTAAGATAGGGTTATCCTGGTTCAGTGATACTCAGGTGGGGTTCATGGACCGGCAGCATTGGCGTGCCTTGGAAGCCTTCCAGAAAAGCAGAATCTTCAGGGCCACCCCAGACCTATGGAGTCAGAATGCCGGGAGTGAGGCCCAGGAATCCGTGCGTTAACCAGCTGGTTGGTTCTGGTGGTTCGGATGCACCAGCAGAGACGATCCCTAAACCCGTTCTGGCTGCATGTGGCCACGGGTCTCTAATTTGACTCGGGCTACACGGCCAGCGCAGGCCGGATCTGAAAACAATGGAGAGATGCCGACCCCTCTGTGCTTGTCTTTCCGCAAAAACACATGTTCATCCATGGGAAAGAGCGGAGACCTGCCAACTGCATTTGTGTCTGGGAGTCCAGAGAGAGGAGTTCCTTTTCAGTGCTCTACCACCGCTGTGGAGGGGGTGGGCTCCTCTCCTCACGGGCAGGGGAGGAAGGCCCCTCCAGGCCAGACCCCCGTCCACCCTCGCTGCTGAGAGGGTTGCAGGTGACTCGCTCTGACTTGGGCAAGTCACTTGAAACCTTGGAGCCTCCGTATCCTCATCTGTATATAAACTAAAGAGAATGCGTGTCCTTTGCAGACTTCTGAAGGTCGAAAGCAGTGATGGTTGTGATGAGGTCTGGCCCAGAGGGAACCTCTGTGGACCCCACACTGAATAAGCCGCTCGGGTAATACAATGTCCTCCTTAATGGATGCTTCATCAAAAAACAATAGTCCAAGTGTTAAGCAGGGTTTCCTGTCTTATAACCTCATCCTCCTCTCTCCTGGTCTAATCAACAGTCTGTTCCTAAAGCCCTTCGGTGGTGAACTTCATACATAATGCTCACATGGTCATGGGGAGTAGGTACTCCCTGAAACTGAGCATGGAAAATATTAATTGCATTAATTGGAATTCAAATTGAGAGACGCTTTCTTTTAAACGTGTTTTATACCACCAAAATGACCATTCATTGCCATCTAATTTTATATTCTGTATAAATTACATATACCTAAGTAAGCTAATTTCGTTTTTCATGTTGGCCTGGGGAGAAGTTTTTAATCAGATTTGTGTCCCAAAATCCACCATATTTATTTAGGACTTAGGTAAACATAAGGCCCCATTATTTTTGGCACGATGGGCACATTTAACAGCTTTGGGAATGCTGCATGCTGCTAAATTTCGGGCGGTAGCCACGTTGATGGAAAGGCAGGTGTTTCATTTTTGGTAACTGGCAACTGACCTCCCAAAAGGAGAAGTGGAGATGGCCTATTAATCATCCAAAAAGAATATTTGCCAAGTTTTAATTACTTTTAATGAAGGTTGGACCTAATGAGAATACACCTTGAACACAAATCTGCTTCATCGTTCACATTGTCATGATGGAGAGCGTGTTGGACGCCATTTTCTGCAAAGGTTCCCTGCCAGGAAATGACAACTGCCATTTTAGGGATCTTGAAGGGACATTCTGATCTGTTAGGAACACGGTGGACCTCAGGAAAACAGACGGACCCAGGGCTCTCTGTTACCTAAAGAAGTGAGCAGTAGAGATGACCCAAATCAGGGCTGGCCTGGCCAAAGCAGGTGCGGCGTTCTACATGGCAGGGCATTTTTGTTATCGCTGATTCTCACCTACCCTTTAGGAATTCCCTTTCTTGGGGCAAAGAGAATGGGCCTTTCAACTGGGAGAGGGAGCCTTTGCCCTGACAGAGACACACCCCAGTGAGCCGTGTCACTAGAAGAGGCAAGCACAGCCGCATCTTTCTCAGAGTCGATTGAACCCCTTTACATTCCTCTTTCCCGGTGCGTGTTCTCTTCATTCATCTGCTTCCGAGCCACAGGACCGAGGACCAAGGCCGTAGGAGTGTGATATTAGCTATCACTGAGGCAAAATATAAACCCAGAGAACAGTTCACACTAAAGCAAGCCCAGAAAATACCTCTGTCAACAGCAACATCTTTGTACACAATGGACAACAGCTTGGATTCTCGTGGAAAGGGGGGTGGTGGATAAGAACCGGTTTTATTTTTATAAAGAGAAAAATCATGTAGATGGAGGAGACATTGATGAGCAAGTTCTGACTGGTGAGGATTGCAGCCTTAAGCCCACATGAAGATGCCAAAAGGATAATCTTTGTAATTACAAATTTCAATCAGCGGCAGCAGTAAGTGGACTCCTGGTGAGAGCCTCTTTTGCAGCAAGAGGAGAAGCAAGATGAGGCAGGAAGGGAGAAGAGCAGGGGGCGGTCTGCTGGGGGCTGAGAGAGAAAACAGCTTTCCTTTAGAAGGCACGTGCTCAGATGTCCAGAGAATGAGGCCAATACCATGGAAAAGGCCAAAGCGCCGCCAAAACGGGAAAGACCATTCAAATGAGGAAGAGGCATGAAAAAAAAGAGTGGACTAGAATGCCAAGAGACAAAGATCTTCTTTAAAACATCCATGGGCTGCAAGAGCCATTGAATCCAGCCCATAATACTTGTATTGGGACCAAAGCATCAATAAGCACGCTTGGCCCCTCTATCCAATGGATGCTTTTTCTTTTCTTATTCAGCTCCCACCGTACATGGAATCATGGAAGGTTATCATGAATCATGGGAATTTGTCAGGAATCATGGAAGGCCAAAACTGTCCGAGGCCTTGGCCATCTTAGATCCAAAAAGGCCGGGGACGTGCAATGACCATCTCAACATTAGCCAGCACCTTCTGGAGTCAAGTCGGACTTAGGACCCAAATCTGGTGCAGTCTGCTGTTCTTATTCCCTTATCGCCTCCCTTTCCCCGCACCCCCCTCCCCGGTGTTTTACGTGTTAATTTCAAAGGTGGGGTGCCCGACGTCTCCACCACTTCGGGCCCCTCAGCTACCGCGTGGGGTGCACAACCAGGTGCACACACTGTATGCCTGCACTAAAGGCAAACGGCCGCAGTGGAGGAAGCAATTAGCAAATCTCCGAATTATCCTTCTGATTACACTTAAATTCCAAAAGCTAATTGGCTAAAATGTTCCTCCTTAATTAGAAGCAATTAATATGTGAAGCGAGGGTTGCATTTCACAAGAGAGTCTGCATTTCACGATTGAAATCTCATAGTTCATTTACTAATGGTCTCTAATGGCTCGTAATCATAAGGCACACAATTAAGGTGGCATTTTCAACGTGCAAGCGAGGGAGGCTGGCTGAATTTATGAACGATGCTCCCGCGGCGGGGACACAGCCCGCATCCACCGGCGAGCGCAGGACCCACCTGCCGCAGGCCCGCGCTTGCCCGCACACTCGCAGCCGGGGAACGAGTCCCGACCTGTCAGCTGTGACCCCGGCCGAATCTCCTCCTCTCTCCCCTGAGAGGCCTGGCCGCCCTCCCTTTCTTGGTCAAGGCCGACTCAGCTCCAAGGCCCGGGGAGCCCTCCAGAGCCCGGGATGCTCGGGGCGCCAGCCCGGGGGGCAGGGGCACCAGCAGTAAAACCACAGGCGCGTGCTCGGCGCGTGGCCGCCCGCGGGGATTTCTCCGCACAAACCCACCGGATGTGGCCTCCGCGGAGACTCTGAGCCAGCAGGAAATAGCACCAAAGTCGGAGGCAAAAGGCAGTGGAGGGAGAGATGTATTGAGAGGAAGAGCTGGCAAACTACAGCCTCCGGGCCAAATCGGGCCCGGGCACTTGTCTTTGTAAATAAAGTTTTATTGGAACGCCGACATGTTCATCCACTTTTGTATTGTCTGTGGCCGCTTTCATGCCACAGGGGCAGAGTTGAGCTGTTGTGACAGACACCATAGAGCCTACGAAGCCTAAAATACTTCCTGTGTGGCCATTAACAGAAAAAGCTTGCCACCCCTGATTTAGAATATAATGTCTCCCCATTAAATCATGTACACACTCTGGCCACTGTATGGACAATGATGCTAATTCTTGTTATTTCTCAAACACACCAGGCATTGTTTTCCCTCAGGACATTTGCACTTAATTCTTCCCTCCACCAGGACTGGACATTTGGTCTCCCAGACAGACACAGGGCTCACCCCCTCACTGAATTCAGGTCTTTGTTGAAAGGTGGCCTTCTCAGGGGGGCCTGCCTGCCCCCCCACTTTAAAACTGCCAATACAATCCGCACCTCCACCCTAGCACCCCGTCTCCCTCTTCTGCCTAAGTTTCTCCACAGCATTTAGTGTTTTCTAACATCCTCTCCACTTAGCCAACTTATTTGTTTATTGTCTAGCTCACCCTAGTAGAATGTTAGCTCTTTGAAGACAGGGATGTTCGGCTCTGGTATTTACCACTGTGTCCCCGAAGGCTAGAACTGTGCCTGGAACATAGCATTCAGTTCAGTACATTATTTGTTAAGAGAATAAACCCAGAAAGTACCTACTATAATTTCTGCCACTTTACAGATGAGAACACTAGAAGGTTACCAGTTTCGCTAGAAATTGTAATGCAAGTCATGGATTTCTGAGCCGCCAGCCTTAGGCACTACCCGTGGGAACTCTATGACTACTGTTTGCCTCTTCTCTGCGTTCCCATCACAGCTGGTTACTGAGCATAGCACCCTCTCTAGATCCAGGCACCGTTCCCGATTCTGGGCAGGATAAAAAGAGTAACAGGACCACAGTCCCTGATACAAAGAACCTTAAAATCTAATTCTTCCTATTTCCCTACAAATATATAAATATAAGGACACATATAGGTGCATTTTTGTTTTGTTTTACTTTGCTTTTTATTATGGCAAAATTTCCAAACACACAAATATAGCAGAGAGTAATGAACCCCCATGGATCCAGTTCCAACAATTGGTAACATTTCCCTGTTCTGTTTTGTCTGTCCTTCAATTTCTTGTTGCTTGCTGGAGTATTTTAACACAAATCCCAGACATCATCCCATTCCACCAACAGATACTTCATTATGTATCTCTAACCAAGAAGGATTGTTTTTTTTTTACTTGAAGTATAGTTGACACACCATGTTACATTAGTTTCAGGTGTACAAAACAGCAATTTGACAAGTTTATACATTATGCTAGGCTCACCATGAGTGTAGCTGCCATCTGTCACCATACAACACTATTACAACATCATTGACTATATTCCCTGTGCTGTGCCTTTCATCCCTGTGACTTATTCATCCCATAATTGAAAGCCCATCCCGTCCACCCCACCCATTTTGCCCAACCCCCTCCCTCTCTCCTCCTCTGGTAACCTAACCACCCTGCTTTACTACCCCAAACAGAATTGACAATAATTCCTTTATGTCACATAATACCCGATTCATATTCAAATCCCCCAGATTGTCCCAAAGTTGACTTGTGTGTGTGTGTGTGTTTATTTTCTCCTATTTTTTTTGAGCATTTCACCATTTCTATAATTATTCAAAATAAAACAAAAAAAGGCAGGGTGCCTGGCTGGCTCAGTTGGTAGAGCATGCATGTGGCTCTTGATCTCAGGGTCATGAGTTCGAGCACCACTTTGGGTGTGGAGATTGCTTAAATAAATCAACTTTTAAAACAGCAACAACAAAAAAAAGACAACAAATTTTTTTATATTTTAAAAAGAAATATGTTAGATAAATGAAGATAGGTGTACAACTAAATATAATATAGAATATGATGCATCGTTTTTTAAAAAGGAATGAATCAAGCAAAATGGGACTTAAAGGGATGACTAGATCAGGAAAGATGTCATGGAGATGGCATTTGAATTTGGCCTTGAAGGATAGGATTTCAATAGGTAGAGACTTTGGGAAGGGCATTATCAATAAAAGAAAGAGGCTGAGCTAAGTCCCAGAAGATAAGAAATTTAGGGTGTGTCTGGAAAACGTGAGGTCTATTATGTTGGAGCAGATGCCACCCATGAACTACGGTTCTCAGAGTGTGGTCCTAGGACTAGTGGCTTCAACATGACCTGGGAAATTGCTAGAAATGTAAACTCACAGGTTCCGCCACCCCCAACTCTACCAAATCATAATCTCTGGGTTTGAGGCCCAGGAATCTGTTTTAATAAGTTCTCCAGGTGATCCTTTTTCTTTCTTTCTTTCTTTCTTTTCTCTTTCTTTCTTTCTTTCTTTCTTTTTCTTTCAAGTTTTATTTATTTAAATAATTTCTAAATTTAAATATTTATTTAAATAATCTCTTTAAATAACCGACATGGGGCTTGAACTCAGGATCAGTGGTTGTACTCTTCCAACTGAGCCAGCCAGGTGCTCCTCTCTAGGTGATTTTTTTTTTTAAGATTTTACTTATTTATTTGAGAGAGAGAGAGAGAGCAAGCATGAGTGGGGAGAGGGGCAGAGGGAGAGGGAGAAGCAGACTCCCCACTGAGCAAGGAGCCCAACACGGGGCTCAATCCCAGGACCCTGAGATCATGAGCTGAGCCGAAGGCAGGTGCTTAACCAACTGAGGCACCAAGGTGCCCCCTGATTCTTAAGCTCCCAAAAGTTTAGGATGGGCACGTGTAGGGCACATGGGAAGAAGGTGACCTTGAAAGCTAGCCTGACAGTGGCCTTATTCGTTTGCCCTCTTGAAGACTGTTAAGCAGATACCTGATCGTGCCTGTGTTTCAGAGCTCTGAAGGATGGATGAGAGGTACAGAAATAGAACCTTGAAGCAGGAAGAGCATAGGAAGCTGTTGCAGGGGCCGCCAAATGCAATTATAGCAGCAAGGCCTATTACTTGTGTTTCCCAACATCTGCTCACTGCTTGGGTTCCCAACCCAATTTTCTTCTGCAAGAACCAGCACTTTCCTGACCTTCAGTCCATCTGCTTCAGGTAGAGCCATCCAGGCTTCAGGGTTGATCATGTGACTCAGACTGTCCAATAAGAGCATCATTTCCTGGCCACAGTGATTGGTTCAAGGATGGGAGCATGAACCAATCAGAATCTGTTTGATGTTGTGAGGCTCTCTGAGTAGATGTGCTTTGGTAGGATTTGCTTTCCACTGAGAAATGTGCAGCCTCCTTGTGAGTGGAGAGGTAGAGAGCTTTTCTGAGAAAGGAGCCCGTAGTGCAAAAGGCAGGGCCAAGGAAAGAAGAGGATGAAGTCAAAACTGCTTACATCATTTGAACCCTGGATCCAGCTGTACCTAAAGCTAATCTATTCTCAAAATTTTCAGTTCTGAAAGTCTTAGTGTTCTGGCCAACTGGAGGCAGGTTTTTTTGTTTTTTTGTTTTTTGTTTTTGTCCTAAATGACCTAAACCTATTCAAGCATTGGGCTTGATAGGGGAGCCACAGATTCACAGGACACCGACAGTGGCTTTTCACTGAGAGGAGAAGAGATTGAGGAAGTCAAAGGTGACTGACAGTGTTGCAGGTTGGATTCCATGAGAAGCAGACTCTGAGAAGGAGACGTGTGTTGGGACGTTCACTGGGGAGTGCTCCCAGGGTCAACCCCTATAGGACAGTGGAAGCAGCAGCCCTGGGCAGAGGGAGAAGTTGAACTGCCATGCTGCTGGTCCTGTGGGGGCCAAGATGGCCCTGCGGAGTTGGATCAAATTAGGGTGAAGAGACTATAGAGCTCTACACTCTTAATTCGACCAGTCACTGGATACACGCTGCCACCAGAAAGGGGGCATGAGATCGGGTCAGGTGTGTTTCCTCCACCAAGTGTAACTCCCAAAGAGAGACTGAGCTGAGCCATCAGCCGCCAACAACCCCACAGCGGGGCAGAGTGCTGAGTCTCCGGGCGGCGGGAGCAGCCCAGCATTCACCACAGCCAGGCTTCCTGCTTGAGTGCGCGGCTGTGAGGACAGGGATGCCTGCAGTTGAAGTGAGGGAGGGAGGAGGAGAGGATGCAGTCCGGGAGAGGGTGGAGGCAGTTCTGAACCGGTGGTGTTTAAACACTTGAAGAGATGTTCCCAGAGGTCCAGACTGACATCCATCTGGGAAGAGTGGGAATGGAAAGCATAGTTGAGGAGCACCTGCCAGGAGAGAGTGGAGATGGAAAGGAGGGAGGATGGAACTTAGGGGGCAAAAAGAAGAAAAGGAACCCATGAAAAGAGAAAAGAGGAGCAGTTAAAGAGGTAGCAGAACCAGGCAGTGCTGCAAATTCCAAGAGAGTAGTAATAATAGCAAATACGGGTATTAATGCTGGGCCAGGCTGTGAGCATTCACTGGCCAGGGACCTTAAGGTGATGGCAAATGAGTTGGGTGGCAGTTAGTCAGTTGATGAGCAGTTAAATTAGGGGAAGAATCTGGAATCTGGGGATAGGACAGGTGTACTTGAAGCATGTGTATTTGCTGACTAATACATAAAAGTCATCAAAAGTGAGAGTATGTTTGCTGAATAAATTTTATCCCTACTCTCTGTTTTCATTTAAAAGCTGTTTTGGGATGTAATTCACATACCATACAATTCACCCATTTAAAGTGTACAATTCAATGGTTGTTAGTATAGTCACAGACTTGAGCAACCATCACCACAGTCGATTTTAGCACATTTTCATCTCCTTTTCAGCTGTTACTTCCCTATCCTCCCCATCTCCCTCAGCCACAAGCAACCATTAACCTACTTTCTGCTCTGTTTTGGACATTTCATACGAATGGAATTATATAGTACATGGTCTTTTGTGACTGGCTTCTTTCACTTAGTGTAATGTTTTCAAGGTTCATCCAGGTGGTAGCATGAATCAGTACTTCACTCCTTTTTAGGGTCAAATAATATTCCACTGATGGCTATACCATGTTTTGTTCCTCATTAGCCAGTTGATGGACATTTGGGTCATTTCTGCCTTCTCGTGATAATGAATAGTGCTGCTATAAACATTCATGTACCAATTATTGTATGGACATACTTTTTTCATTTCTTTTGGAGATTGCTGGGTCATGTGGGAAATCTATGTTTAATCATTTGAGAAGAGAGACATACAGGAATATTGGGAGTGTTTCCCATCTGAAAATACAAATAATGATAAAACCAAACAAATGACCACCCTAAGGAATGACCTAACCTCTGAGATTCCAGGTCTTTAGTACTAAAGAGATGCTCCATTTGGTCTCAGAATAACCATGGATTTGGCTGTATCCCCTCCCTTTCCCATCACCACCTGTTCTTGGGGGTGAGCTGAGGAAAGGAAGATTAAAATGGGTCCTTTGATCCTAATAATGTATGTATTTTACTTGCAAAGAATATTATGTAGCTTATGATAGAATCTGAGTTTGGAGTCAATCTAACCAGTGTATGCCCTAATTTGGGGTACATTGGTGGGAGTTAGGAGGGAGTAAATGAGGTATAATGCTATGTGTCAGATGGTTAAAGGATGCTAAATGGGGTTAAGCTTCAGGACCAGGTAAGCAGAACCTAGAAATTCAGAAGCAGGAAGGATCATTGTGAACTGGCAGGGTCATTTTGATATTTCTGTGGGAGGCAGGACCAGGTTTTGAAATTACCTATCTGGCAGAGCTACTGGCACCCTGTGAATAAATGTCCAGGATCAGATGGGAGGAGAGATAGTGTCCAAAATAGAGTTGATATCTTTGCCGGGTACTGGGCTTTACATTCACTTTCTTATGTAACCCTTCGAGCAAGGCTGGTATGAGACATTAAGTTCCATCGTGCAACTAATCATACCGAGGCTCAGAGAGTGTACCAGTCAGGGTCCAACAAGAGAAGCAGAGCCAATAAAAGAAATGACAGATAGATGATAGGTAGATGATAGATAGATAGATAGATAAACAGATTTATTAAAGAAATTGGCTAATGCAGTTGTGGGGGCTGGCTAAGCAAGTCTAAGGTCCTCCGTAGAGCAGACAGGAAGGCAAGATAATGAGCAGGCTGGAACCCCAGAGGCATGACCTGAAGAGAATCTTTAAACTCAAGGAAAGCCTGAAACCTCTGTTGAAGATCTTCCAACTGATGGGTCAGGCCCACCCATGATAATCTCCTTTTTAATCAATTTAAAGGTGATTGATTAGGTATTTTAATCACAGCTGTAATATTCCTTCACAGCAGCACCTATGTTAGTGTTTGATTAAATACTGGAGAAGGGGTACATGTTATAAAATGGCCACTGTTTCCCTTCCGACGCCCCAATTCTTGAAGGAGAATAACCCTAACCAGAAACTAATGAAAGAGAATGCTAGGGACCGTAGTTGAGCCTAGCCAAGGAGACCATCAGAAGCCACCACAGAGAGGATAAGGAACTCTGTTGACTCCATTATGAAGAACAGAATCCATTCTTGCTGGCTTAAGCAAGAAGAGAGTCACTACAAGGTAACAAATGCTTGAAAACAATAACAGAATTACTGAGAAGGCTGGAGGAAAAAACTGGGGGCTGGGGTTTGAGGAACAATGCAGAAGCAGACTACCAAGAGGGTTCCTGCCTCTCTTAAGATGAAGAAGCCACCAGTGACACTGGAAAGTTTCTTGACAGCTCCTGAACCAAGCCACCACAACCAGGAGGAACACCAGAAGCAACACAAATCTTTCCTCAGACTCCCCTCTGCTTTCTGCCTTCTCGGACTGCACAGGATGGCTGGGAGGTGATTTATCACATCCTGACTCCTGGCTGCAAGGGAGTCTGGGAAGTGCTTTTAGTTCCTCACCTCTAAGAGGTAAGATGGCTGGGTGGATGTTGGGCATCAGTCCACCCCAGTAATAGACAACGTCCTCCAGCCATTAGGGAGCAAAGCCAGTATGCAAGTCCACGACAGGCTCTTAAACCCCACAGTACACTTCCTGTGATCCACAATGGTCTTTCTTACCTTTTTAGATTTGGGACTTTTTCCTGTCTGGGACTTGTCTAGAAACATTTCTGGTCTCTACTATCTAAATTTGCACTTGCCTATTACATCCACAGTTTCCCCTGTTGTCACTGGGGGCAGACTTCTCTGAAACTGGAGGTCCTCTATATGCAGGAGCAAATAAAAGCAACCCACTGTGTTTCTACCTGTTCACATCGCCTCAAGCACTGGGAAGGCTGCAGTGTGTGGAACTCTCTCTTCTTCCTGAGCCAGTTGCTTCAAAATCTTCTATTTATGGAAGCTAGCCAAGCAGTCACCGGGCCGTTAAACCCTGTGGTCTTAGTGATATTTGGAATTATAAGAAGCATTTGCGAAATAAAACAAAAAACAAAGAAAACAAAGCTGGCAACAATAATAGGCAATATCTGCAATGAAAATCAAGTTCTTCCTTGGATCTTCTGTTTGTGTCCTGGTCACATCAGTCCTGTACCCCAGAAAGTCCTAAATAAATCCCAGTGAACACACCTAGGCCAGCTTCTGGATAAGCAAAGAACCATGACGGTTCACTGTGGGCAGTTCATGAATGAAGAAAGATTTACACATATGTCAGTATGACTCCTTTGTAACCATTAGGAACTCTGAAATAGACATTTTGAAGTCTCTAGAGAGAACCAAATCAGCATTCCTAGCAAACATCCCCAATATCAAAGTTCTAGGTAAATGATACATAACTCCATAAATCTAAATTGATGGATTTTTCTGGCACAATTGTACAACTTCTTTCTGGGAAAGAATCCTCATAGTAAGTCTTTGTTTAAGAGAAATAACCTTGCTTCATGTGGTTTGTTCAATAAATCCCACACACCTGTATTTGGCTGTATACATATGAGAGGCCTGATAACGTGACGTAGCAAGACCTATATACATATTTATTTGTGACAATTTGATTTTCTGCGAGATCGGGAAAATCCTTGTGGGGCTGCAGAAACTCTATGTTTACTGATACTGAAAAAACTTCATGATCTATTGATCAATTAAACTGCAGATTATGAAAAAAGTAGGTACATCATATTCCTCTTTCTGAGAAAAAGTAGCTTTACATAGAGCAGAGGCAAAGTCAGAGAGGGTGTACATTTTAATGATATGATTCTTACAAATAGTTTTCGGTATTATTTATTGATATCAATGTGATATTATTTAATAATTACGTTATTACTTAATGTGCTGCATTATTCATTGTTTATTATATTATGCCGTTTCAGTATATTATTGTTTCTGGTGATTTTATGTGTATCTATGTCTTCATTACTCCGTGAGAAATAGTTGTCATGTTATGAAGAGAGATTTCATCCCAGCCCTTCTTTCCTCTTTTCCCTTTTGAAAACTAGCTTTCTTCAGGGACTGCATACAAGCAGCCATGGATCCTCACGGAAGCAAGGAGCCTCTTAGAACATCATGAAGGCTTCACAGGGGCTCTGGGAGAAACGAAGGCAGCCTGGCCCCTGGGAGATGCTGTGGGGCAGGACCGGGCTGGGGTCTGCCATCAGACAAAGGGACTGCTGCACATGGGAGGCGAGCAGATGCCAACAGACAGCTTTTGTGAGTCCCTTCATGTTAATTAACTTTTGTGAGAACTTTCATGTTAATTAACTTTGCTTGAGCTTTCCCTGGACTTGAAAGCTTTGGAGTGGTTTGTTTTTGTAAAATGCTTTGACTCCACGGAGAGCAGCTTCAAGAGGGAAAAATGGAAAAACAAAAAGAAAGAAAGGGAAAATTTTTAAGTGGGGTTGTGCTTACCAGGACATTTCTTCCCTTGGCTCCGTCTCTCCCCTCCCCCCACAAGGACCGACGCAACCATCAGAGAGAATTTTAATGACCTTTTTTCTTACCCTAAAAAATAAACCAGAACCAGACTTCCATGCAGTAAGAACTAGCTTTGCCTCACCCAGGCGAAGACAGGTGTGCGTGTGTGCGTGTGTGTTTTAAAGGAAACAAATTCGAAGTGTGAAGAGCCTTGGCCTAATTTATTTCAAGGTAGAGACAAAGGAAAACAGAGCTAATTTGGTGGGGCCCGTTCTATAGGTGAACCAACTTGCCCGTCCACAGAGCGGCAGACCCAGGTGACATACAGCTGGCGGTGGCGGTCCTGGGGTTTCCAAGACTTCGTGTGACCAGACGGGGATGGTAGAGGCTGGCAGAGGCCAGGTAAACAGAGAAGGTGCTGGAAAGTGGAAAATCTGGTCAGCCCTCTAGTTGTTGATAAAGGCTACACAACATCAAACTCCTGACTTACCTTTTCTTCCATTTTGTTATGAACATTTTCAAACGTATAGAAAAAGTTGAAAGAATCGAACACCCACGACCTACATTCTGTGATGAACACTTTGCTATTTGCTTTTATCACATGTGAAACCGTCCATCCCTCCCACTCACGTGTCCAGCAGGCCATCTTATTCTGCAAGGATCTGGAAGTCACTGATGTACACTTCCCCCTGAAGCACTTCAGTGTGCATCTATTAATTGGAATTCAATATTTGTTTATGGCTTGTGGAATTTTTTAGGTAAAATTTATATGCGGAGGAATGCATAAATCTCAAGTGGACCTTCAGATGAGTTTTAACCAATGCACACAAATTACCTTTTTTAAAAAAATGATTTCGAATTTAACAAAAAGTTACAAGAATAATACAAAAAGCTCTCGTTTGCCCTTTACCCAGGTTCCCTACTTTTTTTTTAACTGGTCGTGAGTTGCATACATCATGTACCTTTACTACTTAATAATTCTGTGTATGTCCTAAGAGCAAGGCGAGTCTCTTATTTAGGAAGTTTGACTTTGTTATGACATTTTTTTAGCTAAACCACAGTCCATATTCCAAATATGACAGTATTACCCCGATAATTTTCTTTATAGCATTTTCGCCTCCAATAGAGGTTCCAGTCTTTTGTGAGTTATGGTTTTAACTTTACTGTGCCCTTATTTATCTTGTTTAATGATTTTGGCTTAAATTCTGCTTTGTTTTATATCACAATAATGATCCTTGAATTCTTATCGTGTCCTTAGCCTGGTAAATCTTTGTCCATCTCTTTATTTTTACTCTGCTTGATTCACTGTGTTTTAGGTATGTCTTTTCGATCACAGCATAGAGTTGGGTTTTGTTATATAAGCCTATAAGCCAATTTGAAGATCTTTTCACATAGAGGCAAGTTAAACCCATTCACATTTAATAAGATGACCAACATTTGGTCTCAACTCTGTCATATTTTTTTATGTTATAATTACAGTGAATATTATACTATATTTGCTATGCTTCTTTCTCTACTAATTCTATCACATATATTAATTTTAAATGTTTTTTTGGTATTTGAGAATTTTTTGTTCTCCTTTGTATTTCTATATTGTATAGTTTCCTTAAGTCCCTTTTTTCTTACTTATCTTCTTATTATCTGATCCATCAGTGGTATCTTCTGACTCTCACTTACTATAATAGGCAACGATCTTATTCTGCTCTCCCTGTCTTTATCCTGGCTCCTCACATTTTTGGATGTTTCTTTCTACTTTGTGAGAACATATAATATTTATGTTTTCCACCCATGTTTGCTTTCTTGTTTTACTCCTAGCTCTGCAATTGACTATATTAAGTGTTCACCATTGATTATTTTGCTAAAATCTCGTCTGTTATCACTTAGTGGGATGAAGTTCATTTTCTCCTGTAATCTTCAGGAAGCGCATATGCACAGTATTCCATGGTTTGGATAGCTGAGGTGGGTATAAAATCCTTGACTAGCACTTTCTTTCCTTGAGCATCATGAAAATGCTGCTTCACTGTTGCTTTACTTCATATGTGGCTCATGAGAAGCTGATGCTCAGCCTGATTTTCTTACCTGTAAGTTACCGGATCTTTTTTCCTGGAGGCTCTGAGGATGTCTTTTGTTTTTGTTTTTGTTTGTTTGTTTTGTGGCCTTAAAGTCTAATTGTTTTACTAGGATATGTCTTGGAGATAATTGTCTCATGTCAATTTTCAAAGTTACCCTGTAACTGAATGTTTATTTATGTAGACTGAAATGTTCTTTTATTTCCAGAAAATGGTCTTGGATGATAAATTTAAATACTAGTTCCATTCCAATGTTCTGTTTGCTTCTTCAGAGACCACATTATTCATGTGTTGGACCTTTGTCATCTGCCTTCCATTTTAGCCACTTTCTCTTGGATTTTTTTAACTTCTTTATCTCATTTTAATTCTCTTGGTTGTTTGTCTACTCTTTTTCGATGTCCCTTATTACATTTCCATTGAAATTTATTCTCCAGTGGGACTTTTAATTTATTCTTACTTTCTCAGATAATTGCATCTTTTTCTTTAACATCTCTCAATCAATTCGTGTTGCATTTCTTCTTGTTTTACAACCATTTCTATTCTTAGGTTTTTTTAAATTTATGATTCAAAGATTTTAAAAACTCTATTTCCATATATTTCTTTAGGATACTTAATTCAGTTTAAAGAGTTGTGTTAAATTTTCTTTTGCTTTGTGAATGGGTTTTGGGAGGAGAATTTTTATCAGTTCAAATGTGACCATCAACATGTTTGTTTTCTTTTTACAATTGTCTTGTAAGAAGTCATCTTGATCTTTCAATTTCTAGCTATTTTGTGGGCAGTGTCTTTAGATAAAGAGTGCTTTCTTATGCCAGCTTGCAAAGTACAATTTCTTTAATAGATGATGTTGACAGTTGTGGTGGGGGCAGGGAAGGAATTGATTGGTGCAGTGGTGTGCTGATAAATGTTTAACACCCAGATCTCCAGGGGGAAAGTAGGCTGAATTGTAGCTGTTGCCAGTTTCTGTGGTATCTATCCTCCCTCCGTGGTGGATTTCAAGCTACCAATGGGTTGTCACTGAACACAGAGTTGGGAAGAGATGCTGTTAGTCTTTGTGAGCCATTATGTCTCCTGAACATCTTGTTTCTCTTTTATTTTTGCATGATCTTTAACTTCCCCCCATCCACCTCCCCTCCAGCAACCCTCAGTTTCTTTCCTATAGTTAAGAGCCTCTTATGATTTGCCTCCCCCTCTGTTTTCATAATAATAAGAAGAATTTAAAGCTATTTTTAATTTTCGTGTATGGAATCGGCAGATCTTCAGTTGAAAGCTGTTCACTCTTCCCATGGCTCTCAGTATTCACAAATGCATTTAATGTTCACTTGTCATTGAATCTCAACCCAACATGCTCCTCTTGTGAAGATTTATCCATCTTTGTGTTTACAACCTCTAGCACAGATTCATGAGTAAAGTTGTTCATCTGCTGATTTTATATTTTAAAAGGTTTTTTGTTTTGTTTTGTTTTGTTTTGTTTTTTAGTGCCAACACAGTCATAAAATCAATGACTCAGCAACACTCATAGGCTACAACACACAGTCTACAACACAGGCTACAGCTCCATGTGCTCACACGCTAATTCACTCATTCATTCAGTCAGTCCATCAACAAACATATTTTTTTTTTTTTGCTAACCCATCCCCCCACCCCGCTCTCCTCTAGAACCCTCAGTTTGTTTCTCAGAGTCCATAGTATCTCATGGTTCATCTCCCCCTCTGATATCCCCCCCTTCATTTTTCCCTTCCCACTATCTTCTTCTTTTTTTAACATATAATGTATGATTTGTTTCAGAGGTACAGGTCTGTGATTCAACAGTCTTGCACAATTCACAGTGCTCACCATAGCACATACCCTCCCCAATGTCTGTCACCCAGCCACCCCAACCCTCCCACCCCCCACCACTCCAGCAAACAAACAAACAGCATACTTTGAGCACAAGCTCCGGCAACTGTTCTAAGGATGATAGGAAGATGAAATGACTCTGACATAGACCCTGACCTGAGATAGCTGGACGCTCAGTTCCTTGCTGCCTTTCTGCCTCCAATTTTTATTTTAATTCTGGACACTTACTGTGTCTTTATAACACTCAAGGAATTGAATAAAAATTCGAAAATCCAATTTATTGTCTGTTTCTGTATGTTCTGTCTGTATCTTTACATTTTTATTCAGACACTGAAGCAACTCACTACTTTGAGGTATCTGTCACTACGATGGTAAACGATCCAGGTTGGACCTCACTTCCGTTCCTCTGTTTTGACGCAGGTGTAACCACATAGGCCTGGAGAAAAGCTCCGTTTTCGGACCGTCTGTGACCAAGCACGTAAACACGGACAGAATTTGAATTTTATCTTAAAGAACTTTTGTAGACTCTAATATGTTGTTTTGATGGAAAAAGGTAAATATGTGTGGAGAAAAATAACAATGGTTTAAACATCTTAGTCCAAGGTGGCAATATTTTTTTCCAAGGGAAAAAAAATAGACTGCAAACTAAGTGGACCTAGGGTAGTTTGGTTTGGTGAAGTAAATTACAGG
Organism: Phoca vitulina; assembly: GCF_004348235.1. NCBI lineage: Eukaryota > Metazoa > Chordata > Mammalia > Carnivora > Phocidae > Phoca > Phoca vitulina. The sequence continues at coordinate 6,045,067 of NW_022589773.1, read as the reverse complement.
TGGAAATTCTGAAACTGAAAGAGGGCAGCACCACTCAGATGGCCATCCAAGGGATTTTTTAAATGTATTATTCGTCCATCTAAATACATCCTTTGGATCCTCAACAATGTGATTTTCTTTGCAGAGATTGTCTTGCACAAGATATAGGCCACTCTTGGTAAGCAGCCTGCTCTGAAGCAAGCCATCATGCTTGGCTCCTTAGATCTTGTAATTGTTTTTTTTGCTCATGATACATTTACCAACATACCCCCTTAATTATACATGCCACTGCAGAGCCTCATTATGCGGCTCCAGCTTCCTTCGCTGACTGGGTGAAGGAGACCCCATTCGATTTCCTAGTTTCGTTGAAGTGGAGAAATGCTTCACTAACCCTCATCTTAAATGTACAGCCTCAAAGCTGCTTTGCTTGGGTTGTATTAAAACGTTTATAAAGAAGCAAGATGATTAAAGCTGGAAGGGGTCCACTGGCTTTTGAGATTATGGATGATTTTTTTAATACTTCTGTATAGTTTCTAAACTTTTTTTCAGTGCATGTATATTACTTTTGTCAAAGCCACATGATCAAATTTATTTTAAACACACACACACACACACACACTAAAAATCGCAAGGAAATATACCAAGACTACACATTTATGGGATTTGGAGACATTTTTATATTCTGCATGCTTTTAATATCTTCTAAATATTATTTTTAAAAATAGAACAATTACATACAAAAAGTTGCCCATGAACTACCAAAAAAAATTAATTCTCTTTATGAAAATCAATAAGCATTATAAAGCAGTATTAAAAATTCTGATCTTTTAGCACCTAGATTCCCATTGTTTACATATTCCATTTCAGATAACCCTTCTTGATAAATGTAAAGATTTAATTTAAGACCTTTCCAGCCTTCTTGACTGTTTTAATATTTTCAACAAACCAGACTATTCACTGCATCTCTGAGGCTTCTGAAAAGCAAGCCTCTCTCACCTTCCCTCCAAAACTCACACACACACACACACACACACACACACACACGTGTCATACTGGTGATCTCTAGGTACTAGAAACAGGATTTAGTTTTGTTTTGGTTTGGTTTTGCTTGTTTCCATTTTCTAATTTTCTTCAGTGCTGCTTCCATAATAATAAATAGTTAAAAAAATAAATCGATCATGTAAATAACTGCATCCCAGGCAAATAAATAAAACATTGCTCCATATTCTTACCAACATTTGGTATTATCAGAAGTGTCCATTTCTGGAAATCTGGTAGGTAGATAGTATTACCCAGAGTGCATTTCCTGATAATTAATAAAATATGCATTTCCTGATTATTAATAAAACAGTCCTTGGTGTATTTGTCTAGATCTGCACAGAATTTGCACTGTCTTAATTACTACATTACAAAAAATAAATAAATAAAATCAAGGGGCGCCTGGGTGGTTCAGTCAGTTAAGTGTCCAACCCTTGTCTCAGCTCAGGTCTTGATCTCAGAGTCGTGAGTTCAAGCCCCATTTTGAGCTCCATGGTGGGTGTGGAGCCTACTTAATAAATAAAATCTTGATATCTGGTATAGCAGTTTCTCTAACCTTGGTCTAAATCTGCATTGTTCAATACAGTAGCCACCACCCACATTAGTCCTCGAAATGTGGTTAGTTCAAATTGAGATGTGCTTTAAGTCTAAAATACATTTAAGTGCAAAAGACTTAGTACCAGAGAAGAATGAAAAGTATTTGTTAATAATTGTTATATTGATTACATGTTGAAATGATAATATTTTGAATATAGTGGGTTAAATAAAATACATATTAAAATTATTCATACTTGTTTCTTTTTACTTTTTTAAATGTGGCTACTAGAAAATTTCAAATTATACACATGGCTCACATTCTTGGCTCAAGTTATAGTTCTCTTGGACAACACTATTCTAGAACAATCTATTTTTTCTATTTTTTAAATCAAAATTAAATTTATATTTTTCCCTAGAAATGTTTCCACCTCGTAATTTTCAAATGTATTAACATAAAGTTGTTCATAATATTCTCTTATAATCTTTTTAATGTCTACAGCATCTGTAGAGATGTCTCTTCATAAAATTTCTGATTTTGGTTATTTGTGCCTTTTGTCTTTTTTTCTTGATCAGTCATGCCAGGAATTTCCCAATTATTGATCTTTTTAAAAAACCAACTTTTGACCTTATTGGTCCTCATTTTGTATGTTTGTTTTGTATTTCACTACCTTCTGCTCCTATGTTTATGACTTTCTTCTTGCAATCCTCTTCATGTTTATTTTGCTGTTCTTTTTCAAATTCTTGAGGTGTATACTTCAGTTATTTATTTTTAGACTTTTTTTCTATTGTAATATGTTCTATGCTCCATATGTTTTAATATGCATTATTTTTGTTCAGCCTAAATATTGTCTCATTTCCATTATAATTTCTTATTTGATTCAATATATTTAGGTGTCTTTATCTGATTTCCAACCAAAGAAAAATGTTTTTTTTTAATTATTTATTTAACTTTTAGTGACCAATTTCTAACATAATTTCATTGCCGTCAGAGAACATTCCTCTGTAAAATTCATTGAGACTTGCTTTTATGGCCTATTAGATTGTCAATTTTTATATGCCCCTGGTTTGCTTGAAAAGACTGCGTAGTCTGCAGTTCCTGGAGACAGATTCTATGTATAATTTAGGTTGAGTTTGTTAATCATGATGAAATCTTCTTTTGTTTTAAAGATTTTATTTTTAAGCACTCTCTACACCCAATGTAGGACTCAAGCTTACAACCCTGTGATCAAGAGTTTCATGCTTTACTAACTGAGCCAGCCAGGTGCCCCTTTGTTCAAATCTTCTATATCATGATTTTTTTCAGCTACTGAGAGACATGTTTTTAAATTTCCTCCCATGATTATGGTGTGTATATTTCTCATTTTAGTTGTCAAATTTTAATTTAAATATATTGAGGTTATACTAGTAGGCATATACAAATTTAAAATTATTATTCTTGTAAATCTAGAGTGTATCATTATGAACTGGCTCTCTTTATCTCTCATAGTGCTCTTTGCCTCAAAGTCCATTTTATCTAATATTCATAAAGCTACACCGGCTTTATTTGGTTAATATTGGTATGGTATATGTTTTTCTATTCTTTATATGTGCCTCTCTTAAACAGCACATAGTTGAGTGCTTGTTTGTTTTAGTATATGACAGACTGATGATCTTTTTCTCTTATCTGAACAATTAAGTCCATTTATATTTATTATAATTATTGGTATATTTTCATTTAAATATACAAACTTATCATGTACCCTCTATTTAACCCACTTTTTCTGCATATTTTACTCAACTTTTTTCCATTTCTTTCTTATGGACTATTTTTATATCACTCTCATTTTTCTTCTTTTGCTAGCTTAGAAGTTATACATATTTTAGACCTACCATCTGGGATCAATCTCCTTATGCCTGAAGTATTGCCCTTAGAATTAAAGTTAATAAGTGTGTGCTGGTTATAAAATTTCTCAGTTCTTTTCTTTAAGAATGTTTTTATGTCTTTTTCCTTTTTGGAAGATAGTTTTCCTAGGTATAGAATTCTAGGTAATAGTTACCTTCTTTCAGCACATCTAAAGAATCATTCCTCTGACTTCTGGCTTTCATTACTGTTGATGAGCTTTCAGTCCATTAATCTATTGAAAAGAAATCATCATTATTATTTAATGTGTGGTAGGTTGAAAATCTCCTCCCTAAAAATATGTCCATGTCTTAATCTCTGGAATGTATCATTAACTTTATTTGGAAAAAAGAATATTTGCATATGTAGTTAAATGAAGGATCTTGAGATGAGAATATAGCCCTGGATTATTAGGTGGGTCATAAATGCCACAGCAAATTTTCTTATAAGAGAAAGGTAAAGGGAGATTTGATATACACACAGGGGAGGAGGCAATGTAACTACAGAGACAGAGATTGGAGTGGTATGTCCATAAGCCAAAGAACACCAAGGAATGGTCGTAGCCATCCAAAGCTGGAAGAGGCAAGAAATAGATTCTCCTCCAGAGCTCCCAGATGGAGTACAGCCCCACTGACATCTTGATTTCAAACTTCTAGTCTCCGGAATTGTGAGATAATGGATTTCTGTTGTTGTTTCAAAGCACTATGTTTGTGATCATTTGTTACAGCAGCCACAGAAAATGAATATAGCCTTCTTGAGGTTTAGTGTGCCTCTCAAATAAGTGAATACATGTCTTTAGTCAGTTCTAGAAAATTCCTATCCGTTACCTTTTCAATACTACCTTTGCTATTTTTCTTTTTTCCTCATTTGAAAATCAAATATATCTTAGAATTTTCTCAGTACATCATAACTCTTACCTTCTTTTCTATATTTGCCATTTTCTTTTTGTTTCTATCTGCGACATCGTGGATCATTTTTTCTGTTCCGTTTTGCAGTTCATGGATTCTGTCTTCTACTACTGAACAAATCTTTTAATTGTTGGTTTTATTAAAACATTTCTTCTATAAGTTTTGTATGACTCATTTTTATATGTGTAACATGTTTGCCATGTTTTATAGTTTCCTATTCCATGCAGATAAATAAGTAAGCATCTAGAAGACCCATTAAGCTAGATAACAGAGCTCCTAGAAGCCAAAGGGTGCATGGTTCCACAATAGCTTCATGTGCCCTAATTTGCAATAATTAAGTCTGGAGAGAATGGCATGCCTCAGAAAGAGTTGTGGTGTGGCCTTTGCAATGGAGTGGGCTGGAATGAAATACATAGAAACCTATATTAAAAAACTTAATTTATATTGTTTATATTGGTTAAAGTGATGCCAGCTCATACTAAAAAAGGAGAATGATGCTATGATCCTCATGTCTGTAACTGGTTGTAAGATTTTAACTGGTACTGATGGTTTCACTCCCATTCCACTACTCATTCTGTGTTCCCTCTTGATTGGGGGCTTACTTTTCAGGGTTATTTATCCAGTGGACTGGCCCAAATCTTTATTAACAGAAATATGAGCCCTTTGTCTCACTGCATAGGGTTGCTGTGGTCTTCCACTAATTTTTACCATTGAACATGGTCAAACCATTAGATGTGTCCTCTGAGTTTCACTCATACTCCTCCCTACTCCAGTTATGTGATGTAAATCCTATTCTCCTGGAGAAGCAGAATAAATCAACCTAACCAGTGCTTAGTCCAACTTTTTCTTGAGTACTTAGTGGTATGAGGAGCCTCAAATGATCAAGAGGAAAGTCATAGCTTCTAATTCAGTGTTGTGTGCCCATTGGGAGCATTCCTTTCTTAGAAATTAAGGTTCTAAATCAATAGACCCTAAAATTACAGAGCCAATAAACAAACTTTGCAAGTGGCAATAAGGAAAAATTTTTAAGTGGATGATAAAGCCAATAATGAGAGGTGTCATGCCCTCTTCAACTCATTAATTCTGGCAATGGGAGAAACCACACTATTGGTCATTGATTCCAAGTATATAATATTATCCCATAAGACAACATACCAACTTCACAAGATGTTGTTGGCAACACACCTAATCTTTAATTGGCTTCTTTGTTGCAAAGTCAAATGCATATGTGGGAAGTGAAACTTATTTTCATTTTTCCATTGCCTTACTTCTTCATGGGAGCTTCATGAGCTTCTTTGTCAAAAACACAAAGATGGGTAAGGTATTCAATAAATCATGAATGCAATTGCTGGAAGAAACATGGTGTGTAGGGAAGCAAATCCAAACCCAAAGTATGTATCTATGCAGGTTCGTCAATTGTAACAAATGTACCACTCTGGTAGGGGATGTTGTTTATGGGGAGCTTTGCATGTGTGAAGGCAAGGAGTGCCTGAGAAATCTCTGTACCTTCTGCTCAGTTTTTAAAAAAGAAAAAAAAGTATCTATTTCATGCCCCCTCCACTGTTGGGGAGGCTTGTCCTCCCAGGTATGTGTTAATTGACTGTGTACGTTATCAGTAAGGCTTCTGATCAACAGCAGGCTATTAGTGGTTACATTTTTGGGGAATCAAAAGTTATATGTGGATTTTTTATTGCGCAGGATGGGGGTGGTGTCACTAAATTCCATGTTGTTCAAGGTCAACTGTACAGTTGTTTTGGCAATCAAAATGAACAAACCACAAAGCAACATGGATAAATCTCAAAAATATTATGCTGAGTGAAAGAAGCCAGATTTCCAAAAATATTTTTTATATAAAGTTCTAGAATTAGCAAAACAAATCTAATTTGTTGTGATTGAAATCAGGTCAGTGGTTGCTTTGAGAGTATGGGGTAGAATTATCTAGGAAGCAGCACAAGAGAACTTTCTGGGAGATAGAAACTTTCTGTATCTTACTCAAGGATACACATTCACTGAGCTATACAGTTAAGATCTGTGCTTTTTACTGAATACAAATGGTACCGCAATAAACAACATATGATATATGAATGTGTATGTATACAAATATATGTGTGCATGTGTGGGTATATATCTGTTCTTTGCCCCACCCCTTTCCAGTCCTCCCTTGAGAAGATATAAGATCTAGGAACTAGATAATACAGTCCCAGAGAAAAGCAAGGCAAGTCCAAGGATGACAGAAAAGAAGGCTCAGGATGATAGCTGTACCATAGGCCCAGATGGAGGGAGAATGGAGGTCTTCAGGAGGGAAGTCTCTAAGTAAGTCTCTAAGTAAATAATAGAACAGATAGATTTCTTCACAAGGAAGCCTGAGGACTGTCCATGTAAAGTTGTACTGAGAGGTTATTAAAAGGTGTGGGAAAGAAAACTAAGGAAAAGAAAAAGAAAGGCAATCATTAACTACAAAAAGGAAAAGTAAGGAAGGTACTATGATCAGAGTACTCTGTAATACTCAGCTGAGAACAATATTTATATAATCTTAATAATGTAAATACTAAATATTAACCAATTCTAAAATTTGTGACATAATTATATTGGGGGACAGAGGAGGGAAGGCTGAGGGGATGGATCTTCTACAGTAATATCAAGCAAATAGATAAAATGGGCGAATTAAAAGAGGTCAGGGTACACACAATACTTTGAATTATGGACATGTAAATGCCAGGAAAAAATGGCTTAAAAAGTTGATAGTAGTTGCCCAGAGGAAAGGAATGGAGCATGATGAAAACAGAAAACACTGTGCTTTGGCACAAACTATTGAATACTATTTCTCTTTATAAGTATTATAAATGTACTGCATTGATAAAATAATAATTACCTAAAAATTGTGTGGACTTTAAATTGTATTTACAAGGTAACATTAGGGGCGCCTGGGTGGCTCAGTTGGTTGCGCGACTGCCTTCGGCTCAGGTCATGATCTCAGGGTCCTGGGATCGAGCCCCGCATCGGGCTCCCTGCTCAGTGGGAAGCCTGCTTCTCCCTCTCCAACTCCCCCTGCTTGTGTTCCCTCTCTCACTGTCTCTCTCTCTCTGTCAAATAAATAAATAAAATCTTTAAAAAAAACAAACAAACAAGGTAACATTAGCCTTTTCCAACAACAGAGTTCTCAACCTTCTAGGGAGATGTTTAGAATAATTTGGAAAAAAAATCTGAAGCCATTTACTAAGGTAGTTTATTAATTCAAGAGGCCCTGTAGGCACACACAACAGACACTGCAATTTATCTTTACTCATTTATTTGTTTACTTGTTTCAGAGGTTCAAACTAAAAACATATAAACAAACAAAAACATTGAAAGCAGCTCAGCAGCAAAGAAGAAATGGGAACCCTTACCACCCTGTGGTGAACAATGCAAGGATCCCTCTCCTTAGGCAGTTTACAGACTGGAAGATCCCTTTACCCCCATCAGCCAGTAAATTAAATACAGTATTTCCTCGATTCTAAGATCACCTATTCAATACCCACTATCGATTTAATAACAACTTTGGGGCAGGCATGGTTGGGAGAATGATTGGCAAGCCTACTTTGGCTTGAATTGTAAGATGCATCCCACTTTCAGAAATATTATGTGAAGACCATGTATCTCTCAACTGAGGGATGCTTTAAATGCCCTGTTTATTGGTCTTGTTCTACATGTCCCATCTGGGGCCTGTTGATTTCAGGATTTTTATACAGTTGTGCAGTGGATACATTACCCCGAGTCACCACCCTGAGGTGGTGGTTCCCTCAGCTGAGGCCCTGGTTCCCCCAGCTATATTGAGTGTTGGCTGCCAACAGCACTTAAGGGAATCCTTTCCTACAATTTGCCTTTGGTTCAGAAGAGACACTTTTCCCAAGTTCATGCCCCTTCCCTGGAACAGCTTGCATCCAATGAGTGGTGGGCCAGGAGTATGAAAGCTCAGCCCTCTGAGAGCCCTTTCAGCTCCAGAGCTGCCTGGGGGTTGACTGAAGCCTTTGTTGAGATTGGCAGCTCAGCTTCTCCCTCTGCCCAGTCCTGCCTGGAGGATCCCCTCCATGGATATAGAGCTTGAGCGAACTCCCCACAGAACTCCAACATGCAAATCCCTCGAAGCTTCCTGGGATGCCAACCTGGGACAAAGTCGAATTTCAGCCTTTGGTCTCTCCCTTCATGCTGAAGGTAAGATTTTCCTGGCATTTAATGTTTTTAGGTCTGAGAACATCATCTCTCTCAGTGTGGAAAGGAAAGCATCATATCTGAGGCTTTGACTTACTTCCTAAGGCCCAGGGCTGGTGCTTTTCTGGGGCAAAGCCGTTCTCTGGGTTCCTGAAGATGTGACTCAGACAGGGCAGTCTACCACTATAACTGATGTGACATCTGACTTCTGCAAATTAGTTACTGTCCCTGAGCCTTCATGTCCTACTGTGTAAGATAAAGACAAATGAGAGAATTTGTGCTAAATACTAGAAAGTATTTAGCACAGGCCTGGCATGTGGCAGGGGCTCAAGGAACATTGTTTCCCATTCCCAGTCATCTGCCCACACCCACTTTGCTCTGAACATCCTATATAGCGTTATGGAAATGGGTTCGGCCTCGTTCAGAGAGGATGGGGCCGGCAGTGAAAGAGAGACTCAACCAGACAAACCTTTCAAGGTGCGGCAGACCATGAGGGGTGCTGCCTGGGGTCCCAGTCCAGCCCCACGGAAGAGGCCACCACATTCAATGACCCAAGAGGCACTGAGGGGAGAGTCAGGCTGCCTCTGGTTCCCTTGGGAACTGGAGGGGGTGTCTGGGTGTGTCCCCTTTCTGCTTTCAGCTGGGAATGAGCTGGTGGAGAATTTTCCCCTCCAAGCAGAGAATTATCTGCCCCTCCCCCCCCCCCCCCCCCCATCCACTCATAGCCCACCAGTTCTCTGGGCAACCCTGGTTAGCAGTTTGGCCCTTTCTTGCTGCACACAATTGACACGGAGCTCCCAAATCTGGTCCATTCAAACATCACGAGGAACACTCTGTTTTTGTCACTCAGCTTCTAGAAACATGATCTTATCCAACACAGGCAAAATGGATCTGGTTTGTCTTCTTCCAGTGACAGTGTGCTTCCTCCCATGGCATGGCATTTTCTGTAACTTTTCAGATTTAACATTTCAAATTATTTTTAATGGGAGCTCCTATAGACGCTGGGTTCTGGTTATTTTTTTTCCCCCCAAATGCTGAAAGGTTTGATTCTTCCATCTATCCATCAACAAATCGCATTGAATGACGGTGCTCAGTGACCCAGGATGCCACTGGAGACAAAACAGACCATACATATTTTCTGGTCTCCCTGGAAAATTAGTGCAAACACTTTCATCACTGCAGAGAAGGAAAATATGCACGGAGAGGTGAAGATTTGCTTTGTTTTGTTTTGTTTTGTTTTGCTTTCCTAAGAAGAGATTTCCCCCTCCTCCAAACAGTGAAATTCATATTGTCCTTATTTGTCTGCAAATTAAGCAGTTAGCTAGAATCCCCGCTCTGCTCACTCAGTTTCTGTGAGCCAAGGCCCTCACTTCTCTCCACCTCGTCATCCTACGTATTCTAGGACCATAATCTCTCTCCCTCCAGGACTATTTGGAATTCATTCTATTTTTGCCCTGCCTTGTTAAAAGCAGCACTTAAAATACTTTGATTTGATCTTACCCCATCTGTCCTCCTTTTTTAACCCCATTGTAAAGAATCCCCTTTGCTTTATGAACAGCCTGTTTTTATTTTTTTTTATTTTTATTCATTTATTTGACAGAGAGAGAGACAGCGAGAGAGGGAGCACAAGCAGGGGGAGGGGAGAGGGAGAAGCAGGCTTCCTGCCGAGCAGGGAGCCCGGTGTGGGGCTTGATCCCAGGACCCTGGGATCATGACCTGAGCCAAAGGCAGACGCTTAACGACTGAGCCACCCAGGCGCCCCAACAGCCTGCTTTTAATTCGGTGGAAAGCTGGTTGGGTTGCTCAGCCCCTTTTCTCTCTCCTGCTAAATTTTCCCGTTTATGAAGAGATACAATCTAGCCCTCCGGAAATGAAGCAGGAGGAGAACCAGGAGCTCCGGGCCTCACTTCGGCTCTCCCAGTGTGCTGTGAAGTCGTTCCCCTCTGAGAGGTGGGAAGGACGATTCATCTCTTCCTACACAGAAGCGGTGCCTGAATACTTTAAGATGAAAATGTTTGTGTACAGGGTGGTCTATTTAAAACAGTTCCCGTATGATGCAATGCAACTTGAAAAGGAAACTCTTTCAGATGACTCACCCATTTAACAATAATAATTAGCATTGAGGAATCTTGCTTAGAACACCCAGCAGAATATTTTATGATTCCTTAAGAGTTCACACTCTGCCTGGAGATTCAATCAAGGCAACATATCAAAGACTGACATCCAATTTCATTTGTGTAAGTTTGGAGAAGGGGAGATGGGGTTTACCAACAATTCAAGAGAAAAGGACTTAGGGAATTTAGGAGACTTCGAATTCAGATAAGCCATTAGTGCAACCTAGTCATTCAAACAGCCAATAAAATGTTGGGATGCATTAATGAAAGCCTAAGGTCTCAAACAAAGGAGGTAATGACCCCATAGTACTCTTTGATGGTCAAGGCCATATTTGGAGTATTTTTTCAGTTATAGGTGATGAATCTTAAAATAAATATCAACAAACCAAGAAAGCATCCAAAGAAGACAGCCTGAAAAATGAAAGATCTGGAAACCATACAAAGTACTCATTTCTAGATTAGGTAGGAGAACAGGTTTCAGAGTTAAACAGAACTGGGTTCCCGGCCCAGCTCTATAATTTACCAGCTTTGAACTTGGACAAGTCACTTAACCCTGCTTCTGTATCATCATCTATAAAAATGGGGATAATAGTACCCACATCACTGGCTTATTCTGTGGGTTAAATAAGATCATTCGTGTGTACCTTGTGCTCAGTGCCTAGCATATAGCATGTGCTCAATAAATATTAGTATTATTGTTAACACTGACAACAAAAATAGTGATTATGATATTACCTTCTAGTTGTGCAGCATTTTCAGTTTCTAAATTGAGTTTATATCATCATGTTTTCTAAAATTCACATTTACTCTGAGTTAGGCATTCCTGTTCTCATTTTCAGAAGTAGAGAACTTCACGGGCCCCACCGGGTCCTTTCCTTTATGCTCTGTTACCAAGCGCGGATCTCCTCTGCCACCACCACAGAGTCCTCACGACCAGAGCAGCATCTGGGCACCCAGCAGCTGATTGAGTGAAGCCACCCTACGCCTGAGGAGGGGGCTGAGGGGAGCCCCAGAGGAAGGGACCCTGACAACAGATTGGGCCAATTATTGTGACCACGGAGCTTCTGGTCAACCTGGTCTTCTGGGAACAGCTGTATCTGTAAGTGATCAGCTATATCTATAGGAGCACTGTGCATGACGCTCATGCTCACTTCCCTGAGAACGGAGAGCCCCACCTTGGCACCAGCAGAGCCTTGAGCAAGTGATGTAACTTCTCCACCTTGTTTCCTCAACAGAGAAACAGAGTCCCTCTCTGTAGCAGGCAGTTCTTGAAGCAAATGTGTAAGCACATCAAAGTCCTTTGAAAACACTAGAAAGTGCCCACAATAACACTGCTAAAGTAATTTCAAAGCAGATGATACTAGCTTTTAAACATCAAAAACTCTGTAAGTCAAAGCTACATTAACTATAGCAGACTTGCGTAAGTCACTGGGTTCACCGTCAGACATTCATAAATGGAGTCACTAGGGGCCCAAGAACTTTACCTGGAGTGGAGGCCCCGCCTTTATCCCTGAGCCCAGAGCCTTCTAGCACAGCAGCTTGGCTCCCCCAGCCCTGCCTCGGCCACCCACCCTAAGCCTGGGCAGCCAGGCCCCCTCACCTGGCCTCCCCCTTCCATTTGGGGACCCCTGGACTTTTCTGGTGTCCTGGTCTTTCACCCTACCTCGGCCCTTTCTCACTTGTGGTTTTGGCACCCCTCTTACTTCTGGTTACTCTTCTGGCACAAACCCCGACCCCCAGAGATCATCACTCAGGCCAGTTTTCCATCCCTGGGGCAGGGAGCAAAGGGATTCAAATTCCACTGTCCAACTTCACCTTCAGTGGCACCTCAAGGTCACAGCATCTGTGGAATTGAGGTCTGAGCCTTAAAATGGCATTTAGGGGAATGTTCATGACCTTGGCCTTGGTGATGATCTCATGGATGTAAGACCAAAAGCACAGGCAACAAAATCAAAAATAGACAAGTGGGACTACATCAAACTAAAAAATGTCTGCACAAAAAGGAAATAATTAAAGGAGGAGAAAAACAGCCTACAGAATGGGAGGACATATTTGCATATTTATATATATATAGCCAATAAGAAGGTTAGTTCTAAAATACATAACTATAACTCAGTAGCAAAAAAAACCCAAAACCCTAATAACCCGATTTTAAAAATGGGTAAAGGACTTGAATAAACATTTTCCAAAGAAGACATCCAGGGCACCTGAGTGGTTCAGTCGATTAAGGTTAAGCATCTGCTTTTGGCTCAAGTCATGATCCCAGGGTCCTAGGATCGAGTCTCTCATCGGACTCCCTGCTCAGCAAGGAGTCTGCTTCTCCTCTCCCCTTGCTCCTCCCCCCTGCTCATGTGCACTCATGCTCACCCTCTCTCTCTCTCTCTTTCTGTCAAATAAATAAATAAAATCTTCAAAAAACAAAAACAAAGAAGACATCCAGATGGCCAACAGGTATGTGAAAAGATGCTCAACATCACTCATTATCAGAGAAATGCAAATCAAAACCACCATGAGATAGGGGGGTTATTTTGTACCCTGTTGGTGGGAATGCAAAATGGTGCACAGCTATGGAAAACAAGAGGTTACTCAAAAAATTAAAAATAGAACTACCATATGATCCAACAATCCCACATCTGGATATTTATCCAAAAGAAATGAAATCAGGATCTCGAAGAGACAGTAACACTGCCATGTTCATTGCAGCACTATTTGCACTAACCAAGATATGGAAGCAACCTAAACGTCTACTGATGGATGAATGGACAAAACAAATGTGGTATTTACCTACAGTGGAATATCATTTGACCTTAAAATGTGAGGAAATCCTGAAATATGTGACAACATTGGATGAACCTAGAATATAATGCTAAGTGAAATAAGCCAGTCACAGACAAATATGTATGATTATCTCAAATAATCAAACTCAAGGAAGCAAAGAATAGAATTGTGGTTCTATTCTTCCCTCTGCCCCTCCCCCCACTCACTCACTCTTTCTCACTCTCTTTCAAATAAATAAATCTTAAAAAAAAAAAAATGCCACAATTTCCAAAAGATAGTGAGTTGGCAGAACCTGCTGGTGTCCATCCAATATCCATTCTCTCCTTGTTCCTTACCATCAGCCTGAGGCTTTACCTGGGGCAGCGGTGGGCCCAGAAATCACTCACTTCCCTCTGCGTTTAGGGATGGTCACATTACCCAGTTCTAATAGATAAAATCTGAACAGAAGTCACTGAATGGGTTTTAACTGCATTCTTACTATGATCGTCTTCTATCATCTGCCCGTAGTAATAGAAGAAGTTTGTATGAAGCATGAATTCAAGCGTTTTTCCTACCTAAGCAAACTAATACAGAACTAAAGATCATGAAAGCCAGGTGGGCAAACACCTGGAAATAGCATATTGGACAGAATCTTTAATAAGGTACAACCCCCCTTTTGCCCTCATCACAAAAATGTAGAACTGTGGTTAGACTCCAAATTTGGGGGTCTTTTCAATTGATCTAGACAAAGCAGTGGCAGTAGACCAAGGGAAGGGAGGCAGGTGAGGTGTGAGTCTTTTCCTCTCCTAAATTTGGTAATTCTGAATGTCACAAAGGTCCTTTGTTTAAGAACACTGCATGTTCCAAGCTATTCCCGGAATTTTTTAAATGGATTCCATTTTCCTGGAGGAGTAGCTTGTAACGATCTGCTTGGCTCTCTGCCTTTACGGCCCTCTACCGTAGTCACTTAGCCCCCCATTTGTAGATTCAGCCCTGCTCCCAACCCTGTCCTCAGGCAGAGGGACGGTACAGCAACCCAGTCTCTCCTGCCTTTTTTTAGTGGTCTCTGGCCCATCGACAAAAAACAAGGATCCTGGTTAGTCTCTGGCAGAGATGGGCATTTACTCCTGGGTAGAAATAAACAAACAAAAAGATGTGTTTATTTTTAAACGTCTGTGTGTAAATGTAAAACAAATGTGAAATCTTAAAAAATAAGTATTCCCAAGCACTTGCCAAGTATCAGCACTCCTAGGTGGCCAAGGCATTCAGTGCGTGAGGACCTTCTGCTTCCAATTGGTCATAGGAGGCTTAGGGGATCCTTTAGGATTTATTCTAATTTTCCAGGAAATATCCCATTTAAAGGGAGAAAAAAATACTTAAAAAAATAATGCCATGAAGCTTCCATTATACAACCCTTAACATACAGCCTCTTCCTTTCGAAGCTCACACATTTCCATACTATCCTATTTTTATTCAGACTGGTCAAAACTGGGCTTCTTTTATATATATATATATATATAATTTAAAGAAAGTGATTTGATGAAATTTAACAGCCTTAATGAATTAAGCTGAGGAAAATGCAGAAGGCTTTAATAACAGCAAACCTATTGAAATGAAAGAGCCTATACATTGTTCTACTGACAGACTTACTAGCAGAGCAAACCAGATGTAGGTTGCCAAGGGAAGTTCAGCTTGTAAATTGTAAGAAAAGAATATATTGCCAGGCTCTGCTGGGCTCTGTTACTTCTTCATTAAAATGCACTGTCAATCAGGTTGAAAAGAAATGTCTAATTAACACCATAGGGCACCAAAAAATTTAGTGTCAGAAACTCAGCTGCTATCCCCCCTTTACAACTGTATCTCTCTAAGCAACTCCATTCCCCTCTTTTAACTTTCCCTCCACAGTGGAACCCCTCCCCCATATCCTACTTTCTTATGATCAAAAGCATCAGAGAAATTGCAAAGTGCATTGCATTACACAATTCCCTCTTTATAGCTAAGAACCAGCTAGAACTAAAATTTCCAGCAACTTCTCTTCTTTGTATGCCCGGTATCCATGCAAGGACTCAAATACAATGGAACATAACAAAACCAACAGGTTCCACCTTGAGGTCTCCCCTTCCAAGATGTGGAAGAATTAAGAGTTCTCGCTTGGCAGATTCTAGGCTTGGCTTTACCACCAAACTGCTTGTGTGACTTGGGGAATGTCCCTTCCATACTGCTGAGCCTCAGCTTCATCACGCATAAAATAGAAGTAAGTCATAAAAGGTCTTGTCAGCCCATGTCAAGGATTGCTTCAAGGATCAAATGAGACAGGGTGTACAAATGGGCTTTGTAATATTTAATGCATGATTATTACCCCAGTATCAGCAGAGTTGTGTGAAGTCCGTATGTGTCTGGTTAGTAGGAGGATGTGTCTGCATCCTGATGCCTCCAGAACGGTCAAGGTCCCTCAGTCCCTCTGCTTTCCTCTGTTCACACATTGCTCATGCCCAGCAATAGGCACTATTGGAGACAGAGTGGAAGCTGAGGGTAAACCAGGCGATTTGGGTTTGGGGAAAGTTCTAGAAGAAGGAAATAAAAGATGTCAATCAGAGACTCTAAGACATAGACTAGAATCCTCCCTACTCGCTTGACAGCCAGGCATCAAATATCGTTGGTTTCTCCATCACGATGCTTCTCTCCCGTCCACACACTCTTGCCATTTTCATCTCAGGATCACATGCTGGCACTCCTGCCATGGAATTGTTGGTTGATTTTTGTCCATCTTCTCCCCTCGAGTTTCTTCTGCACATAGGTACCAGATTAGTCCTAGTTAAACCCTGCTCAGCATATGGCAGTCCCCTTCGGCAGATTTCAGTGGTTCAATTGTGTCTCTATACAAAGGCCCCTGTTCTTCACCTGGCATCTGAGGCTCCCACAGTTATGCTAGCATGTGACTGGCTCACCTCCCATCACTTCCTTTCTGTGTCTGCCTGATCATTTTGAAGTTTTTTGTTCTTTACTCATACATATAATAGCCCTTTCTATTTCTTCAAATATAATCCAATATAGTCATTGTATATTCTGTGTGTGATCATTCTAAAGTTCTATTGTGTGTTGTTTGTTGACTCTCATTCATGGTACCTGTTTTCTCACACGTTCTCTGATTTAAAAAAAAAAATGACTCACATTCTCTATAATTTTATCTAAAAAATTATTTGAAGCCTGAATTTAAGTTTTCTCCAGAGAGAATTTTAGTTTGCATTCGGCCATGTATTTGGGGTGCTATCAACCCTGGTTCACTTTGAACTAAAATTCTTGGCTTGAGGTTTAACTTTCAGCAAGGTAGGGGCACCTGGCTGGCTCAGTGATAGAGCATGTGACTCTTGATCTCAGTGTTGTGAGTTTAAAGCCCAAGCTGGGCATGGAGCCTAAAACAAAACAAAACAAAACAAAAAACCTCTCATCAAGATAGGAATGCAGGGAACTTCCATGATTTGGTAAAAAGCATCTACAAAAAAGCTGCAGCTAACACCATATTCTATAGTGAAGTTCATAACAGTCTCGTTCTAAGATCATGAACAAGGCAAAGATGAGGGTTCATACCTATCTTATTCAACATAATACCATAAGTTCTAACCACTGCAATAACACAAGAAAACAAAATAAAAGGTGTACAGAATGGAAATGAAGAAATAAACTGTTCCTATTTGCAGATGATATAATTGGCTGTGTATCCCAAGGTATCTATATAATAACTAAAACTGATAAGTGAGTTCAGGGAAGTTGTAAAATGCAAGAGCAATATGTAAATATCAATCATATTTCTATATTTTAACAATGAACATGTGGAAAATGATATTTAAAAGGCAGTATCATTTATAATTGCTGCAAATAAAATGAAATACTTAGTATATGCTTGATAAAACATGCAGGATTTGTATGTTGGGAATTACTAAATGTTGGTGAAAGAAATCAAAGCAAACATAAACATATGGAAATACATACTATATTCATGAATTGCTTCCAATTGAAAAACATAGTAAAGATGTCATTTCTCCCTGAACTAATCTGTAGGTTTAATGACATACTATTAAAATCTCCACAAGATTTTTTGTATGCACAAACAAGTGTGTTATAAAAATTACATGGAAAGGCACAAGCCCTGGAATAACTAAAACTATCTTGACAAAGAAGATTAAAGTGGGTGGATGCATTTAATTCAAGGCTTACCATAACAGCTACAAAAAGGCCATGTGATATTGGCAAGGCATAAATACATAGATAAATGGAACAGAATAGAGAACTAGACCCACACAAATATACTCAATTGATTTTTGACAAAGGTACAGAAGCAATTCAATGGAGGGACAATAGCTTTTTCAGCAAATGGTGCTGAAGCAATTGGGCATAGACACAAACCTTATAACAGATGCAAAAATCAACCTCAATGGATCAGAGAATTAAATGTAAAATGTAAAACAATAAAACTTCCGAGAAAATCTTTAGGATCTAGAGGTAGACACAGAATTCTTACACTTGATAGTAAAAGAACAGTACACTAAAGGAAATTTTGATCATTTGGACATTATCAAAATCAAAACCATTTTTCTGTGAAAGTCCTTGTGAAGAACATGAAAAGACAAGTTACAGACTGGCCGAAAATATTTGCAAATCACATATCTGACAAAGGACAAGGACCTAGACTATATAAAAATGTCTCAAAACTCAAGAGTAAAATGAATGAATGAATGAATGAATGCAATTAGAAAATAAGCAAAAGATACAGATATTTTACCAAAAAAAGGACATACAGATAGCAAATAAGCACACGAAAAGATGACAACATCATTAGCCATCAAAGAAATGCAAAAATTTAAACAATAATGACATATCATTATACACCTATGAGATTGACTAAAATGAAAAATAATGAGGGGCGTCGGGTGGCTCAGTTGGTTAAGCGTCAGAGTCTTGATTTTGGCTCAGGACATGATCTCAGGGTCGTGGGATCTTAGGGTCATGGGATCTCATGCCGTGGGATCCCTGCATCCGGCTCCATCAGCGGGGAGTCTGCTTGAGATTCTCTCCCCCTCCCTCTGATCCTCTCCTCTTTCCCTCTCTCTCTCTCAAATAAATAAATAAATCTTAAAATAAAAATAAAAAATAGTGAGAACATCAAATGCTGGTGAGGATGTGGCAAAACTGGAATCACTCATGCATTTCTGGTAGGAATGTAAAATTGTAAAGCCCGCTTTAGAAAACAAGTTCATAGTTTCTTACAAAATTGAACATGCCATCAGTTGCAGTCTTGAGCATTTATCTCAGAGGAATGAAAACTTATATTTACACAAAAACCTGTACATAAATGTTGGTAGCAGATTTATTTGTAATAGCCAGTGTGTGTGTGCTTAAACAAACTTTGCTACATCTGTATCAGGAAAAACTGCTCAGCAATAGGAAGGAATTATTGGTACATGCAATGAGGTGAATGTATCTCCAGGGAATTATGCTGACTGGAAAAAAAACAATCCCCAAAGATCATATACTGTATTATTTCATTTATAGAATGTTCTTGAAATGACAAACTTATACAAATGAAAAACAGATTAACAGTTGCCAGGGGTTGAAGATGAGGGCATGCGGGCACATGTGTCGGGTGGGGGCAGGGGGCCCTACAAAAGGGCAACAAGAGAGATCCTTGTGATAGAACTGTTCTGCCTCTTGACTGTATTGTCGTCAATGTCTCGGTTGTGATTTTATACATAGTTTCTAAAGATGTTACCATTGAGGGAAACTGGATAAACCCTATACAAATCTCCCTGTATTATTTCTTACAATTATACGTGAATCTACAATTATCTCAAAATTTAAAAGCTCATTTTAATCTTAAAAATATTTGTGCACACACGGTAATAGGAGACAGAAATGTACACAGAGGAAGGAGCGTTAAGCAGGGAATTAGGAACATTTTCATGGATAATATGGCCTTTGGCATGATTCTTGCAAGGTGAGTGGATGGTCCCCAGATGGACAAAGAAACAGAAAGAGCATTGAATCAGAGGAAATATTCTTCCCAGATGGGTAGACAAATTTGTCCACTGAGGGGGAAAAAAAAAAAAAAAAAGAAGCAGCTCAGGATATGTTATCTTTTTAATTGGTATTTCCAGGGGTGCCTAAAGGCCTCCAGAAGAAATCAACCAAGAACAGGGATAATCAGAAGGTCAGCTTAGCTTGAATGAAACTGTGTCTGTTCCAGTCCATTTTAATGAAATAAATTAACTTGCTGATGTAGAATTAGAAATTTGGAGGTAACTTTTGAATTATGACCAAAGTAATTATTTTGTTGATGAATCATGTTTTTCTCAAATATGATTAGGAGAAATAAATGGATCAATGCTTTCATTTGAGACACTGTGACACAAGAGATTTCTACCATAGTGTATTTATTATAGGGGTATTTTGTTTTCAGCAAAGCCTCTAAGGGAGTCTCACTCCTCTGTTTTGCCTAACTCCTCCATAGGGAGGTCTGAGATTCCAGAACGCATCATCATTTTGAAATGCAGGTTAACACAAAGATGGGATTAAGATAAGCAAATTAGCTTAATATCCACATTGGAATGCAAGTCTTCAAACAGTGGAATATTTCTGTGCTTACTGTGATCTCATCCTCTCATTTTCTGTCATGAATTAACCGGCTTAGAGAAGAGCATTGCTGACCACCACAATAACTGGAGACAGATTCTAAACCACAAGATCTGATGGCACTCCAAAACTAGTTCATGAGACTCGGCTCAGCGTATCCGACTATCTATGAATGAAGGGAATATTTGCATTGTTAGTGTAAAAGCAGCAAGTTATTTCATCAGCTCTTAAGACATCTCTCAGCAGTAGCCACGTCGGCAGCCTGAAGCTGCCAAGGATGCGGACTCTCAGGCCTTCACCCAGGACTGGGGGCATATTTGTAAATGTTACTCAGTTATTTTTTTGTTTCTAGGTCATCTAGAATGCTTCGTTTATTCTCAGACTCCAGACTGAAACTAACCTGTTGAGTTTTATCAGGGCCGAGTGGCCCTAGGAAAATGGAGAGAAAGAGAAGAGCCTTGTGTTTGGCCTCCACCTCCTCTTCCAACAGCTTATTTTTTTCCCTTCACCTCTCTCTCAACTCCCCATATTCCTGGGCCACCCCTCACAATCTACCTGCCTTCTGCTAGAAATCTCCTAGAAATCTGGATTTGGAGTGTCACCAGCCTGACCAGGGCAGAGAATCTGCCCTGCAATTGAGTTGTAGATGAGCCTTTGTCTTAAATCAACTTTGAGAAAAGGCACAAAGCAAAATGTGTGGAGGCCTGGAGAGATCCGGTGGCTATATGATGATCCAATGCAGGTGATTCCCAATTTGTCAAGTAGCATAGTGATGGGCTGCCAACACACAACAAATCTTTAATAGGCATCTTCCCTGTTCCAGAAGCTCTGCTAGGTACTGGGGAGAGCAAGAAAAAGATGTAATCCATGCCTTCAGGTAGCTCGAGATCTATGAAGAACACAACAACTAAAGGAAACAATTAGAACACACACTCAGTTGCTCCACCTTTGAGTTTCCATTGCATTAGGCACAAACGTCTGTTGGCACTTACCTCACACCATGGTTTCTCCAGGTTCTAACAGTGTCGGGCATACAGCAGGCTCTCAAAAATATCTGATGAAATAATGAATGAATAAACAAATGAACAAACAAAACATTATTCAAGTTACCAATATAGAGTGTGACAGAAGCAATTAACTCTGGCTGGAGAAAAAGGAAGTCTTAATGAGAGATGGTAATTGGAACTGAGACTTAAAGCACATCTAACACAGTGTCTGACCTTGAACGAGCCTATAATCAAAGATAAATTGATTAAGTTCAGGTAGAGAAGAGGAATTTGGAGGCCAGGGTGTTTTTGGCAGAAGTACCTTCAGTACCTAGCTTAGTGCCTGGCACATGGTAGGAACACAAGAAGGAAGGAAGGAAGGAAGGAATAGATGAAAGTAACAAATAGCATATACAAAGTCAACCATATTGTGAAAAAGTAGGCACATGTAGGGAATGGTATATTTGGAAAATTATATAATCAGAAAAGGGAGAAAAACAGATTGTTAGGACAAAAAGAATGGAAGATAAAAGAAAAGTGTAATGCAAGGAAAAGAGCTGCTTGGAAGAGAGGAATGGGACAGGGAGAAAAGAAATTTTTAAATGAGAGCCTGGGAATAGTTCAGGACTACAGAACTGAAGGTCTGCTTGTTATGAGAAATGAAGTTAAGTATCGTATATCACCAGAGTCAAAAGAGCTTGCAGGCAACAGGACTCTGCCTAGGAATAGAAGTATGTAATTCATTAAGAAAAGATGAAGACTCTAACAATCATGGTCCAGAAGGAGCTGATCCATAGGAAAATAAAAATAAGAAGAGTCAAGAAAAAATTGATTATCTCTAAGCTGAGGCAAATCTGAGTGAGCTTTATTAGACTGTGTATTAGTTATCTATTGCTGCATAACAAGTTATCTCAAAAGTTTGTGGCTTTAAATAGCAATAAATATTACATCACATAGTTTCTGTGAATCTGGAATTCAGAGGCAGCTGAGCTGGTGGAGGGAGGACCGAGGGGCAGGAAGAATTTGGGGTGATGGATATGCTCATTGTGCTGATTGTAGTAACGGCTTCCCAAGTATATATACGTGTAATTTCTTTTAAGTCAATTATGTATCAATTAAGTTGTAAAAAAAAGAATACAAGATTTAATTTACTTCCCTTGTACCCTTTCTCAAGAAGGTACTGGAGGGTGTACTCCCCCAAAATAGTGGGGTAAAGCAAGAACGGAGAAGACATGGGATCCAGGATGCAGGGAATTCAAAGCAGAAGAAAGAAAAGGGAATCCCAGGACAAGGGTGAAAGGTTATGCAGGAAGTCTGGAGAGCAATCAAGTCAGATATGACTAAGTTAGAAAGCCTTTGGAGAGATTTCTTCAAGATGAAACTGATAGAATGGCCAATAGGTCCTAATATATTGAGAGGAGATTTGCTCAAACAGAGAAGAGTCTAAGGATATCTTATAGTTATCACATGTACATAGAAAACTTAGCATATAATTAAATAAGAAAATTATCAACTCCAAGGAAAATCAAACATTGTGCAAGAAAATGTCTTTGACGTGGCTCTGCTTTGGATGATCTTCCATCCAAATCTATCATGGTGAAAATGTCAATGATGCATATTGGTCTAGCTAAAGTTATTGTAGAACTATATTGGGAGGATGAGGGTACGGGAAGTATATGTGTGAGGTAGGACTAAGCCAGTCCAGGGATGAAATCCTCATTGTCCATGGTGGGAAACAATAAATAATTTCTAAAATTAAAAAATCAGAAAGTCACAACACATTTAGATATATATAGAAATCACTAGAGAAGAAATAGCTGACAAATTGGGAAAATTGCCGCTGGGAGGAAAGGGCAAGAAATAGGGAATAAGCGGGCCAGGATCTGTGATGTAGGTAACAAGCCTTCCTGAACCATTGCACTCAAACTCTATGTGTATGTAATTTTGATAAAATTGAGAACTAAATTAACATATATGGTGCGATAAAAAAATACCTCATTTAGGATAATGGGGTTGGTTGTACAACAATGAATATGCTTAATGCCCCTAAATTGTAAGCTCAAAAATGGATAAAATGATAAATTTTATGTTATGTGTATTTTACCACAATAAAAAAATGCATTTATTCTAAAAAAAATTGTGAATAATATGCCAAAATCTTCAATGAATGCCAGATGACAAAGACCGCATCGGGCAAGAGATGGAGGAGGGGGGCAGAGTGCAGGTTGAGCCCAGAAGGGAGTTGGTTGGGGAATAAGACGTGTGCATGGTGGCATGGGTAGAGTATGATTATGTCCCCATCTTGGAGACTAACTAGAACTTCAGGGATCTGAGGTATGTTGAGTTTAACTGGCTGAAAATTTACCCCCTAAAACAGTTTTTTGGTAAGTGGGAAGATCTGGGGGTCTTCATCTTCCTTCTCTTGTGGGTAATGCTACATGCCCACTGCTAGAGTTTGTTTCTCTCAATAATTCTCTGGGCCAGATAGACACTTCGATAGAAGCATTCTTTCTTCAAATGTGTGACCCTCCCTGGTGAAGCTGCTTTTTCTTGCCAAGCACTGTTGTAATAATAGTCTATTTCCTCTCTGTGTTGATGTGACTTAAATATCCAAGAACAGCCCCAGATTTGGGGGAGGGGAGTTACCTGAGGTCTTCATCATCCCAAGCACAATTACCTACAACTGACAAGTCAAGCCACGAAGGACTGCCATATTTCCCATCTCCTCAGTGAAATCTCTGACAATCCCAACTTGAAGGGAGGGTTCATTCTGTCCCATTTGTCTCATGTATATTATAATCCAGAACATTCTCTTGGTTCTTCTAATGCACCGATTACTTTGTTTTATTTTGAATCATTCAAATTATCCCTCACGTTGCTTTTTTTTTTCTTAATACCTTTGATTCCTGTCACCCAATTTTCCCACCCCCCACCCTCCACCTTTGACAACCACTAATCTATGTATCTGAGTTTCTTTTTCTTTCTTTTTTTTGCACTGATTCCTCTGTTCATTGTTTTTTTATTCACATTTTTTTCAAGCACCTACTATGCTGCCCTATACTAGCTGTGGGGGAGAAGATAGCTGTAGAAACCATTTGAGTTCAGAATGAACGTATTGGAGAGTCCAGGAAAAGGAGTGATTAACACTTTCAAGCAACAAATAGCAGAGGAGGGTCAGGGAGGATTCTTAAAGGATGAATATGAAGTTTTCAAATGCTCTAATCTTTTATCATCTATTAAATTATAAGCAAATCAAGACAAGCACCATGCCTTATACTTCTCAGATCCCCCTACACCAGCCCGCCTTGCATGGAGTGAATAATGATTATATGTTTGTGAATTAATCATTAAAATCATATGGATGGACAGAGGCCCAGACTTCTCAACTTAGAATTTCCATTTTTACGGGGCAATTCCCACAGTTGTCATTAAGGTTTGCAAATTTGTGTTCTTTGACCCACACTGAGAGAATCTAATGTGGTCGTTAACCTTTTTGGAGGATGTGATGGCGATGTTGCCAAAATAAAAATGAGGGTCTGGCGCCTGGGTGGCTCAGTCAGTTAAGTGTCCGCCTTCAGCTCAGGTCACGATCCCTGATCCCAGGTCCTGGGATGGAGCTCCGACTCCGACTCCGGAGCAGGGAGTCTGCTTCTCCCCCTCCCTCTCCCTCTCCCTCTGCCCCTCGCCCCACTTGTGCACTCTCCCTCTGTCTCCCTCTCTCTCTCCCTCAGTGTCTCTCTCAAATAAATAAAATCTTTAAAAATAATAAAATAAATTTAGAAAAATGAGGGCATTTCAGATAATATGGAGATAAGAGCTGCCCCTCTGTTATAGTAAATTGCTAATCTTCCTTCCTTTAAACATTCATTTAAATGTGAATGTAGTCGTATCCCACGAAGTTGTAAAATATTTCAGGCTCGCCTTTCAAAATCAAAGTCCACAGTGACCCTGTGGGGCAGGTCATGATCATTAAGAATAACTTCCGGGTGTCCCCCTGTGGCTCCCCCCGCCACAGCCCGGCTGGGAGCGCCGCGAGCCGACTAATGACAGGCCTGTGACAGCATCAGCTACCAAGTCAGTGAAAGAAAAGAGTGTTAGCGACCCTGCTAATGAATCTGTAAAACAGAAATCATAAATTTTGCTTCCTTGTGTGGGTGACTGCCTCTCACACCTACTTGTTATTCTTACCTTTGGGTGTTTCCTGAATTGAGAGAGAGAGAGAGAGAGAGAGAAATATAGGGATTGAGGGTGCTGCATGTTTAAATGGTCAAACGCCACACCCCTAAGAGGCCCCAGGTGGTGAGAAGGTAAGACGTTTCTGGCCTGTGGTAAAAACACCAGGTTGATCCTGGGTATTTCACTCTATTTTAACATGGAGAGGCGGTAAATGATACATAAGTTATTGGCAACGATTTGTCCCAGACAAAGTGGGTTCTGGAAAAGCAGCGCAACTGTAAGTAACATCTGAACTATGGAACCAGCATGCAGTGCTCCACATCATTCAATACTTTTAAAATTGATATCAGCGTTATTTACCAATCCCCTCCCTTGATATTTAAGGACTTACTGCATTTCAGTGTTAAATGACCAAATCTCTCTGGCTCCTAACTCCAAGAACCTGTTCAAAATAAGATTTTTTCCTTGCTACTGTCAATGTATGCAAATATATTAAGTACAAAATGATCCTCCAGGCTCATGCTTCCCACATAGTTTGAATACTCACTCTTCACACAAGGCAGATGCCAGCAATACCATAAACAAAATCAGCATGTTGTCAAAAAGTGGTCACTCAGGAAAGACAAGTGCACTTGTCAGATGGAGACATTGGGAGTGTCCGTTGGGAAAGATGATTCCAAAGTGTTTCCCAGCATTTGTGCCTGGTCATTGAGAAGAGACTCAAATCTCAGGCCCTCTGGATCTGCCAGCACAATGTGTTTCCCGGTGATTTTCTAGCTTGGTCCCCAAGCGCAGTTGCTTCAAGCGTGGAGTGCACAATCTCCAGAGTAGATCTCCATGTCGCATGCTGAGTTTCCACAATCATTTTCCCAAGTGTCCAAGTGCATCTTGTTGACATAGGTTGTGGGTATATTTATGTAGGGCTCTATTAGACCCACAGCTTGCCAGCCTGGCTAACTGCCCAGGCATTTCCTCTCTGAAAATTTCCAGAGGAAGTGGGCAGGGGTGGGCACAGTGGGGTGGGGGTATGGAGAGATTCATGTGGCTCCAGGTGTGATGAATGGGATGCCGGGAAATGTTATCGAGGCTTGGAATTTTGGAAACACTGGAGTCTGCAGAAGGGGAGGAAAGTAGGTTTTTATTTCATTACTTGTATTAATATTGAGATATAGACTCCAAAAGTAACGAATGAATGAATTCAGGCAACATTTATTGAGTCTGACTGAACCAGACGCTGTGTGAGGTGCTAGGATCACAGAGGTGTTTTTCTTTGGGTGGAAGTTAAGCAGATACAAAACTACTGAGGAAACACTGATGGATAT
The DNA here is from genome assembly GCF_004348235.1 of Phoca vitulina. NCBI lineage: Eukaryota > Metazoa > Chordata > Mammalia > Carnivora > Phocidae > Phoca > Phoca vitulina. The sequence goes on along the minus strand of NW_022589773.1, from coordinate 6,018,556 downwards.
ACAAATGCTTGAAGCTGGTATATGTATCAGCTTGGATGCTTCTGGCTGGAAATATTAGAAAGTCTGATTCAAAAAGGCTTAAATGATCAGTGAAATCTACTGGCTCACAGAATTGAAGAATCTAGAAGCAGGGTTATCTTAAGGCTTGATCCAGAAACTAAACCATGTTACCAAGGCTTCAGCTTCTTTCCAGTTCTCAAAGCTGCTTTCTGCTTTATCCTGAAGTTTGGTTCTCTCATGGTTCCAAGACGGCTGCTGCCAGCCTCCAGGAGTACAGTTTTGTCCACATCCAGCAGGAAAAAAAGAGTGATGTTGTCACACCATTCCCCTAAATATTCTGAGAACAATGCTGACTGAAACAGCATGGGTCATACGACCACACCCGCCCCCCCCCCCAAAAAAACAATTACTGTGGCTAGGAGATGAAATGCATTATCTGAATAACCTCTAGGTTACATGTCAACCACAAGGGTAGGAAAATAGTTCAATTTATCAATAAATACTTGGTTGGGGATGCTGGTGCAAAAGATGGGGGGACTTCTGATTCTGCCTGAGGAAGGGATGATGTGGGTGGGAGAGAGGAGGTTGGGGAAGTGCTTCAGCAAAACGGAGATGTCAGGTGGGACCAGAATACGAAGAACCTTGAGTGCCAACTAAGAAATTTGGACTTTCACACTATGGGGAAAGAAGTTGGTAAAGCAAATCCGTAGCATAAGCCACATGGATTTACCAGTGTCAAAGCATAATTTTCAAAAAGTTAAAAACATGACTCTCTTATAAATATAGGATGAGTACGTGTCAAAAAATGTATTCAATTCATTAATGTATGAGGAATCGGCTAATAATGTAAAGAGTGTAAAGCTGGTTTGAAGAGCATCTGAGGGACAAGGGATTATATAGCTCATCAGGAAAGGCACTTAAAAAAATAAAAAGGATATTAGAAGAACATTACTAAACTAGAAATAAAACTGGTTAATGTGCTTCAGAGCAATGAAATCATAACCCCTAGGGTTATCTTTTCTACCTGAGAGAAATAACTTGCATTTCTACTGGACAAGACATAAGTTAATACTTAAGTCTGCATAGAGTCTGAGTCTTTAAAAAATGGTAGCAAGCAAAGTAAAATAATAATACAACCTCCTAGACCCAGATAATTAAATAATTCTTCATGCGCCTGTTAAACAATGCTTTAGTATGATATTAAAAAGGCGGTCATCTTCTTGGCTTTCTTTCTAAGTTTTGGATACTTTTTTTCTTAACATCAGAGCAATCTATTTAAGAAGTTTGGGGCTTTTTTTTAAATGGACTTGAACATTATGGTACTAGCATGTCAGTGAATACTGCCAATTATAATCAGTTTTAATTAGTCATTAAAACAGGTGTGAGGAAATCTGCTCAAAGAAAGGCATTTTGACTGATTTCTGGAGTGGAAGGTGGTTGAATTCAGCCACCCTTCAGTAGAAGGGGAGGTCCCCTGCTACCGTCAGACTAGAGAAGAGACAAGAGAAGGAAGAGTAGGAAGGAGACAGCCTGGGGCCTCCAGCGCCCACAGAGACAACTTTTCCAGGGGGTTATCCAGAAAGCAACCGGAGTGGAAATCAGGGCCTGTTTCAACACTGTCAGTCCAAGAGACATCAATACTGAACCCACACTAGGCTGCAATAATCCCACCTCCTGGTCCCTTTCTCACCCATGAAGTGTTTTGGTTAAAAAAGAAAGACATTCTATACACTCAATAATTAAGTACGGCCAAACTAAGCCATGTTTAAACCCACATTTTTGGATAACAGATTTATTAATGATCTGGTTGAGAGAATTGAACCATTTGGTGTTTGGAAAAATTCGAAATGTTTAAAATAAATACTTGGCAATGTTTCTCTCTGACTGCTGCAATATGTTCAGTTATTCTTAGGGGTAAAATGTCCCTATCGAAGATTAATTTCATAGAAATTGCTTAGCAGCTTTTCACTAAAAATACGTTACAAAATATTAAAAGGCTAATATCCATTTCTACAAAGTGGAATTTATTTCAAAAGCAGCTCATCAGTCCAAACAATTTTTTAATTTACTGTTAGAGTCTTAGGTGTAATATTTATCATGCCATAGATACCCCATAAAACCAGGATCGCTACATTTAGCGAATAAAAATACAATAGGCCCAGTAAATCTGAATGTCAGAAAAACACTGAATAATTTTTTAGTATAAGTGTGTCCCATGAATACTTGGGACATACATGTGATAGAAAAATGGTCCACAAAGATGTCCAAATTCTAATCTCTGGAACCTGTGAATATATTACCTTACATAGCAAAAGGGACTTTGCAGATGTGATCAAATTAAGGATTTCTCTTCAAATGGAGAGATTATCCTGGATTATCTGGGAGGGCCCAATGCAATCACAAGGGTCCTTGTAAGAGAGACGCAGGAGTGTCAGAGACAGAGAGAGATTGCAAGATGCTACAATGTTAGTTGGGAAGATACAAGATGGGTCCCAAGTCAAAGAATGCAAGTGACTTTTAGAAGTTGGAATAAGCAAGGCAACAGTTTCTCCTTTTGAGCCTTCAGAAGGAGCACAGCCCTGCCAACACCTTGACTTTAGCTCAGTGAGACCCAGTGGGATTTCTGATGCACAGAACTGTCAGGTGTTAAATTTGTGTTGCTTTAAGCCGCTGAGTGTGTAGTAGTTTGTTACAAGAGCCATAGGGAAACTCATACAAAATTTATACTAAAAAATTATTTGTTGTTCATTTGACATTCAAATTTCATTTAAGTGTCCTGTATTGGATCTGGCAACCTGCCTAGACATGGCAGCAGTGGGGTGTGGCAGAAAGCACTCTTGGAGGAGATAGGAGATGACTGTGGGGATCAAATTCTTACCTTCAGGCCTGATTCCTCAGGTGTAAAAGGAGGGGTTTTGCCTGGATGATCACTTTGGTTTCCTTATAGTCCATGATTCCACTGAAGAAATATTCTTTTGCCAATATAAAATAGAACAAACAAACCTTAAAATGTTTGTAGGTCAGGACAATTGTCTTCGTTTGCTGGATGCATGTGCATTCATGTGTTTGTGGTCTGTCTTCTCAATCTTTAACCACTCACCCGAATATGGACTACCCATTGTGTGTGTGTGTGTGTGTGTGTGTGTTACGTGAGCAGGCATGGCCCTTCCGCGGTGCTGTATCCTCATATTGCTTTCTCTCTCCTCACTGCAGCCCTGCTTCTTCTGAGCTCTGTGGCAGACGATGCTGGCAGATACTGTATTAGTATCTTACAGCTGCTGTAACAAAGTACTGCAAACCTAGTGGCTTCAAACAACACAAATTTATGTTACAGTTTTGAAGGTCAGAATTTCAAAGTAAGTTTCACTGGACTAAAAGTGTCACAGGGCTGCACTCCTTCTAGAGACTCTAGAAAACCCATTTCTTTGCCTTTTTCTACTTCCAATAGCTGCCAACTTTCCTTGGCCTGTGGCCCCCCCACATCACTTGGATTTCTCCTTCCATCGTCACATCTCCTTCTCTGAGTCTGACCCTCCTGTCTCCCTCTTCTAAGGACCCCTATGACTATATTGGGTCCACCCAGATAATCCAGGAAAATCTCCCCATCTGAAAAGCTTCAACTTTATCTCATCTGCCCGGTCCCTTTCACCATGTAAGGTAGCGATCACAGGTTCCAGGGGTTGAGACACAGACATCTTTGGGGACCTATTCTGCCTACCACATATATCCAGCATCTATTCTCTCCTTCCTTTCTAACAGAGCATATATTTGTTCACTCAGACAACATGATCGGCTTATAAATTTATTTCAATCCCTTGAAGCTACATGTTCCAGATGTGACATAGTCTGGCTAACAAGATGTTAGCAGTCTACTGGCCAATGAGAAGTAGCATTCTGGCTTTCCATGAAAGCTGTTATTTTCTGGATTAAAAGAAGCGGATTCAGCTGGTATATACCTTTTGCCCTCTGCCATGAACTCTTCATCTTGCATGAAAAATGAATGTGATACCCAGAAGGACAGCCACTATATTTTAAACATGAGAATGAAAATCACGCATGAAAGATAGTGAAACACAGTCAAAGGATCTGAGATCCCTGACAGCATTGTGGAAATGCCACACTAGCCCTAGTCTGCCAATCTCTAGACTTGTTCCTGAGGAAAAGGACCCCTTCATTGTTGGTGCCAGGGCAATCAGCTTCTGCAACTGAATCTGGTTCTAATGGACGTGGGTTCTATCTCAACCCTTGCTACTCATAGTGTGCGTCCTGGATTGCAGAATCTATGGCCCTTCTCCAGATCAGCTGAACCGGAACCTGCATTTTAACAAGAAAGTGAGGTACTTTCATTTGCTAGGGGTGATACGTATGCACTTCGGAGTTGGAGAAGCACTGCCTGAAACTCACAGAGGCCAGGGAGGGAAATGGCCCTGGGTTCTTTGGCCCTAGGCTGGAAGATATGGTTGGTCTGGAAATGATGCTGCCCTTGGGATTTACTGGAATAAATTTCAAACATTGGAAGGTGGGCACAAAATTGCGTATACACAATCATTAAGTATGTTTCTCATCCCCCCACATACACACACACCAGTTACCTTGATTTCTTTCTTTCCTTGTCTCTGCTATAAAGTTGTGGTTCATACTAGTCAGCCTAAGACCCTACATCTATTTTATTCAATCAGACCAAACTGATGAGGAATTGAAGGCAGGATGAGATCAGGAAAAGAAGGAAGATTACCTCTTCCTTTAAAAACTCTTGGTGGTTTGTAAATATACCTGCACACTGCGTTTCTCATTTCTATTAAATCTCCGAATTTATACATTTAACATGGACTGTAAATTTTGTATTCATTTCTTTGCAATGACTTCTATCCGAATATTACAATGTACAATGTTACAATGTTACAGCCACCAAGTTTCCTGGGGAGTGAAGGGAAAACATCAAGGGAGCAGATCTTTTTTTTTGAGAGAGAGAACACATGCAGAGGGGTAGGGGAGGGGCAGAGGGAGAGGGCAGACTCCATGATCAGCACAGAGCTGGACTCAATCTCACAACCCTGAGATCATGACCTGAGCTGAAACCAAGAGTCTGATGCTTAACTGACGGGGCCACCCAGGCGTCCCTCAAGAGAGTGGATCTTTTGATTGAATTTGCCCTCTTGAAAACTGTTTTGTGTGTCTTTAAAATTTAATTAATATTAAATCCCAAAGGTACAAAAGAATATACAGTAAAACCCCAAAGGTACAAAAGAATATACAGTGAAAAATCCCCCCCTCCTTCAATCCCTCTCTCCAGCTGCCAAACTTCTCTCCCTTAAAGCAACCACTGTGATCAGTTTCTTGGGAATCCAACCACATGGGAATTTTGCATGTTGGAAGAGGCAAAGAAATGCAGCTGAAAATCAAGAGTGAAGTGTAGATCGTTTTGAATTGTAACTACAAGCATACATTAAAATTAATCTTTCTCATCATCCAATTGCTTTCTGTTAAGATCTTTTGCTGGCATTTAATTTTTCTCTATCATAGATAAAACATTTGTTAAGTAAAGATCAAGAATCTTGCCACCCACTCATCCCAGAGGACTAAGGAGATAGTATTTATAAATGCTTTGAAAGTCTCAGAGGAAAGTTCTGAGTAAATATGAATGGCTGTTATGGCTGTAGCCCACTTTTATATAATTTGCATGTTATAACTGTCCCCTCATCCCCAAGCCTATCACACACTCCACCCGCCCCCTGCATCCCCAGCAGCTTCTAAGGGTGAGAGGTTAATAAGAAAGGATGATTGATGTAAGGCAAGGTTAAGTAGGATACTTAAGTAGAATGACAATTTTTGTTTTGTTTGCCTAAAGCTTCCCAACTCACCTGTTCTCTAAGAAATCTGGAACTTCTTCCAAAAGAGAGACACCTAACTGCATAACTTCACAGTTGTGTGGCTTTATTTAATAAATCAAATAATTTAAGAATATTCTGTATTCTTTTAAAAAATAGTTTAATATTTTAATACTTTCTTCTTTCACTTAGTAATATGTCATGGGCATCACTGTTCTGAACAATGGCATTGTATAGCATTTGAAAGTAAGAATGCCTCCTGTGTTTAAGGATACATACAAGGAGACTTGGTTCACACTCACACAGTCCAATCAATATATGTTTTTGAGGGCCTACTGTGTGCTGAAAACAAAGTGGACACTGCAGAGACCCAGGATGTTTTCCTGGCTCAATACAAAGCCTTCAGTGATAAGTGTGAAATTGAAAGATTCAGGGGGGAGTTCTCTGGGACCTGAGAAATATGGGGGAGTGCTTAAATTGTAGTGGTTTGAGAAGACTTCTTGACTTTGTCCCAGACCACTTTGAGTACCCAGACAAATGGCTAGACTTTTCTAATCATAAGCAACTGAAGTAGATGGAAATTAATAGACTTTATGTCCTTTTTAATTTTTAATTTTAATTTTAATTTTTTAAATTTAATTTTATTATGTTATGTTAGTCACCATACAATACATCATTAATTTCTGTGTAGTGATCCACGATTCATCGCTTTCGTATAACACCCAGTGTTCCATGCAACATGTGCCCTCCTATTAAGGGCTAACCTATCCCCCCACCCCGCCTCCTCTAAAACCCTCAGATTGTTTCTCAGAGTTCATAGTCTCTCATGGTTTGTCTCCCCTTCCGATTTCCCCCCCTTCATTTTTCCCTTCCTTCTCCTAATGTCCTCCATGCTATTCCTTATGTTCCACAAATAAGTGAAACCATATGATAATTGACTTTCTCTGCTTGACTTATTTCACTTAGCATAATCTCCTCCAGTCCCATCCATGTTGATGTAAAAGTTGGGTATTCATCCTTTCTGATGGCTGAATAATATTCCATTGTGTATATGGACCACATCTTCTTTATCCATTCATCCGTTGACGGGCATCTCGGCTCTTTCCACAGTTTGGCTATTGCGGACATTGCTGCTATGAACATTGGGGTGCATATGGCCTTTCTTTTCACACTTTATGTCCTTTTTAAACACAAGACCTTTAATTATAGCACTGTTGGGCAGAATGCCGAATGATGGCCTGAGCCATCTGATAAGCCGATGTAGAAAACAGTAATTTCCATGTATATTCCATTAAAGGGCATAGCCCATAAAGATAGTATTAAGAGTTTATATTTCCTTCTCCTTAATCTTGTACTATAGTTAACCTCCTAGACCCAAGACATTTCTAGCAATTAATGATTGGTTGAGGTTAATGGTTCTGACAAAACCTTGGTTCATTAATCCTCTTCAGATGGTCATTAACCTCTAGAATCTGGTCATTAACCTCTAGAAACTGCTAAGTAGGATGCAAAAAAGCATTTTACCAGTATTGTTTAAAGGGTTGTATAATTGTTTCGTACATGTAGATAGTTCACATGCAAGAAAATGTCTGTCCTTTATTGTGTATGTATGTATGTGATAGAGTAAAGTTTTTCTACATTTTTATTTCTAGGATTTTCTTCCAATATGAAAGAATAATTTGACATAAACATACTACGTATGTAGAGAAAACTATCACCAAAATCTGGCATCCTAAAATGTTTGTATTGGCCCAAAGAATAGAGGGTATAAAATTCACTTTAAAAAATGGAAGTGATTGGTTTTGTCCTTAATACTTTGAATGAATTTATTAAAAGTTACAATGAGAGTGAAAATTGGATTGTAGGTGAACATCCCCTTGAAAATGATGCCGTATGTTTCCCATATTCTTAAAAGAATGGAGTATAAAGTATAGTTGATATATCACAAATATAGGTCAGTTTGTTATTGTAACCACGACTCATATTTTTACAATAATTTGTTCTGATGCAGGAATTTTCATAAGGAAAGATATGATGTCTCAGTGGATCATAATGTTGCTTACTCCCGATTCAACATTTAATTGGCTTTCCTCTGATTTTTACATCCTGAGTCCATAAAGCTTATTAAATGACACTTCAAAATTTCTTTCGGTGGTGGAAGCTCTTGTTAAGTGAAAAAGCCTGTTGGGGTTTTCCCGCTGTGGTTTCCTACTTAGGGCTTCCTTATTACATCATGAACATTAATCACCACATTATCCAGTAACAGATCAGACTTACCCTATCTTTCAGATCCTCATTAATCTACTAGTAAAGTTATGAGCTCCATTAATATGGTTACATTTAGACTGTCTCCCTGAAGCACAGTCTATTCATTACTGGGCTGAATAACTCAAAACCCACACGTCTCCTCCAGGCTGAAGATGTTTCTGAAATGTCAGCTCTGACAGAGCAGCCGTCCCAACACCCTCCACATAAGATTCCTACAGAAAGTTTGCTTTATTTACTGCTTTGTTTACTATCTTAGCAGGAGACAAATTCTCCGAGCAGGATCAAGCGTGCATCTTGCAGAGACCAAACCATGTGTTGCTGTCCAGAGTTTGGCTGTTTTCCATTCGGAATGCAGGGCCAGCCCCACTTGAGAAAGAATGTGACATCTTCCTATAGTGGGATCACCCCATCAGGGAGAGGGAGTACTGCCAGTTCCTTGTAATCCTAAACCTACCCACGCTTGGATGTTCCTTGGATGCATGACAGTGAAAACAGCAGAGCATCAAGTTCACCTGGCCATGTTCACGTTGCTGAACGTGGCCAGCTCAGATGCAGAGCCCAATGTGGTCCTGCAAGAGCGCGTCACAGAAATGATAGACCCTCCCACCATTCACAGTCTGTGGATCTCTCGTAAATGCCTGTCATTTTATTGGGAGTGTGGGATTTTCTTTAAGATCATGACAGGAAGAAGTCGCTGAGCCTCTCAGCTTCCCTTAGAGTTCAATTTGCTGCATTCATGGCTGGATTCAGCAGTTACTTTTCGCATTCTGATTTTCTGTAGACTAGTATATGGATTTAAGCGTGTTGTTTCCTACTGCAGGATGTAAAAATGAATAAGTAGTTAAGATATATACCATATACATATGTTGTTTATCCTGAGACTCATCTCAGAGAACTTAAATAAATTTAAAGAAATTTAGAAAATTAGATATTTTTTCTGAAAAAATACTGAAGTCAATAAATATTTTGTCCAAAATGTCACATGGATAACACAGAATTCCATGTCAGGGGTGCCTGGCTGGCTCAGTTGTTAAGCATCTGCCTTTGGCTCAGGTCATGGTCCCAGGGTCCAGGGATCGAGCCCTGCATCAGGCTCCCTGCTCGGCGGGAAGTCTGCTTCTCTCTCTCCCACTCCCCCTGCTTGTGTTCCCTCTCTAGCTCTCTCTCTCTCTCTCTGTCAAATAAATAAATAAATAAAATCTTAAAAAAAAAAAAAAAAGGATTCCAAGTCAGACAAGGTGAAAGAAGCAAACTATCGGTAAAAGCAGAAGTCTGTGAAAACAATTTAGTGATCACTTTTTTAAAGACTACATTTCAAAGACTAGAAATTATAGATTTGTGAGCAGAGTAATGTGAATATCAAAATTTTCAGCAAAATAAGCTAGTACTGGAACTTGGGGGGCTCATTTCATTCTTAAGATCAAGGAAACCCCTGTATTCTTTAGCAAGCTATAATGAAAGGTAAGGAAACATGAAATGGATCGGGAAATAAATGAAGGCATTTTCAAAGTCTTTCATGATTTTCTTGTGGAGCACCTGGAGAACTAAGGCCTGGATAATGGTACAGTTTGGTGGATTCATAGCTGATTACACCAAAGAGGTCAAAGGGGCAATGCTACATGGAAAAGAAGGTCTTTAAAGGAGGGCTCGACAGCTCTGTATTTGACCTTGCACCCAAGAAGTATGCTTCTCAGATTCATAAAGTGTGTAAAACTCAGGATTCAAAAAGATCTCTAAAGATTGCACAGATGGACAGAAATCAACAGAATGAAATTGAATGCGAACAATTAAAACTAAAAGCCTGCATTTAGGCTCAAAAATGCCACTGTAAAGTACACAAACGAGCCTAAGAAGTTTATGTGAGAAAACGTACACAGTCACATGCAAACACGCTCTAGGTGTTTCAGCTGATTTCAAGGAGAAAATGAGTCAAAAGTGTGAGCTGGCGAATGAACTACCTAATGAGATCTTAATTTATATTAACAGAAGGATGGCATCCAGATCAAGGGAAATAATCATCCCAATGGGCGCGTCTCTGGTCGGTCCACATCTGGAGTTGCAATTCTGTGTGCCACCCTGGGGAGGCCAGGCTGGGCCGAAGGGTAATGGAGAACAGGCAGAGGTCAGCTACGAGGGAGGTCGAGGGGATGATTAGGGGGATGGTGAGAGAAGCGGGCTAATGAGAATCTAAGTCTTTGAAAGCTCGGGAGCTTCCCATAACAGGGGAACAGACTTATTTTTTTCCAGAACGAAAGTGGAATGTTAAAGGGGCTAAGAGAAAATTTAAAATAAAGGAAATTCACTATTATATACTCCGACCACTCCAACACAAGTACAACACTAACGTGATGTAGTAATTAAGGGGCTTCTTCAACAAATAAGTGACATGAAAAAGAGAAGGGAAATGGATGGGTTTTAAAAGAGCCTTAAGAGATTTATCAACCAACCAAATCGTGTGGACCTTGTTAGATCTTGATTCCGACAACTACTTGGTAAATCAAAGAATTTTTGAGATATTTAGGGAAATTATTTTTTAATAATAGCTTTGCTGAGACATAATTCAACATGCCACAAAATTCACACTTTAAAAGTGTACAATTCAGTGATTTTAGTACGGTCACAAAATTGTGTACCACTCACCACTATTTAATTCCAGAACTTTTTATCACCCCCCCAAAAAACACCCCATGGTCATTAACAGTCACTGCCCCTTTTCTCCATCACCCCAGCCCCCAGGAAGAATTAATCTATTTTTCTCTCTCTGTGGATTTGCTTTTTCTGGACATTTCATATAAATGGAATCATATACTATGTGGTCTTTTGTGTCTGGCTTCTTTCATTTAGCAAAATGCTTTCAAGGTACATTTATGTGACATTGTATCAATACTTCATTCCTTTTTATGGTGGATTTATTCCACAGTGTCCCAGTGGAATAAATCCATTCCTTTGTATGGATACACCACCTCTGTTCACCCATTCAGGCAGAAGTTGACAGACATTTGGGTTATTTCCACTTTTTGACTATTATGAGTAACACTGCTATGAACATTCACGTATAAGTTTTTATATGGACATATGTTACCATTTTGGGGGGGTAGATACCTAAAAGTAGAATTGCTGGGTCATATGGTAACTCCATTTTAACATTTTGAGGCACTACCAAACTGGTTTCCAAAGTGGCTGTGCATTGTACACTCCACCAATAATGTGGAAGGCTTCAGATTTCTCCATGTACGAACCAACACTTGCTGTTATGCCTTTTTATTAGAGATATCTTAGTCAATATGAAGCAGTATCCTATGGTGGTTTTGATTTGCATTTCCCTAATAATCAATGGTATTGAGAATTTTTCAATGTGCTTATTGGATATTTGTGTATCTTCTTTAGAGAAATGTCTATTCAAATAACTTGTTGATATTTATATTAGTCTATTTATCTGTTATTGAGTTGTAACAATTTTTTTTTTTAAGATTTTTTTACTTATTTATTTGACAGAGACACAGCGAGAGAGGGAACACAGGCAGGCGGAGTGGGAGAGGGAAAAGCAGGCTCCGCGCAGAGCAGGGAGCCCGATGCGGGGCTCGATCCCAGGACCCCGGGATCATGACCCGAGCCGAAGGCAGACGCTTAATGACTGAGCCACCCAGGCGCCCCAAGTTGTAACAATTCTTTATACATTCTAGATACAAGTACCTCATCAGCTATAGCACGTGAAAATATTTTCTCCCATTCTGTCAAGGTTGTTTTTTCACTTTCTCGATGATAACATTTGAAGCATACATAAAGTTTTAAATTTTGATGAAGCCTTATTTATATAATTTTTCTTTTTTCACTTGTATTTTTCTCTATATTTCTATAATTGGATTTTAAAGATAACTTTTCCACCAATTAATTTAATGTAGTTAAATATGCCATTAAAAACATGAAGTAACAATGGTGTTAAATGCAGTACATTTAGTTTTACGATGGTAACTTATTATGGGACTGCTTTTCGTGATAAAGATGTATATGTAGTCATTCAGTTTTTAGATCCACATTATATCAGCAGTTCAATTATCACAATGGTTTAGTCAAGTCTGGAAGGGAAGGGACCCCTCTGGAAATCACTGTAAGTAGTAATACACTCATATCACTTGACAGTTGTTTCCCTTGCCCAAAATTTCACAAAACAGTTATGTTCATGAATAAGGGAAAAAAAACACATTGCTTCTGAAATTTTTCTCTACATGGTATTGCCAACCTGGGAAGCTCACCTGTCCTTCCTCCCACCCCCAGCAGAAGGAACTAATTAGAATCTGGAAAAGTGAGAAAATGTGATTTGAAGTACTTTCTATTCAATACTTTGTATTTGAAAATAAAAATAAAATCTTAGTTTTGTAATTCAAAATATAAAAGATAAATCTTAAACATCTTCTAGGCTCTTAAGAGAAACACATCAGAGGGAGGATGGGTGCAATAGGTGAAGGGGATTAAGAGTGCTCATCATCATGAGCGCTGAGTCATGTATAGAATTGGTGAATCATTACACTGTACAGCTGAAACTAATGTAACGTTGTATGTTAATTATACTTGAATAAAAAGAGAGAGAAATTCATCAAAAATGGCAAGGATGGGGGAAATGGTGAGTTTTGTATTTGTCCAAAAGAGATGTGAGGTTTAAAATGTTGGGAAACAGTGTCCCAGTGGAATAAATGATTGTTATAAAGGGTCAAATCACAATGCTTCCACCCATCAGTTAAACATGTTTAAATGCCTCTAAGGAGTAGATACTTAAGGAGATAATATTAAAAGATAGTATTGCACAAATAGGTATAAATGGAGTAAAACTCGGGTTTCATTCGATAATCAGTGTCCTCACATAAACTCAATTCCATAATCCCTGGGTCATTATATATAACTATGCACTAAAAATTACATAATACCTTAAATACAGATATTAATCTTAATTAAGTCAGTGATTCATCTTCACAAAACGAGTATTTTTTTTCGAGTAGTTTTTTATAATTACTATAACTAACTGCCCTACTTTAACTTTGTTCTATGGTTGAAATGTTTTTCTTTTATTTTTACATAAATATTATTTATATTGGACATAACACAAATCACCTACAATTAAATACGGTGACTAATAAATTTTAATTTTTGCTCCCTCTCAATACCCCACGAAACAGGGCAAAATAAATTAAACAGGCATGAAACCAGAAGAATAAAGAAAGCAGAATAGGCAACAAAGGCGAGATCGCAAAAAAACTTTGGAAGCCTACGAGCAAATCCGTGGATGGCATCTGTCTTAGTAAACCGGAGACTAAAATCTTGGCCTGCTGAGAAGATCAACAGTGAGCGGATCTACACTACTAAACCCTGGGACGGCTCCGGAATTGGAGGTGTTGGGTCCTTCAGAAGCAGGAGGGCAGAGTAGAGCTAAAAACAGTCCCTCAAGCTGCGCTCCACCCCCGACCCACCCACCACACAGCCCGATAATTACCCCGCCCCTTTGCCGGCAGAAAATAGGACCGGTTTAACCAACCTGGATTCTTGATGTTGGGGATACACGGTCCAATTTAGGGCAGGGATAAAGTTTGTCCTGAAAATCACAAGTGCAAATCTACACACTGAACTGGGAGACCGAAGCCTGGTGTATTCTGCTTGGGGTCCCCTAACACTGGTAGCCAGGAGTATGGTCCCAGGCCGGAGCTAAGCTTTCTACTCTGCTGGGAAACTAACCAGCCCCCTTTTCCCAGTTCTGTAGATACTAATATTTGGGGTTCCCCTACAGAAAGGACAGGCTGACACCTATCATCACCCAGTGAGGCCCACCCACTGACAGGTTCCACCCAGGTATGTGGAATTTCCAATGAACCTTTAATGTCTCAATATTAAATATGAATAGGCAAAGTTCATCATAAATTTGAAGAAATCTTTTCTTTTGGAAAACAAAAACAGAAATGCAGAGAAAGCACAGATAATTCAAGAAAACTTCAAAATAAGAAAAGGTATTGCATCCAGATACAAACATTATAAACATGGAATGTTTGGGAAACAAGAAAGAGCTTTTGTAAATCATATATATGATTGCAGAAATGTGAATTTTAACATAATATTCAAAACTAAAGATGGAGTATCCCAGTAATTAAAAGGAAAAAGACAATTAGAAAATTAGAAGACAAGGGGCACCTGGGTGGCACAGTTGGTTAAGCTTGAGACTCCTGGTTTCGGCTCAGGTCATGATCTCAGGGTGGTGAGATAGAGCCTGGTGTTGGGTGCCGCGCTCAATGTGAAGTCTGCTTGCGATTCTCTCTCTCTTTCCTTCTCCTTCCTCCTCCCTCAGCCCTTCTCCCTGCTCATGCTCTATCTCTCTCTCTCAAATAAATAAATAAATAAAATCTTTTTTAAAAAAAAAGGAAAAGAAAATTAGAAGGCAAATTATAAGAAAAGGAGAGCATCCTAAAGCATCCATTCATTCCACCAATATTGAGTGAGGGCCTGCTTTGTGCCAGACACTGGCCTGGGTCTTCAGGCTACAGCAGTAAACAAACCAGCAGAAGATCCCTGCCCTCTAAGACTTCACATGTTAGTTGGAGAAGTCATAAACAATAAATGTAATAAATAAGTAAATTATATAACGTGTTAGGAGACAATCGATGCTTCAGTCAAAAAAAACGAAGAAGAAGAATAGAGCAGAGTAAGGGTATTGGGAGCATGGGAGTCTTGTTTCTTGTTTTCATTTTAAATAGGATGACGAAGGTATACCTGATTAAGAAGGAACATCTGAGCACAGACAGGAAAGAGGCGAGAGAAACAAGAAGCAACAGCTAGTGCAAAGGCCCTAAGGTGGGCCCTTCCGCAGCATGCTGAAAGAAGAGAAAAAGACCAGCGTGCTGGAGCCCAGTGTGCTAAGAGGGGATGAATAGGGGCTGGTGGCCAAGCAAAAGCAGGAGTTCAGATCCGATGGGCCCTTGTGAGCCAAGCTTTGACTTGGACTTAGACTTTTTTTCCTGAGTCAAGATAGGGCACCACTGGAGGATGTTCCGTAGAGGAATGCCTACTTTGGCTTTTAAAATGACATTGGCGCTACAGGGTGGAAGCAGAGAAATCCAAGAGCAAAACATCACAGTGATCGAGGTGAGAGACCGTGATACCTGGGACCAGACGACCAACAGTGGAGTGGTCCTCTTGGAGAAAGATGCCAATGGCGATAAATTTACGAAATCCGTAGGGGTAAATAATTATGAGTACAACCACTGCTGAGCAAAAATATTGTATAACTGAAACTAGCAGAAGGAATCTCAAAGCATCCAATGGAAAGCAGGAAAAGAGAACAAAGTTAATGGATCCAGGGATATATAATAGAAGCTTTGAATAAGTTGGTTTTATTTTTATTTATTTATGACTAGTCCATATTTCCTCCAAGAAATCCATGCTACCTTTTAAATGTTAAAGAGTTTGCTTTTGCCCTTGGGGTCAGGTTCTGTTGTGAGTCACTTTGGAAAAATGGACTTGAACCCCTGGAGCCACCCCACCTGCCTAGAGTTCGGCATACAGAAGCAGAATTGGGGTTGAAGGGAGGGGGTGGCTAAAATGAGAAGAAAGGAGGTGGAAGCCCACCTCTGTGATCTTGCTCATTAACTGGTTCTGCAGACCTTACTCAAACTTTCCCTCCCCGAGGTGCTCCCAGCACAGAGCTAGCTCAGTGCTTCCCACAAACAAGGCAGAATGCCTAGAACAGGGGCCATAGGCTCAAATACTTTTGGAGTCAGCCAAGTAACAGATGTGGCAGGGTTGAAAATGTTCAGTCATATTATAACTTGGGAGGGTAGAAAAAAAGGCACATCTTAGGCTGGTTACCCAGAAACAGGCCTGGAGATGAGCTTTTGTGTGTAAGGGGTTTATTAAGGAGGGCCCCCTAAAGAAACCAGGAAGGGGAAGGAGGAAGGAAGGGGAGGGGAAGAAACCAAGCAAAGGTTCAATGTCAGAGTCTGCACCTGCAGGGGAGGTGACTCCAGGAGTCCAAGTCCAGTTTTCCGAAGCAGATCACTGCAGGGCCTGAATTTTAACGCAAAAGCCCAGAGAAGCCAAAAGAGGTAACAGGGGCTGGAGGCAATTTCTTTGACTCTTCTTAATCCGTTCTTCCTGAATCCCTACCCATTGGTTTATGGTGGGAACGGAGAGTAGAGAAGTAGTTTAAAAATTAACCGTTAGTTCTATCTGGCTTAAAGATTCTCGTCTGTTCCCTTAATATAATCAGTCTCTTTAGTTGTGGCTTGGCCTTCTCAGAAACGTTTACTTGCTCAGTTACCCCTTCCCTCCCCGCTTGCTTCTCTTCCTAAGATGGTATCTTGAGCTATGGAGGGTGGAGTATGTCTTATACAACTCCTGGGATGACAGAGAAGGGCTGGGGGCTCCAGTTGAGGTGTTCTTTGACTTCTCTGGCCTCTGGAATGATGGCTCTTAGCCACCTCTGTGTAGTTCACCCGGATGTCATTCATCCCTGGCCTGGTCTCTGTCACTTTGATCACAGTGTGGAGTTATTCCCTCCTGACGTGGCATCACATCGGCCGCCCCCTGCTATAGACCCTGGGGTCTGTGCCATGTTTTCCCTCCATCCTTTGGGCTAAGCAGCCCAGACTTATTTACTATCCACTCATTCTGACCACCAAGTCTTAACTCACCCACACTGGTGTGGGAAGCCCCAGAGGCAAAAAAATATATTTATTTGTTGTGGCAAAAAAAATAATTTTTTATTGTGGTAAAAATATATATAACATAAAATTTGTCATTTTAACCATTGTAGTGTACAATTCAGTAGCATTTTTCGATATGTCGTATTATACAACCATCACCACTCTTTCCAAAACATTTTCAACATCCCTGACAGAAGTTCTCATTACCCCCTTCCCCCAGCCCCTGGTCACCTCTGATCTACCTTCTACATCTATGAGTCTGCCTATTCTAGATATTTCATATAAGTAGTAAAGTCATACAGTATTTGTCCTTTCGTGTGTCTGGGTTATTTCACTTAGTATAACGTCCTCAGGGTTCATCCATGTGGTAGCATGTGACAGAACTTTATTCCTTTTTATGACTGGATTATATTCTGTTGTGTGTGTAGACCTCATGTTGTTTATCCATCCATCTCTTGGTGGACACTTGGGTTGTCTCCACCTTTGGCTATTGGGAATAATGCTGCCATGAACACTGGGGTAGACGTATCTGATTGAGTCTCCAGTTTCAGTTCTCCGGGGTGAGAGTTCTTTGGGGTAGTAGCAGATTGTTGGGTCATACAGTCATTCTCTGCTTAGCTTTCGGAGGAACTGCCAAACTGGTTTCCACAGCAGCTGCTTCGTTTTTACATTCTTACCACCAACTCATGAGAGTTCCAACTTCTCCACATCCTCACCGACACTTGCTATTTTCTGTTGTGGTGGTGGTTGTTTTATAATGGCCATCTTAGTAGGTATGGAGAGGTTTTGGTTTGCATTTCCCTGTTGAATGACGTTGAACACCTTTTCAGATGCTTATTGGCCATTTGTGGATCTTCTTTGGGGAAATGTCTATTTAAGTTCTTTGCCCATTTTTAAATTGTGCCACCTGTCCTTTTGTCAGAGGCAGATTTTAAGAGAAGTGTGAGGACAAAAATCCTTGTGCCTTCGGTGTGCGCCTCACAGAATCTGTACACTCACATCCTGGACTGAGTGTGTCCCATGCCTCAGTTGTCAGTGCTAAAAAAGGTGGTGTTTTCCTTTTCCTTTCCCTATAATGTACCCTCCTTCCCGGCCTAAACCTAGACAAGTTACCTCATTTTTTTCTTTAGGTATTCTTGGTATTTTAAATCTCTTCCTACCCATTTAGAAGGATGCCTCTGATTCTACATTTATTTTTTTAATCATTTATATAAGTAATCTCTATACCCAAGGTGGGGCTCGAATTCACGATCCCAAGATCAAGAGTCGTATGCTCCACCGACTGAACCAGCCAGGCGCCTCAATTCTACATTTAGACAAGCATAAGAGAATGGCATGTTAATAATTTTCAGAGTATTATTTCCATGACACATAAATGAGTGAGAGTTAGGCCTGGCCTTAGTGTTGGGGTGTGTGTGTGTGTGTGTGTGTGTGTGTCAGATAGGGTTAGCCATAAACTCTTATCTAGAGTAGCCCTTCTCAAATTTTAATATATATTCAAATCACCTGGGTATGATCCTGCTTCAGTAGAGCTTGCTTATTTATTTATTTGAGAGAGAGAAAGAGAGAGAGCATGAGCAGGGGGAGGGTCAGAGGGAGAAGCAGACTCCCTGCTGAGCAGGGAGCCTGACACAGGACTTGATCCCAGGACCCCGGGATCACGACCTGAGCTGAAGGCAGATGCTTAACCTACTGAGCCACCCAGGCGCCCCTCAGTAGAGCTTTAAACAAGCTTCCAGTTGACAGTAATGCTGCTGGTCTGTGGATTATACTTTGATTAGCAAGGTTTCAGAGGACAGCTTGCACATTAAAAAACTTTTTGTGAATATACCCTCAAGTAGTTCCTGGGCCGGAGAGGGGTTTAACAAGCAGTTTCCATGCGTGAAAAATGAAGGGATACTATTAGTAGGCAGATCACTAAAGATTTCTACAAGGTACGCAGTATGGGAGTCTCAAACTCAAGTGCTTGTATGGGTCAGTCTGGGCTCAGTGGAGACCATCAGGCTGGAGAAGCTCTGCCTGTGGACAGGGCATTCTGCTCCTGAGCTCCCCCTGATAGTTCCCAGGCAGAAATGCTGGCCTAGTGTGTCCATACTGTCTAATTTCTTGAAGAGAATTGGGATATACAAAATTTTCTGTGAAATGGTCTGAGTTCTAAATGTTTTCAATTAATTTTTTCTCAAGTGCCCTTCAAGCTAAACTAACTCTGTTGGCCAGATGCAGATTTTGGGTTGCTTGCTTACTTTCTCTGGTCCAGGATTTTGCTAGACCCTTGAAAGCTATAAAAGAAGAGGACTTGATTTCAGCTCTTCAGATGAGTGTGGCCTTGTTGGGAGCTAAGACGGGTGCATATGAAGTAGCCAGGAAGCAATACAAAGATGTGTGTCTGCAAGTGTGAGTCACTTAAGGAAGCCATGAAACCAAGCCCCAGTGAGGCTGCAGATACCATCCCAGCGCTGAATCTTGTGATTTGCAGAAATGCCCTATGGGTGGGAAAGAGATCTTTACCTTGTCTCAGTGGGTCAATTAGTGCTGATGGAGAGACAGTGAAGTTATTATTGTTCAGCACCAACTTTGATAGTTAAGCAGGTAATAGTGACGAGACAATTCTGGTTTAAGAAATAGATTCATCTGCAAATATTAGTGGAATCTGCCATGAATACTACAAGAAACTGTCCTTGAAGAAAGAAAAAGATTTTCTAAAAGTTATATGGTTTGCAACTGTCTTCATTACTATGGAAAAAACATAACAAATTGTATTATGAATCATTATCTGAAATGAAGTCATGAAAATTCATTTGAATTAACAGATGGGGTATGGTAAGCTGAATAATGCCCCCCCCAAAGGTGTCTATGTCCCAATTCCTGGAAATTGTGAATGTTACCTTATGTGGCAAAAAGGACTTTGCTGGTGTGATTAAGTTAAGGATTTTGAGGTGGGGAGATTATCCTGCATTATCTAGGTGGCACAATGTAATCACAAGGGTCTTTATAAGAGGGAGGCAGGAGGGTCAGAATCAGAAAGGGAGAAATTGGAGGATGGGACCATGAGCCAAGGAATGCAGCCAGCCTCCAGAAGCTAGAAAAGACAAGGAAACAGATTTTCCCCTAGGATCCCAAGAAAGGACATAACCCTGCTGACACCTTGATTTTAGTCCATTGAGATTATTTGGGACTTCTGACCTCCAGAAGTACAAGATAATAAATTTGTGTTGTTTTAAGCCACTAAGTTTGTGGCAATTTATTATAGAAGCAATAGGAAATAAATACAGATGATGGAGGGATATAGAGGACAAGAAGTATGAAAGCTTCTGAAATGTTTTGAGTCCCAAACATAAGCAGAGGAAAGTGGTTTTCTATTAATGATACTCTGTCACTTGCTGAATGGAATATTTTTTACAGTTAAAATGATTTTTTCAGATATACCAAATCTCTATTGGCTTACATGAAAAATGGGAGTGACACTTTTATTACATCTCCATGTGATGAGATTATGTCAGAGAAATGAAATCAAGAGACAATAAATGTAATGTGCTTAGCAAAATGCCTAACTCATAGTAGGTGCTCATTAAAAGCTAGTTCCTTCTACTTGCCCTTACAGATCTTAGATCTTGAGTAATAAAAGCATAACATATATATAGATGTCATTCTTGAAGTTTGTTCTTTTAGCATGTAGTTTTTTTCCAACTTTACTGAGATATAATTGACATATAACATTGTGTAAGTTTAAAGTGTACAACATGATAATGCGATACACATATATATTGTGAAATGACTACTACACACAGTAGGGTTAGGTAACAGCTCCATCACCTCACATAATTATCTTTTCTCTTTCTTTCTTTCTTTGGTGAGAACATTTCAGATTTACTATCTTAGCAGTTTTCAAGTATATAATACAGTATTGTCAAATATCGTCACCAAGCTGTACATTAGATCCCCAGAACTTCTTCATCTTCCAAGTGGAAGTTTGTACCCCTTGAATAACATCTTTTTATTACCCCCACCCCAAGCAATTGTTTTATGGTGCAACTTGAATGTACTGAAACCTTAATTTAGTACATGAATAAATAGAAAGATGCAGTTAACGAGTCTTACTGGAAAACACTAGGCAATTAAAGGGTCAATCTGAAACAGACACAAGAATGTGATGAAACTTACTTATTTTTGACTTAATAGTTGCCAGAATTAATCAAATCATAAATGTGCATAATTTCTTTTCATTTGGGATTTTTTAAGTGCTTATTCTTAGCAGTTCTTTAATATTAATTTCATATTAAATGAACCATTATGAAATACTTATGAGAAAAAAATATTTTTAAACCATGTGCTCATTTAAAAATATAATTTATTACTTTCCACAGGCAATAAAAATGTACTATACAACACACCATGATTGGTGGGAATGCATTTTTTACTAAACTAAAGAAAATCAGACTAACACTGCCTTAATATGTGTATATTTTTTTGAAACAGAGTGTATCATTGCTCAATGAAAAAAGGACAGATTTTTTAAAAAGATTTTATGTATTTATTTTAGAGAGAGAGAGAGAGAGCATTAGTGAGAGAGCACAAGCAGGGGGAGCAGCAGAAGGGGAGGGAGAAGCAGACTCCCCACCGAGCAGGGAGCACAGGGCCCCAGGATCATGACCCTAGAAGGCAGTTGCTTAACCCGCTGAACCACTCAGGTGCTCCAAAAGGACAGATTTTTGTTTTCTGGGAATTCTGTGTCAGAGATTGTACAACAATAAAGTTGTTTTCCCATTCTACAATGTTGACAGAATTTTAACAAATGGTTAAGAGTCCCTTGCCTTCCTCTCTCTTGGTGTGGTTTAGGTCTCCTCCCCCACCTTTATTGGAATTAAACTTGCTATTCTCTTGAGTTTATCTCATTTTAACAAATCTATGTCTATTGATCTATGCTGCTGGAAGAGAAGATGTTGATTAATTAAAGACAGATTCCCTTCACTGGAATAAATTTCACAAGCACAGAGAATATGTTTTTTTTTTTTTTTTTTTTTTTAAGATTTTATTTATTTATTTGACAGAGAGAGACACAGCGAGAGAGGGGACACAAGCAGAGGGAGTGGGAGAGGGAGAAGCAGGCCTCCCGCCGAGCAGGGAGCCCGATGTGGGGCTCGATCCCAGGACCCTGGGACCATGACCTGAGCCGAAGGCAGACGCTTAACGACTGAGCCACCCAGGGGCCCCTTTTTTTTCTTTTTTTCACCACATTAATCCCAGACCCACCATAGTGCCTTAGCTGAGTTCAGCCCTAAGCAACAGGGATCTAAAATGCTAGTTGAAACAAAACAGATTTTTCTTTATTGTAAAAGAAGCTCAGTGTTAGGCAAACTAGGTGACTCCCATGATTACTGTGGACCCAGAATCCATTTCTTTTGCTCTGCCATCTTTATTCCATGGTTATCATCCTTGAGGGTACCTTATGGTCCAAGACTACTGGAACTCCAGCCATTTTGCCCCACATTAGGTAGGAAATAGTTGAAAGGGGAAAAGGGCTAAAAAGTTCCTTGCTCTTGTCTTGCTACCTTTTAAGAAGACTTTCTGAAGATGTGGTATATATATACAATGGAATATTATGCAGCCATCAAAAAAACCTGAAATCTTGCCATTTGCACCAACGTGGTTGGAACTAGACGGTATTATACTAAGCGAAATAAGTCAATCAGAGAAAGACATGTATCATATGACCTCACTGATATGAGGAATTCTTAATCTCAGGAAACAAACTGAGGGTTGCTGGAGTGGTGGGGGGTGGGAGGGATGGGGTGGCTGGGTGATAGACATTGGGGAGGGTATGTGCTATGGTGAGCACTGTGAATTGTGTAAGACTGATGAATCACAGACCTGTACCTCTGAAACAAATAATACATTATATTAAAAAAAAAAAAAAGAAGATAGCAGGAAGGGAAAAATGAAGGGGAGGAATTGGAGGGGGAGATGAACCATGAGAGACTATGGACTCTGAGAAACAAACTGAGGGTTCTAGAGGGGAGGTGGGTGGGGGGATGGGTTATCCTGGTGATGGGTATTAAAGAGGGCACATATTGAATGGAGCACTGGGTGTTATATGCAAACAATGAATCATGGAACACTACATCAAAAACTAATGATGTAATGTATGGTGATTAACATAACATAATAAAATAAAATTTAAAAAAAAGAAGCCTTTCTGAAAGTCTCATCCAACAGTTTTCACTTATGTCTCTCTAGATACAATTAAGTTAGAGGGCCACCCAATAGCAGGGGAGTCTGGGAAATGTAGTTTTTTAATTGGGCACATTGCCATGCTAAGTAAAAGTAGTGTTCTCATACTAACAAGGGGAGGAAGTGGTAAAATGAGATCAATAAGGACAATGTAATGAGTTTTCTGTTAAGCAAATTTATTCAGTTTACAAGACTATTCTTTGGATTCATACCCCCCCATCTATTCTTAAATTTTTAAAAATTGAAATGATGGTAAATTTTTTTTTCCCTCCTAAAGTCCTTACTTGACCAGATAAAAAGTTGTTAACTCTGTTAGTCCTCTAATATTATTGACATTTTACTGGTACAAGAAATTCAAAATCTAGGGAATTCCTGGACTACATAGGTGACCTGCAAGATTTCTCCCTGCTCCAAGATACTCAGATGGATCTGTGTCTTCAACACAGCCTACATGCTTCATGCCTTCTGCTTAGAAGTTCTCACTAGGTAATCCATTGATTAATTTATCAAGTATCTCAGCCAAAGTGCTAACACCTAGAGACACAAAAGCTGGCACCGCCAGGTCCTTAGTCAGGGCTTGCTTTTGCGAAACTGAATAAACTACATTTAAAATGGAGACAGGAGGCCAGAAGGGGGAGCTCTCACCCTACCATTTGTCCTCTTGCAGGAACCCTCGCCCCGCAACAGGAAGAAGCCTATAGTTTCTTACCTCAGCAGGAGGCACATTTTCTCCTGCCCCAGCAACAGCCTAGCCAATGAAAGACTATCCCAACTCAACCAATGAAAAGCAACTACACTTGGAACTCCCAATTTGGGCTTTTTGTTTATAACAGTCCCTCAAAATCCACCCCCCCCCTTTTTCTTCAAGGAGAGAGTATTCCTCTCCTTTCTTCTCCAAAGTTGCCAATGGTTTTGCAGAAGCTTGCATGTCCCCAATTGCAATTCTCTTGCTATTCCCAAATAAAACCATTTTTTGCTGGTCAAATAACTGACAGTTTTATTTTTAAGGTTAACACTTTGTAGCAAGAAAGAAAAACTCTGGGGCTCAGTTGGTTAAGTGTTCAACTCTTGATTTTGGCTTGGGTCATGATCTCAGGGGTGTGAGATTGAGCCAGGCATCAGGCTCTATGCTCAGTGGGGAGTCTGCTTGGGATTCTCTCTCTGCCCCTCCCCTACTCTCGTGTGCAACGCATGCTCTCTCTCTAAAATAAAAAAATGAGAGAAACTCATTGAAAGATTAGATAAAGGGGTAATTGTTATGAAGATGTAGGGGAATCTCACAGAAAGCTAAGAACAGAAAAATAAATATAGTCAGTTTGCCTTAAAATTGGGCTTAAAAAAGCTGGGAATAGAAGCTATCTCTATTTCTCATGGAATAATATGGCCTTTCAATTTCTTTTCTGCTTTTCTCTCTGAACCAACTTTCTTTACTGCTTGTATTTTTTTTCTTCCCCCAGTAAGTTTGGCTGGCATGGGGGCTTAGCTCCTGTGGTACAATCTGGGTTTTGCCATTCCAAATTCCCCAGCAGTTGCTTCACTGATTCAGTGAGGGTCAGGTTACCATTCCGAGTTCAAATAGCTGTGGCAAGGAGTGAGGCAATTAGTACAAATATGTCCTCTTAAGGTGCATTCTTTCCGCAGCCCCTAGACAGTGAGCATGTGAGGGGAAGGAGAGGTACCTGCAACAGTTATAATACACTTCCCTTTTTCCATTAATTTCCACTTCCTGCTGCCCTCAGTGTCCTGATCTCTGGTGCTTTTCCCCCATTGGGGTGGCAGATCAAAGACCTTCACTATTACTTGCACCATTTCTGAGAGTATTTTGTGCACATTCTTATTGTTTTCTTCTCTAATTCCATGTACATTTCCTCAGACAGAATGTTTTAAGAGAAAAGCAATGTGGTGATTACCTTATATAAGCCTCTAGGGTCACATCGCCCCCTCCCCGACTTCTGCCCCATCAAGAACTTAGGAAGTGGTCTGGTACCCAGCCTGGAGAATGAGCAAGAGCATAGCAAGTGGGAAGAAGCAAAGCACCAGAGTCAATCTATCTGGATTTGAAGGTACTACACCTATTAGTAAAGACTGTTCTGTGCATCAGTTTCAATAGCTGTGAAGTTGGAATATTACCTACCACGTAAGATCACTGTAATAATTAAAATAATCAGTTCAAGGCATCAGCCCCGTGCCTGAACTTAAATACTCATTAAATATTCACAGTTGAGATAGCACAGGCGAGTATCAGAGCTGTGGACAATACAGTGTTGAAGTGCTATGAAAGCTGAAAACTAGGTGGGTGTCTGGACTAATTCTGGAAATATGAGTCTTACTACAATGGTTAGACGCCAAGACAGTTGATTTTATTTGTTTGTTGAATTTTTTTTTTTAACATTTTAAGGATTTTTAAAAAGATTTTATTTATTTATTTGAGAGAGAGAGGATGAGAGAGAGAGAGAGAGCACGAAAGGGGGGAGGGTCAGAGGGAGAAGCAGACTCCCTGCTGGACAGGGAGCCCGATGTGGGACTCGATCCCGGGACTCCAGGATCATGACCTGAGCCGAAGGCAGTCGCCTAACCAACTGAGCCACCCAGGCGCCCTGTTTGTTGAATTTTAAAAGAAGATTTGATATCAGGTACTTTATAGCACTCACCTGTGATGTTTTCCCCCTAGAATATAATGATTCTAATGGATAGATTCCATTAGAATAAATTCTAATTATTTCTGAGAATGAAATAATTTTCACCTACACATGCTGCTTTTCATTTTTGCTACATTATTTAAGTATGATTAGGCTCTGTACTATACCAAAACTGTTTCTAGAGGTACATATACTCAGGGTTACAAGCTGATTAAAACTAGGATTTTTTTTTTAAAGATTTGATTTACCTGAGAGAGAGAGAGCATGAGCGGGGCAGAGGGGGGCAGAGGGAGAGGGAGAAGCAGACTCCCCACTGAGCAGGGAGCCGGATGCAGGGCTCCATCCCAGGACCCAGAGATCATGACCTGAGCTGAAGGCAGACACTTAACTGACTGAGCCACCCAGGCACCCCAAAACTAGGATTTTTATCTTGGTATTTCTCAGGAAACTTTTCAGGCATTTTACAAAATGTTGATTTCATTACTGCTTAAAGTATTAGGATAGTTCCATACATATGGATGCCAAATAAAATGAGCATCTATAAATCTCCATTAATTTACATTTATATATTTACACTATACATGCTACCAATTTAGGTGTAAACTAGGCCTAAACATGACATCCTTTTATCTATAGTAAAGTTGAATTAGCTTAGCAAAACTTTATGAACCACTAAATCAAAAAGACATATAACTGCAATATGGCAAGACCTCAATTATTATTATTATTTTAAAGATTTTATTTGAAACAGAGAGTGAGCACGAGTGGGGGAGGAGCAGAGGGAGAGGGAGAAGCAGACATCCCACTGAGGAGGGAGCCCTATGCAGGGCTCAATCCCCGGGACTCCTGGATCATGACCTGAGTGGAAGGCAGATGCTTAACCAACTGAGCCACTCAGGCGCCCCGAGACCTCAATTATTAATGCTACAAATATCAGAAATAATTTTTCAGCAAATATGTAAAGGGACCTGAGTACCACAATAGATATTTTCTCTAAGGAAATAAACAGCTTGTTTCCTTTGCTGGTAGAAGCAAGTCTTAAATATTAACTTGCTCACATTTGTCACCACAAACACAATGACTTTCTCCTTATGGCCAATGAGGCCATAATGAGTGTCACTCAAGCAGGTATCTTCCTACACAGGCTCTGCTTTGGATTTACCCACAATGAACTATGCACCCATCAATATAGCATAGACCTCTTTAGTGGGCAGGGAATATTTTCAAGAATGGATTTAACACCTGATTCCTTAATACAGCTGCAGATCCTGCCTATTTTGTCTCAAATTCTGGATTGGGTTCCTTTCGTATCTCCCTTTATGAAAAAAAGATTGTTGCTACCACTAACCTACATGCTAAGTTTGTCACTTAGGACCTGTGTAAGCTTGATGTAACCTAATCCCTGTATTCAATTTCTTCTTATATAAAATGGGTATTCCTTCATCACAGAAGGCTGTAAGTGTTTGAATATTTTTATTACATGCATACACTGCGTTGCAGTAAGCTTTTTTTAAAGCACCCATTAAGTTGTAGTTTTAAGATTATGAGGCACTGATTTAAAAATATCTAAAGCTTGTTAGGTTCCTCAGATTCTTTCTTTTCACAACTTAAACATCTATGAAAAACCTCCGTGCACTAAATTAAAGAATAAAAAGAAAAAAAATTCACCAAGACAAGCTGAAATAACGGAACTTTACAGAAAATGCTTTTATTTAAGCGGTTTCATTGAACTTATCTAAAACCGATTCACACTGTATAGAGTTGATTGGGAGGGGATAGGAAGGATTATTAACCCCAAAAAGATTCCTTTTTTTGTGTATGACCACAGCTAGCAAACCATATGCTAGGCCTTGTTTAGAGGTTTTACCCCTTGACAAAGCTTCAATTTTTCTTTTAAAAAACTGATTTCCATTTTACGTCCTCTGCATTTTGGACTGAGTCTTGCAACACTGGGCAACAACCTGATTAAAAACCCCAGGTTTCTCCCTCCCGGGTCTTTCCCGCCGTCTAGTTCTCGCCCGTTACTCCAGCACCGACCCTGGAAAGGTAAGGCAGCCCCAGCTTCCCCACCGGCCGCGGAGCTCGCCCGGCCGGCGCGAGCCGACTTCCGGCGAGCCGGAGCTAGACCCGCGTCCCTCCCCCGCGAGCGCGAGATTCCTCGCATTTTCCCGCGATGCCGCGGAAGCGCGCGGCACCGCCCGCCAGGCCCCAGAGTGCACTGCGGGGCTAGAGAGCGCGAGCGCCGCTCCACTGCCGGGCGACCGCGGGAAAATTCCAAAAAAAGTCAAACAAAACAAAAAACCAGTACGGGGCAAAGCCAAATTTGCAAGCCACAGAACCCGGGCGGAGGCGTCCTTTCTGCCACTGCCCAAACTGCTGAAGCAGCTCTGGCGCAGACCACCCGGTAAGAGAGGCCGCAGAACGAGAGCGAAGGCTGCTGCTTCCCTGGGGGTCTGGCCGACGCGTCAGCCTACGGATGGGGGTGGGGAGGGGGAGAGTAGGGAGGGAAGACTCGCGAGAACGTTCGCCGCGCTTTGCGCATCTAGGTGGGTGAGCGGAGCGCCCGCCGTGCGTTAGGGCTGAGGAGGGGAGGTGGGTAGAGGCTTGAGGTGGCGCCAGCCCGCGGAGGGGCGGGTCGGTGGGCCAGGGGGCGGGCCAGGGGGCGGGGCCGGCCCGGGGGTGGAGCCGGCTCAGGGGTCACGCGGAAGGGAGCCCCCGGAGCGGTGAGACCTGGGAATGGGCGTTTCGGTTCTTTTTGTTCATTGAACCCTGGCAGCTCTGTCTACTTAAAAGGAGAGGTGCAAAGGTGAATTTCTTCACTCCGGATCCGTGGGAGCTGTGAAAAGCTCTCCTCTTCTAACCCATCACCCTTACAGCTGGCCGCTTGCTCTCCGTCCCCCTGCCTCCAGGGCACTGGGAGGGGGCGAGGCCCAATTAGAGAAGCCTGGGGCGCGGCTGTTACCCCTCCCGCCCTCAAGGCCTTTCATCGCACAAGGGGAGGGAGGTTCTGATCGGCGACCGTCTCCCCGCAATTCTCTTTCTTTGACCGCTAGGCCAAATCGCGTTCAAATCCCTGAGAGATTTTTTTGGGAGATGTTTCTTGGATTGCTTTTTTGTATTTACGTGGGCGCTTTTACAACCATGAACCTTCTGTGGTTATGTTGTACGGGTTAGAAGTCTGGAAGAGGAAAAGATTAGGACTTATTGAAACATGAGGAATTTGGGACCAGAATTTTAAGGAAAGAGGCCGAGGAATTTTCCGGCAAAGACCTGTATGTGCCAGTGCTTTTATCCTAATCTGAAACTGTTGGAAAGCTCCTTGGCTCCCGGTTTCATTATAACCTGTCCATTTAGTGCATCTTAACTGTGATGTGATTGACTTACCATTTATCACGTGAGCAGGGCACTTTTGGGCCACCCAACTTCAGCCATTTATGAATGTCACTCACCTTCAGTGATGTGCAGCTCAGAACCTTTTCTCATTATTCCCTTAAAGAGGGGAGGAAAGGTTGTTACAAATGATAGAATTCATACCATGTGTTGGGATCATTTATTACATAAGTTTAGATAGAAAACACGTTCATTGTGACTTTATCCATTAAACTTAAATCAAACTGATGTTTCAATATAATGGACTGTGCCAGATTCACAGGGAAAGAAGCATTCATATGCATATACAAGAAAGACTGCATCAAAACAGAATTTGCTTTTCCTAGTTCTATTAGAGGCCTCTTTCCCCAGGGTTAAAGTTAGGTCCTGCTTATTTAGAATTGGACTAATTATACTTTAGTATATATTACATTTTAATTAATCTTTTTCGTTATTCAGTCATATTCCTCTTGATTTCTTGAAAAACATTTACTGAGGTTCCAGAAAAGGAAGGCAAACTATATTGGAATTTTTTGTTCTCTAAAAAAAAGGCATTAACTTGATTGATTGGCTGGGTGTGGAAGATATGTTGCTGCATGTATGTGAAACTGTGCATGTACATTTAAAAATAAATGGTATTTTAAACCAGTTCCATATTTCAGCAAGTAGTTCCAGTAACAATTATACAAATTTTGTATTTATGAAAACCAGCTACAAGGAGGCCAGCCTGGCCAGTAGAAAGTTGGATTGATTACCTAGGCCACAGAGAGCGCCAGAAAAATCACACATGGTGTGGCAGTTCCAAGTTGGTAGTGGTGGAGCCTCAAATCAGGCTGGAAATCAGTACCAAATGGATTTATAAAATTTTAGGTTGGGGTATGTATATTCTCTGTTCTTGTTTATGGATCCTGACTTTAATATGAAGGAACACCTATGGGAGAAGTACATTGAGTTTACAGTGTTTTAATAAAAATGTAGTAGAAATAGAGAAGGAAAAAACTTAAAAATTTATCAGAAAAGTTAGAGAACACTACAAATCTTGAGCATTTCATTTTCTACTAAATACCTTTTTTTTTTTTTTTTGGAAGAGACCTTGCAATGTTAACTGGTTCGTTCTCTTAGGCTCTTCATTAGTTCTGCTGGGTATGTAGAAATCATTTCCCTGTTGAGATCTCTGAAATAGGAACATCTATAATCTTCCTGGTACCCTTCTCTAGTTATAGGGAGGCAGAGGTCATGTGGAAATCACCTTTTTGACATTGTATACTCTGTTTTCTAAAGAATTAAGTGATTTTTAGTAAATTTAGGTTTTTGGAATTGTGCAGTGATTACTACAATTCATTTTTAGAACATTTATACCACCCTAACAAGTTTGCACATGCAAGTTCCTAGTTGATCCTAGCTGTGGCTTTCAGCTAGGCAATCAGGCAACTACTGATTTGCTTTCTGTCTCTATAGGTTAGCCTTTGGGCATTTCATATAAATGGATTCATAAAATAAGTACTGTCTTATCTCTGGCTTCTTTCACTTAGCATGATATTTTTGAGATTTATCCATTTTGTAGCATGTATCAATAGTTCCTGTTTATTGCTGAATAGCATCCCATTGTATGGATATGCCATATTTTGTTTATCTGTTCATCGCTTGCGTTACTTCTTTTTTGGCTATTATGAATAATGCTGCTGTGGGCATTCATGTGCAAGTCTTTGGACATATGTTTTCATTTTTCTTGGATAGATACTTACAAATGGAATTGCTGGGTTGTATAATAAGTTCATGTTTAACTTTTTAAGAAACTGCCAGACTTTTCCAGTGTGGCTGTACCATATTATACCACCCTAACAAGTTTGCACATGCAAGTTCCTAGCAATGTATGTGGGTTTTAATTTTTCCAGAACTTCATTTGTTAATTGTGTCTTTTTAAAGTAGCCATCCTAGTGGGTGTGAAAGTAGTATCTCATTATGGTTTTAATTTGTATTTCCCTATTGGTCAATGATGTTGAATATATTTTCACGTGCATATTAGCAATTTCTATGTCACTTTTGAAATATCTATTGAAACCTTTTGTCCATTTTCAATTGGGTTATGTCAACCTTTTAAAAGTAAAAGGTAGATGATTCAGGCAGCAAAATCAGGTTTATTTGGGAACAGCAGAGGAACTGCAATTCAAGACAAGCAAACTATGGTGAACCATAGGCAAGTCCTGAGAGCAGAGTAGGTGTGTCCTTTTATAGAGGAAAGGAGGAAGTTTGGGAGGGTCTGTTTTGAACAAAAGTTCATTGGAAGAAAATGAGAATTTGAAGTGGTGGCAGCTTATCGTTGGCTGTAGGTGAGGGCAGCTTGTTGTTCCTGGGCGGAGAGCAAACCTTCCTTCTTACTGCTGGACAGTGCAAGCTGGGACAAGTGCTATGTGTGTGAATCATCTCTTCATGGTTTCCAAAATTCCAATTTTGAGTTAGGTTTCCTTAACACCTTTTCAAACCTTTCTTAGCATCACTGACCAAAAGTTGAGCCATCTGTTCCTTGTTAGAATTGTTTTTGTCCTTTGGTGCCAGGAAGGATCTTTCCTGTATGTCATGTCCCACATCAGAGGGAGGTGCACAGATTGGAAACCACTGAAGCCACATTTGAGTAACAAGAAACAGTGGGAGAGAGAACTCTCAGGTATTCATTCAAAGTCTGTATCTTATCAAGGTTATAAGCATTGGAAATATCTTGATGTGTTGAGGCTGCCGCATCATCCTGTTGGATATGTCCTTTCTACAAGGTTTTGACAGGCAACAGGTACAAAGCTTAAAAACGATTATACAGAATGATATGAAGAGCAGAATAATGACACCAGTTTATGTAATAGTCCTGAACCAGGAGCCCAAACCCGAAAGTGACTGGCTAAAGAGAGCGAAGGACCCTAGATCTTCAGATGGAATTTATTGTAGCTAATGTACTTGTTCCGTAATTTTATGTGATTGGGTTTCTACTTTGGAGGATTTATCCAAGTGCAACAGGTGGTGTTTGCTATTGCATAAATGCTTCCTGGTTCAGCAAGTAGGTAATCAAAGGCTATATGCAAACTCAAAGATATTGTGGGTTCAGTTCCAGAACACTGTAATAAAGCGAATATTACAGTAAAGTAAATATTGCAATAAGGCAAGTCAGATGGATGTTTTGGTTTCCCAGTGCATATAAAAGTTATGTTTACACTATACTGTAGTCTATTAAGTGTATGATAGCATTATGTCTAAAAAAATACATATCTTAATTAAACAATATTACTAAGAAATGCTAACCAATCTGAGCTTTCAGCAAGTTATAATCACTGATCACAGATCACTGTAACAAATATAATAATAAGTTTAAAATAGTGTGAGAATTACTAAAATGTGACACAGATACAAAGTGAGCAAATGCTTTTGGAAAAATGGCACTAATAGACTTGTTTGACACCGGGTTGCCACAAACCTTCAGTTTGTGGGGAAAAAAAAAAATGCAGTATCTGTGAAGCGCTATAAAGTGAAGCACAAATAAGGTATGCCTTCCTATACTTTAGCCAGTGACCAAGTGTTTGTTGTTGGGCTGCTATTGCCTTAGGACTGGGTTTGGCAAGTTTTCCCAGTTCCAGAGGAAGATGTCTAATCATTCGTTCATTGTCAAGGAAGTCCACAAAAGGGGTAAAGTACCCTACTGGTGGAGGCAAATCCAAAGTCACATATGCCTCCTGGGAGTTACCTTTTAATGTGGCAGTGAAGTTTTAATGGGGAAAACCTATGCGAGG
This sequence comes from Phoca vitulina, assembly GCF_004348235.1. Taxonomy (NCBI): domain Eukaryota; kingdom Metazoa; phylum Chordata; class Mammalia; order Carnivora; family Phocidae; genus Phoca; species Phoca vitulina. Next base: position 5,985,770 of record NW_022589773.1, on the reverse strand, counting down.
CTTCAGATTTATTGTGGATGTCCCTGGGGACAGTTAGAAATCCTGGTATGCATTGGCTCCCCCCCCAACCCCGTGGGCTAAACATTCATAGGCCCAGTGATTCACCACAGACAAAGATGAAACCACGTAGTGCACATAAGACTCCTACTATGGTTTGATTATTAATAATGGTGTTAATTGAGATTATTCAGTTGGCCCTTTTGAGCCTAGGGTCACTGGTATTTAGGGAATAATTAGGGAGAAACGGTCTTGTTCTGTGGACTTGGTTCTTGAAGGCTGTATAGAAGGGGGTTATTTTGCTACAGCAAGCAAACGTGAAGTAGTAGTGAGAATGGGGAACTGTATAAGTGCAATGGGTGTAATTAGTTGCATTGAGAGTTATAACAGGGGACAGGTCAAAGCAAGGTATGGGGAAAACCTGGTTGTAGAAGTTTGACTCAGAAAGAAATACCCTCTCCTCCCTCCCCCTCCAGCAACCCTCAGTTTGTTTCTTATGATTAAGAGTCTCTTATGGGGGGACTGGGTAGCTGGGTGATGTAATGAGCACTGGGTATTATATAAGACTGATGAATCACTGACCTCTACCTACAAACCAGTAATACGGTATATGTTAATTAATTGGATTTTAAAATTTGAATTTTAAAAAAGGTTGTTTGAAAAAAAAAAAAGAAAGAAAGAAAGACCCTGAAGGGTGAGGGTCTAGTTAGTGGTTGCATTGGAGATGAAGAAAAAGTTGGCTACAGGGAAGACTAAAGGTTCACAGCTGTCATGGACAGATCCAGGTTTCTGATGACATCCAACAGTGGGAAATGTTTTCCCCTTTTGCCAGGAATCAGGAAATATATGGTGTCTCTCCCAATCGTATGGGGGCCTAAGATGTGGGGTGACCTGATGGGGTGGAAGCCAGCAGTTTGGACAATGAAAGGATTCACCTGAGGGAGAACAGAGGCGTTAGAAGTTTATTTAATACACCGCGAGGGAGCAGCAGGCAAGACAGCAAAGGAGAGACTGTCTGCCACGAGGTAGTGGGTGGGGGCTGTTTTTAAAGGTGGGAGGAGAGGAGGTATGGGGACATGGAATATTCCCTTTTTTGGTAACTGTGCCTGATTGTAAGTAGCCCTTTGGTCAGTTAGGGCTTATGGGTATTTTGAGGTGGGTGGCCAGGTGGTTGCTGTGGGCCCTTCTGCAGAAGCAGAAAGGGGAGAATGTACAGGTCTACCCTCATCATGTTGGGAAAACTCTGCTTCGGCTGTTGTTTGCTTCAGTTCCTGGAAATCCTTAATTTTAGGTCACCATTTGGTGTGCAGGTTTAGTCAGGGTTTGAGGCTTTCTTTAGATGAGACACATGGATCCAGGAGTCAACTCCATGGAGTTTGCTGGCACAAGAATTGGTCGTAATTACCTTTCTAGTGTGGTTGAAGAGAGTCTTTTTGGAGATGTCCTTTCTAATAAATGAAATCCCCAGGTTACAGGGTGTGGTGTTTGGGGGTCTTCATCTCCTGGGAACAGGTTGTGAAAAGATTGCTCTGTTAGCGCATTATTGTTTTCAAGGGATGTAATTAGACCTTTGCGATACTGAAATATATCTCCTTTTATTAGGTGTGGGTCAAAAAACGTCGAAGCTAGATGCATAGGGCACTCAATAATTATCTCAAAGGTGAGAACTTGTGGGTTCCAAAGGGGGTGGATCTGAGATTAGGAAGGACTAAGGCAGTTCTTCTGGCCAGGGTATTTGGAAGTTTTCCACAAATTTTGCCAGTTGAGTTTTTTTTAGTGCTGCTGGTTTGTTCACTTAGTCCTGAAGACCGAGGATAGTAAGTGAAAGATGTGAAGGGTGATAAGTAACAGTGAAAATGCTACAGAACTGGCCAGACATCACAGACTCACCATAATATTTGACCAATAAAGTGAGTTTTTTGGTCACTGTAGGGCTTAAGAGGGGTTCCTCGGGTAGGGATGATTTTTTTTCCCCCCAGTAGAATTTTAGCTACTGAAGAGCAAAGTAGCTTGTCTACATGGAAAGGTTTTGACCCAGTGGGAGGACATGAATCATTGCCAAGACATATTTGTACCCATGAGATGGGGGTAGCTGAATAAAGTCCATTTTTCAAACCTCGAATGGTTCGTTAGGCAATTTAAAGTGCCCAGGAGCAGTGAGGATAGGTTTTCCTGGATTGTATTTTGGGCAGTTGGGGCAATCACAGTAGGCCTTTTTTGTGGCTTTGTTAGTATTTCCCCACTAGTATTGAAGAGGAAAATTATCCAGAGCAGGCCCAGGCCGGCAGGCCCCAGAAGGTGGAAAGTTACTAGCAATACTAAGAGATAACCAGAAGCCCCGCTTGAGCAAGAGATAACCAGCCATTTCTGCTTCTGTAGACAGGCTTCCCGCCACAAGCTTCCTGCACTGCCCTAACTACTGTTCCCGCCTAAAAAGCACCCCCCTCCCTGCCAATTTAAACCCTCCTACCGGCAGTCAGCACAGCCCTTGGAACCTGACTCCCTGCACTGCCCTATAAAAGCTCTGTAACCCCGCTACCTGGGGCCCAGAATTTTGAGTGCGAGCTCGTCTGGGTCCACCAATGTAAAATAAACCCAGGTTCTCCTACTTCTCCGAGTGTTGCTTGGTTTCTCACCTTTCCATAACAGCATTGATTCAGAAACCTTATCATTTTATCCATAGACCACTGGTTGAGTGCATGTACAGTGGTCAATAACGGAAACTTTAAAAATAAACTCAAAATGGATTAAAGACCTAAATGTGAGACCTGAAACCATAAAATTCCTAGAAGAAAACAGGCAGTAATTTCTTTGACATTGGCCATAGAAATATTTTTCTAGATATGTCTCCTGAGGCAAGGGAAACAAAAGCAAAAATAAACTATTGGGATTACATCAAAATAAAAGGCTTTTGCACAGTGAAGGAAACCATCAACAAAACAAAAAGGCAACCTACTAAATGGGAGAAGGTATTTGCAAATGGCATATGCAATAAAGGGTTAATATCTGAACTATATACAGAGCTTATACAATTCAACTCCAGAAAAAATCCAATGAAAAATGGGCAGAGGACCTGAATAGACATTCCTCCAAAGAAGACATACAGATGGCCAACAGACATATGAAAAGATGCTCAACATCACTAGCCATCAAAGAAATGCAAATCAAACCCACCGTGGGATATCACCTCACACCTGTCAGAATGGATAAAATTAAAAAGACAGGAAATAACAATTGTTCATGAGGATGTGGAGGAAAAGGAACCCTTGTGCACTGTTGGTGGGTATGCAGATTCGTGTAACCATTGTGAAAAACAGTATGGAGTTTCCTCAAAATATTAAAAATAGAATTATCGAATGATTCAGTAATCCCACTACTGCTATTTACCCAAAGAAAATGAAAACATATGTATTTTGAAAAGATATATGCACCCTATGTTTATTGCAGCATTATTTACAATAGCCAAGATATGGAAACAACCCGTGTCCATTGATAGATGAATGGATGAAGGTGTACACACACACACACACACACACACACACACAGGAATATTAATCAGCCATAAAGAAGAGATCTTTCCATTTGCAGCAACATGGATGTACCTAGAGGGTGTAATGTTGAGTGAAACAAGTCAGGCAGGAAAAGACATACCATATGATTTTACTCTTACATGGAATTTAAGAAACAAAACAAAAACAAATGAACAAAGAAAAAAGACAAAAAAACAAGAGAAATAGAGAGAACAAACTGGTGGTTACCAGAGGGGAGGTGAATGAAGGAATGAGTGAAATTAAGGGAATTAAGAGGTACACTTATCTTGATGAATATTGAACAATGTATAGTAGTGTTGAATCATTGTATTATACACCTGAAACTAATATAACATTGTATGTTTATTGTATGTTAATGAATTATTTATTTTTAAGATTTTATTTATTTGAGAGAGAGAGAATGAGAGAGAGAGAGCACATGAGGGGGGGAGGGTCAGAGGGAGAAGCAGACTCCCTGCGGAGCAGGGAGCCGATGTGGGGCTTGATCTGAGGCCTCCAGGATCATGACCTGAGTCAAAGGCAGTCACTTAACCAACTGAGCCACTCAGGCGCCCCTATTGTATGTTAATTTAAAAAGGGAATAAAAAAATAGAAATACAGAATTTCTGGTGGGGCTGAGTTTTTGTTTGGCCCAAAACACAAGTTTCTCTTTTTATCATACCAGCCACCGTTTGATTGCCAATATTGTTTTTCCTTTTCTGGTGCTGATTGTTGGTGTGTCTCGTCAATTTCTCCAGACTGCCCTCTGGAGGTGAGTTCCTTTGGACCATAACAGAGGTTTGACTTTTGGACCCTTTGAGGGTAGCATTTTTTGGGAAATGTGAGTGAGGTGATTTCCTTTACCTTTCAGAGAGTCAAGCTTAGAATGCCCCCTGGACCTTAATAATAGCCAAAGCAGCAGGTAAGAATATGGCATCCAATAATTACTGAAGGTAAGGCCCGTTTTTAATTTTATCTCTGCTGGAAGTAAAAAAGCCACGTTGTTTATATAACATTCCAAAATCGTGAGCCACTCCAAAGACATGTCTACCCTCAGTGCAAATGTTGCAATTTTGTCCTTGTCTAGGATACAGGCCTAAAGAGTGCATATAATTTGCCTTGATGGGCTGAAATAGCCAAAGGCAAAGGTGCTGCTTCAATTATTTCAAAAGTTGATATTGCATACTCAGCACAATATTTACCATTTTCATCTTTCAAATAAGATCCACCGGTGAACCATGAAAAGTCAATGTTATCTGAAGTTTTCTGTAAATCATCATGTGGGTCGGAAGGTGATTTGTTAGTATTTAGCAGTTGTTGGGGCTTTCATCAGTAGAGGAGGGGAGAAGATTAGCAGGATTAAGGTAACTACAGTGAACAAGAGTGATCTAGGGGGCAGTTAACATGATGATTTCATAGGAAGTGAAATGGCTTAATGAAAGATGTTGAGTATGATGAGAGTTAAGAAGAGCTTTGACAACATGTGGCACAAAGATGGTTAAAGGGGATCCCATGATTATTCCCTCAGTGGCCTTTACAAGAAGGGCAGTAGCAGGTATAGCTATGAGGAACGGGGATATCCCGGGGCTACAGGATTTAGTTGTTTTCTATAATATCCTGTGGGTTGGTGGTGATCCTTTTGTTTTTGGGTGAGTATCCCAAGGGCATTCCCTTTTTCATATACAACAAAGAAAGGGAGTTGATAATTGGGGTGTCCAAGGGCCAGGGGATGGTTATTAAACCAAATCTTTTAAGATTTGAAAAATCATGTCATCTCAATCTTCCTAGGTTTAGATGTTTTTAAACAAGGTTTATAAGGGTTGGGCCATAAGGGAAAAGTTGGGGATCCAGTTGCAACAGTAGCCTGCCAACCTGAGAAAACCTCACAGCTGATGTTTGGTTTTGGGCTTTGAGAAGTTCAGGGTGCCATGAAGCCTGTGTGATCTTAGATGCAGTCCTTGTTCTAAGGTTAAATGTCCTAAGTATCAAATTTAAGTTTGAACAAATTTTAATTTTTTTAAAGAGACTTTCTATCCCTTTTTGGCTTGGAGTTTTAGCAGATGGATGCTATCTTCTTGTGAGGAGGCTTGGGAAGAGGAGCAGAGAAGTAAGTCATCCACATATTTAAGTGGAGTCTCCAGGGAACTTGATATCATCTGGGTCAGTCTTTAAAGCTTGTAAGAAAAAAGGGCTTTCCATGAAACTCTGGGGCATTACTGTCCAGGTATATTGCTGTTCTTCCCAAGTAAAGGCAAAAAGATATTTACTAGTTTTATTTACTGGGATACTGAAGAAAACATTACATAAATCAATCATAAGAAAATTTGCTCTCAGTAGGGATGGAAGCAAATAAGGTGGGATTGGGGACAACAGAGTGGCAAAGCGATGACAATATTGTTTATGGCTCGGAGGTCCTGATGAGCCTCCATCCATGGCCATTTGGTTTCTTCACAGGTAAAATGGTGTTGCAGTGCCTGGTGCAGGGGATAATGAGGCCCTGAGTCTTATAGCCTTCTGTTATTGGCTTAATGCCTTGAAGGGCCTCTATTTATTAGGGTATTGGTTAATTCTGGGGAGAAATTTTGAAGAATCTGTTTGGATCTTTAACAGGAGGTGCACTGTGGATTCTGTAAATATCAGTTGGGGATTTTGCCATGGAGAGGATGGTAGCTGATCCATTAGAGACAAATGATTAGTGTCCTTGGAATAGATATATTGATATCAGAGATGGAGCAAATAAGAGATATTGAAGGGTCATTTGACTTATCTAGTTAGCTATTTTGGTTCCTGCTGTCAAATTCTAGAATTATTTCCACCTTTTGGAAGAAAAATCCCAGCATGATATTTTTCTAAGAAATCTTGGCCCAATAAATAAATAAGGTCAGAGAAACTAAGGAGAAAAAGTTGGGTATCTCCAAAGGCCTAAGCAAAAAGGTATAGGTTTAGAGATAGGAACCTGTTGAGATTTATTAGAGACTCCCGCTATTTGAACTGTTTTAGTACTCTGAGGCAGCGGCTGTTTAATGGCAATGGAGTTGAGCACTGAGGAGTGTAGCTTTAGTATCAGTAGGTACAGAGAGATTCATTCCCCGTCTGGAGAGTGGTTTCTCCAGGTCAATTAAGGGAAAGGACTGGAATAGTCCCTGGAGTTTGGAGTTCCATCACTGGGGATTAGAACATTGGCTGGATAGAGGGCTGAAGGTGCCTGGAGCACTTAGACTTGTAGCAGTCTTTCTTCCAATATTTTGGCTTTTTGCAATAATGGCAGAGACCAGGAGGGTTTTGGTTTTATTTAGGATCCTTCATTTGTTGGAGTTCAAATGAAGGGGTTTATGGGTCTTTCTTTTATTTGAATCATCTAAGATGTAGGTGACCTTGTTTGCTAAATCAGCTCAATCTGCAGTGGAGATACTTTTTCATTCCATCCTGGTCCTTTTAACTAGAATAAAAAAATCCCAGTTCAGCCTGTTAATGAACATAGAGTTAACTGCTATCCAGGTGGACTCAATATCCAAAGCAAGACCAGAATTTTCTTTAAAGATAATTTGGAGCTGGCTCTAATAATCATGCATGGGCTCATTGGGCTTCTGGGTACAAGCCTGAATCATATTCCAATCAGCTGGCTTTGGGAAAGCCCTGAGAATTACCAAAAGGAGTCAGTTGGCAATTCCCCAAGCCTGATCATATATATGGCAGCAAGGGTTTCTTTTTACCCATGTTGTAATTCTAGGCTTCTTGGGATCGTTCCATTTGGTAGTTTTCATCCAGTGTTGGGCCTGGCCTTCCCTAACAAGCATATGGTATAAACCAGAGAAACCGGGCTGATAAGTTTGAATGACTATACTAAATTCCTTAGCAAGTCTATGGGGATCCTCAGTTACTTTGGGAAAATCTTTGACTATGGCTTGTAATTCAACTTTAGTCCAGGTAACATAAGAAATTAAGGGTTTAGCATTTGGATTGACAGAGGGTCTGATTTTAAAGGGGCAGGTTTTAATAGGTTCAGGGGAGCAGGAAGTGAGGAGAGATTTTGAGAAAAAGAAAAGTTTAGTGAGGGGATCAGAATGAGAAAGTGGAGGGTATAAAGAAGATGGGGGTGGTGCAGGAGGAAAAGAAGCTGGCAGCAGAGACAAAGAGCACAAGGGAGGGGAAAAAGAGGCCTTAGAAGCTTTTTTGGGTCTTCTTTCAATTGTTCACCTCAGTTAATTTGGAAATGATATTTTGTAAAGAGATGATTTTAAAATCTTGGAACATTTGGAAGCCTCCAGGTACCAATTAAGATAGGGATCCCATTTAGTCTGTTTAATTTCAGAGCTATGGTCTTCTAATTTGGTTCTGAAAAATATGAGTTTGGGCGATTGAAGGTTCCCCATAATGGCCATTGGAGTTGTAAGTTATCTTTGGGCATTTGAGTTGTAAGTTATCTGTAAGTTGTCCTACTTAGTTAAGGATGCACAAGAGGAGGGACTGTAGTTTTTGAACATAAAACTGGGATCCCAGAAGGAGGACCCTCTTGAGAGAATTTAGAGGATTGGGATCTTCTCATACTTCAAAACCAGAGGTTCAGAATATAAATGAGTATCACTAAAAGGACTATACCTTCAAGAAAACAGATCACCAATAAAATTGGAGAGCTCAACCAAAAGGAGGGAGCTTGAATCTGAGAGAAGACTTATCAAACTGAAAGGAAGAAGACAACTCAAGCAGAGAGTATGAGGGGTACAAGTGGGTGCCATGTGTGGCTCTAGGGGTCATTAGTTCCTCTAGGGTTCATTGCCTTCGGATCCCACTTCTGACACCATGAAATGTCAACTTTTTTTTAAAAAAAATGTAAGTGATGAGCCAGCAAAATCAAGTTTATTTGGAAATAGCAGAGGAATTGCAGTTCAAGAGAAGGAAACTATGGTGAACCATAGGCAAATCCTGAGAACAATGGAGGGGAGGATCCTTTTATAGAGGAAAGGAGGAATTTGGAGGGGTAGTTTTGAATAAAGTTCGTTGGAAGACTGTGAGAGTTCAGCTGCAATAAATGGGTCTATGTGAGAGCCCTCCTTTCATGGCTTCCTCGTTCCAATTTTAACTTAGGTTTCCTTAACACATTTTCACAGTTGATTGTCTTATTATTGGGTTGTAAGCATTCTTTGTATATCTCAGTAGAAGCCCATTATCAGACACGTGTTTTGCAAATAATTTCTCTCATTCTGTTACTTGTCTTTTCATTCTCTTCATGGTATCTTTTGAAGTACAAAAGTTTTAATTTTGAGGAAGTCCATTTTATCAATTTTTTTTCTTTTTTTGGATCATATCTTAGGTTTATGATTAATTTCCATAAACTTTTGTGTATGGTATGAGATAGGGATCCAAATTCATCTTTTTTGTACATGTATATCCAGTTGTGCTAGCACTATTTGTTGAAAAAAACCTTCCCCCACTTTTATCAAAAATCAATTTGCTGTATGGGTACCTGGATGGCTCAGTTGGTTGTGTCTAGCTCTTGGTTTCAGCTCAGGTCAGGATCTCAGGATCATGAAATCAAGACCTTTGTCAGTCTCCATGCTCAGCACAGAGTCTGTTTGAGACTCTCTCCTTCTCCCTCTACCCCTCACCCCACATACGCACGCAAGCTCTCAGTTTCTCTCAAGTAAATAAATAAAATCTTAAAAAAAATCAGTTGACCATTAATTATTCCTAGACTCTCATTTCTGTTTCAGTGATCTGCATGCCTGTTTTTATACCAGCACCACACTGTCTTAATTATGGTAGCTTTGTAGTAAATTTTGAAATTGGGTAGTAAAAGTCTTCCATTGTTTTTGTTCTTTTTCACATTATTTTGGCTATTCTGGGTTCCTTACATTTCCATGTTAAGTTTTGGTATCATCTTGTCATTTTTTTCCCCCAAAAAGCCTGCTGATTTTGATAGAAATTGCATTGACTCTGTAGATCCCTTTTGGGGGAGAAATGTAATAACATGAATATGGAATGTCTTTTCATTTGTTTAGATCTTTAATTTCTTTGAGCATTTTTTTGTAATTATCATTGTACAAGTCTTGCCCTTCTTTTGTTAGTTTTATTTCTTAGTGTTTCCTTTTTGATGCTATTGCGAATAGAATTGTTTTTCATATTTCAATTTTGGATTGCTCATTGCCAGTATATGAAAATACAAATACACTTGTTTTTTTTGTATATTGACCTAGTATCATGCAACCTTGTTTATTACTTCAGGCAGGTTTTTTGTGAATTCCTTAGAATTTTCTACATACACTCATGTCATCTGTCAATATAGACAATTTTATTTTTCCCTTTGCATTTGGGTGCCCTTTTTTTTTTTTGGCCTAAAACTTCCAGTACATTGCTGAATGGAAGTGGGGAGAGTGGACATTCTTGATTTGTTTCTGATCTTAAGGGAAAAGCATCTAATATTTTACCAGTAGGTATGATGTTAGATATAAGTTTTTCCTTAATGATCTTCATCAGGTTGAGGAACTTTCCTTCCTATATTGTTGAGAGTTCTTATCATGAATAAATGTTGGATACACAAAATAAAGAGTTGTAAAAGAAGATATCAAAACATAAAATGTTTGGGGGGCGATAGTGAAAATGAGAGTTTTTAGCATGCCTTCAAACTTAAGTTGCTACCAACATAAAATAGACTGTTATATATACAGGCTGTTATATGTGAACTTCAGGGTATCCAGAAAGCAAAAACCTGTTAATACATGTACAAAAGATAACGAGAAATGAATGTAAATATAACACTACGGAAAGTGATCAAACCACAAGGGAAGAGAATAAGAAAGGAAAAGAGAGAAACTACAAAAAACAGCCAGAAAACAATTAACAAATGGCAATAAGTGCATACTTATCAAAAATTACCTTAAAAGTAGATGGATTAAATTCTCCAATCAAAAGGCCTAGAGTGGCTAAATGGATTTAAAAAAAACAACAAGACTCATTTAAATAACTGTTAGAACTAGTAAATGAATTCAGTAAAATTGCATGATACAAAATCAATATGCAGAAGTCTGTTGCATTTCTATACATGAGTAATGAAGTATCAGAAAGAGAAGAAACCCCATTTATAATTGTAAATAAAAGAATAAAATATGAATAAATTTTTTAAAAGATTTATTTATTTATTTTAGAGAGAGGTGAGCATGCAAGCAGGGGGAAAGGCAGAGGGAGAGGGAGAGAGAGAATCCTTAAGCAGATTCCCTGTTGAGTGTGGAACCGGACATGGGGCTCGAACCCAGGACCCTGAGATCATGACCTGAGCTAAAATCAAGACTCAGACACTTAACTAATTGAGCCACCAAGGTGTCCCTACCTATGAATAAATTTAACCAAGAAGGTGAAAGATCTGTACACTGTAAACTATAAGACCTTGATGAAAGAAATTGAGGAAGATACAAATAAGGAGAAGATATTCCATGCTCATGGATTAGAAGAATTAATATTGTTTAAAATGTCCATACTACCCAAAGCAATCTGTAGATTCAGTGCAGTCCCTATCAAAAACGTTTCAGTATTTTTCACAGAAATAGAACAAATAATTTAAAGATTTGTGTGGAACCACAAAAGACCCTGAATAGCCAAAGCAATCTTGAGAAAGAACAACAAAGCTGGAGGTATCATGCTTTCTGATTTCAAACTATACTACAAAGCTATGGTAATCAAAACATTTGTTATTGACATAAAAACAGGCACATTGATGGAACAGAATAGCCCAGATTAAACCTACACACCTATGGTCAATTAATTTCTGAAAAGGAGCCAAGCATTGCAATGGGGAAAGTCTCTTCAAAAATGGTGTTGGTAAAACTGGACAGCCACATGCAAAAGAATGAAACTAGAGCACTATTGTATACCGTACACAAAAATTAACTCAAAATGGATTAAAGGCTTGAATGTAAGACCTGAAATCATAAAACTCCAAGGAGGAAACATAGATGGTAAGTTCCTTGACATTGGTCTTGACATTTAATTTTTGGATTTGATTTCAAAAGCAAAAATGAACAGATGGGAGTACATCAAACTGAAAAGCTTCTGCACAGCAAAAGAAACCATCAAAATGAAAAGGCAACCTACTGAATGAGAGAAAATATTTGCAAATCATACATCTGTTAAGGGGTTAACATCCAAAATATATACAGAACTCAAGCAAGTCAATAGCAAAGAAGCCGAACATTTTCATTGAAAAATGGGCAGTGTATCTGAACAGACATATTTCCAAAGAAAATATATAAGTGGCCAACAAGCTCATGAAAAGATGTTCTACATCACCATCAAGGAAATGCAAATTAAAACCACAGTGGTATATTACTTCACACCTGTTAGAGTGGCTATTATTTTAAAAAAAGTTTGAGAGAATGTGGAGAAAAGGGAACCCTTGTGCACAGCTGGTGGGAATGTAAATTGGTGCAGCCACTAAACAAAACAGTATGGAGCTTCCTTATAAAATTAGAAATAGAACTACCATATGATCCAGCTGTTCCACTTCTTGGTATTTATTTGAAGATGAAAACACTAATTAAGAAACATATATTGCATACCGTGTTCATTGCAGTTATTATTTACAGTAGCCAAGATATGGAAACAACAAGAATATTCATCAGTAGATGAATGGAAAAAGAAGATGTGGTATATAGACAATGGAATACCGCTCAGCCATAAAAAAGAATGAAAGCATGCCATTTGCAACAACATGGATGGATCTGAGGGTATTATGCTAATGAAATAAGTCAGAGAAAGACAAGTTTATGACTTTATTTATATATGGAATCTAAAAAATGAAACAAGAAACAAAACAAAAACTCCAGATATGGAGAATAGATTGGGGTTATCAGAACGGCAGTTGGTTATGGGGTGGATGAAATGGGTAAACAGAGCAATTATATGGTGATGGATAGTAACTAGACTTACTGTAGTGTATACAAAGATCAAATCATGGTGTGTGTATGAAACTGAAGTTAATATAACATTACAATCCAATTGTATTTTAAGAAAAAAAAATGAACGTTGTTGAATATATCGACATAAGTCATAGCATAATTGAAGCATTAAAAAAAGTCACCAAAGTTCTTTTTTACCTTGTAATGGTATTTTACATACATCCGTATAAAACAAACATGGTAGAGATAATAAAGCAGAGAACAGATCTGCTTTGAAGTTAAGTTTTGTGTGGCTTGCATGATGTTTAAGAGTTTTCTAATCACTAACATTTAAACACCAAGCAGTTTCACCTTTAAAAACCCATATTTTCTAGGTTTTTATTAAGGCAGTAGGACAACTAAATCTGACTTTTCCTTTGCCAGCAGCTGGCAGGAACTAAGTTCTGGCTGTCTTCTTTGGATGATGCTTTGTCTCCCAGTAGCCTCAAGCCCTTTTGATTGCTTTACTCATTTATCTGACCCATTCTGGACATTTGAATTTATGATCTTTGTCTAAAGTAATTTAGTAACACTTGAATCATTTTGAAGTGCATTCAGTTGTCAAAGTTATAGCTAGGGGAAAAAATGGGTAATTCTGAACAAAATAGAGTGGAGGCTTTTCAAAAAATTAATTTTGACCAGGATGAGGAATTCCTGAGAGCCCAAAAAGAGGATAGTGCTGAAGAACTTGTGGGGTTACTTCTGTTTGTGCAGCTTTTAAATATGTCTTAGTTATTAGGGCATGATAATCTTTTCAGTTTCTAAAAGAGCCGGGCATTTCTGGTTGCCCAGACTCAACTTATTTTAGCAGAGAACCTTCACCTTCAATAATAACTTCTCTGTGAAATGTTTACAGAGAAAAAACTGAGGTTAGTGGCAAAGCTGTTGACTGTTACCCCCGAAACTGACGCTGGTCTGGTGCTCTTCTCATTGCCCCAGCAGCCCCATGGCCAAGGATTGCTGGTGCTCCCTGTTGAAACAGTCTTAAGCAAGTCTTTGGCAGGCTTTTTTGTTGCATTTTTCTACTGTGTAAATAAAGGTATTAGAAGAAATGTAGGCTTTTGAATACTGCCTAACCAGTTTCTGGTTGGTAACTTGCCCTGAGAGCCTCCGTGAATGCCAGCAAACAAATTAGATGCACAGTGTATTTGATATGCATATCTTCTCCCCAAACAAAATTTGAATTCCACAAACACAAATTGAGTCATTTTCCAAATGTTTGTATAGGAATGGAAGTTTTTATCCTATCCTTCTGTAACCAATACCATAAAACTTCTGAAGGTCTATGATGCATTTGTTGTACAATGTTAATCCAAAACAAAACTTTATTCTGACCAAATTTGTAGCTATCGAGAGATACCAAACTCATTTCCATTGATCAGTACAACATGTTTGTACCAACCAGATCTAAAAAATGTGTAAAGGAGTGCCATGCTGTAAAGATCTTATTATAGTTGTAAACACAAGTGCAGCTGTTACAAATCTAGCAAAACCTCAGATTAAACAATTTAAAATTTACTGAAGATGACATTCCAGAGCCATTTTTCATAATATAAACACTCTGGGACATGCCTTTGAAATGAGTGGGATTGTCATTAATATTAATGCCACTGAATTCAAGGCTGGGAAGTCCTTTCTTTCCGAGCTTATTTTCACTGCTAATTTTGGAATAGAATATGCTTTAACCTGAAGTATGGCATGTTTATTCACATCCTGAAAAAATTTGATTCTGTTGCTTTCGAATTGTAGGAATGCAAAAATACAGTATAAGTATTTTATTCTTTCTTTATGGTCTTTTAACTTAAATGAGTTTTTTAGAATTTGGCAAAAATTAGCTGTTAATGGAATCCAATTGCATTAGTCAATTAGAAGATAGTAAATAGTTGATATTTTAGAATTGTATCAGTTGGACAATTTAAAATGCTGTATTTAAGGAAAGAATTTTATTGTGAATGATTTTGAGCATGTTTCTTGTGAACTTGTCTTTCAGTTAGGCTGTGGTAGGACAAGCTTTCAAAACCTGCACTATTCCAATTTGTTTTTCTCATTTTCCACTTAGTGTGATTACCAGTGAGGTATCAGTTAAGCAGCATAGTATTTTCTAGAGCTACGTTCTGTGCTTTGATTTCTTATGAAATCTTGTATGATTTTTTGGGGTTTTTTTGGTCAGATTTAAGAGTATACAGGAGTCCACTGGAGGCGCTTTGAATGGGTCAGATAGTTCTAGGAGTGGGTGTGATTGTTTTGTTTTTGTTTGCTTGTTTATTTGTGACCACATTTTATTTTAAAGATTTATTTATTTGTTTTGAGAGAGAGAGAGCAGGAGCAGGGAGAGGGACAGAGGGAGAGACTATTTCAAGCAGATTCCCTGCTGAGCAAGGAGCCCCATTCAGGGCTTGATCCCACAACCCATGAGATCGTGACCTGAGCCGAAATCAAGAGTTAGATGCTTAACTGATTGAGCCACCAGGTGCCCCTGGTGACCGCATTTTAAAATTCCATTTACCTTTACTGAATTTCTCCACTGGACTGTTGAGGAAGCATCTAAATTGGGTAATAAAGCAGTTGAATGGCTATTGCTAAACCATCTTTAGTCTTTGATTAAAAAGAGGCAACATTTATCAAAAGAAGGCAGTTGAGTCTCCCTTATTTACATTTGTTCTTTAATTTCTGTTAAACATTTTCTGACCAGAAGAATTGAAGCCAACCATTGTTAAGTACTGTGTTGTAACCTAAAGTTAGTAACTGGAAGCACAGAGCTGATCAGAAGAACTGGCTTTTTCTATCAATATAGAAGACTGGTATACCACAGTGAATGCTGTTGCTTTTGTCTCCCCCTTCTTTCTTTTTGCTTTCCTTTTTTTTTTTTTTTTAATTTAAGAGGTTGTGGAGGTTTCTTGAATTCTTTCAGCATTTACATAAAATTCTGTATTTTGAGAAGGAAATCTGAGCAGATACAAAAAGCCTCTTTCTGTTTAAAAACTTTTTTCAGTTATTGTAGGATTTTCCTTCATTATCATCCATTCTGTCCTTTCTCTGATATTATATCTTCTTTTTGTTTCTCTTTCTAGGTTTATTCCCTGCTTATGGTGGTGAACATCCTCTAGTATCTTCTTGAAAGGGTGTGTGGAAGGTGAGTTATTTTCTGGTCACTGTCTATTGAATGTGTCGTGATTCTAGTCACGCTTGATTGATAGTTTGATGGATATAAAATTCCATGTTAGAAATAATTTTCCTTCAGAATTGTGAAGGCATTGTTCCATTTCCTTCTACCTTCCAATGTTTTTACAATTTTATGATGATGTGCCATGGTGTATTATAATGCTCTTTTCATCCATTGTGTTGAATCCTTTCAGTTTGGAGCCTCTTGTTCTAGGAAAATTTGTGTTCACTGTATCCTCTCTTCCGTTTTCTTTGGAGCCCCTTTATTTGGAATTTGACTTCCAGGACTGATATTCTTTACCTTCTTCCTGTTTTCCATCACATTGTGTTTTTGCTTTACTTTTGAGACATTTTTTTCAACTTTAAATTCTTTCTTTTCTGTTGAGTTTATTTCTAGTATTTTATGTTTAATTTCCAAGATCATTCTGTGAATGTTCATTTTGTTAATATTTTCTCATTTCATGGATATAGTATTATCTTCTCTGTACTATAAAGATACGAATGTTACGACTTTTTGAAAAAGTTTTTAAAGTCTCTCCTTTTCCCGTGTGACTTCCATGTTGTTTTTTATCTGTATATTTTTTAAATTTAAATTTAGTTAATTAACATATAGTGTATTATTAATAGCAGAGGTAGAGTTCAGTGATTCATCAGTCTTACATAATACCCAGTGTTCATTACATCATGTGCCTTCTTAATGTCCATCACCCAGTTACCCTAGCTCCTCCAACAACCCTCAGTTTGTTTCCTATGACTAAGGGTCTCTTATGGTTTGTCTCCCTCTCCGATTTTCTCTTGTTATATTTTCCCCTCCCTTCCCCTGTGATCCTCTGTTTTGTTTCTTAAATTCCACATATGAGTGAGATCATATGATAATTATCTTTCTCTGAATGACCCATTTCGCTTAGCATAATACCCTCTAGTTCCATCCATGTCATTGCAAATGGCAAGATTTCATTTGTTTTGATGACTGAGTAGTAGTCTGTTGTGTGTATGTATATATATACATACCACATCTTCTTTATCCATTCATCTGTCAATGGACATCTGGGCTCTTTCCATAGTTTCACTATGGTGGACATGGCTGCTATAAACATTGGGATGGAGGTGCCCCTTCAGGTCACTACATTTGTATCTTTAGGGTAAATACCTAGTAGTGTAATTGCTGGGTCATAGGGTAGCTCTATTTTCAACTTTCTGAGGAACCTCCATGCTGTTTTCCAGAGTGGCTGCACCCACCAACAGTGTAGGAGGGTTCCCCTTTCTCCGCATCCCCGCCAACATCTATTGTTTCCTGACTTGTTAATTTTAGCCATTCTGACTGGTGTGAGGTGATATCTCATTGTGGTATTGATGTCGAGTGATGTTGAGCATTTTTTCATGTGTCCGTTGGCCATTTGTGTGTCTTCTTTGGAGAAATGTCTGTTCATTTCTTTTGCCCATTTCTTGATTGGATAATTTGTTCTTTAAGTTTTGAGTATGATAAGTTCTTTATAGATTTTGGATACTAGCCCTTTATCTGCTAGGTCATTTGCAAATATCTTCTCTCATTCTGTCAGTTGTCTTTTGGTTTTGTCAACTGTTTGCTGTGCAAAAACTTTTTATCCTGATGAAGTCCCAATAGTTCATTTTTACCTTTGTTTCCCTTGCGTTTGGAGATGTGTCTAGCAAGAAGTTGGTGCAGCCGAGGTCACAGAGGTTGCTGCCTGTGTTCTCCTCTAGGATTTTGATGGATTGCTATCTCACGTTTAGGTCTTTGATCCATTTTGAGTCTATTTTTGTGTGTGGTGTAAGAAAATGGTCCAGTTTCATTCTTCTGCATGTGGCTGTCCAATTTTCCCAACACCATTTGTTGAAGAGACTGTCTTTTTTCCACTAGATATTCTTTCCTTCTTTATTGAAGATTAGTTGACCATAGAGTTGAGGGTCCATTTCTGGGCTCTCTATTCTGTTCCATTGATCCATGTGTCTGTTTTGGTGCCAGTACCATACTGTCTTGATGATTACAGCTTTGTAATAGAGCTTGAAGTCTGGCATTGTGATGCCCCCAGTTTTGGTTTTCTTTTTCAACATTCCTTTGGCTATTCAGGATCTTTTCTGGTTCCATAGAAATTTTAGGATTATTGTTCCAGCTCTGTGAAAAAATTTGATGGTATTTTGATAGGCATTGCATTGAATGTGTAGATTGCTCTAGGTAGCGTAGACATTTTAACAATATTTGTTCTTCCAATCTATGAGCATGGAAGGTTTTTCCATTTCTTTGTGTCTTCCTCAGTTTCTTTCATGAGTGTTCTATAGTTTTCTGAATACAGATTCTTTGCCTCTTTGGTTAGGTTTATTCCTAGGTATCTTACGGTTTTGGGTGCAATTGTAAATGGGATCAACTCCTAAATTTCTTTCTTCTGTCCCATTGTTAGTATATAGAAATGCAACTGATTTTTGTGCAGTGATTTTGTATTCTGGCACTTTGTTGCATTCCTGTATGAGTTCTAGCAATTTTGGGGTGAGTCTTTTGGGTTTTCCACTTACAGTATCATGTCATCTGCAAAGAGTGAGAGTTTGACTTCTTCTTTGCCAGTTTGGATGCTTTTATTTCGTTTTGTTGTCTGATTACTAAGGCTAGGACTTCCAGTACTATGTTGAACAACAGTGGTGAGAGTGGACATCCCTGTCGTGTTCCTGACCTTAGGGAAAAAGCTCTTAGTTTTTCCCCATTGAGGATGATATTTGCTGTGGGCTTTTCGTAGATGGCTTTTGTGATACTGTGGTATGTTCCTTCTATCCCTACACTGCATAGAGTTTTAATCAAGACAGGTTGCTGTACTTTATCAGATGCTTTTTCTGCATCTATTGAAAGGATCATATGGTTCCTGTCCTTTCTTTTATTAATGTGATATATTACATTTGATTGGTTTGCGAATGTTGAACCACCCTTGCAGCCCAGGAATAAATCCTACTTGATCATGGTGAATAATCCTTTTAATGTACTGTTGGATCCTATTGACTAGTATCTTGGTGAGAATTTCAACATCCATGTTCATCAGGGATAATCGGTCTGTAATTCTTTTTGGTGGGGCCTTTGGTTTTGGGATCAAGGTGTAATGTGGGCCTCATAGAACGAATTTGGAAGATTTCCTTCTATTTCTGTTTTTTGAAACAGCTTCAGAAGAATAGGTATTAATTCTTCTTTAAATGTTTGGTAGAATTCCCTTGGGAAGCCATCTGGCCCTGGACTCTTGTTTGTGGGGAGACTTTTGATTACTGCTTCAATTTCCTTGCTGGTTATCAGTCTGTTCAGGTTTTCTATTTCTTCCTGGTTCAGTACATCTCTAGGAATATATCCATTTCTTCCAGATTGCCTATTTTGTTGGCATATATTTGCTCATAATATTTTCTTATAATTGTTTGTATTTCTTTGGTGTTGGTTGTGATCTCTCCTCTTTCATTCATGATTTTATTTATTTGTGTCCTTTCTCTTTTTCATAAGTCTGGCTGAGGGTGTGTTGAGCTTACTAATTCTTTCAAAGAACCAGCTCCTAGTTTCGTTGGTGTGTTCTAATGTTCTTTTGGTTTCTATTTCACTGATTTCTGTTCTAATCTTTATTAATTCTCTTCTCCTGCTGAGTTTAGGCTTTATTTGCAGTTCTTTCTCCTGCTCCTTTAGGTGTAAGGTTAGGTTGTGTATTTGAGACTTTTCTTGCGTCTTGAGAAAGGCTTGTTTGCTGTATACTTCCCTCTTAGGATCGCCTTTGCTGCCTCCCAAAGGTTTTGAACACTTGTGTTTTCATTTTCATTTGTTTCCATGAATTCTTTTAATTCTACTTTAATTTCTTGGTTGACCCATTCATTCTTTACTAGGATGCTCTTTATTCTCCATGTATTTGAGTTCTTTCCAAATTCCCTCTTGTGATTGAGTTCTAGTTTCAATGCATTGTGGTCTGAAAATATGCAGGGAATGATCCCAGTCTTTTGGTACTGGTTGAGACCTGATTTGTGACCCAGGATGTGATCTATTCTGGAGAATGTTCCATGTGCACTTGAGAAGAATGTGTGTTCTGTTGCTTTAGGATGGAATGCTCTGAATATATATGTGAAATCCATCTGGTCCAGTGTGTCATTCAAAGTTCTTGTTTCCTTGTTGATCTTCTGCTTAGATGATCTGTCCATTGCTGTGAGTGGGGTGTTATAGTCCCCTCCTATTAATGTGTTATTATCAATGGGTTTCTTTAACTTTGTTATTAATTGTTTTTTTTATTTGGCTGCTCCCATGTTAGGGGCATAAATGTTTATAATTGTTAGCTCTTCTTTTTGGATAGACCCTTTAATTATGATATAGTGTCCTTCCTCATCTCTTGTTACAGTCTTTGGTTTAAAATCTAATTTGTTTGATAAAAGGATTGCTATCCCATCTTTCTTTTGATGTCCATTAGCATGATAAATGGTTTTCCACCCCCTCACTTTCAATCTGGAGGTGTCTTTGGGCCTAAAATGAGTCTCTTGCAGACAGCATATGGATGGGTCTTGCTTTTGTATCCGGTCTCATACCCTCTGTCTTTTGAATGGGGCATTTAGCCCACTTACGTTCAACTACTGAAAGATACGATTTTAGTGCCGTTTTATTACCTGTAAAGTCACTGTTTCTGTCTATTGTCTCTGTTCCTTTCTGGTCTTTGTTACTCTTCGGTTCTCTGTTCACTTACAGGACCCCCTTTATTTCTTGCAGGGCTGGTTTGGTGATCACAAATTCTTTTATTTTCTGTTTGTCCTGGAAGCTTTTTATCGCTTTTTCTATTTTGAATTAGCAATAATCGCTCCTCGGATAAAACTCATTGGCTACGATACTGCCACTGCGCAAAGCTGCTTTTTCTATTTTGAATGACAGCCTTGCTTTATAAAGTATTCTTGGCTGCATATTTTTCTCATTTACCACCCTGAATATATCATGCCAGTCCATTCTGGCGTGCCAGGTCTCTATGGATAGGTCTGCTACTGTAAACTACCCCTGTAGGTTACGGACCTCTTGTCCCAAGCCGCTTTCAGGATTTTCTCTTTGTCTCTGAGATTTGCAAGCTTCGCTATTATTATATGTCCATGTATTGACCTATGTTTATTGGTTTTGAGGGGGTTTCTCTGTGCCTTCTGGACTTGGATGCCTGTTTCCTTCCCCAGGTTAGGGAAATTCTCCACTGTAATTTGCTCCAATATACCTTCTGCCCCTCTCTCTCTTTCTTCTTCTTCTGGGATCCCAATTATCCTAATATTGTTTCATCTTATGGTATCACTCATCTCCCAAACTCTCCCCTTGTGATCCAGTAGTTGTTTCTCTCTCTTTTTCTCAGCTTCTTTATTCGCCATCATTTTGTCTCCTATATCACTAATTCCCTCTTCTGCCTCATTTATCCTAGCAGTTAGAGCCTCCATTTTTGATTGCATCTCATTAATAGTATTTTTTATTTTGACTTGATTAGATTTTAGTTCTTTTATGTCTCTAGAAAGGGATTCTCTAGTGTCTTCTATGCTTTTTTCAAGTCTAGCTAGTATCATTTATAATTGTTATTCTGAACTGTAGTTCTGACGTCTTAGTTATATCTATACTGATTAGGTCCCTGGCAGACAGTACTGCCTCTTCTCTTTTTTGAGATTAGTTTTTTTGTCTTGTTACTCTGTCCAGAGAATACATGATGGAGAGAACAAAATACTAAAATCGCAACAGCGACTCCAGAGAAATACACACTAATCATATCAGAAGGGACCCAAAACTGGAAAAAAAAAAGAAAAATTGGGAAAAGAAAAGAGAGAATATAATCAGACAGGTGAACAGAACAGAGCAATACACTGGACCCTCTGTGTATTTTGATCTGTTTGTTAGTAAACTAGATCCCAAAATTGTAAAGAAAGAAAAACTTATATACGTACAAAAAGAAAATTAAATACAATAAAAGGATAGACTATAACTGTAAAAATGAAAATTAAAAGACAAAGAAGGGGTGTCTGGGTGGCTCAGTCATTAAGCGAATGCCTTTGGCTCAGGTCATGATCTCAGGGTCCTGGGATCGAGCCCCGCATTGGGCTCCCTGCTTGGCAGGAAGCCTGCTTCTCCCTCTCCCACTCCCCCTGCTTGTGTTCCCTCTCTCGCTGTGTCTCTCTCTGTCAAATAAACAAATAAAATCTTTAAAAAAAAAAAATAAAAGACAAAGAAAAAAGAAAGGCTATAAACAGACAGGTGAATAGAACAGAGTGATACACTATGCCTTGGGTGTCTTTTGGTCTGTTAGAAGAAACTGTATTCCAAAACTGTAACAAAAGGAAAACTTACACATATGCACATGCAACTGTAACAAAAGGAAAACTTACACATATGCGCATATATATACACACACACATACATGCACACATACAAAAACAAAATTAAATACAATGAAGGGATGGCATATAACTGTAAAGATGAAAATTAAAAAAGACTTTAATGAAACAGTACAGAATGTAATCAGACAGCTGAAGAGAACAGAATAATACTCTAGGTTCTGGGTGTATTTTGATCTGTTAGAACAGACTGCATCCCAAAATTGTAAAGAAAGAAAATCTTATATATATACAAAAACAAAACTAAATACAATGAAAGGATAGAATGTAACTGTAAAGGGGCGCTTGGGTTGCTCAGTCAGTTAGGTGTCTGCCTTTGGCTAGGGCCATGATCCCAGGGTCCTGGGATTGAGTCCTGTATCAGGCTTTCTGCTCAACAGGGGGTCTGCTTCTACCTCTCCCTCTGCCTGTTGCCTCTCCTGCTTTTGCTCTCTCCGTCTCTCTCTCTGTCCGTCTCTCAAATAAATAAATAAATAATCTTTAAAAAAAAAAGAATATAACTATAAAGATGAAAATTTAAAAAGACTTAAAAAAAAAAAAAAGAATAAGGGACACCTGGGTGGCTCAGATGGTTAAGTGTCTGCCTTCAGCTCAGGTCGTGATTCCAGGGTCCTGGGATCGAGTCCCACATCAGGCTCCCTGCTCAGTAGGTTGGTTGAAAAGGAAAGAGAAAATAATTAAAATTGAAAGACTACAGAATCGTGAGAAAAAAACCATGAATTCTATATAGTATTTCTCTCTTGCATTGGTGTTTTGCAGTTCTGTGTGATCAGTAAACTTGCTCTTACCCAGATGTTTTTGCTTATCTCCTGGGGGCAGGGGACTGTTGCGCTGATTTCTCAGGTGTCTTTGCCCCATGCAGAATTGCACCGCCTCTGCGTGGGGTGGGAGGGGGGGCACCTAAGTAAGTGGTTGTGGATTACTGTATGTGGCTTTTGTTCCCTTGAAGGCTTTCTGCATCGTTTTTGAGGATGAGAATGAAAATGGCGGCTTCCCAATCTCTAGTCCTAGAGTTGAGAGCTTGCGCCCCCCACTCTTCAGTGAGCCCTCAGGAAAAGCAATCACTCCTGTTTCACTGGTCTCCATCCACACTCCTTGCTCACACAGCCTGTGATCGAGCATTTTTATCTCAGGCATGTGACCCTGTCTTGGGTCTCCTAACCCTGTAGACTACTGTGGCAAGCCGCTTGTCCCAGGGGAAGAAGGGGGTTTCACCATGGTTCTCCCGCTTGGTGGGCCCCTGCTCGGATAGTGCCAGGGTTTGTGGTTTATGGCAACACCAGGCTGAAAGCCCACTCCTGGGCTCACTGATTACAGCCGCTTTTCCTGCTTCGAAATCTGGGAACTCTGCTGCACTCAGGCACCCCCGTTCTTTCTGAGACTGCAGTGTCCCACCTAGGATTCTGCCCTACTTCACCACCTGAGCGCCTTTTAGGCAGGGATGTCCTCCATTGGAGTAGACTTCTAAAAGTTCCGATTTTGCGCTCCGCTGTTATATCACTTTCTGGTTGCTGGTCTCCATCCCCTGTTTGCGGCACTATGGCTCTGCTCTCAGCTGTGTCTGTTGACTTGTAGTCCAGAGACCTCTGTTTTATCATCTCCAGAGAATAAACTACCTCTTTTTGGTCAGGTTGGGGCCTAGGCTGCCAGAGTTGGAATGAAGCTGTGGAGCTCTAACTGTATCTTAGATAGCCTTTAAACCAGTTGACTTTATTTTAGGTCTCCCTTCACATCTCCATTTCTAGATGTCCCAGATTTCTTCATTTCCTGATCCTGTTAGGAGTCCAGTGGTATAAAATGGGATGTAAAATGGGCTGGGTTTAGCTCTGTTGTTCTTCTCAGATTCTGGTTTCTTCAGTTTATTAAGTTAGTCACCATTGGTCTATCACTTTCTAGCTTGTTAAATTCTATTGCTGTTTTCTCCTTTTCTATCCTCTTCATCCTTGTAAGTTTATGCCTTAAAAAAAATGAAAAGTAATTTCCTTTATTTTCATCTTTGTACAGTTTCAGGGAGGAATGAAACCTATGTATGTTCAGTCTACCATCCTTATGTGGACATTCCTACAGCAAATACCCCCTCTTCTTTTTTTTTTCTTCTTAAATGATTTAATTTTTAAAGTTTAAACCTTCATACACATTTTATCCCTTAAATGGCTAGCTGGTTATTCATATAGAACATATAGAACTAATAAATTGAGATTACCAGTAGTGACATTTCTACATGCAGCTGGGTTACCAGCATTATGTTCCATTCTGTTTGCTGTAGGTCTGATAGATGGATGACGATATTAATTTGTTGAATGAACATTTATTAAATGGCTGATGTGTGCATAGCTTTTCACCAGGCTCTACTGTGATAGTGAACTACTAAATAGGAACAGTGTAGGCTGGAATACCAAAAAGACATGTTAAGGAAAGAATTCAAATAGTCTTCTATAACTTCTATAACTTCGGATTGCTATGATATAGTAGCTGTAGACATACCAATGGAATTGTGAAGCAAACAGACCTAGATGATCTTTTTGAACAAAAGTATCAAGAAGACTATTAGTCTGAGTGATCAGTAGGATCCATAGATATATTTATCCTGTAGGTGTTTGGAGGTGAGATTCTGGGGCTTAGGACAGGTGACAGAGCTGAAGGCAAAGATGTATGGATTGTAGGTAGAAGCTCAAGTTAGGGAAGTAAATGGAATGGTCTTTGGGAAGTGAGGTGAACGAGGCAGAACGTGGAGACCCGTGGAACACTGACATTTAAGGCTATTTGGAGGAAGAAGCAGCTTATAGCAGATAGAAGGAGTGCTCTGCAGCTTCTACCCTTGCAGAAAGATCAAGTAAAATGAGGCTCAACATGGAGAAGTGCCTGGGAATGCTATTTTTACTAAAAGATTTAGGAAATGAACATTTTTATATTAAAAAAAAAACACCTGCTGCTGTCTCTTGGAGCATATTCACCCCAATTACAGAAGCACTGATACATAGTGAGAGCAGATGGTTATCTTAACCTGAGTGATTGTGATAATTGTAGAAAATTGACTGGATAAGGCCAAGGCTGGGAGAATTATGGGTTGGAGTGGAACTTGGGAAGATTAAAATATAGGAATATGGGGTTCTTTTACTAGGGTGGATGTTTGGTGATACGAATTAAGTGGATTGAAGTGTCAGATGTCTTCTATACTACAACTTTGATGATTCACTAGGAAGACTTCACATAATTCAGCATGTAGTTGTCCTCAAATTATGGTTTATTACAGGGAAAGGATACCAAGTAAAATCAGCAATGGGAAAAGGTGCATAGGATGAAGTCAGGAGAAAACCAGGCACAAGCTTCTAAGAGTCTTTTCCCTGTAGGGTCACACAGGACACATTTTCTCCAGCAGAACTGTGATAACGTGTAGTATGTCATCCATCAGAGAAGCTCATTAGAGAGAGAGTCAATGCCCAAAGTTTTTATTGGGGGCTGGTCACATAGTCTTCCTACCATCCTAGCAGGTACCAAATTCCAGACCCTCAGAAGGAAAGCAGGTGTTCAGCATAAATCACATTGTCTGTACAGTTTAGGCACTGTGAGTCCCTCTTAGTAGTTAGGGAGGTGGGAACTCTTCTAGTATCCAAGTTCCCAGAGTCTAGCCAAGTGCCAGTGTTACAAACAGTCCTTTCTGAGGAGAGCAGTTTCAGGCCTGCTGTGTTAACTCTTTTTTGCACAACCATTTTAGGAGTTAAGCCATTTTTGAGGCTCAAAGTTAAGTTTTAATCTTGGTAAGTTGCTAAAGTGTCTGAAGACAGAGTTAAAGCCTTACACGGGTGTAAACTGGTGGTGTGGCGAGAGTAGGCAGAAGACTAAGCTTCTAGAAGATTATGAATTAAGGGTGAGAAATATATTCCATGGAATTTTGGAACTCATGATAAGAAAGCTGGTTAGTGAGTGGAGGATTGTGCTATGGACTGAATTTCGCCTGCCCATCCCCCCCCCTTCATGTGTTGAAGCCCTAACTTCCAAAGTGACTGTGTTTGGAGATAGGGCCTTTAAAGAGGTAATTAAGGTTAAATGAGGTCGTAAGGGTGGGGTCATAATCTGGTTTGGTGCAAGAATTGGTACCTTAAAAGAAGGGGAGGAGAGATCTCTTTCTCTGCATGTGCACAAATAAGAGGTCATGTGAGCATACAGAAAGGTGGTGGCCATCCACAAGCCAGGAAGAGGAACCTCACCAGGAACCAAGTCATCCAGAACCTTGTTCATGGGCTTTCCAGCTTCTAAAACTAAGAAAATAAATTTGTATTAAGTTACCCACACTGTATGATTTTTTGTTAATGGCAGCCTGAGCAGACTAAGGCAGCTTGGGATCAGACGAGGACTTCAGCTTTATCAGGGTGAACTCTTTGTGGAGCAAGAGAATATTAACATGGCACTGGGTTTCTGCTTTTGTTGGTTTTTTGGTGTTTTGTTGATTCTCTTTTTGTCTTTGCTTTTAGCTGACTCATCCGCATACCACCCTTTTTGAATTAGCACAAGTTATTAACCCAGGGTTCTAGATCTGTGCCATCCAGTACCATAGTCAATAGCCACATTTGATCATATAAATTTAAATTAGAATTAAATAAAATAAAATAAATTCATTTCTTCAGTTGCACCTGCCCCATTTCATGTGTTCAATAGCCACATGTGGCTAGTGGCTATCATAGTGGATGCCATAGATCTGGATAGAACATTACCATCATTGCATTGTCTTGCCAGGCAGCACTTTTCTAGACTGTTGCTTCACACCTCTCTCCTCTCTCCTTTATTTTCTGTCTCAGTGGTTCTGAACTTTTCCAGGTTCAGGGCATACTTATGAATACTAAAATTTTTGGTGGGCATCCTTAAAAGGTTTTAAAACAACACTAAGAAATGAACAACAGTTGCAGTGCAAATTCTGGTGAAGCATAATGTGTCAAGCAGAGCCTATAACAATATCTGCAATTATCATGCAATTCATTTGGTCACTCTTCTGCAGTATGTGCCATTAGAAGAGATGTTTTCTACCCTTACTGGGTTTGCTTATATATTTGTAGGACAAAGAACTTGGATAAGCACACATTTGTTCTCTGACACGTGCTTTCCTGTTTTATTTTCCTGGAGGTGGTAAGTACAGATGCTTTAAAAGGAAGCATCAATAACCAGGCTGCTTTGCTGAGCACTGATTAGTCTGAGGGATCATAGGCCAAGTGAAAGCTGCAAACAATCTGGCATTATTCAGAACAGATTGTTTCATGAGATAATAAGTATAATAGTGGTTAGAAGGGTCATAATTCTCCCTGATACCCATCCCACCCATCCATGTCATATGTAGGAACTGTTCTCAAGAATCTTCAAAACAGCCCTGTGAGGTAGGTATTATTTCATTGCCGAAGCCAAGTGAAGGCAACACTCAGAAATTTCATATGATTTGCCATGGGTCACCGAGCTAGTAAATAGAGATTCTGGATTCAAACCTTTCTGTTGGTCTTCACAGCTCGTGTTTTTTCCACCATAATGCAGCTGGGCTTGGCCAGTGGCCCCATCTCCCCACGGGCGGGAATAGGTCTCTCAAAGCTGTGTTCAGGGTGAAAGGGGTTCTTTGTAAATTCCGTACACACTTAAGGTAAAGACTGAATGACCTGGAAGGGGATATTTTTCCTTTTATTTTAAGGGATTGTTGTTATTTTTATTTTAATTATGTTGACAACGCAGAAAAAAATTTTTTTTAAAGGAAAAATCACTCATAATACCAGCACTTATTTTGGAACATTTAAAGACTTTTCCTGTGCTTATACAGACGTATTTTTACAAAAAATGTTATGTATCATATGTATTTGTCTGCAACTTCCTCATTTGACTTAAGAATTTAGGATGAACGTATCTCCAAGTCAGTCAGGTATAGTCTTTGTGCAGTTAACTGCTCTGTTACTTTAAAAATATATTTTGTTTTTTAAATGGTTATTGTTATACCCACTTTAAGGACTCTTTTCCCCATTTTAGCATCTAGGTCTGTTTTTTTCTTTGTGTGGTGTTACTAAGAAACAGTTGCAAGACAGGAACAGTCAAACTTGGTGGCACTCAACACCAAATAATTCCAGATGTTTGCTTTTCCCTACATATAGAAAGAACTCAGTCTGATGCTGTGTTTGCTCTTCTCATTCTCCCTTGTCTTTATTTCTCTTCCTTTCATTTAATTTTAACCTCAATACCAGACTTGTTTTGTGCAGTCCTTGGCCTGCTGTTGTGCTGTCTTTGCCACGGGCCCCCCCTCCGGCCCCCAGTCGCTGCTGTGTTTTTTGGCAGGGAACAGAAATGATGGTGGTCCTCTACATTGACTCGGGAGTACCCCAAGTCAGCAGTAATACTTGGCATAACAAGTACCAGGGTGGGATAACCACACATCCCTGGCCTGGGATTTAAAAGTTGTTAGTTGTCCTGTGAGCTGTGGTTTAGCGATCGACTGAAGCAGGAGATTGAATTTATTTCTTACAGGCTTCTTTTTCTTGGTCATCATCTGATATTATTGCCTCGTTATTATTTATTTTATTCCCTTTATTATCTTTGGCTCAAATTTTCCTTTTAGTCATTTTTCTTTGATCATTTTTTCTTATCTTCTTTCTGCTTCTGATTCTTCAGACTTCTTCCCTTTTTTAAATTAGTCTTATGCTAATCAGATTTTCCTTCGGAATCTAATCTGATTTTTCATTGGATGGGTATAGGGAGGGTGAGGTGAGGAAGGTGGTGGTAAATAGGCCACCTGCTACGTGTTTAATATAAAACAAGATTTTAAGG
This sequence comes from Phoca vitulina, assembly GCF_004348235.1. Taxonomy (NCBI): domain Eukaryota; kingdom Metazoa; phylum Chordata; class Mammalia; order Carnivora; family Phocidae; genus Phoca; species Phoca vitulina. The sequence continues at coordinate 5,957,002 of NW_022589773.1, read as the reverse complement.
AACCTAATTCCTTTTTGATTCCTTGTATTTGGAAGACCATAGAATCAGCTGGACACTAATATGTGGCTTATGTGTGCAGTCCTACAAAAAGAAGACTGGTAAGTCCCTACTTCCTAGGAGTTCAGGACACATCGTAGGAGATGTAAGGAAAATATGTCAGCAAAGGTAAACCAACATGACAGAAAGAAACTGTCCTATCAGACACATACATTGTGAATGGATGATAGAGAAAAATGGGAAAACTTTCAGAAGCAGATGAGTTTTCGGCATACGGAGGTGTTTTATGTCAGTGATAAATAGAGCTATACTGTTAACTTTTATTCGAAGGAAGGTTAAATATTGACTAAGGGATAGAATCTGTTCTGGGGCTTGGGAAATAAGGTTTTGTATTCGGAAGACAATTAAACGTGGCTGACAACTTCAGTATTGAATTGGATAACTTTTTACTAAAATGTGGTCTGTGGATATTTATTATATCTAGCAATAGAATAGTTGTTAATGAAGCACTTAAAGAGATATACAGATGAATCAGATAGAATTTCTTAAAATAACGTATTTTTCATCTTTGGGGAAATCCTAGTTGGAACTGGAAAAATCCCAAGTTTTATTATCACTCATTACAAATTATAGGGATTTTGATATTGTCCAGCAAAAAATTCAGTAGATTTTAGGAACTAGTTATTAGTTGACCTCACTTCTGCACATTTTTGTTGTTTTGTAAGAGTACCTTAAGGTTCAAATCACGTTAGAAGTAGGGTAAACAGTATGTGCCTGTGAGGTCAGACTGAAACTATAGTTTTTCCTGTCAGCACTTGAGTAGAAAAAAACTAGTTTAAGAACTTGACTACAGTTTAGAATCTTGCACAAAATCACATATACTATGGTACTTTTAAAGCCTGGAACCAAAATGTAGAATCATTTTGTTTTATAGCACTTAAAACTACATCTGATATTACTCTGTGTCTGTGCTGTCTTGATACAGCTTTTGGATTGCATTAGTGGTACAAGAATGACTCTTGTATTTAAGTGTAACATACGTTGCTTGACTGCACAGATGGTATCAGTTTTGAATCTACTAAGTAAAAGAAAACTAGAACAACAATGATTTTGCCAGTTCGTTTTTACTGATTTTTATTTATTTTGGATGACTATAGTCTTTGTAAAGGTGGCAGACTGAACCTGGAAACTAGAGCCAAGAACAGAGTGGGTGGGCGCCCCTCCTGTTCTACCACACGTCTGCTAATTTTTCCCAGGAGAACTAGTGCAAGACTGCTCCCTAACATAACTACTGTCAGATTAGCCCTCCTCCCTACCTTGTTTCTTCAATTAAATGTCCACAGGTCAATTAAACCCTCTGTAGTTCTTTTTTTTTTTTTTTAATTTTTAAAAAGATTTATTATTTATTTGACACAGAGAGAGAGAGACAGCGAGATAGGGAACACAAGCAGGGGCAGAGGGAGAGGGAGAAGCAGGCTTCCCGCGGAGCAGGGAGCCCAATGTGGGGCTCAATCCCAGGACCCTGGGATCATGACTGGAGCCGAAGGCAGACGCTTAACGACTGAGCCACCCGGGCGCCTCAACCCTCCATCGTTCTTACATCCCATTTGTCCATGGCCCAATCCTTTTTTCTCATCCTTCCTCGATTATGTCATCCATTTCCATGGCTTTAATTACCTTCTGTGTGTTGATGGTTCCCACATCTATGTCTTTAGCTCAGATCTGTCTCCTAAGCCTTCATACTCATATAGCCTATTGCTTATTGGACATTTTCGAGTGGATGCTCCAAGTATCTTGTACTCATCGTGCCCTAAACTGAACTCATCTTTCTATCCAAGTAAATCCTTAGTTCTCTGTTCCCTCCTTTAGTACACGATGGTACTGTGCACCTCGTTCCCTAATCAGAAACCTGAGCACCATCCTGTTTCCTCCCTATTCCTTTTTTGCTATGTTCAGTCAGACAGTAAATGTCATACACTCTACTTCTTAAGTGTCTCTCATATCTAGGAACTTTTCTCCATTCTTTCATGCCACTTGACTGGGCCTCAGGTAACTAGAAGACAGTCTTCCTCTCTCCCCTTCTAGCCCATTTTCTATACTGCTTCTCTATGATATTTCTAAAACACAAATCTGATTATATCACTTTGGTGCTAAAAATTCTTCAGTGGCTTCCTGTTGCTCTTACAGGAAAGTCCAAGGTCCTGACCACATCTTATAAGGTCCTTTCAGTTCATCTGTTGCTTGCCTGAGCAAGGTGACAGCCTTAGTTAGATTTACTTTTATAGCCTGAAGTTCCCCTAACACCATTCATGACACTTTCTTTTCTTATGAGAAGCAAGAAATTTTTACTATGGTCTGTTGTCCCTTAGTAAGCCCCTGTCAGATCTGTGCACCCCTCTTCCTACAGATCCATCATCCATAGTGCAGCAGGTAGTTGTAATGGTTGGCAGCTTCCTCTGAGAAGTCTCCATCTAGAAGTTATGCTTGATGTTGTTTTAATGTTTTTATGACAAACTATAGAGAGCCTGTCTACTGATCCTGGCCCAGACAAAGTAATGGAGATGATTAGATGCCACCACAGCCTGTCATTTTGGGTTAATAAATAGAACAGGTAATAAAAGGGGTCCCTGGGTGGCTCAATTGGTTAAACATCTGCCTTCGGCTCAGGTCATGATCCCAGGGTCCTGGGATCGAGCCCCCCGTTGAGCTCCCTGCTCAGTGGAGAGCCTGCTTCTCCCTCTCCCACTGCCCCCCGCTCATGCTCATTCTTGCTCTCTCTCTCTCAAATAAATAAATAAAATCTTAAAAAAATAAAGAACAGGTAATAAAAGAGTTAACCATCTGTTCCTTTTTTTTTTTTAAGATTTTATTTATTTGACAGAGAGATAGAGCCAGAGAGAACAAGCAGGGGGAGTGCTTTTTTTTTTTTTTTTAAGATTTTATTTATTTATTTATTTGACAGAGAGATAGAGCCAGAGAGCACAAGCAGGGTGTGGGGAGGAGGAATGACAGAGGGAGAAGGAGAAGCTGACTCCCTGCTGAGCAGGGAGCCTGACGTGGGGCTCAATCCCAGGACCCTGGGCTCATGACCTGAGCTGAAGGCAGACACTTAACTGACTGAGCCACCTAGGTGCCCCCCATCTGCTCCTTTTGAAGCAGTTTTCCAAACAGGCCAACAGAGGTTGGCTATAGGATATGGACATTATTTCTTCCCTAAGAGAATGGGATTCCTGAACGTCTTGGGAAGAGAAGAAGGAAGGAAGGAACAAAGGAAGGAATGTCACCAGTAGAAATATAAAAATGGTGAGGTCAAAATACAGAAGTATTGGGGTGCCTGGGTGGCTGAGTCAGTTGAGCATCTGACTCTTGGTTTCGGCTCAGGTCATGATCTCATGGGTCATGGGATTGAGCCCCATGTCGGGCTCCATGCTCAGTGGGGAGTCTCCTTGAAGGTTCTCTCCCTCTGCTCCTCCCCAACTTTTGTGCGTGCACATATGCGCATGTTCTTTCTCTCTCTAAAATAAATAAATCTTTAAAAAAATACAAAAGCATTAATAGAGTAATCTTTCAGCTGGTCTCTATTTCTAGATACCCTAAAATGTTTGTTTTCACTATTGACAAAGAGCCTGGTGATGGGTATTAAAGAGGGCACGTACTGAATGGAGCACTGGGTGTTATATGCAAACAATGAATCGTGGAACACTACATCAAAAACTAATGATGTAATGTATGGTGATTAACATAACATAATAAAAAAAATTAAAAAAAAAAAAAGAAGTCAACTGTGGGCCTCTCCCAGAGAAGGGAGTAATCCCTGATTTTGGCAAGATTCTAAAACAATGCATTATGCCTTGTTAGTCTATGCTTTGTCTAAAGACAGGTCCTCTTGCCTCAGTTTTTTACAAATGCTCTTCCCTCTGCTTGGAACATTCTACCTGCTGTTCACTTAATGAACCTTTGCGTATGGTTCAGGTCTCTTTCCCTGTAAACCTTCCTTGACACCCTAAGTCTGGGTTAAGTGCTCTGCTGAATCTCCTGTACCATAGAATGCTTCTTATACTGCAGCTTTAGTTTATGTTTTAAGTTCAGTGAGTATAACTAATTTTATCATTTGAAATGAAGGGGGTTTCAGGAGTGTTTTCAAGAGGATTGAGTCATGAGACATTTCTCCACTCCTGAAACCACTAAAGCCATGAATTTTCTTTGAACCTAATTACAGTTTTGAAATATTTGTAATATAGCATACCTTAAGATATTCTGTGAATGAGAGTGGCCTGCCATAGTCCAGTTGTGAATGTCTTGAATGTGAATGCCAGTGTTCATATTTGATATTTTTTATTTTGGTATATATTCCACCTGTCAAGCCAGCCCAGTCTCGTCCTAACACAGGATGTGTGCTTATTTGGCTATCTTAATATACCCTGCATTTTTTTCCTGTCTTAACACCCAAATTCTGCCTGAAACTTCTTAGCCTCTTTAACACTTAGGCTCTACCTCCGCTTCTGATAGATTTCATTAACCATGTATTTTTCCTAAGGCATTGTTGTCTGGACTGTTGCTTCTGAGAGTACTTTTATTTCTGTGCTCAGGAGAATTTAATATGCCTGAAATAGTATAATCCACAAAGGCTATGTAATTTCCTAATTTATACTTTGCTAAAACCCTATTGAAAAATCCAAGTGAATTACCTTTGAATAAGAAAAAAAAATGTCTTAACAAAGGACTATGGATTTGATATGGTATGTAAAGGAGCCATGAAAAAAGTACAGTTCTTTCACATGTGATGTTTTTTTTTCACTTACTCTACCAAAGCCATCTTTGTCATCCAAAAGACATCTGGCTCTTTGTTATTTTTCTGGAAATGAAGCCTCCTCATATGTGAAATCAGTGTATTTCTATCCTTATGTCATTTTAAATTGGAATTAATATAGAGGGGTTTTAATATACAGCAGACTTGATATTTTCAGATTTAGCTTGTGCAGTTTTGACTGTTTGCAATTGATCTAAAAAACCGATGACATACACTGAATTGTGGTTTTCCTGAGACTCATATTTGAGTAATAGGTAGTATGAGTCAGGTTTGGGGGCATGAGGCATTGACATAGTCAGTAAGCCTACCTCAGCCCTCAGAACCTGCTCTCAGGGCAGCTTTGCTATCTACCCATCATCAGAGCTTATACCTTAGTTCTCACGAAGTAATAAAGCATTTTTCCATGGTTTCATAAAGAAAGCCAACTGCTAGTCCTACTGATGAAAAAGAAGAGAAAACCTTACGATCTAAGAAAATGCTGGTTCTTGGTGTGAACAGTAAAGTTTTGGATAAATTAAAGACTATGATGTCTCATTAAATTGTAGTTGTGAACTAAAATGTGAATGAGTCCATGAAAGTCATCAAGTTGGTGAACCTGTTTCAGTGAGTACCCTCCCAGTGTGAATATTGCTCAAGTGAATGAGAAAATGTAGAAGTTGGGTAGATGATTAGTTTGTACTATGAGGATATGAAGAATTCATTATTCTTCATGGAAATATTCTGTAGAAGGTCAGGGTTGGATAACAGATATGAAATATCCAGTATCGAAGGCATTTGTCAGTTCCTAAAATAACCTTTAGGGTGGGTCTAGTTTTATTTCATAATTTTTAGACATGATTTTCTTTGTGTAACACAAAGTTAATGTGAAGCATCAACCAATCATAGTGCTAGGGACAAGTTTCCTCTTGCATTCTAGAAAGTGAAGATGTTATAGACGGGAAATGTGCTCCACACAGATGACAAAGATAGAGACCAAAACGGTGATGAGGAATATGAATAAGCTGTGTGTGGTGTTCATAACTCCAGTGAGGTAGTCTAATATTAGGGGTTGCTAAGTGACATGTTCATCACTTGTGATGTAGTAGTGAAGTGGAGGTTTAAGAACGCCTGAGCAGGAAATTTCTCACTAGCCTCATGTAAAGAAATTTATAAAAAGCTAGAAAGGGGAAAAATAGTTACTAAGTATTCTTTAAAAAAGTGTCTACCACTTTTTTGAATCTCCTTCAAGCTTTTCACGTTTTGGTTGAAAACTTTCTCCTTTGTCTTTTTCTGCCGCCTGTTTTGTTCCTGATATTATTGCTGATGGCCACCACAAGGTCGGAAGGACCTCACTGCAAGTTTATAACATTCTCTTTCACATATTTCATCTTGGGTGCAGCTATGAGGCATGAATAGCCTTATAAAGCATTGTCATTCATCATTTAGAATCACTTTGGTACCTCTTCGTTCAGTGAATGGATGCTCCATCCTTCTGTAGTAGTGATGTTATATAACATTGAGTAGATTTTGATGGCAGAATTTTATGACTTGGCTTTTATTTATTGAGACTAAATTTACAAAGATCACTGTTTTAACCATTTTGACGCGTATAATTCATTAGCATTAAGTGCACTCACATTGTTGTGCAACCATTACCACTTCCTAATTCCAGAACATTTTTACTGTCCCCAAAAAGAAACCCCTTACCCAGTAAGCAGTCATTCCCCATTGCCCCCTTAACCTCTCCCTCACCCCAGCCCCTTGGCAACCACTAATCTGCTTGTGTCCGTATGGATTTGCCTTTCCTGATATTTTGTATAAATGGAATCATGCTGTATGTGGCTTTTTGTGGCTGAATTCTTTCACTTACCATGTTTTCAAGGTTCACCCATACTGTGGCATATGTCAGTTTTTCATTCCTTTTAAAGGCTGAATAATACTCCATTGTATAGATATGCCATATTTTATCCATTCATCAGTTGATGGATATTTGGGTTGCTTCTACTTTTTGGCTGTTATGAATAATGTTGCTGTGAACATACGTGCGCAAGTTTTTGTTTGGATACTTGTTTTCATTTTTCTTGGGTTTGTATCTAGGAGTAGCATTGCTGGGTTGTATGGTAATTCTATGATTAACTTTTTGAGGAACTGCTAAACTTTTCCACAGTGGCTACACAAAAGTTTTTAATTCTATGAAGTTTTTAGTTTTTATTAAGTCCAGTTTCTTTTTCTTTTTTTTTTTTTTAAAGATTTTATTTATTTATTTGACAGAGAGAGAGAGACAGCGAGAGAGGGAACACAAGCAGGGGAGTGGGAGAGGGAGAAGCAGGCCTCCCGCGGAGCAGGGAGCCCGATGCGGGACTCGATCCCAGGACCTGGAATCATGACCTGAGCCGAAGGCAGACGCTTAACGACTGAGCCACCCAGGCGCCCCTCTTTTTCTTTTGTTACCTGTAAGTTTGATGTTAGAAAAAATCATTTGCCAAATCCATTGTTATGAAGCTTTTCCCCTGTTTTCTTCTAAGAGTTTTATAGTTTTTGCCATTACACTAAGGTTTTGATCCATTTTGAGTTAATTTTGTGTGTAGTACAAGGTTAGAGTACATTAATTTTGTAATCTTTAAAAAAACACATTTACAGCTATAAATGCTTTAATTACCTCCCACTTCTTTTGATTATGGAACTATTCTATTTCTTCTTGGAGTTTTGTTAGTTTTTGCTTTATGTGATTTGATACTATATTATTTGGTATATACACATTTTAAGTTATTATAGCAATATAGCAATTATAAGCAATTCATCAGTTTGTGAATTGACTTTTATCATTATTGAGTAATGATTTAGCTGTAAAGCTGATTTTATTTTATTTATTTATTTTTTAAATTTTATTTTATTTTATCATGTGATGTTAGTCACCATACAGTACATCATTAGTTTTTTTTTTTTTTTAATATTTTATTTATTTATTTGACAGAGAGAGACACAGCAAGAGAGGGAACACAAGCAGGGGGAGAGGGAGAGGCAGGTTTCCTGTGGAGCAGGGAGCCCGACCTGGGGCTCGACCCCAGGACTCTGGGATCATGACCGGAGCCGAAGGCAGATGCCCAGCGACTGAGCCACCCAGGCGCCCCCATCATTAGTTTTTGATGTAGTGTTCCATGATTCATTGTTTTCATATAATACCCAGTGTAAAGCTGATTTTAAATAGAAATAGTTACACCAGCTTTCTTTATGTTAATGTTTGTAGCCATATTCAGCATTTCTTTATCCTTAAGTTTTAATTGTCACTCAGATAAACACTGTATGTTTGAATTTAAAAAATTCAATCCAATCATCTTTTTTTTAACTAGATCCTTAGTGTATTTTTATTTTATGTGACTGGTGATACAGTTGGATTTAAGTCTGCCTTTTATTTCTTTTTTTCTTTTAGCTCCAACTATTCTGTATTTCATTTTCTTTCCTTTCTTGCATTCTTTTGATGATTTTAACAAAATCATTCTATAGTTTATTTCTATTAGTTTCAAAATTACATACTCTGTTCTTTTTAATGGTTAGCCTAGAAATTGCAAGATACATATTTAATGTACAAAAGTCTACCTTTCCTCTTCTCTGGGACAATATAAAGACATTATAACAGTTTATGTGCTTTTGCTGTTGTCGGTTTTTTACATTTTATACATAATTGCTTTTTTCTTTGTTCTTTGTTACTTCTGCCTTCCATCTTCCTCCTGGTATAATTTTTTCTTCTACCTAAAGAACACTCCTCAGATTTTTCTTTGCTGGTTTGCTGGTAAACTCTCCCACTTTTTAAAATCTACCTGATAATGTTCTTATTGCATTTTTATCCTTAAAAAATATTTTTGCTGGGTATCGAATTCCGGGTTACCAGTTTCATCTGGAACATTGAGACTGTGCCTGCTTTTAGGATTTCCTCTGTGCCTTTAGTTTTCTGCAGTTTTACTATATATTTTGTTTCTGAGGAGTGTGTTTGGTACCATTCCCCAGAGAATGCTCTTGGACTGATGGAATGCTCCAGTTACTCACCGGGTAGTTGGCTTAATAACCTTTTATTAGCTCCTTTCTCTTCCCTCTGTCACCTCCACTTCCCTAACAGTGTTTACCTTCCAAATAAATGATCTCTACTCAAATCGTTTTCTCAGGGTCAGCTTCTAGGGAACCCAAAATAAGGCATTTATCTTTCTGGAGGTTAATTAGGCTTCTAAGATCTGTGGATTAATGTGCATATTGGTGACAAAAAGATAAACTTGGAAGATGTTTGGTTTTCTTAATGGCAAAAGACTTGGAAACTTCTGGATCAAGATAAAGCATACATGATCCTAGACAGAAGTATAGGCTTCTCAGTTGCCCGAGTTTCCCGTATGGTGTATCTACCATGCATGAGAAACCCCTTTAGCAGTTCTCATGAAGTTTTATACGTTTTTGATCATCCCTCCACCCTTTGCTTGAGTGTTATTGTTCTGGAACCCAGTAATATGCCTGCCCACTCAGGCAGTAGGAATAACTGATGCACAGCAATCCCCAGACATTCTTCAGAATTTGCTGCAAGATTAGATATACACGAAGACCAGTTTTCTGGGAGCAGTCTCTTAGCAAGCCTAAACTTTAGGCGTGTTTAAGTTCCATTCTGAAATCCGTGTGCTACATTTAAGGTTAAAATAAAAAAAATGTTTTTTATTTTGAAAAAATGATAGAGAATTCATGAGTATTGCGGTTTTTTTATTTTTTATTTTTTTAAGATTTTATTCATTTGAGAGAGAGAGAGAAAGCACGAGCAGGGGGAATGGTGGGCAGAGGGAGAAGCAAGCTCCCCACTGAGCAAGGAGCCCGATGCGGGGCTCTATCCCAGGACCGTGGGATCATGACCTGGGCCCAAAGCAGACGCTTAACCCACTGAGCCACCCAGGCGTCCCTGAATACTGGGGTTTATGTGAATTTTGTGGAGAGGAATGACTTACGAATTTTAGTATGATCATAATTTTTAACTTACTGATGTTAATGCGTGGAATTATTATTCCCCTCTAAAAGACAACTACCTTTTTATAGAGTGCTGTCTTTATAGTATACTCAGGGTTTGGTTGTGTAGTTTTTAGGTTCCCACTCCAACCCAGTGGATATGCAGACACTTAGTGATTGTATGAAAACCATACTTCACTGTCAGGAGACAGATAGATAGTGCTATATATAAGAATTATATATGCATCTGAGCATTTACCTCACCAGATATTTTAAAGGTTCAGAAAATTAAAAAAAGAAGCAGTAGCTGTGAGAAACTGTAGAAGACACACTAATAATATATATAAAGGAGAAACCATAGATTGAAATGAAACTTAGATGAAGTGAAACTCTTAGACAAACAGAAAACAGTGAAGGGAAGTATAATTGGAAATAAGAAAAAGAATGAAATGCTATAGAACTAATCAGAAACACGAGATGTAAATACTCAACAAACTGTACTCAAGATGGAAAAGCAAAGGAAAAGTGTCATGGCAAGAACTTGGTAATGCAGGATTATCAGGGACCAGACTTTTTTTTTTTTTTTAAAGATTTTATTTATTCATTCGAGACACAGGGATACAGAGAGAGAGAGCATGAGCAAGGGAGAGGCAGAGGAAAAAGCAGGCTCCCCGCTGAGCCAGGAGCCGGACGTGGGGCTTGATCCCAGGATCCTGGGATCATGACCCGAGCCGAAGGCAGATGCTTAACCATCTGAGCCACCCAGGCACCCCAGGGACCAGACTTAAACACATTGAATCCATGTGCTAAGTGCTGTAACTATTACCTATGATGAGAACATGTAAAAGGAAATTATGGGAAACACAATCATAAATACAGTATATGTATGAAATTACAACTTGCCATTGGAGTTTATATCAGTGCATACTAAGATTAAATCACTGCCTTGAAATGATCCAGTAGTTTTCAAATACGTGGACAGATAAAATACATCAACATTTATAACTAAGGTCTCTGGAACAAATAGTTGTTACAGCAGCCATAGCAAGTTGAATTTTCTTCTATATATGGTCTTAGCAAAGACAGATTATCTTATATAAAAAAGACATGATCAACGTGGACAATGAAATTATAAACAAAACACTACTTTACAAGTTGTACTTTCTTGCTGAAGCATTAGTCTATGTTTTAGAGGAAGTTCAGAATGTTTTTAGAAAAGAAGAAACAATTTCTTATCCCACTTGTTAATATTAAATGCCAAGCATTTTACTTTTCTGTCTGATATCCCTTTTCTAATACATAGATTATTAGGAATTTGGGACAGTAGTCTGCAGCTGAGAATTAAAATTTCAGAGCTCTTAAGAGAAATTGTGCATTGAACATGGGTGAATGGGGGAAACTTATCAGCTGGAAAAACTAATTTTACTGCTACATAGCAATAGAAAAAATATCGACTCAAACCCTTATTTTGGAGACCTATCTTGAATTTTTATACAAGGAGAACAGAAATAAATTCTTATTCAGGAAAAAAAGCATATTGCAGATATGTGGGTCTTATTTACAGCTGTCTCCTTTTTTGTTGTTGACAAAAAGAAAAATTTCTAGTTTAACTCCTTGAAGGCAATTTGAATGATTTCCATTTTGGAAATCATAACAATTTCATATTAAATAATGGATGGTGAGGTAGTCAGATGGAAGTATTCAGTTCATCCAGCATCATCAGATTGGTTTGACAAATGGAATTCTTTTAAACTGTGTGGAAAACATTTTGCTCCCTTTCTCCTTTGGCAGAGGCAGACACTGTGGTTTCCCTGTTGAAGTTTGGTTGGGTAAACTTGGGATGTGTAAACAGATAGAGGGATAGCCTCTGATAGTTGGAAGGACCCACTGAGCATTTAGCATGCGACTGCAGGCTCTGAGGAGGTGGGTTGGGCTAGGCTGGGCTGGGGTTGTTAGAGAGACTTAAGAGAGGAATTAAGCAATGTGGACAGAAATGAGGAATGCGAGTGCTCAGAATAACATGAGGGTTCTTAAGAAGCCAAATATTTCAGGTTGAGGTTCCTGAAAAGTTTTGCTTTGGATATGGATAAAAACAAACAAAAGTAACTCTTCATATTCAACCTTCATCTCCTTTTGTGACGTGTCATCAGTGATTTGTGATGCAGATGAGCATGTGATGTGTTTCTCAGTGAATGGCTCTATCTGACACGCTGTGTGACCTTGGGCAAGATCTTCAACAGCTTTTTGTCTCAGTTTCCTCATCTATAAAATGGGATTGTGGGGATTAATTGAGCTTTGTCTAAAGCGCTTATAAATGCTGTCATAGAGTAAGCACTATGTAAATGTTAGGTGCTATAATAATAATAATTACCATCATCATCATTTTATTTTTTTAGTTTATTTTAGTAGCTTAAGAGACCCTCTTGAGGAAGAAGCTATTGCTTCTTCTAATACCTTAGTATAAAAATATGTATTTCTATATAAATGAATCAGTAATGAATTGTTTAGTGTTAAGGTGATTTATAATATGTCTGTGTTACCTTTGAAAAACTAATTTTTTAAAAAAATTTTTATTTATTTATTTGACAGAGAGAGACACAGCGAGAGAGGGAACACAAGCAGGGGGAGTGGGAGAGGGAGAAGCAGGCTTCCCGCGGAGCGGGGAGCCCAATGCGGGGCTCGATCCCAGGACCCTGGGATCATGACCTGAGCTGAAGGCAGACGCTTAACGACTGAGCCACCCAGGCGCCCCGAAAAACTAATTTTTTTAAGTTTTACTTGTATAAGTAATCTCTACCCCCAACGTGGGGCTCGAACTCACAACCCCAAAATCAAGAGTCACACACTCTGTTGACTGAGCCAACCAGATGCCCCTGAAAAATCAATTTTTGAAAAATATTAGTAACTGTGGATGATTTCTATTTTTGTAGCATTTTTCCAGATTAAAACATGAGCCAATAAATGTCACATAAAAAAACATAGCCACCTGGGGCTATTTAGTGTAGAGTCAAAGAACTATACACACTTCAGGGATCCCTAAGGGCATTATTATATTATAAAACTGCACAGTAATGTTCAGTGGTAGGCATCCCCTGAGTAATCCAAATTTTAGGATGCTTTTTTAAAACGACAGGGAATTGTATAATTGCTTTTGAAAAAGATTTCCATCATGAATACATAAATCAAGTTTTGACACTTAAAATTACTCTGTGATTTTATTAATTTAATTTTTATTTTTTAAAGAATTTATTTGAAAGAGAGAGCACACGTGTGAGAGAGAGAGAGCGCAGGAGAAGGGGGGAGGGGGAGAGGGAGAAGCAGACTCCCTGCTGAGCAGCAAGCCTAATGCGGGACTTGATCCCAGGACGCTGGGATCATGACCTGAGCTGAAGGCAGACGCTTAACCCACTGAGCCACCCAGTGCCCTACTCTGATTTTAGCAACTTCAGTTAGCTTTAGTATATTCTTAGGTGCATTAAAATGAAAGATGCATGTAGTTTTTTACAACCTTAAAATTAGCATGAGAGAAATAGAACCCTTAATTTTCCTTCCAGACTTTTCTTTTTCCTCTTGTCTTTTCTAATACTGTCCATAATGTGTTAAACGGCAATGATGGTTTGAAACTATCTTGTCTTGTTTTTGTTTTTGTTTTGTTTATATGGGATCAGTTGGGGTTTTTGTTGTGGTGAATGTGTTGGTTTTGTTTTATTTTCTTACACATTATACCACCATTTATCCAATAATTTCTCTTTCCTGTGAAGAAGAAAGTGGAAGTTGGAGGATGTCAATGCAAAACGAACAAACCTTTCAGAATTTCTAAAAAAAGGTAGAAAGTTTTATTTGAGCTGAAGTTAGGACAGCTGCCCAGGATACACAATCTTCACAAAGAAGAGAGTGCTCTGGCAAAGGAACATTTGGTTTAGGGTCATATACATTTTTACGTACAAAGTTACAAATCATTAGACAAAAGACATTTCAGAAAGTTGCAGACCTTATCTTAGGTTTCTAGCATATGCAGGGCTGTGTGACATTAATCTTAAGGGAATAGGAAAGTTTCCCTTTTTTTATCTTTTGTGTTCAGAATGTTCCTTTTTGGTTATTTAATGAAGCAGATGTACACTGTGTGCTCAGGGCACAAATAGAACCCATGCTTTGAGGTTTTGTGGAGTCATTTGACCCTGGAAAATTAAGTATAGCTTCCCTAGGAGCCCAGGAGAAGGGCCTGCAAATGTTAAAAGTTGAACATTTCCTATATCAGTGATAATTAGGATTTTTGTATTTAGCTACTAAAGTTATTATATTAGGATTCCTAGAAATAATAGCAAACGTAATCTCCATATTTAGAAATAGCTTGAGAACTGTGTAGTAGGTGTTCAGGTAAATGTGTATTGAATGAAAGATAAATGAATCATATCTAGATGCAGCCTTATTTATAAGAAAGCAATACCTCTCTTACTTTCCTTCTCAGGAGCAAGGGAGCCTTTCCTGGAAGCCTCCATTCTCGGTGTTTCCTTGTATCTCCTCCTTGGCCAGGATATAGTCATTGACAAGGGGAGTGGGATTACCCTGACTGATTTAGGTGGAATAGGTGTTTTGGGTGTAAACCACAAAGACAACTGCACTGGTTATGAAAATAATCCATGATTATCATAGGAAATTTGGAAAATAATAAAAAGCATAATATAAAAAATTTAAAGACTATGATCACATAGAGGTAAGTATTGTTAACATTGTGGTGTTTAGCATTCCAGTTTTTTTTTTATTATGTTAATCACCACACATTACATCTTAGTTTTTGATGTAGTGTTCCATGATTCATTGTTTGCGTATAACACCCAGTGCTCCATTCAGTATGTGCCCTCTTTAATACCCATCACCAGGCTAACCCATCCCCCACCCCCCTCCCCTCTAGGACCCTCAGTTTGTTTCTCAGAGTCCATAGTCTCTCATGGTTTGTCTCCCCCTCTGATTTCCCCCCCTTCATTTCTCCCGTCTTGCTATCTTCTTCTTCTTCTTCTTTTTTAACATATAATGTATTATTTGTTTCAGAGGTACAGGTCTGTGATTCAACAGTCTTACACAATTCACAGCGCTCACCATAGCACATACCCTCCCCAATGTCTATCACCCAGCCACCCCATCCCTCCCACCTCCCACTACTCCAGCAACCCTAAGTTTGTTTCCTGAGATTAAGAATTCCTCATATCAGTGAGGTCATATGATACATGTCTTTCTCTGATTGACTTATTTCGCTCAGCATAATACCCTTCAGTTCCATCCACGTCATTGCAAATGGCAAGCTTTCATTCCTTTTGGTGGCTGCATAATATTCCATTGTATATATATACCACATCTTCTTTATCCATTCATCTGTCGATGGACATCTTGGCTCTTTCCCCAGTTTGGCTATTGTGGACATTGCTGCTATAAACATCAGGGTGCATATCCCCCTTCGGATCCCTACATTTGTATCTTTGGGGTAAATACCCAGTAGTGCAATTGCTGGATCATATGGTAGCTCTATTTTCAACTTTTTGAGGAACGTCCATACTGTTTTCCGGAGTGGCTGCACCAGCTTGCATTCCCACCAACAGTGTAGGAGGGTTCCCCTTTCTCCGCATCCCCGCCAACATCTGTCATTTCCTGACTTGTTAATTTTAGCCATTCTGACTGGTGTGAGGTGGTATCTCATTGAGGTTTTGATTTGGATTTCCCTGATGCCAAGTGATGTTGAGCACTTTTTCATGTGTCTGTTGGCCATTTGGATGTCGTCTTTGGAAAAAGTTCTGTTCATGTCTTCTGCCCATTTCTTGATTGGATCATTTGTTCTTTGGGTGTTGAGTTTAATAAGTTCTTTATAGATTTTGTATACTAACCCTTTATCTGATATGTCATTTGCAAATATCTTCTCCCATTCTGTCGGTTATCTTTTGGTTTTGTGGACTGTTTCTTTTGCTGTGCAAAAGCTTCTTATCTTGATGAAGTCCCAATAGTTCATTTTTGCCCTTGCTTCCCTTGCCTTTGGCGATGTTTCTAGGAAAAAGTTGCTGCGGCTGAGGTCGAAGAGGTTGCTGCCTGTGTTCTCCTTTAGGATTTTGATGGACTCCTGTCTCACATTGAGGTCTTTCAACCATTTTGAGTCTACTTTTGTGTGTGGTGTAAGGAAATGGTCCAGTTTCATTCTTCTGCATGTGGCTGTCCAATTTTCCCAACACCATTTGTTGAAGAGACTTTTTTCCATTGGACATTCTTTCCTGCCTTGTCGAAGATGAGTTGACCATAAAGTTGAGGGTCCATTTCTGGGCTCTATCCTGTTCCATGGATCTATGTGTCTGTTTTGGTGCCAGTACCATACTGTCTTGATGATGACAGCTTTGTAATAGAGCTTGAAGTCTGGAATTGTGATGCCACCAGCTTTGCTTTTCTTTTTCAACATTCCTTTGGCTATTCGGGATCTTTTCTGGTTCCACACAAATTTTAGGATTATTGGTTCCATTTCTTTGAAAAAAGTGGATGGTATTTTGATAGGGATTGCATTGAATGTGTAGATTGCTCTAGGTAGCATTGACATCTTCACCATATTTGTTCTTCCAATCCATGAGCATGGAAGGTTTTTCCATTTCTTTGTGTCTTCCTCAATTTCTTTCCTGAGTATTTTATAGTTTTCTGAGTACATATTCTTTGCCTCTTTGGTTAGATTTATTCCTAGGTATCTTACGGTTTTGGGTGCAATTGTAAATGGGATCAACTCCTTAGTTTCTCTTTCTTCTGTCTTGTTGGTGTATAGGAATGCCACTGATTTCTGTGCATTGATTCTATATCCTGCCACTTTACTGAATTTCTGTATGAGTTCTAGCAGTTTCGGGGTGGAGTCTTTTGGGTTTTCCACATAAAGTATCATATCATCTGCAAAGAGTGAGAGTTTGACTTCTTCTTTGCCAATTTGGATGCCTTTTATTTCTTTTTGTTGTCTGATTGCTGTGGCTAGGACTTCTAATACTATGTTGAATAGCAGTGGTGATAGTCGACATCCTTGCCATGTTCCTGACCTTAGGGGCAAAGCTCTCAGTTTTTTCCCATTGAGAATGATATTTGCTGTGGGTTTTTCATAGATGGCTTTTATGATATTGAGGTATGTACCCTCTATCCCTATACTCTGAAGAGTTTTGATCAAGAAAGGATGCTGTACTTTGTCAAGTGCTTTTTCTGCATCTATTGAGAGGATCATATGGTTCTTGTTCTTTCTTTTATTAATGTATCACATTGATTGATTTGCAGATATTGAACCAACCTTGCAGCCGAGGGATAAATCCCACTTGGTCGTGGTGAATAATCCTTTTAATGTACTGTTGGATTCTGTTGGCTAGTATTTTGGTGAGAATTTTTGCATCCATGTTCATTAAGGATATTGGTCTGTAATTCTCCTTTTTGATGGACTCTTTGGTTTTGGGATCAAGATAATGGTGGCCTCATAAAACGAGTTTGGAAGTTTTCCTTCCATTTCTATTTTTTGGAACAGTTTCAGAAGACTAGGTATTAATTCTTCTTGAAATGTTTGGTAGAATTCCCCTGGGAAGCCATCTGGCCCTGCACTCTTGTTTGTTGGGAGATTTTTGATTACTGCTTCAGTTTCCTTAGTGGTTATAGGTCTGTTCAGGTTTTCTATTTCTTCCTGGTTCAGTTTTGGTAGTTTATACATCTCTATGAATGCATCCATTTCTTCCAGATTATCTAATGTGCTGGCATATAGTTGTTCATAATATGTTCTTTTAATTGTTTGTATTTCTTTGGTGTTGGTTGTGATCTCTCCTCTTTCATTCATGATTTTATTTATTTGGGTCCTTTCTATTTCTTTTTGATAAGTCTGGCCAGGGGTTTATCAATCTTGTTATTTCTTTCAAAGAACCAGCCCCTGTTTTGTTGATCTGTTCTACTGTTCTTTTGGTTTCTATTTCATTGATTTCTGCTCTGATCTTTATTATTTCTCTTCTCCTGCTGGGTTTAGGCTTTATTTGTTGTTCTTTCTCCACCTCCTTTAGGGGTAGGATTAGGTTGTGTATTTGAGTCCTTTCTTGTTTCTTGAGAAAGGCTTGTATTGCTATATATTTTCCTCTTAGGACCGCCTTTGCTGCATCCCAAAGATTTTGAACAGTTGTGTTTTTATTTTCATTTGTTTTCATGAATTTTTTAAATTCTTTAATTTCCTGGTTGATCCATTCTTTAGTGGGATGCTCTTTAGCCTCCATGTATTTGAGTTCTTTCCGACTTTCTTCTTGTGATTGAGTTCTAGTTTCAAAGCATTGTGGTCTGAAAATATGCAGGGAATGATCCCAATCTTTTGGTACCAGTTGAGACCTGATTTGTGACCTAGGATGTGATCTATTCTGGAGAGTGTTCCATGGGCACTAGAGAAGAATGTGTATTCTGTTGCTTTGGGATGGAATGTTCTGAATATATCTGTGAAGTTCATTTGGTCCAGCGTGTCATTTAAAGCCTTTATTTCCTTGTTGATCTTTTGCTTAGATGATCTGTCCATTTCAGTGAGGGGGGTGTGTTAAAGTCCCGCAGTATGATTGTATTGTTGTCAATGTGTTTTTTTTTGCTTTTGTTATTAATTGGCTTATATAATTGGCTGCTCCCATGTTAGGGGCATAGATATTTACAATTGTTAGATCTTTTTGTTGGATAGACCCTTTAAGTATGATATAGTGTCCTTCCTCCTCTCTTATTACAGTCTTTGGTTTAAAATCTGATTTGTCTGATATAAGGATTGCCACCCCAGCTTTCTTTCATGTCCATTAGCATGGTAAATGGTTTTCCACCCCCTCACTTTCAATCTGGGGGTGTCTTTGGGTCTAAAATGAGTCTCTTGCAGACAGCATATCGATGGGTCTTGTTTTTTTATCCAATCTGGGGCATTTAGCCCATTTACATTCAGGGTAACTATTGAAAGATATGAATTTAGTGCCATTTTATTGCCTGTAGGGTTACTGTTACTGCGTATTGTCTGTGTTCTGTTCTGGTCTATGTTACTTTTAGGCTGTCTCTTTGCTTAGAGGACCCCTTTCAATATTTCTTGTAGGGCTGGTTTCGTGTTTGCAAATTCCTTTAGTTTTTGTTTTTCTTGGAAGCTTTTTATCTCTCCTTCTATTTTCAATGACAGCCTAGCTGGATATAGTATTCTTGGCTGCATATTTTTCTCATTTAATGCTCTGAATATATCATGCCAGTCCTTTCTGGCCTGCCAGGTCTCTGTGGATAGGTCTGTTACCAGTCTAATGTTTTTCCCATTGTAGGTTACAGACCTCTTGTCCTGAGCTGCTTTCAGGATTTTCTCTTTGTCTATGAGAGTTGTAAGTTTTACTATTAGATGTTGGGGTGTTGACCTATTTTTATTGATTTTGAGGGGGGTTCTCTGTGCCTCCTGGATTTTGATGCCTGTTTACTTCCCCCAATTAAGGAAGTTCTCTGCTATAATTTGCTCCAATATACCTTCTGCCCCTCTCTTTCTTTCTTCTTCTTCTGGGATCCCAATTATTCCAATGTTGTTTCATCTTATGGTATCACTTATCTCTCGAACTCTGCCCTCGTGATCCAGTAGTTGTTTATCTCTCTTTTTCTCAGCTTCTTTATTTTCCATCATTTGTTCTTCTATATCACTAATTCTGTCTTCTACCTCATTTATCCTAGCAGTTAGAGCCTCCATTTTTGATTGCACCTCATTAATAGCCTTTTTGATTTCAACTTGGTTAGATTTTAGTTCTTTTATTTCTCCAGAAGGGGATTCTCTAGGATCTTCCATGCTTTTTTCAAGCCGAACTAATATCTTTAAAATCGTCATTCTGAACTCTAGTTCCGACATCTTACTAATGTCCGTATTTATTAGGTCCCTGGCAGTCGGTACTGCCTCTTGTTCTTTTTTTTGAGGTGATTTTTTTCCGTCTTATCGTTTTGTCCAAAGTAGAACAGATGAATGAGAGAACAAAATGCTAACAGGGTAACAATGACCCCAGAAAAATATACACTAACCAAATCAGAAAAGACCTGAAACCGGGGGAGAAGAAAGGGAAAGAAAGAAAAAGGAGGAAAAAAAGAAAAAGAAAAAGATAAAAACAAAGAAACCAAAAAAACCCAGAATATGATCAAATATGACCAGTGCCACACACTAGATTTTGGGCGTGTTTTGGTCTTTTAGAAGAAAGTGCCTCCCAAAATTTTAAAGAAAGAACAACTTATATAGGTACAGAAATAAGGGTAAATACGCTGAAGGGATGGAATATGACTGTAAAGATAAAAATTATAAAAGATTTTATAAAAGGAATTGATAAGATAAGAAGTTGGTTGAAAAAAGAAAGAAGAGGATTAAAAAAAAGTGGGGGAGGAGAGAATGTGATCAGGCAGGAGACTAGAACAAAGCCATACACTAGAGATTTAGGGTATATTTTGGTCTGTTAGAAGAAACTTTATCCCAAAATTTTAAAGAGAGAACAACTTATATATATATGCCAAAAATAAGGGTAACTACTATGAAGGGATAGAATATGACTCTAAAAATGAAAAATAAAAATGTTTTTTAAAAAAGGGATTGATAAGATGTTGGTTGAAAAAGGGAAAAAGAAAAATTCAAAAAAAAAAAAAAAAGACAGTTAAAAAAAAATTAACTTTGAAAGACTAAAGAATCATGGTAAAAAAGCCATGGATTCTATGTGCAGTATTCCCCGAGCGCTGGAGTTCTGCTGTTCTCACTGATCGGTAAACTTGGTCTTGGCTGGCAGTTCTCACTGATCTTCTGGGGGAGGGGCCTGTTGCCGTGGTTCCCAAATGTCTTTTCTGGAGGTGGAATTGCCCCGCTCTTGCCGGGTCGGGCTAAGTAATCTGCTTGGGTTTGCTCTCGGGAGCTTTTGTTCCAAGCTTTCCGTACAGCTTTGGAGGATGGGAGTGAAAATGGCGGCCTCCCAATCTGCACCCGGAGGAGCCGAGAGCTCAGGTGGGGCCCCACTCCTCAGTGACCCCCAGAGAAAAGCAGTCAATCACTCCCATCTCCTCGGTCTCTGGCCCCACTCTATGCTCACCCGGCCTGTGACCGAGCATTTCTATCTCTGGCACCCGACTCGTGTGGAGTCTCCAAACCCAGCAGATCCCTGTGGTATGCTCCCATGCTGCTCCTCCTGGGGGAGAAAGGGGAGTCTCCCTGGATCTGCCGCTTGTTGGGTCCCTGCTGGAAGAGCAGTGGCCCGAGTGTGCCACGGATCACGGTTTATGGCCACCCCGAGCTGAGTGCCCACTCCTCGGCTCCGTCTCTGCAGTCGGCTTCCCTGCTCTGATACCTGGGAGTTCTTCCGCACTCAGGCACCCCTGGTCTTTCTGTGACCCCGAGGGTCCTCAGACTACACTGTCCCAGCGAGGGTTCCACCCCCCCGCTTAGCCACTGGAGCGATGTCCCTCAGTGGAGCCGACTTCTAAAAGTTCTGATTTTGTGCTCTGCTGTTCTGTCACTTGCCAGAAGCGGCTGATGGAGGCCCCCTCCTCCGCCGTCTATCTTCCCGAATATCGCCTCGGATTCACTTCTCCGCTCGTCCTACCTTCCAGAAAGTGGTCGCTTTTCTGTTCAGACAGTTGCTGCTATTGTTTGCTTCGATCTCCTGTTGAGTTGGTAGGTGTTCAGAATGGTTTGATCCCTATCTAGCTGAATTCCTAGGAGCAGACGAATTTAGGTCTCCTACTCCTCTGCCATCTTCCTCCTGTAGCTTTCTAGTTTTTGTTTTTTAGAAAATTGTAGTCATGTTGTACGTAGTGTTTTATAGTCTTAAATTTAGTGATCTAACACAACCGTTTTTTCATGTCATGAAACCATGTTCTTCAAAAATGAGATGAGTGGTCTTCTGTGTTCTTCCATATGGCTATATTACAAATTATTTAAATAATTGCTTATTGTTAGAGATTGAGATCATCAGTAGTTTATTAGTATGTCTATGGTAAAGACCTGTTAGTATCATTGTGTACAGCTGTGGTAAGGAAAGTGGGTGAAGGGGCATAAATACTTTCAAAGCTTTTGGTGTACTTCTCTGTTTACCCTCCAGAAAACCTGTGCCATTTACACTTCCACAAACCTATATGTGAGTGGCTATTTAACTGTATTCTTGTCAGCTTTGGGAATTATGTTGTAATTGCTTGTTTTATAGACAAAAAGTGGTATTCTTTTGTTTTTCTCTGCTTTTTTGATTACTGGTATTATTGAATATTAGCAATAGTGGGTACCTGTTGAATGAAAGAATAAATATATGTTTCCTGATGTGTAGATTATCTATTCACATCCTTTACATGACATTATTTTTACTTTTTTATTGTGATGTACATAAAATAAAGAACATAAGGTATGTCAATGGTAAGTGTAAAACTCCATAGAATAAATTTATGACATTCTATTTTAAATTGGTTATTCCAAATATTAGTTTACCTAATTTATGATATTATAGTCATTTGAAATTATAGCGTCTCAGAGCCTGCTCTGGTTGGGTGAGTTATTTCATCATACATCCTCCTGGCTATAGACTTCACCTTTGATACTGAATGAATAAGTTATTTCTTTCCAGATTCCTTTATGTTATTTAGTAAATGTCTATGACTCTTCCACACACTGCTTTGCTTTGGCAACATAACATTTTATTTGTCTTCATATTCTCCCAGGTATCAAAATCTGTTTTCCACCCTATAGAAAGAATTTAAAATTATTTTCTTATTCCTTGGCTCAGATTCTTTGTTCTTTTTTAATTGTAATCGTGTGGGTGTGTGTCTCAGAGCTTGAGTAAATGACATTTTCCTGTGTTATTTATTAATAGTTATAACTACTATTTATTGTTAGCATTTTTCTCATTTAATCTTCTCTTTTGGTTCCATGAGATTAGTATCAATACCCCTTTCTTTTATAGAGAGATGAAATATTAGCCATACAGCTAATAGTGGTAGCTGGGATTGGAACCTAGCTTGCTAGTGATATGTTTGGATATTAAATTATAAACTATACTGTGTTTGGTCTTGCATGTAGAAAGAGGCTGAGCTGAGGTTTCCAAGTTATGTTGAAATTTATAATTAATTTAAATTTGGTTCTTGTTCTCAAGTGGACTCTTCTCCCTATTATTTGCAGCTAGAAAAATAAAAGGCCTCAAATATAATTTAATAAAACCAATAAGAACCATACCACTTTTATAGTCATTTTTGTTGTAAACTAGTGTTTGTGCAACCCATGACTTGACAGCTGACCAAACCATCTTATATTACCATATTTTGAATGTAGCAGGAACTGGCTTAGCAAAATCTTAAAACCTCAAACTCTAATATTTGTGGTACAGTAAAATAAACAATTTGGGACTTTCAGGTTTGTGTGGTGCACAGCCTGTCCAGGACATTGATGCTTATTCTCATTGTTGACTCCCTTGCTTTCATGAGCAGTTTTGCTGACATTAGGGTTGCCAAGAGAGATTATTTCTACCTAGCAGAGAAATCTTGGAGAAAGCCATCAGCTTCTTTTTATTAGCAATACAATAATTAATGATAATATCTAACATTTCTTGAATGCCAGGCCCAGGTCCAAGTGCTTTCTGTATATTGACCCATTTTAAGCTTCATTGTAGCCCTATTAGGTTTTTTCCCATTGTACAGATACCAGAACTGAAGAACACAGGTTAAATAACTTCCGAGGTCACAAGGCTTGTTTATGGCAGAGTGGGAATTCAAACCTTGGCCGTCTACCTCCAGAGTCTGCCTCCTTCGTCACTCTATTATACTAACATTTATTAGATGGAAAGAGGGAGGTATTGGTGACTCAGAAATAGCTGTTCACGTTTTTGGGAAGGTTTGACTTGATGCCTGGTAGCAGCTCAAAATAGTTAAGCAATTGCCATTCATTAAATTCTTAACTCATATGAAATGAGTCATCTTGTACCCAATATTATGGTGGAACACAGTGAGTCAAGCATATTCTTTTGTGTTCATACAAATTTAGGTAAGCTTGCATTTCCAGTAAACAAAACAGTCTCCTAGAAAGACAGTGTTTAAAACAAAACTTTGGAGAGTAGATTCAGAATCATAGTAATAGTCACAGAATGATCAATGATCAATGTTTAATACTCTCTAATAGTGTAGCCTTATTGGTCTTGCACTCCATTCCTTTTAACTGAATATTTCAGAAATGGCAGGCTGAATATTTTGAAATTGCCCAGGATGGCTATAGGCAGAATTTATCTTTGACACCTTCTCATTTCACCTGTCACTGACACCTTGGTCTGTTCTGCCATTCCCCATTACTAGGTGGGGTGCCCAACCATCTTTACTCACTGTCAGCAAATCCCTTCTAAGATATTCATATTAATATTTATAAGTATGGTATGCCTTTTCTTAGGAGGGCATTTGCATTTAATAAAAGAGTCAAAGGCCAGTCTATAGGGTTACTTTTGATATTTGCTTCACTCTTCCTGAAGCTCAGGAGATTTGTCCTTTTCATCCTTGTCTATCATCAGTCTGTCTTGTTCTATTGCCAAGTCTAGGTCTCAAGAAGGAGACTTGGGTGGCCCAAGTTAACACCGGTGACATGATTGATAATGATAAGGGTGAATGATGGAAGCAATTCATTGTAGAGTACCGTTTTGATCTCACCTTCCTACTCTTCCCATGGTTGAAAACTAGTGAGTAAATGAAAACTTGGTTTATTATCTTTAGGCATTTAATATTACCCTGTGTCCTGTACCAGTCCTCCTCACTGTCTCTGATCAGGACTTGAGGTGAATAAATTAGAGAAATTAAACTGAAAATTCTGACCCAGTTTTTGGAAATAGTTGATTGTGTAGTTTTGGCCAATTTAGAAAGCTGTCACTTAAAAGTGGCCCTTGGTCAGATATTAATTGGTCAGTTCAGATGTGGCACAGTTGCTTCTCTGTTTGTTCCTAAGGCAGTAGTGTGTGGTGGAATCAGCTACTGGTCTGAATTCAGGTGTCACTAGCAGGCCTAGGGGACAATATGGAGTTAGGATCATAAGTAACATGTAAAGGGTGGAAGGATCCAGAGGCATAAATCTCTCCCTGTTCTTCATCTTTTGCAGAAGCCTCTCTTATTATCCCTTTGGTCTTAGAAATAGAGTTTTTTCCTTGGCAATGGTCAAGATCAATCTGTCAGGGCAAGGACATGGTGAGAATGTCAGCCTAGGTTTTTAAAATGGCAAGGGGATAGGCTTTTGTGGTTTGTGTGTGTGTGTGTGTGTGTGTGTGTGTGTGTGTGTGTGTGTGTGTGTGTAGGCGGGATGTTTTACACAATTGAAAATCTGCAAGGACAGAGAATCAGTCCTGAGAAGCATGTGTGTTGCATGATGGCCAGAGGAAGAAGAGCTTTCAGAAGGGCTGACTTAGAAGGTACTATTGGAGAAAGGAAGAGTGATGTCCATGAAACCAAGGGAGGAGAGTATGTGTAGGGCAAGCACTGAACAGTTTGATGCTACAGAGAAGGCAAACAAGACCAGAGCAATTAATTCTGCCCTTGTCCCAGGAGGTTTGGTAGCACAGAGTTGCTATGGACCTTTGCTCAGAAATCTTAAACATGATGGTGGGAACAGAAGTCATTTCTGGAAACTGAGGAATGAATAATTACTGAGGAAATGGAGACAGCAGTGAGTGGGTATGTAGACTGTTCTTTAAAGATGCTTGACTGTGAAAGAACAGAAGGAAATAGGATGATAAGATCAAGGAAAAGCTTTTTACTTTATTCTTTTTCAGGATAGGGGAAAGAAAGGTTTTTAATGGGCCAAGAGAAAAGGAGGTGATGGATAGGGAGAGCAGTGCATGGAGAAAAGTCTTAAATGAGATGGGAAGGGATAGGAGTAGAACCTGGGTGGGAAAAGAGAGGGTTCCCAGAGACCCCAGGGAAGGGTGCAGTTTCATTTGACAATGAGATAAGTGTGGGGAAGTTGAGGACATTCTAGACAAATAGTTCGAAACATGGAGAGACTGCCTTTGACTGAGTACAGTGAATACAAGAATACAGGTAATAGACTTCCAAAAGATTGTACAATAAAAATGCATAGAATCTAA
Organism: Phoca vitulina; assembly: GCF_004348235.1. Lineage (NCBI taxonomy): Eukaryota > Metazoa > Chordata > Mammalia > Carnivora > Phocidae > Phoca > Phoca vitulina. The sequence continues at coordinate 5,931,166 of NW_022589773.1, read as the reverse complement.
GATTATACATTTAAATTTTTTCCTGAATTATCTTTTTATTTTTAAATTTTTTAATTTTTAATTTTTTTTAAGTTTATTAAGTAATCTGTACACCCAACATGGGGCTCAAACTCACAGCCCCAAGATCAAGAGCTGCATGCTTTTCCGACTGAGCCAGCCAGGTGCCCCAGACTTGAGTTATATTTTCGATTATTCCTAATACACAGTTGATTAAAGTGATGTAAACATTTGACAAATTTAAAAATAATCTGTTAAACATAAAAGTAAAATTTCATGTCAACTGCAGTTCTTTTTTTTTTAAGATTTTATTTATTTGTTAGAGAGGGAGAAAGAGAGAAAGCACAGCAGGGGGAGTGGCAGGCAGCGCAGGCAGAGGGAGAAGTAGGCTCCCCGCCGGAGCTAGATGCAGGACTCAATCCCAGCACCCTGGGATCATGACCTGAGCTGAAGGCAGATGCTTAACCGACTGAGCCACCCAGATGTCCCTCAACTGCAGTTCTTGATGGTTAGATGGCGATGGGGTGGTGATATTTCTGTTGAGAAATGTATTGGTGCTAATCTTTTTGAGTGGCCCCTGTTTGGAGCCGTGGGTTTTACATCTTAGCACTATCATGTACCATGGTGAAAGGCAGATGGAGTAAGAGTCAGGAATGGCTTTTTTAAAGAAGGGAAAACCCACTTCCCTTCCTGTACCTCTCCTCTGTTTTTAATACTCTGCTCACATAATACTTTGTTTCACTTCTCACTTGTGGGCACCAGTTGTGTAGAGGTTTCCCCACACTAAGCAATTCTCAGACACCAGCTGGGGTCCTACAATTTAAGTCTGTTCTGACACCACCTGGAGATGGAGTCAGAAAGGAAGGGTCCAGAGGGTTCCTAGTGCAGGAGCTTCAGTCTCTATGGAGTTTGGGATACACCACCCTCCTGAACGTGGATGCATTCTTTTTTACCAACATGAAAGCTCTCCTAAACCCCAGAGTTCGGGGATTTTTATGGAGGCTTTGTTATGTAGGTATGATTGATGAAATCATTGGCCATTGGTGACTGATTCAGCCTCCAGCCCCTCTTTTCTCCTTGGAGCTATATGTGGAGGGGTGAGACTGAAAGTTCCAACCCATGAATCATGATTGGTTCCCCTGGCAACCAGCCTCTATCCTTAGGAGCTTTCCAAAAGCATTAACATAAACTCAAGTGTGGTTGAAAGTGGCTTGTTATAAATAACAAGACACCCATTTCACCTTTATGGCTGTGAAGCTATTTCAGTAACTGAGAACTCGAGACCAAATATAACAGAAGATGTTCCCATTACTCTTATCACTTAGGAAATTCCAAGGGTTTGGGAGTTGTAAGCCAGGAACATTGGATGAAGACCAAAAAACATATTTCTTACTACACAGTGTAGCATTACAGCTTTCTTCTACAAAGTGGGAGAGGAATGATTATGACAGGAGAAGGAGGAAAACAGAGGCTTAGACTTCAGTTGTTCTTAACAGAGTTTTTAGGAAAGAGAATGATGCAAAATTCATAGTTTGAAACCTAATCCCCAAAGTGATGGTATTTGTAGGTGAAGTTTTGGGAGGTGATTAGGTCATGAGGATGGAGCATTTATGACTGGGATTACTCCCTTATAAAGGACTCAGAGAGCCTCATAGTCCCTTCTAATGTGTAAGTACACAGCAAAAAGACAGCTGTTTATGAACTAAGAAGCAGGTCCCTACTAGACACTGAATCTGTAGTATCTTGAACTTGGACTTCCCAGCCTTCAGAACTTATGTAAGGAATATATTTCTGTTATTAATAAGCCACCCAGTTTGTGGTATTTTTTAACAGCAGCCTGAACAGACTAAGAGTACTTAAAAAAGTTGAAGATCCAGGAATTGATCCTAAAACGAATTGTGCCTGTGTACTCCTTAGAAAATCTCTATATATCCCCACTGGAAAGTGTACCTCAAAGTTAAGACAGTAGTATAGACCAAAGACTGGAAGCATGGTCATGGCAGGTCTGGGTCAAGGTCATCTCCCTTTCTTTCAGTGTATTTGTTTTTATTGTTCAATAATACATGGCTTGTTCAGTAATACATGTCCTCAAGTCATTCTGGGTTTAGTTGGGTAAGTGACTGATACAGGGTCTGAGTCTCCTCATTTGTGAACTGGGGAATTTGAGTTTAGACGATCCCTAAAGTTGCTTCCAATTCAAAAACTGTGATTTTATGATATAATTATTTGTGTAGGCCACCCTTGATATTGGTAATGCATACAAATTGAGACCAGTTTCATCTCCTTTCCTTTTTTAAAAAATTAATTAATTTATTTATTTGAGAGAGACAGATAGCAACAGAGAGCACGAGCCAGGAGGAGAGGAGGGAGAAGCAGGCTCCTCACCGAGCAGGGAGCCCAGTGCGGGACCCGATGGGGGGCTTGAGCCCAGGACCCTGGGAGCATGACCTGAGCCCGACTGAGCCACGCAGGCGCCCCTCCTTTCCTTTTTTTAATGAAAGGTAAATCTGGTTAGTTTTTCTCTTCTATATTGTGATGTGTTGAAAATGATTATTTGATTGTTTGAACTCTATGGAGTAATTTTTGGACTGTGTTCTTAAAACATATTGATAAATAGGTCATCTTTCAAGATATTAAAAATTAAGTTATATTCCTTTTACATAAGAAATGCTGACAGATTTGCTAGTTTTTCATTTGCTCAAATACCACATATTTGGCTGTTGATTGTGGATGACACTTTGTTAGAAAACTGATGTTTTTAATTAACGATAACCCAGGCTCACGGCCTGTGTCCAGTTTGATGTTGTAGTGATTGTCATTTCTTTGAATTTTAAGACTCCCTCTTCTTCCCACCTACAAATACAATGAAAGAAACTGAAGAGTCCGAGCCAAGGAGTAAAGGGGAAAGCAAAAAGCAAAAAAAAAAAGTAATTCTTGTAGAGAGGAAAAAAATATTTTGATATCTGGGAGAAAGTGAAATAAAATGAAAAGACTTGTTGGCCAAAGACAAAAAATGTGAGAATGAGTACTAGATATTTACTGAATAACATAAAACATTCTGGAGACAAATAATTTTTTTAAAAATTAAGTAGGTTTTGGATATACAACTTTATAATTCAACATTGTATACACTACAAAGTGATCACCAAAAGTCTAATACCATCCATTATACAGTTGACTCCTTTCACCCGTTTTGCTTACTTCCATCTGGTAACCACTCATGTATTCTCTGTATCTATGAGTTTGTTTTTGTCTTGTTTTGTTTGTTCATTTGTTTTGATTTTTTAGATTTTATGTATGAGTGAAATCATACGGTATTTGTCTTTCTCTGTCTGACTTATTTTGCTTAGTGTAAATACCCTCAAGGTCAATCCATGTTGTCAAAAAATGGCAAGATTTCATTTTTTCATGGCTGAGTAGTAGTCCATTGTAAAAATATACCATGTCTTCTTTATCTATTCATCTATTAGCGGACACTTAGATTGCTTTAATATCTTAGCTATTGTAAATAATGGTGCAGTGAACATATGGGAGCATATAACTTTTTGAATTAGTGTTTTTATATTCTTTGGAAAAATACCCAGTAGAGTAGCTTGTGTTATATGGCAGTTCTATTCTTAATTTTTAGAGGAATGTTTTACATGGTGGCTTTACCAGTTTACAGTCCTGCCAACAGTGTACGAGGGTTCCCTTTTCTTCACATCTTTGTCAGCACTTGTTATTTCTTGTTTTTTTGACAATAGCCATTATCAGTGTTAGGTGATATTTTACTTTGGTTTTGATTTGCATTTTCCTAATAATTAGTGACGTTGAGCATATTTTCATGTGCCTGTTGCCCATCTGTATGTCTTCTTTGGCTAAATGTCTATTCAGATCCTCTGCCCCTTTTTAATCAAGTTTTTTTTTTTTTCTTTTTGAGTTGTATGAGTTCTTTATGTGTTTTGGATATTAACTCCTTATTGGTTATATGGTTTGCAGATATCTTCTCCTGTCAGTAGGTTGCCTTTTCGTTTTGATGATGGTTTCCTTTGCTGTGCAGAAGCTTTTTAGTTTGATGTAGTCCCATTTGTTTTATTTTTGCTTTTGTTTCCCTTGCCTTTGGAGTCAGATATATCACTTCAGTGTCAGAGAGCTTATAAACGTGAACACAGATGCAAAAACCCTCTTTTCTGTGTTTTCTTTTAGGAATTTTACAGTTTCAGGTCTTACATTCAAGTCTTTAATCAATTTTGAGTTAACTTTTGTGTATAGTATAAGACAGTAGTTGAGTTTCATTCTTTTGCACATGCTGTCCAGTTTTCCCTGAACCATTTATTGAAGAGACTATTCTTTCTCCATTGTATATCCTTGGCTCTTTTGTCATAGATTAATTGTTCATATATCTCTGGGTTTATTTCTGGGCTCTCAGTTCTGTTCCATTGATCTGTGTGTTTGTTTTTGTTCCAGTACCATACTGTTTTGATTACTAGCTTTGTAGTATAGTTTGAAATCAGGGAACATGATACCTCCAGCTTTGTTCTTTCTCAGGATTACTTGATTATTCATAATCTCTTATAGTTCTATACAAATTTTAGAATTATTTGTTCTAGTTCTATGCAGTATGCCATTAGAATTTTGATAGGGATTGCACTGAATCTATAGATTGTTTTGGGTAATGTGCACATTTTAACAATATTTTAATCCATGACCATGAAATATATTTCTGTTTATTTGTATTTTCTTCAGTTTCTTTCTTCAGTTTCTTTCTTCATTGTCTTATAGTTTTAGCTTTTTTGTGTAGTTTATGTAATTGTAGGTATTGTAGTTTACAGGTCTTTGCCTTTTTGTTAAATTTATTCATAGGTATTTTATTCTTTTTGATGCACTTGTAAATGGGATTGATTTCTGTATATTGATTTTCCATCTTGCAACTTTACTGAATTCATTTATTCTAACAGTTTTTTTTGGTGGAATCTTTAGGGTGTTCTGTATATTATATCACATCATCTGCTAATAGTGCCATTTTACTTAGTTCTTTACAATTTGGAAAGAATTTTTTATTTTTCTTGCCCAATTGCTGTGTCTTGGACTTCCAATATTATGTTCAATAAAAGTGGTAGAAGTGGGACATCCTTGTTTTTGTTCCTATTCTTAGAGGAAACACATTCAGCTTTTCATTATTGAGTATGATGTTACCTGTGGGTTTGTCATATATGGTCTATTTTATGCTGAGGTACGTTCCCTCTATCCCCACTTTGTTGAGAGTTTTTATTCCAAATGGATGTTGAATTTTGTCAAGTGTTTTTTTTTCAAGTGTTTTTTGTTTTTGTTTTTGCATAGATGATCATATGATTTTTATCTTTCATTTTGTTAATGTGATGTATCATGTTGATTGATTTGTGGATGTTGTACCATCCTTCCATCCCTGGAATAAATCCTGCATGATTGTGGTGGTGATGATCCTTTAAATGTTGCTGCATTCGGTTTGCTAATACTTTGTTGAAGGTTTTTGCATCTGTGTTCATTAAGGATATTGGTCATAATTTTCTTTTTCTGTGATGTCCATGTGTGGTTTTGGTATCAGGGTAATGCTGGCCTAAAACGTGTTCAAAAGCTCTCTGTCCTCTTTAGTTTTATGGAAGAGTTTGAGAAGGACAGGTATTAAATCTGCTTTAAATGTTTGGTAGAAATTGCCAGTGAAACTGGTTCTTGAGTTTTGTTTGTTGGGAATTCTTTGATATTGTTTCAGTCTTCTTACTAGTAATCAGTCTATTCAGATTTTCTATTTCTTCATGATAGTCTTGGAAGATTATATGTTTCTAGGAATTTGTCCATTTCTTCTAGGTTGTCCAGCTTGTTGGCATATAATTGTTCATAGTAATCTTTTATGATCCTTTGTATTTCTGTGGTATCAGTTGTAATTTCTCTTTCATTTCTGATTCTGTTTGAGCCCTCTATTTTTCTTGGTGAGTCTAGCTAGAGTTTGGCAATTTTGTTTATCTTTTCAAAGAACTAACTCTTAGTTTTGTTGAACTTTTCTACTGTTTTTTTGGTCTCTATTTCATTTGTTTTCTCTCTGATCTTTATTATTTCCTTTCTTTTACTAATTTTGGATTTTGTTCTTCTTTTCCTACTTCCTTTAAATATAAAGTTACATTGTTTGAGATTTTTCTTGTTTCTTGAGGTAGGCCTGTTATTGCTATGATTTTCCTCTTGGAACCACTTTTGCTGCATCCCATAGATTGTAGTATGTCCTATTACTGGTTTCATTTGTCTGTAGATACTTTTTTATTTTCCCTTTGATTTCTTCAGTGACCCATTGGTTGTTCAGTAGCATGCTGTTTAATTTCCACGTTTTTTGTTCTTTTCCATTTCTTGCTTGTAATTAATTTCCAGTTTCATACCATTGTCATCAGGAAAGATGCTTGATATGATTTCAGTTTTCTTGAATTTATTGAGACTTGTTTTGGGGCCCAACATGTGATTGTTTTGCAGAATGTTCCACATGCACTTGAGAAGAACATGTATTGTATTGCCTTGGATGGAACGTAATATATATATCTCATAAGTCAATGTGGTCTAATACGTTGTTTAAGGCCCATGTTTCCTTATTGTTTTTTTTTGTTTTTTGTTTTGTCTGGATGATCTATCCATCAATGAAAGTAGGGTATTAAAGTCTTCTCTATTATTGTATTGTGTTCAATTTCTCATGTTAGGTCTGTTAATATATGCTTTATGTTTTAGGTGCTCCCATGTTTTGGGTACATATACATTTATAAATGTTGTGTTTTCTTGCTGGATCAACCTCTTTATCGTTATGTAATGTCCTTTTTCTTTTATTACAATATTTATTTTAAAGTCTATTTTGTCTGATATGATTATAGCTACTCCAGCTCTCTTTCATTTTTGTTTGCATAGAATATCTTTTTCTGTGCCTTCACTTTCAGTCTATATGTGTTCTTACTTCTGATGTGAGTCTCTTGCAGGCAGCATATAGATGAATCTTTTTTTTTTTTAATCCATTCAACCTAATATATTTTGATTGGCAGATTTAGTCCATTTACATTTAAAGTAATTATTGATAAGCATGTACTCATTGCCTTTTTAAAATTGTTTTCTGGCTGTTTTTAAAAAATTCCTCTCTGTTCCTTTCTTCTTCTCTTGCTCTCTTGTGGTTTGATGTTATGTTTAGATTCCTTTCTCATTTCTTTTTTGTATTTACTCTAATTTTTTTTTCCTGTGATTACTGTAAGATTCACTTAAAATGTCCTATGTAAATAGTCCTTTTTTAAGTTGATAGCAGCTTGATTTTAAACACATTCCAAAGATTTACCTTTTTACTCCACCCCCCACGTATTATATTTTTGATGACCTATTTTTATTTTATGCTTTCCTTAACTCATTTTGATGACATCTTTTTATCTTATGCTTTCCTTACCTAATTTTTTGTAATTTTAGTTAATTATACTACTTTTGTCTTTTCACTTGCTTTGTAAATGATTTACCACCTTTGTTACATATTTACCTTTTAAAGTGAGATTTTTTTTTTTTCATATGTTTTCTTGTTATTAATGAGAACCATTTCTTTTTGGCTTAAAGAAGACCCTTATCATTTCTTGTAGGGCCAGTTTAGGGATGATGAATTCTTTTACCTTTTGCTTGTTTGGAAAGCTCTTAATCTCTCCTTCTATTCTGAATGATAACCTTGCTGGGTAGACAATTCTGGGTTAGAAATTTTTTTCTTTCAGCGCTTTGACTATGTTGTGCCACTGCCTTCTGGCAATAAAGTTTCTGCTGAAAAGTCTCCTGATAGCCTTATAGAGTTTCCTTTATATGTAACAAGTTGTTTTTCTGTTGCTGATATAGGCTTCTGTCCTTATTCTTAACTTTTACTATTTCAATTATAGTATTTCTTGGGGTGGATCTCATGAGGTTCATCTTATTGGGAGCTTTCTGGGCTTCCTTGACCTGGATATCTGATTCTTTCCCTAGATTAGTGGGAAATTTATTATTTTTCAAATAATTTTACTGGTCCTTTGTCTCTCTTTTCTTCTGGTATCCCTAAAATGTGAATGTTATTCCACTTTATATTGTTCCAAACATTCCTTGAGGCATTTTAACTTTTCTAAATTCTGTTTTGGTTTTACTGCTCTGAGGGAGTCTTTTGCTTTGTCTTTGATTTGTTCTTCTACTTCATCCAGTTTCCTGTTGAATCCCTCTATAGTGTTTTTCAGTTCAGTTATAACTTCTTTTTGGTACTTTCTTTTATTTTTTTTACCTTTTTGATGGAGTTCCCACTATGTTCATCCATGCTTCTCCTGAGTTCAGTGAGCATCTTTATGATCATTACTTTGAACTTTTTATCAGGTAAATGGCTTATGTCCATTTCATTTAGTTCTTTTTCTGAGGTTTTGTCTTGTTCTTTTGTTTGGAACATATTCCCCTCTCTCTTCATTTTGCCAACTCTCTGTGTTTGTTTCTATATATTAGGAATGCCAGCTACCTCTCCCAGTCTTGAAGGTGTGTGGTCATATGTAGGACATATCCTGTGGGGCCCAGAAGTGCAATCTCCCTTGGTCACCAGAGCCAGGAGCTAATGGGGTGTCCTCTATGTGGGCAGCATGTGCCGTCTTATTGCAGTGGGACCATGGCTGGGGCATGTTGGTGGGTGGGGCACATCTGCTGTGGCTCACTGATGGTTGAGATTGTCTCCTGACCTGATTGCAAATGCTGTGGCTCACTGGTCATAAGGCTGGCCCTCCACGTAGCTGTAGGGCATGTCAGTGACTGCTATGGTGAGTTGGTGTGTGGGGTTCTCAGTAGGGTGCACGTATTGACACCAGCAAGTTGGAGGGAGAATGCCAGAATGGCTGGTATTAATAAGGTAGGTTGAGACTGCAGAAATTACTCCCACCAGTCTTTCAGTTCCCAGGGAGAGTCCTTGCTGTTTTCTGACTTTCCAGCAGATACTTTAAAGTTAGTAAATGGGTTTAATTTACTTATGGTCTATGCACCTTTCAAACTGATAGTTTTTCACTGGTGTCCTGGTTGAGTGAGTCTCTGCAGAAGGACTTTAAGAGCACATTTTCTGTTCCCTATATTTTTATAGTTTTTCTGAATGTAATCCCCATTGATTTTCAAAGTCCAGTGTTTTGGGGTTTTTTTCCTCTTGTGTAGGATCTGAGTTGGTATGCTTTATGTGGAGCTTGAATCCCTTGCTCCTCAGGGAAAAGTTCTGTATGGTTGTTATCGTTCCCAGTTGTGACTGGCTGTAGCTGGGGGGGTGGTTGTTCCCTGGTCAGTCTGTTCTCTGCCTCTCTTTTCTATCTCAGTGCTGTCGTTTTATCCTTTGTTGTGGAGATTCTTTTTATTCGTTTTTCAGGTTCCTTTCAGAGAGAATTATTCCATATGCAAGTGTAGTTTTGTTGTATCTGTAGGAGGAGGTAAGTTCAGGATCTCAGTACACTGCTATCTTCAACCCAACCATAGAAACTGTTTATTACTAGAACTTTTTAGATTGGAAATTCTGTGTGCATAGGTAGTTTCTTTATTACCTGAGTTGGCAAAGCATCTTTTTATAAAGAGCCTAAGAAATTTCTCCTCTGAAAGGGTGCCAGGAACAATTGTGCTTCTTCTTTATAGTTGATTTGTGTTTAGCTTTTGGTCAAATTGATTCACGATTTGTTTGCCAGTTTGGGGTTGGCCATGAAAAAATATAGAGCTAGTTGGTGTCATTTTGTGTACTAACCTCTGTTTCCCATGCTTCTGTAATAGGTTACCACAAACTAAGTGGTATAAAAGAGCATAAATTTCCTGTATTACACTATTGGAGGGCACAATTCTGAAATTAGTTTCTCTGGGATAAGATCAAGGAACTGTCAAGGCTGATTACTTCTGGAGACTTTAAGGGGAGAATCTTTTTCCTTGCCTTTTCCAGCATCTAGAGGCTACCCTCATTCCTTGGCTCTTGGCTCCATATCACTCCCACCTCTGCTTTCAGTGTCACATTTTATTTTTATATTCTTCTGCTTATCTCCTTCCCTTGTAAGGACTCTTGTGATTACATTGGGCCACCTGGATAAAGACAATAATGTGTCATCCCCTGTCCCATGTCCCCCCCGCCCCCATCCTCAAGATTCTTAACTTCATCACATCTACAAAGTCTCTTTTGCCATGTAAGATAACATATTCGCAGGTTCTGGGGATTAGGACATCTCTCTTTGTTATGCTTTTTTCATCAATTTGCCTTGGGTTGTATTTTACAGTGCCTAATTGAATGAGTAAAGGTTAACCACCTTAAATATTCATGGAGCAGGTTGGAGGTGTTAAAAAAAAATCAATACAATAAAAGCAAGCATAATTCAGAAAATAATGGAGTTGGGGGACAGCTCTGGATTGTAGGTTTTTCCATCTGACTTTGGAATTTAAAGAATATTGAAGATTACTTTCAGTTCTTACTTTTTCCAGTACAAAATATGGTGATCTTGAGGATTCTGTGTAAATTTTGGAAAGTTCCGATTCAACCCATTTTAGGGTAAGCCCAGGTTTAATTCCCTGAGGGAATTAACCAAGTCCCTATATTCAGCCGTAAGTGGTCATAGAACACCCAGTTTTGTTTGTCCTGGATGTATAATTTTAGTACAGTTTGTGATTGCTTCAGACGTTGCCTAAAATTTTTTGAATCTAATACCAAACTTGACTCTCCTGCTTTAGGAGAGACATTAGAGTAAAGGAAAAACCACTTCTTTCTGTGACTCCACTATAGACCCTTAAGGCATTAGAAGTAAAATTAATTCTTTAGGGCATTGTTTCTTAAACTGCTGTTCTACATAATAGTCTTTCTTTTTGGTTTCTTTTTCTCTTCTTTTTTTTTTTTTAGAGAGAGAGTGCGTGTGAGCATGTATGTTGGGGGGAGGGGCAGAGGGAGAGGGAGAGAGAGAATCCCAAACAGTCTCCACACCCAGCATGAAGCCCGACTTGGGGCTTGATCTTAGGACCCTGACATCATGACCCGAGCTGAAATCAAGAGTCGGATGCTCAACTGACTGAGCCACCCAGGTGCCCCTCATAGTTTCTTTTTCATTGGCTTTATTGAGATATAATTCACATACCATAAATTCCTCTATTCCAGTTGTGCAATTCAGTATAGTTTAGTACATTCACAAAGTTGGACAACTGTCACCACAACCCAATTGTAGAACTTTTTCGTCACTCCAGAAAGAAACCCCATACCCATTAGTAGTCACTCTCATGTTTCTATCCCAGCTTTTCATTTATCCGTTTATCAATTGATGGACATTTGGATTGGTTTCACTTTTTGGCTATTATAAACAGTGCTATGAACATTTGTGTACATGTTTTCATATGAATGTGTGTTCTAATTTCTGTTGAGTATATACTGTAGTGGAATTTCTGGGTCATGTGGTAACTCTATGTTTAACCTTTTGTGGAACTGCCAAACTTTTCCAAAGTGATTACATCATTTCACATTCCTATCAGTGTATGATGGTTCTGATTTATCTACATCCTCATCAACACTTGTTATTATCCGACTGTTTGATTTTAACCATGACTAGTGGTTGTGAAGTGGTATCTCATTGTATTTTGGTTTGCATTTCCATTATGGTTAATAATACCTAGCATCTTTTCATGTGCTTTGTTGGCCATTTGTATATCTTTTTTAGGGAAACGTTCCATGTGACCTTCAGAAGAATATACTATGGTTGGGTGAAGTGTTCTATAGATGTCTGTTAGGTTTAGGTGGTTATTTAAGTCTTTTGCTTCCTTGATCTTCTGTCCAGTTATTCTATTTATTACTGAATGTGAGGTTTTGAAGTTTTATTAACATTAAAGTCTCTATTTCTCCCTTCACTTCTGTCATTTTTTGCTTCATGTACTTTGGTGCTCTGTTAGCTGCACATGTTAATAATTGTTATATCTTCCTCATGGATTGACCCTTTTATCATTATAAAATACCCTTCATTTTTCTAGTAACATTTTTTGTTTTAAAGCCTGTTTTCTGGGACACCTAGCTGGTTCAGTCAGTAGAACATGCAACTCTTGATCTCAGGGTTGTAAGTTCAAGACCCAGATTGGGTGTAGAGGTTACTTAAAAAATAAAATCTAAAAGAAAGTCTGTTTTCTCTGATATTAGTATAGTTATGCCACCTTTCTTGTTTTTGCATGTTTTCATGATACATCTTTTTCTTTTTCTTTCCATTTTATTTGTATCTTTGAATCTAAAGTATATCTTCTGTAGACTGTGTATAGATTTATTATTTTTTTATACAGTCTGATAATCTCAGCCTTTTGGTTGGATTGTTTATTCCACTCAAATTCAATGATGTTATCCATATACCATTGACCTTGAACTACATGGGTCCCCTTATAGGTGGTTTTTTTTTTTAAATAAATGTAGTATAGTATGTAGCTGTATTTTCTCTTCCTTTATGATTTTCTTAATAACCTTTTTTCTAGTTTACTTTATTACAAGAATACAGTATATAATACATAAAACATACAAAATATGTGTTAATTGTTTATGTTATCTATAAGGCTTTGGTCAACAGTAGGCTATTAGTACTTTAGTCTTTTGGGCGTCAAAAGTTATACACAGATTTTCAACTGCATGTGGTATCCCCTCCCTGCCATGTTGTTCAAGTGTCAACCATAATTAGATCTATTTTTGACACATTTGCTTTTTATTTATTTACTTTTATTCTCTGTATTGTCTTTTTTTGTTTCTCTTTTATTGCATTTTTTTTTGCCTTAAGTGAATATTTTTAAATATATCCTTTTAATTTCTTTAATGATGTTTTCACTATACTTTTTGAGTATTTTTATTAGTGGTTCTGTAGGCCTTACCATATATATCTTAACATATCAGAATCAGCTTCAGGTTTATACCAGATTAATTCCAGTGGTATATAGAAACATTAATTCTATATAGCTCTGTTCCCTTCTCCTCCCCACTTTTTGTATTATACATACTGCATCTTTTAATGTTACAGATCCAAAAATGCATTGTTATAGATACTACTTAACATATGTAGTAATTTCCTTGGCCTAATACAGCTTTGCTCCCACATACCTCATTTGTGCTGGTATTGGCAAATATATCACATATATCTTACATATTTGTATGTCCAGCCTAATGACATGTTATATAAGTAGTGCTTCATACAGTTGATATTTATGTCAGTTATGATAGGCAAGAAGAATATGCATTTATAATGACTTTTACTGGTGTTCTTTGTTTTTTTTTTTTTTATGTAGATTTGAATTACCTTCTGTGGTTACTTGCTTTCAGTCTTAAGAACTTACTTTCGTATTTTTTATAAGGTGGGTCTTCTAAGGAGCAAGTTATCACAGTTTTTGTTTATCTGGGAAAATTATGATTTCATCTTCAGTTTTGAAAGATAGCTTTGCTGGATATGAGATTCTTGGTTGGCAGATTTTCCTTTGAGCACTTTGAATGTGTTACCCACTCTCTTTTGGCCTCTCTTGTTTCTGCTGAGAAGTCTGGTATAGTTGATCTTGGATTTTTTTCCCCCAGTAAATTTGAGAAGGTTTAACCATTATTTCTTGAATGATTTTTTTTTTTTTTGGTTCCTTTCTATCCTCTCCTTCTGGTACACTCATTACAAGTATGTTGGTGCACTTAATGATGTCCCACATTTCTCTGAGGCTTTCTTCATTTTTCCTCATTCTTTTTTTCTCTCTGATATCTCTCTCTTGATCTATGTCGATCTTGAAGTTTGCTTATTCTTTCTTCTGTCAGTTCAAATCTATTGAAGCATCCTAATGAGATTTTTTTTCTTTTTTTCTGTTATTGTACTTTTAACTCCAGAATTTCCATTTGGTTCTTTTAATAATTTCTGTTTATTGATATTCCTTATTTGATGCGATATTGTCAGCATACCTTCCTTTACTTCTTTAATTATGGTTTCCTGTAGTTGTGAGAATATGTTCATAATTGTTATTTTGAAATCTTTTTCTGATAAATTCAACATCTGATTGTTCTCACAGGCAGCTTCTGTTGCCTTTTTTCCTGGTCTATGGGTCATACTTTCTTATTTGTTTGCATGCCTCCTCATACTTTTTTTTTTGTTGAAAATTGGACGTTTCATGTAATATACTGTAGCAGCCCTGGGCACTGGTTGTCCTCTGATGCCCCCTTTCAGGCCTTGTTGTATCATTTGCTTGTTTATTTCTTTATTAACTGAGTAGTCTGTTTCTCTTCCGACAGTATTAAGCCTCTGATATTGCTCCTCAGAAGCTTTGGGTATGTCCGTAGTCACTTTAGGATGACAGTGATACTGGTAGGGTTTTCCTCAACTCTTTCTCTGACCATACCCAACTGTTGAGCTCCACTGATTGCTGGATAATTACTGTATTGTTTTTAATAATGCTCTGAGATCTAAATTGCTCTATAAATGAATCCAGTCAAATTACGTCTTCTTTGAAGGAATTATTTCTGAGGTTAGTGTTTGATATTTGTTCCATCCCCAGGAGGGCTTCTCTGAACTTATTCCCAGTTCTCTCCTGCAAACTAGCTGGCCTGCAGTTTAGCATGTATCTTGAATCTCCTCCCAGATGCCTTTCACCACAGTCTTTACTGTTTTTGAGAGCACACTAGGCTTGAACTTCTCCACACCTTGTTACAAATGAAGTAAGTTCCTTTGGGTAGAGGTTAGAAGTCATCTGTTATGGCCTGCTTCCCCCTTCTGGCAAAGTCTCTGAGCCAGGGCTCTGGAGCTCGGGTGGTGACAATGAAAAGCTTCTCTTTGAGTGACATTCTTGCTCTAGTTGGTGAATGCTTGGTGGAGGTGCAGCAGCCTGAGGTCTACTCAGCTGCCACTTCTGGTGTGGAACCACCGCAGCAGGAATGGGCAGGGCCTCATGATTCTTGGTTTGACACACCCAAGTTAGAGCTGTCATACTCCTTTGGGACTTAGCCTCAGCAACAGGCAGCTGGAGGCAGTCCTGCTCCTCCCGGGAAGAAAGCCCCTCTGGCTATTAGCTGGAGGGAGAGGGAACTGTTCTGGCTGTTGCAGTGTGGAGTACTCTTGCTGAGCTGAGAGGAGAGAGGTAGGGAGTGTTCTTCGTTCAAATGCCTCAGACTCTTTCTTACCAAATTTGCATAGATTTTCTTGAATAGGTATTTTTTTCATTTGCTGTTTACCTTTGGGACCATTTCCAGAAGCTTTAAATAGTTGTTGTTTTAATAATTTTCACCAATTTTGCATGACAAAATTATGTGTGGACTAGTTTATTCTCAAAACTTTAATTAACCAAATGTTACAATTGCGCTTTTTAAGCTAGTGGACATTTGTCAAGATCTTTCCTCAGAATTAGTAGGCAAAATAAGTCATACTGCTTCTTTGACTTATTTATTTTTTTGAAATCCTACCCAAGTGGATGCAGTTAAACCTTTTAAAGATTGCCAGACCAAATACAGTTCTTGGGGCATAACAAGGAATGGGCAATAGTACTTTATTAAGACTTAGGGTAGGTACGTACATACATAATCAAGTTGTTACTTAAGATTACCTTGCCCCTAAATGAGTTGTCTTGAAGATGATGCAGGGAGGGTAAGAGAAAGACCAGGCTCCCTCTGAGAGGAAGAGGAGCATCTGTTAGAGGAAGGGTTTAAGGAAAAGTTGGCCCATGGAATTAATAATGCCACAGGCCATATGGTACTGTTAGAATTCTATCCTATAGTCTAAGTCAAGATGAGAACTTTTTTAAGAACAAACAAACCTAGCAACAAAAAACCTTCATATGTTAGATGTGAGAGATTGCCCCATGAAATTTTTAGTTGACATTGGAAATGCATATTATCTTGGGGGGAGAGTTAGGGGGAGAAGCAATAAGCTTTTGTATTTAATTTCCTGGTGGTTGAGGAGTTCACATACTAGACTTGGAAGCAGAAAATACCTCATAGTGCAACCAACAGGAATTATCCTGTTGGATAAACCAAGCATCTGGCTGTATGAAATTGGAGCTCAGAGAACTGATTAATTGTATTATATAGGGTGTGAGGGCTGTGGCTGCTGCCAGATGTAGTTGAGATCCATTCTTGCTTTTCTCACTCGGTTCCTGATATTTCTGTTCTTTATGCCCACAGTCTAGAGTAGTTTTGAATCTTGTGGGTCCAAAGTTGCTTATGCCACCATGGCCTTTTTAAATAGCCCTTTTTTTTTTTTTTTTTTGTGGGTGGGGGTGAGTGGGCCGGCCGAGATTTACAGCCAAATTGAGCAGGGAGCACAGAGTCCCTGTATATCCCATTTCTCCTCAGATGTACAACTCCCTCCACTATTGACATCCTGTACCAGAGTAGTGCATTTGTTACAATTGGTGAACCTACACTGACAAATCATAATCATCCAAAGTACATCATTTGCCTTAAGGTTGACTCTGGAGGTGTACCTCTGTGGGTTTAGACAAATGTATAATGACATGTATCTACCATTATCTTAACCAGTATCTTACAGACTGGTTTCACTGTCCTAAAAATCCTCTGTACTCTGCCTGTTCATCTACCACTCTTCTCAACCTCTGTGAGACTTTTGCTTTTATTTTTAAAATTACTTAAGGAATCAGTTCTGTTATAATTCCATTCCTGTGCTGAACTGTTGAATTACATGTACTTTGACCATAATATAGTTCAGAAAATTCCAATTATGTAAGGACTGCTGATACCTTCCTTTTATTCCCTTCTTCCCTTTCTTTCTCCAAATAATGGCATGTCAGGACCATATTGTGTAAAAGAGATGTTCTTTTATTTCTTGAGATTTCCTTGATGATCTGCTAATTGGAGATACTTGTGGACAATGATAAAATCTGATAATGCAACCTCAAGTAGTAAGGTTTTGCTCTAGCTCCGTAGAGCTAGAAGAAAATTTAAAAATGGTTCCTATTCTCTGTTTAGAGGTTATGGTCACTTCTTGCACAGAACTCAAACACAGAAATGACATGTTCTTGCTGTGTAGCCTTACCTAACAGAGCTATATAATTCTTGGGTACCTTAATGCACATGCTGATCAATTTCTCCCTGCTGCACCACTTTTGGAAGAATCTGCCCAGACTTTACTACCCATTGATCACCAATCATTACAGGATGAGCAGCTGATCTAGTAGCAGCCAGTCTAGAGACTCCATTGGCTGAATTGAGCCCATTGGATTCTCTTCCCTGAGAATGGGGACCTTGAGATCCTGAGTTAATTAGATGGTGATGAATCCTTGGGGTGAAAGATCATCTTGAGTTGTGACCAGGTTCTGAACTATCCCATAAACTTACATAACTTACACCATCTGCCAGCCAGGGGGAACGAAAAAGCCGTGAGTCAGTAGAGGAAGGGTAGTCTACAGAGAGGAGCTGACAGCAGAGGACACATGTGGAGACCCATGAGAAATGGTGGCAGGAGCTTCTAGTTCCAGTTTTCACTTGGTCCAGCTAACTTTGTTTTCTTTCCTTGAGTATCCGTGAGATTTTTTGTTGTAGCCTTTTCAGAATGCCTCCCTCCCCATTTAACTCAAGTTAGTTGTGTGGGGTTTTGTTCTACAACTGAGATACAGTGCCAGTAGTTAAGTAGATTCTCATAGAATTAAAAATCTTGAAGACTCTGGGTTGTAAGACACACAGAAAGATGGAAAACCAAGGTTTGATTATCAGTGCAAAATAAGGGTATGTGGGGTAGCCTTTTGTCGATGTTTCCTTTACCTGCTGGTGTTTATTAACTCATTCACCACCCTTCCCTTTTTTACGGAAAGAATGCCTATATCATTTCATCTTTTCTTAAAATGGTAAAAATGTCTGCTGTTTTCTCCCTCCTTAGTTATCCATTTTTCTTCAATTTCTTTATATAACCTCAGGTAGAATACTGAAGTAGGTGCTAGGAGACCTGGATTCTGTTCTTGCTGGAATTCCAACCAAATGGATGGTCTAAGGAAGGTACTTCATCCTTCCGCCACCCTATTACTATGAAGTGAAAGGGTTGGCCTGGATCATTGAGACGTCTACCTATAGTTCCTGTCTCCTTAAAGGAGACATTCACAGGCTGTGGGGCTTAGGACATGGACATATATTTTAGGGGCCACTGTTTAGCCTACTACAAATGAGATGGCATATTTGAAGCAATTTTTAAAACTTTTTGTTCCATAGGATATTCTTGACAAGACACGGCCATTCTTTATTTGAAGCTGTGTTAAAATACTATCTTATAGTGATTTACTTAGTGTGCTGTAGCATGAAAAGGTCATATAGTGACAGGGGAAAAAGCAATCATTGTCCAAAGTGGTGCATCTTTTTATAAGAGGTCTTATGGCAAGAAGCCATCACTTGAACTCTGTTTGCCTTCCACACTTCATCCTAAGGCTGGTTTCTTTGTGGTTGTGAGTTGGTTTCCAGCAGCGGCTAGAGCTCTTGTTTCCTTCTTCGTATCTGGTGAGGAGCCTTTTCCCAGTAGCTCTTGTATGAGAAGATAGAGTGTTTTAGCATGGGTGAGGGAGTATCATTTTGGGCCAGATAATTGTTGGTTGTTGGGGACTTTGTTGTGCTTATAGGATGTGTAGTGGCATGTTTGACTTCTCCCCACTGGATGCAAATAGCACTGTCTTCCCCAGTCCTGACAACCAAAAATGTCTTTGAACAATGTCATAGATCCCCTGTATGTCAAGATTGTCCCTGATTAAGAACCACCGCTTTAACCCAGTCAGAGCCCATTTTTGTCTCACCAAAATCTCACCAAAATCTGCTGGCTAGAAAATTTCAAGTCTTGTTAGGAAGGAATAAGGTAGAAAAATGGGTGCTGGAGAGGTAACTGCAAATATCTACTGCACCTGAAATTCTAATAAGGACCCAAAATGGGTCAAACCTGGCAGGCTTGCTAAATTTTTGCTAGATCCCTGTTAGTATATTCTAACATTATGGTCTTTTATGTTAGAAAACTAAAACCCAATATTACACTTCTGTAAAAAAAAATTCCATGGGGCTATGAATCTCAAGTTTTCTTTTTCTGCTTTATTAATGTCAAAAAGTCAGTTGCTCTTTAGCTTAGAATTTTTGTCCCTGCATAACTTCATTCTTTTTCAACAAGTCTCTTCCCTGAGGTTTTCACATTCAGTGGGATTTACCCTCCCTGTGACACTGCTTCTCTTGCCCCTTGCCATGGGGCATTAGGAAACACACAGTAGTACAAACTGCATTTAGCATTGCCATTTATGCACTAGAGAACTGTGATTGGAATTTTTCTAAGTGGTCATTTTTTTTCCCTTCTGAAGTAATTGAAATAGAATACAGGCGCATTTTGTTTTGAAGTTTCTGTGATTTACAAATGAACGAATCTATACTTTTATAGGCATCAGATGACTGGTATTTTGGGGGGTATGTGTTATTTCTTTCTTGATTGTGCTCTGTAGAGGATCCTTTCTCTGTTTTCATGCGAGTGCTCTGACTGTAATGGAAGCCCTGACTAGTACTAGATGAGAGGGTAGGCAACATGATTGGGAATAAACATAAGCTGCTGCTTTTTTTATCACAACTAAAGCATAGTAGTGGTTACACATACAATGGCTCATAAATAAAGTGCCCCCAGCAGACCAATAAAATATAACAAAGCTAAGTGATATACAAGCTAGAATTTATATGAATTGTTCAAGTGAGTCTGTGTTGGGGTTTTTGTCATTGGCAATACGTTGGTGCTTCACAAAAGCCATGAAGAGCTCTAGAAAGAACTCTATTTTTGTCCTGACTTTAGTTGTATTCTGTATGTATACAGCATAGGAGAAACAATCTACTCTATCCTAATTATTACTTATCCCATAAATTATCTTTCCCTACATGCCATTTTCTGTTTTACTAATAGATCATTTGACCTCAGCTTTGCTGGTATAGAACCTTTATGTTCATCTTAAATTCCTTCAGGGTGGGCTGGGGGGACTATATTATAATCATCTTTCAATGAGTTGAAAAAGCACAATTCCCCAGTCGAGCTTAAAATGAAAGACTTGAGTGAGTGACTTTATGAATATCCTTCCCAGAGCTTTTAAAACTACTACAGCTTCTCCCCCTTGAGTTTTCTCACCCCTTTGGAAAACAGGTAGGGGAAGAGATCTACAAGTAACAGTATTCACTAAGATAATTGAAGCTGCCTAGGAGGGAAGAGGACATTCAAGAGATAATTGAAGCTGCCTAGGAGGGAAGAGGACTACTAGCAAGATTTGGTTTGCTATGGTTATTAAAGCAAAAATGGGAGCAAGGAGAAGGCATGCTGCTTCTTTTTCAGGAGATCTTGGCAAGGGCCTAGTTTTAAAAGAGAAAGAGACAGCCAGTTAGGTTGAAATGATTTGAAGTCCATCCCTTCATAATCATATTTTTTGAAGCCAAGGTTAACAGTTGGGTTGGAGGTAGGTATACATAGCCCTTTTTTGACAAATGGACTAACTTCTCCCTTGGAACTATTTCAGTAGGTGGTGCTCTTGTGCCATAATATAGCATAGTTTTTAGAGAGGTTCTGAGACCACAGTGGGTAGTAGTAGAGCCTGTGTCCCTGTTGATCCTGTGGGTCACTGCCAGGTGCATCAGTTGGATAGCAGCATATGGGTGTTTTTGGTGAGAGGGTTTTGTTTTGTTTTTTTCTGGAAATGAGGTAAATTTAGGTCTTTACCTAAAGCTACCTGAGCTCTGCTTTCCAGGGGAACGTAACTGAGAGGTTTACTAACCTTTTAAAAAATTTCGTGGCTTGGGGTGCCTGGGTGGCTTAGTCAGTTAAACATCCGACTCTTGGTTTCATTTCAGGGCCTGATCTCATGGGTCGTAAGATCGAGCCTAGTTCCGGGCTACCCGCCCAGTGGGAGTCTGCTTGGATATTCTTTCCCTTTGTCCTTTCCCCCACTTGTGCGCTCTCTCTCTCAAATAAAATTTTAAAAAAAAATGTTGTGGCTCTAGTTTTTATCTAAACACTTGTGATGTGTGTTGTGTGTTACCAGTTTTCTATGACCATTCTTTTTTAAGATTTTATTTATTTACTTTTTTGAGAGAGAGAGCACAAGCAGGGAGAAGGGGCAAAGGGAGAGGGAGAAGCAGACTCCCCACTGAGCAGGGAGCCTGATGCGGGGCTCAATCCCAGGACCCTGAGACCATGACCTGAGCCAAAGGCAGACGCTCAAGCAACTGAGCCACCCAGGCACCCCTATGACCATTCTTTTTTATTGTAAATCATCAGTGAACCTCCAAATCAAGTTCCTTTCCAGATAACTCAGGCTATCATTCTGGTTTCTTTGTTTTCCTTTCCTTTAGCTTCGGAGAAGATGGAGTAGAATAAAATAAATATATGGGAGAGAAACTTGTAAATGATGAAGGAATATAGATGAAAAACATTGAGTTCATGCAATATCCAGTAATAACTACAGCTGACAGTGAACCCAGTTGGCATCAGCCCTTTGCCTCACTTCTTTTGCTGTATATTGAGTTCTTTGGTTCAGAGTTGGTTGTGAAGTCATGATGGTAAACAAGGCATCCAATAAAGTCCACGTTTGGTGCTGCTGGCAGACATGTAGTAGGGAAGGAAGAGAAATTTAAATCCAGACTGAGTATCCATTCCAAGCAGGACAAATTGCTTTTTGCCAGAAGTTGCCAAAAACATTTACGGGTCTGTTTTCTCTGGAAGTTTCTTGGGATTGTCTCTACAGTGAAAGACAGTTGGTTCACTTTGTATTCACCAACTACTAAGGAAGAGGCAAATGCTTGCCAGACTCTGCATCAGCTGGGTGTGCTGATCTGAGCAGCTGATTCCTGTTGGCTCCCCATGCTATCAGGTATCAGTGAGCTTAGCTGGTCTTGGCTACAGCACTGGCAGCCCCCCTCTTGAAATTTGTGACCCAGAGATCCAGTGGATGTTCAGGGCACTCTCTGGTGGCTTTTGAATTTTTCTTTTTATAATTCATACTTTATTTTGTGTAGATTTGTTTATTGTCTTATCTGCTTTTGTTTTTTTTAATTATCTTTCTTAGTATTCAGAATACACTTTCTTTTTTTTCCACAGGGCTTGAACTCATGACCCTGAGCTCAAGACCTGAGTTGAGATCAAGAGTTGGATGCTTGACTGACTGAGCCACCCGGGTGCCCCCAGCATATACTTTTAATCTCAGAACTCAAGTATTTCTTGAACATTCTTAGCTCAGCTTCTCTTCCATTTTCTTTACTTTCTTTTGCTGTGATACCTCCTAGATGTTTGTGAAGCTATCACTCAGGTTTCTTAAATGCTTTTCTTCTTTTTTTCTGGGCTACATTCTGAGTGAATTCCTTATTAATATTATCTTCAGATTTACCAGTTCTTTCTTCAGTTCTGTCCAGTCTGAAGTATTTTGTGTGCTGAGTTTTAAACTTTAATGACTGTATTCTTCATCCATGTAATTTCTAAATGATTCTTTTTTAACCATCTCTTGTTTTAATTCTGCCCTTTTTGTTTTATAATTTTTAATTCTTTTTCAATTAGCTTTTTAAAAGCATCTTAAATATGCTTATTTTGTTGGACTGTTTTGTAGTATTAATTTCATCTGAAGTGAATTAATGCTCTGATGACTGATTCTGTTGCCTTTATTGGCATTAGATTTCTTTATGTACTTAGAACTTTGGTTGAATGACATGTTTTAAATGAGGTCTATTTTGTATTGTTTTCATTCGTTTACTCATTTTCCACCTCTTTTCCTCTTTGCTCATTCTTTGTAGCTATTTTAGAGTTGTCTTGGGTGGCTTCCATGGAGCCCCAGTCTAGAACCACAGTGGTAGTTTATACTTGGGCAATCACAGGCGGTCTTATTGAGTTACTGAACGCTGGCTGGCCCGTGTCCTCCTTCCTCCCTACGCCACAGCTCTGTATGAAACAAGGAGCTGCCAGCCTTGTTTCAGAAATGGGGGGCCTCCTCCAGTTATCATGTTGACCGTGCTGTCACACAGCGATGCTAGGTCTGACTCTGTCTTTTGTGGATTATGTTTAGCCTCAAAACTTTGTAGGACTCATACTTCCAGTTTCGGTTCCTGGATCCTGAGCTTAGGAGGCTCAAGGCTTTAATTTCGAGGGCTTCCCTCTTTGAGTTTCTGCCCCATACCTATTTCACAGAAATGTTTCTATTATTTTTGAGCTTGCCTGCATCTTTTTGGTTTTCTCTTCTTATGTTTCCCCTCTCATTGCTCTATGTTTGGAGTAGAGAGGTTCCATCAAAGTGAATTTACTGTGCCATCTTAACTGGAAGTCATGTGGGCTGGGGTTTAAAGGAAATAAAGTGAGATATTTGGTTTTACATAGTACTAAATGCTAACCACAAAAATGCTTTTTTGTGTGAGTTCAGTGACCCATAGCATACAGTTATTTAAACTCCTCCTTCAGAGGCTTGTAGCCCCAAGAAGAAGAGTGGGATTAAGCAGGTGGGATTTATTAAGATTCCATGGTTCTCTACAAGGATTTCACCTTTTATTTTTCATTTTGATGGTAATTTAAAAATTCAGTTGTTTCCAAACACTTAAATGCCCACAATTCTAGCTAGTGTCTTCAGATGTCAGAGCCTGCGGTTCTGTTTGTATTGGCGCCAAGTAGCACTCCTTTTAGATATTGCAAATGAACAGAGGTGAAAATGCAAATCATATATTTGAGCTGAGTGAGAGATTGCTGTTTCACAGTAGTTTAAAAAGAGAAAAGGGTAAATTTAGCCATCCCCACATATGGTAGCAAATGACAGAAGCTGCTGGTAGTTTTTGGTAGACAGTACCAAATTTACATGACCAGTCCAAGTGAGATTTAGTAACCTGTCCTCGATCACATTGAATTCATTTTGTTGATTGAAATTTTATTCAGTTTGTAGATTTGTTGGTATTTGTGCATGTAAAAATTTTGTAGATGAATAAGAGTTATAAGCATAATGGTTTTACTGGTTTTGTACTTGTTAGTATTTAACAGGTTAAAAATGGTTTTAGATGGCTCTGAGAGCCCTCAGCAGTTTTTTCTTCAAGTTTGAGAGACATGGATCAAAGGGTAGCTTAACTCTTCCTGTGCAGTGTAGTAGCATCCTGTGTTTGGTTTTTATGTTTTTGCCTGGCTCACTCCTGCTCATACTTCATGCTTTTACTCAGCATAGGCATCCTTTCTCTCTGGAAGTGTCTGACACCCCCGTGCTGGGTGAGGTGCCCCTTCTTAGTGCTCCCTGCAGCACCTTCTGTTTGCTTTTTCCCAGCCCTTCCCACAGGGGATTGTGTTGTTTCTGTTTATAGATCCTGATTTTCTCATTAACCACAGGTTGCTTGAGAGCAAGGAACACACTGCCATCTTTTTACTTAGAGTGTTTTTGAGAGTTTCTGTCATAAAGTGTAGGCTCCCAATAAATGTGTGGGATTTTTTGTTTCTGTTTATTTAGTAATAAATTGTGAGTGGAACCAAGGGTAGAAAGAGGCAGAAATAACTTGGAGGCAAATCAGTGACAAAGGTAAGATTTCTAATATTTTAATATCTAGTGTGCTCCTCAGCCCATTTTTCAAACTTTTGGTCTCACCAAAAATCACAATCTTACTCTAAGATAAGAGAATTAAGGACAAGAATGCAAGGAAAGTAACCACTATTTCTAACAGAATGTATGTGGGAAGACTGGTATTTTTTTGAGCCTCAGTGGTTGCTCTTTGGTGCTCTGACAGATAACAAGGTCAGGGGGCTCTTTCTTAGTAGCTCCAAAAGCAAGCACTATCACAAAGGGATGCTTCTGCTTGGAAGCTAGGTCCAGAGAGCAGTTCTTTTCTCCACACACCTGGGGCCATGGGCCGGAGAATGGAGCCCCATAAATCCTTAGACAGAGTTATCTGCTAGATTAAATTTCCTTAATTCTTTGCAAAGTCATCTGAAGAGTGTGTTCACTCTGCACCTGGATTGCAGTTGCTTCCTCTGATTCCTTAGACCTAGATTTTGTTTACGATTGAGGTTTGTTTGAAATTATCTGTAGATTTCATGTCTGTGTTTTTTATTAGACTATCTCCAAGGAGAAATGCTGCTGACTCAATAGAGAAAAAGCCAGCTCCTCCTAGTGGAACTTTCCTTAAAACCTCATTGTTTTTTTTTTGGGGGGGGGGGAATATAATTTCTTTCTTAAGCACTTTATGTGGAAACAAGAATATTTTATTGTGACTTTTTAAAAAAGTCACAAACACAGGGACAAATTGACCAGTCTTACTTAAAATAACGAAGCAAAGAAATATTACTTTTTAGTAAATTAAAAATACTGGTATCAGGCTTTCAGTAAGGCAGAGGTGGTGTGTTGTCAACCTTAAGCATGGTTGGACATAAATTTCTTAATTTTATTTTTGATTATATTCCTAGAGGTTTTAATTCTCTCTCTCTCTCTCTTCCTCTTTTGAAATAGGCTCCACACCCAATGTGGCTTGAACTCACAACCCTGAGATTAAGAGTCACACGCTCTACTGACTGAGCCAGCCAGGCGCCCTTAAATATTTTCTGATAAGGCCATTGTGCCCCTAGTTGATGACATTAATTGGAGGCTAGGTATTTAATTTGTCTTTTTCTTCTCTCATAAAGTGTGTTTTGTAGCATTCTGTCCTTAAACCTCTGTTTGGTGCTTATTTCATGGGAGAAGTGACTTCAGTTGACTCATGCTCAAGGGAAATGAAAAAAATAATAGTGCTTTTTATCATAGGTTGCCATTTTGGTCATGGGCCATATTTGGCATGTATAGACTTACCTCTCCTACGTGTGGCCTAGAGATGGAATAGACCAAAGGAAAGCAATTTCTAACTTTCCTGGCCCCTGACAAGTATGATACATCCATTTTGAGACTGTGAGGTTTTTAATGAACTTTGAAATGTTGACAATCTGGGAGCTTCATGTCTATCAACACAAAATCAGTTCAAATTTTGTCTGTCTTAGTCTCTCCTCTACAGCAGCCTTAGTGGATTTGTTTATTTATGTATCACACATTTGTTCAACAAATATTTATTGAGTTTCTATGTGCCAGCTACTGTGCACAGCAGTGGTGTCAGAATGTGCTTAGCAAACTAGGTCCTGAGGACATGTGCCAGTTATATGTGTTTGACTGCAGGTAACAGAAAAGCCAATAAAAGGTGGCTTAATCCCAAAGGAAAATTCAGAGTAGGATGGCTACTTAATTGCCTCAACTATGCTAGTGAGAGGACCCAGGTTCATCTTTCTGCTCTGCTCTTTGTAGGTTTTTGGCCAGTCCTCTCAGGCGTATTTACTGCTGGATCCCAAGGCAGCCACTGCTATTCTAAGCATCACATGAAGACTATAATATCTAATATAAAAAAATGTGAATTTATTTTAGATTGAGAAAGACTCTATCAGAAACCTTCCAGCCAAAGCTCAGTTGTCATTGTCCCAAGTAGCATAACGCTGGCCATTCCTACAGTTGGTAAGAGGGCAAATGGAAATACCGTGACTGGTCTACACCAGCCATTCTCAAAACGTGGCTCAAGAACCCTTGGGTATCCCTGATTCCCTTTCACAAGGATCATAAGGGCAAAACTATTTTCATAATAATGCTAAGACATTATATACATCATCCACTCTCATTTTCTCTGTAATCTATAGTGGAGTCAAAGATTACATGATGTATGATGGTATCATTGCTCTGGCAGCTAATGGAATGTGTGTGTGTATATTTTTGGGTCTTACATTTTTTTCAGGTTTAATTTCTAATGTGGTAAATACAAATATAACCCCGTTTTATTATAAATATATATATAAATATTATATTACATAAATATAAATATATAAATATAACCACATAAACAAAACCTCTCGGTAATATCTTTAGTAATGTTTAAGAATATAAAGGGTCCTGAAAATGTTTCCGATTTCCTGGTCTCCATTAATCAAGATGTTCACCCGTGGCATTGGAACACATCCCAGCTTCCCCAAGACTCATGGCTGTGAGATTCCTGGATGAACTGATTCTGTTAACAAAGAAGCAGCAGAAGGGTTAGGGCTGTCAAGTAGACAGTTCTGAGGAGGAGTTCTGTTCTGAAGAGGGGGCCTTGGACAGGAGGACATAGCAGGGACATAGCACATACTTCAGGCTTTGTCTCTGCTTTGACCAGAGCCATGCTCAAGTCTGTCCTTATTTTGTTTTTAAATGTAGTACAAGTATACATAAACATACAACTTATCATTTTAACTATTTTTTAAATGTACAATTCAGCAGCATTGATTATATTTACAATGTTGTACCACCTTCACCACCATCCATCTCCAGAACTTTTTCATCTTCCCAAACTGAAACACTGTACCCTTTAAATAATAATTCTCCACCCAGTCCCTGACAACCACTATTCTATTTTCTGCTTCTATGAGTTTGACTACTCTGGGTATCTCCTATAAGGGCAATGATATAATACTTGTCCTTTTGTGTCTGGCTTATTTCTCTTAGCATAATGTTGTCAAGGCTCGTCCATGTATGTATCAGAATTTCCTTCCTTTTAAGACTGATAATACTCCATTGTATGTATATATCCATTTTGTGTATTTACTCATCTCTCAATGGACATTTGTGTTATTGCCACCCTTTGACTATTGTAAATAATGCCGTTATGAACATGGGTGTACAAATATCCATTTACTTTCCTACTTTGAATTCTTTTGGTATATATGTAGAAGTGGAATTGCTGGGTCATATGATAATTCAATGTTTAATTTTTTAGGACCCATCATACTGTTTTCCACAGCAGCTACGCTATTTAGTATTCCCACCAGCAATGCTGGGTTCCAATTTTTCTGTATCTTCACCAACACTTGCTGTTTTTTGTGTTTTTAAACAATAGTCACCCTCATGGGTGTAAAGTAGTATGTCATTGTGGTTTTGATTTCCATAATGATTAGTGATGTTGAGCATCTTTTCATGTGTTTTTTGGCCATTTGTATATCTTTGAGAGAGATCTATTCAAGTCCTTTGTCCATTTTTTAAAAACTGGGGTTTTCTTTCTTTCTTTCTTTCTTTCTTTCTTTCTTTCTTTCTTTCTTTCTTTCTTTCTTTCATTGAGTTGTGGGAGTTCTTCATATATTCTGGATATTAATCCCTTATTTGATACATGATTTGCACAGGTCTGTCCCTTTTATGTGTTGAACTTTTATACAAGGTTTCATTTTACTAAACAATTTTTTAAAGAGCTTTAAAGTTCTATATCACTGTTGTCATTGTTGTCACTTTTGTGACTTCATCCTAGATGTTTACCCACTGTACTGGTTTAGAAGATACAGATGGTAGGAGCTTGGTAATTACTTTAGTGCTCACAATTAAATTATAATAACTACTTTTGAATTTCTCACACTATTCAAAATGTAGCCCTGGCTACTCTTATTTGCATACTTGGCCTTATAGATTACCAACTCTTTGCCATGAAAGAAAACAATGATGATTAAAATGAAATGATTTTTAGAATATTTTTCCTTTATATCTGTGGCAATTGTAGCCTTTGACAGGACTTTAAAGGCACCAGATTCCTCATCATATCAGCTGAGTAAGGATTCTTTTTAGATTTTTTCAGAAAATCTAAAAACAGTTGAGTTCTAAGTTGTCTCTAGATGGGACAGCCCTTTTGAGATAGCGAATTGCCTTTCAACAGCAATACTAATGGAGGATCAGAAAATTGTAAGTTAAATTATAGAAGGGATTTTCCATCCTGAAACTTTATAGATTAAGAGAGGGTAATACTGTCACATAATGTTAAATGAGAGGCTGGAATTGCTGGCTCATGCCATTCCTGGTCACTCCCAGTGCTGTGATAGACAGAACATCCTGCGTGCTCCTGCCTGGGGCTGCAGGATTTACTCTTTGAAGTCAGGGCTGCTTAAATACTCAGGTGTGAACATGGAACTTTGGGAACCCACCTTGCTTTCTAAAAGATAATTTGAGAACCATTGGTCTGGGGGCTGTCCCTTGCCAGGTTCTTAACACTTGGTATCTAAATTAAGGGAAATGCTTTTGTTTGTTTTTTTAATAAATTAGGATACTTTGCCCCAGCCTGTCACCTACTTGTTTCTTTCCTCTTCATCATCTTTCTTCAGACACTGCTCAAGTGTTGTGATGCTTTTCTTTCCTTCATTACTTCTCATGAGTTGTGCTTGGTAAACACCATATTCTTTGTGAAGCACATTTCCATTAAGTTTTTGAATATATCCTTTACCCAGAGAACAGATATCACCAGAATGGGGAACCTTTTAGCGCTGAAGCATTACCTCTTCTTCACCTGCTGTATTTTGAATCCAGGCCGTTATCTTGGCGACTCACATTGTGAACCCTCATGAATAATGGTGTATCTTTGTGCCGTGGTGATTTGAGTTAATAAAATAGTACTTTGCAAGTAGTGGAGTCATTTTCAAGCAGTTTATAAATGAGAAAAGAGGGGGAGACAGTGATCCAAAGCAGACACCATTTTTTAAAAAGGTTATTTATTTATTTATTTGAGAGAGAGAGAGAGAGAGCAGAGTGAGCAAGAACATAGTGTGGGGGCGGGCAGAGGGAGAGAGAAAAGCAGGCTTCCAGCTGAACAGGGAGCCCGAGGTGGGGCTCGATCCCAGGACCCTGGGATCATGACCTGAGCTGAAGTCAGACATTAACTGACTGAGCCACCCAGGCGCCCCCAATGCGGACACCATTTTGAACCAGCCCTGTTTCAGTATCTGATGTTTGCTAGCTCTGATGGCTGGATTCCCTTGCTACTTTATCCCTCTTCCTTCTGCCTCCTTCTTCTGTAGGATCTCCTCTAATAGCAAAAGACAGGGACATGAACAAGTACATGGGGATCCTTTACTAGACAGTCATTTGCATTTGGGTGTCTAGCTCTCTCTGCTCACAGGACATTTCTTTTGTCTCTTCTATATGGCAATTTCTGAAGGTCATTTTATTTTCTCCTGGAAATATATAGTGAGGAGACTAAGAACTTTTGTTGTTTTTAGTCTGTATATGTGGAGAAGGTGAAATCATGGTTTTGATTCTTTAGGACTGGGTAAATGTGCCAAAAGAGAAATAACTCAAGAAATGGAAAATGAGGATTTCCTTCCAACTTTCTGTGCCATTTGCTTTTGCCACATAAGCATATACAGTTTGTGTACAAAATACTTGTTAAAACCCTGAGTTCTAAGGAAGTGATGTCATTGGCATCCACCTTTCTTTTATGCTCTCAAAAGATGCTAAACATTATTTCTCTGGTTGCTCCAATGAAATGAATATGGGCATAGACATCCATGTGAGGGCATGCACACTAAGCAGACTCATGAGAAAGTAAAAAATTTACGTTGGAATTTGATATTCTTGATTTACATCAAGAATTTGATATCAATCAAAAGATGTAAAGTCAGATCTCAGTTGTCTAGTAAGTGTGCAGATTAACTGGGATACAAAAATTAATGATTTGTGAAAAAAGTTGAAATCACCGTGAATCTGCAGAATCCTCTCTTTTATGAGGCATGGATTCTGTTTTAGCTGCATGGACACAGCCTCATTTTTCTCTGCTTGAACATGGACCTCTCACTGGTTACCCTCCTCTGAGAGATGAATTGGATGTCTCTTCCACCTTATGACAATGGCCCTCTCAGGGCAAAGCAGTAGCCACATAGCTATGGGGAAGTGAGGGTGGGTAGAGAAGGCTGTGGATTTTCTCCTCCTGAGAGCCAAGACTAGGAAAAATGGAGCCATTATTTGAGGATGGGAAGGAGAAAGAGAAAACAAGCACTAGGATTGTATCTCTGGCCAATTCTGATAGTTGTAATATTTTCAGAGAACTCAGCTAAAAAATAGAAGATACTCTTTCAATACTTTAAAATTTTTATTGTATTCATCAGATACTTTAATGATTAGCATTTATAAGCTATAACATTTTTTCTTTTTTTCCTTTGGAGTAATATCTGTATGGTAAATGTATATTTAGAAGTTTTTTTTTTTTTTTTTTTTTTTAAAGATTTTATTTATTTATTTGACAGAGAGAGACATAGTGAGAGCAGGAACACAAGCAGGGGGAGTGGGAGAGGGAGAAGCAGGCTTCCCGCGGAGCAGGGAGCCCGATGTGGGACTCGATCCCAGGACCCCGGGATCATGACCTGAGCCGAAGGCAGACGCTTAACGACTGAGCCACCCAGGCGCCCAATGTATATTTAGAAGTTAAAGATTTTTTTTTTCTTTTGTAATGGAAAGTAACACATATAGAAAAGCACATAAACATGACTCACGGTTTTATAAATTTTTAAAATGTTAATACACATGTTACTGGCATCCAGGCCAAGAAATAGAATATTGCCAGCATATTGATTGCCATTTACATATACCTTCCCCATAGTACTTCTTTTCTTCCTCTAAAGGTAATAGAATTCCTGACTTTTCAGGGTAACCACTGCAGTTTAGTTTTACCTGATTTTGAACTTTGTGTAAATGAATCATATCTTATATATTATGGGTTGGTTTCTTTTTCTCAACATTATGATTGAAAATTCATCTCTATGCCTGTAGGTATTTTCACTGCTGTATAGTATTCCTTTGTATGAATATATCACATTTAATTTATTCATTCTACTCTTTTTTTTGGCATTTGGGTTCTTTTCAGTTTGGGTCTATTATGAACAGTGCTGCTATGAACATTCTGCTGGTGTACATAAACAATAAGCTTGGAGTATTCTTTGAGGGAGAGTTTTTAATTTGTGGATTTTTGCATGATTATGATTTACTGAGAGGGATGTGTGAAAATTCCCAGTATGATTGGGATTGATTATTTCTTTTTGTAGGTATGTCAATTTCTGTGTTATATTTTGAGCTTTATAGTTTGTTTTACATTTCTGTGTTACTGGAGCATACAAATTTAGAATTGTTTAATCTTCTTGGTGAATTGAACACTTTGTCATTACTAAGTGACCCTTTTTACCTCTGGTAATGCTTTTTGTCCCAAAGTGTATTTGAGTTGGTACAGTTTATTGGATTCCTTTGGTTAGGTTTGCATGGTTTTTCTTTTCCTATTCTTTCAGCCTCTCTGAATTACTGTATTTTTATGTTTTAGATGTATCTTTTGTAACAACATACAGTTTTTTTAAATTAAAAACTGATAGCGTTATCTACAATAGCCAAATTATGGAAACAGCCCAAGTGTCCATTGATTGATGAATGGATAAAGAAGATGTGGTGTGTACACACACACACACACACACACACACACACACACACACACACACACACAGGAATATTACTCAGCCATGAAAAAGGATGAAATATTGCCATTTGCGACAGCATGGATGGAGCTAGAGAGTATTATGCTAAGTGAAATAAGTCAGTCAAAGAAAGACATACCATATGATTTCACTTGTATGTGTAATTTAAGAAACAAAACAAATGAGCACAAAGGGGAAAAAAAGAGAAAGGGCAAACCAAGAAACAGACTCTTAACTACAGAGAACAAACTGATAGTTACCAGAGACGGGGGGTGGGTGAAATAGGTGATGGGGATTAAGGACTGCACTTGTGTTGGGCACCAGGTGATTTATGGATATGTTGAATCACTATATTGTACACCTGAAACTATTATTACACTGTTTGTTAAGTAACTGGAATTTAAATAAAAACTTAAAAAATAAATAATAAATAAAAAACTAAAAAACCTGATAATCTTTGGGTTTTACTTAGAAATTTAAGCCATTTATATATCATATAATTACTGATATATTTGAGTTTAAATCTACCATCTCACTCTGTGCTTTTTTAAAATCTTGTCCATACTATATTCCCTTTTTCTCTTCATTCTTCCCCTTTTGGGGTGGTTTTTTGAATTGTAAATTTTTCTCTTCTGATAACTTGGAAATTATATACTACCTGTTGATATTCTATTAGTGGATATCCTAGAAATCACAGTACGTATTCTTGAATTATTAAAACCTAATGTTAACACTTTTATCTTCATTCTCCTGGAAAATGCAGACTTTAGAACTCTTTGACTCTATTTTTCTTATATACTATTGTTTTTATATATCTTAATTTCTGTATATATTTAAAACCCCAATGATATTATTCTTATTTTATATCATAAATGTTAATTTAATTTTTTCCATGTATCTACCATTTTTGTTATTTTTCATTTCTTCTTGTGCCTCCAGAATTCTGTCTGGGATCATTTTTTGTCTGAGAGCAGGCTTACTGGTGGCAGATTCTCTCATGGGTCAGATGTTTATTTCACTTTATCTTAAATATTTTAGGTGGGTATAGTATTCTGGGTTGGCCCTTTTTTCTCTTTTATTGTATTGAAGGTATGTTTTCTAGCCATCTTGCTGTATTTTTTTAATATCTTATCCATTCTTCTGTATATTCCATTATTTTTATTTTCCATGTTGAATTCTGGGTAGTTTCTTCTGCTATATCTTCTAAGTTCACTAATTCTGTTTTCAGCTGGGTCTGATCAGCTGTTAAACCCATCTGTTGAATTCTTAATTTCAGCTAGTTTTTTTTTTTTTTCAGTTTTAGAATTTCTACCATATTCTTTGTTTTGTTTTTTTGTTCTTGTCTGTTGTTTTGGAGTTCTTCTTCATGTGTTCTTTTCTTCCTGTGTGCTTGATTGTCTTCATTATGTAATTTTTATTGTATTTGAAAAATTATTTTTAGAAATAGAAACCTACGATGATGTTGTTTTCCTTCAGAGAGGATTTTTGTTTGTATCTTCCAGGCACCTGGCAGCAGACTTAGAAACCAGGGACCACCTTAATTTAGTTTTAATTTCGTAGTTAGGCGTGGTATATGCAGGCTGGTTCACTTCTGTTTCACCCATCCTCCCAGGGTGTACCCTTATAGGCCTCAACCCTAAGTGTGGGGTGGTTTACCAGGCCCTCACTTTGGTAGGGCTGGCCTCCTACTATTATTCTCTGGCAAGGTTATCAAAAGAGGATTTTTGTTTTTTTTAAGATGTATTTATTAATTTTGGAGTGGGGGGGAGGGGCAGAAGGAGAGGGGGAGAGAGAGAATCCCAAGCAGACTCCCCGCTGAGCATGGAGCCCAATGTGGGACTCAGTCTCTTGACCCTGAGATCATGACTTGAGCCGAAATCAAGAGTCAGACGCTCAACTGGCTGAGCCACTCAGGCACCCCAAAAGAGCTTTTTTAACCTTTGCCTTTTAACTGCATCTTCAGGATCAGAAATGCATCCCTAGGCCTGTGTAACCCATGTGCCAGGATCTTTCTCTATAATTTGACACTGTCTTTCTGATTCCTTGATGATTTTTAAATTATGTTTTTGTATTCCATGCTCAGTAGGTAGGTTGGTCTCAATTGTATAGTCTACCATTACCTGAAGTAGGACTGAAATTGGATGCAATTTTAATTAAGTATGTTTACACTAAATATATTATGTACCATACTTTTGTTTACCTCACCTATCCTGGTTAATCAAGAGAATTTATGATAGACTTCTACTTCCAGCTATTTACAGTGCCTAGAAGAGCCAGATAAAACATCTTTTGAAGCCATTGAAGTCAGTACTCAAGGGGTTAAGCCCCTGGCGTGAAAGGAAGTGCAGAGTACTGAACAGATTCTTTAGCAGCTTTTCACCCTCAGGGCATTGCCATTTCTTGAGAAGCTGGGAGAGACTGAGAACCTGCAAGAGGGGGTCAGAGAAGTTAGCAACTCTTCTGGCAATTTCACAGGGTTAGAGAGACATACATTGGATTTCCATAGGAAAAGATTGTTATTCTTACTACCTAAAACTGTACAGCTTTGATATGTCAAGAAACATCATAAAAATGCAGGAGAATGGATAAAATAGGAAAATCACTGTTTTTCAACCCCTAATGGATCTAAAATGATCATCAATTCAGAAGACCATTCAGGAAAGGGTTGATGGTGAACTTTATAATGGATGGATTAGGTTGACAGTACCTGAAACAACTGATCAGTTTCAACATTATGGTACATGAGACAACCAGTATATGCCTTCTGGTTTGATTCAAAGCACACACCACTACAAATGAAGTATTCTTGGGAAAAGGTTGACCCTAAATCTAAAAAAACCCTCTGAATCGTGCTTTCAGTTTGTAGGCAGTATAGGGGATAGCAAAACATGCTAACACCACAGAAATGCAATCAGCCAAATGCACCTTTGAAAGCTTCTACTAGTCAATACAATAGATTCTATTAGCTTCTTCTATTGGTTGTTTTTTTCAGGGGATGAATGTTATGAAAAAGTTAAAAAAATCAAGGGGTAATTATTACAGATTAAGGGACACTTATTTTTATATTATTTTGTTACAGAGTAAAGGAGAAATATCAATATTGACCATATGCAATGTGTAGATCTTGTTTGGATCCTAATATAAACAACCCAACCTAAAGGGAAATTTTAAAGAAATTTGAACTTAGATGGGCTATTAGATGATTATTGCTGGATTTATTGGGTGTGAAAGATAGCGTAGTTAAGTTTCTTTTTTCTTTTTGAGTCCTTAGAAAAGAGATACAAATCAAAGTATTTTGGGTAAAGTGGTATGATGTCTGTGATTTGCTTGAACTAGTTAATGGGTGCATAGGGGTTCATTTGGCTGTCTTGTCTGCTTTTTGGTGTCTTTAAAGATAGTCATTAAACTGGGGGAAAAAAAGAAACATAAACAAAAGTTAACTTGTACCACATAGCCTGTGCCTTAAGTGACATCATCATAAGCTCTTCTCTCTGTTGGGTAAAAGTCTGCTGTTTATGAGTGGTGTCAGATAAAGAGACGTAAACTTTATTTTTTATTTATTTATTTATTTTAAATGTTTTATTTATTTATTCATGAAAGTCAGAGAGAGAGAGAGAGGCAGAGGCAGAGGGAGAAGCAGGCTCCCCGCCTAGCAGGGAGCCCGATGCGGGACTCGATCCCAGAACCCTGGGATCATGACCTGAGCCGAAGGCAGACGCTTAACCATCTGAGCCACCCAGGCGCCCCTAAACTTTATTTTATTTGCATAGCATTCTTTCCTAGCTGTTAGCCTCATCTGTTAGACCTATGTAACTCTCTCACTCTTAAGGAGGCACACCTTGATCCATAGTCTTAGTAAGAATATATGGAATGGAAGAAGGGCAGTTCTTCAGTGCAAAAGTGGGGTGCATTCATGTTAAAAGAACAGGAAAAAGGGTGGTAGATGGGCAAAACCCACAGATATCTACTACTTTACACTTGCTGGTTACTCAGGACATTCAGACCTGCTGCTGTCTACACAAAGAATTTTTAAAACACTTCCAACTAACATAATTTAGCTTTCCCTTCAAAATAGGAGATAATCTGAAGTAATGCCTGGTTAATGCTTCTGGCTTCAGGTCCAGAATTTCTGGATAATGTCAGTTCCTCTTCCATTTCTGTGATAGTTGGTAAATTAAGACTTTAGAAAATTTATCTACTAATAATATACTCTATATATGCAGTAGTAGGAGAGGGAAAAATGAAAAGGAAGGGAATTTAAAAAAATTATATGACACAGCAGGGAAGACATACACAGCATCCAAAAACCTCACTCACGCATTTTGCTCAAGCAGGCATAATTTGCACATGATGATAGAGTACTGCTGGGCACACCCGGCTTTGTGGCTTGGACGATCAGTCCAGTCACTGAGGCCTGCTATAGGCTCTGCCCAGAATCCAGATCTTCCACACACACTTTAAACACCATTGGATCTGCTGGGTCATATGTGGCAGAGCAATTTAGCATGAACCAACTGTGCAGTGATTCTTGCTCTGGGCCCTACCCATATTTCTCATTGCCAAAAAATAGGCAGAAGCAGATAAATGGTCTAAAACCCATGCAAGTTTATGTTCATGAGTCCCAGAGATGTCAGCCAAATGTTTTGAAAAGGTGCAAAAAGGTGGACAGTAAAACCCAAGTTTGTTTTCTGCACTTATCATCCAGCTATCCAGGTCTCCACATTGGAGGCAGCCACTGGTACTAGTTTGTAGTTTATCCTTATTTTAAAGGGCATATTCTGTCTTGTATGGACCATTGGATCACAAGAAACTTCCTGAAGTGGCAGGCCCTGTATGTTCATGGGATTTATATCCCACCATCTGGAACACATGCAAAGCACCTGTGTCTTCTTCATCTCTAGGTTCTGTCAGCCTGATAACTTCAATATGGTAGACTAGTGTAATATACCGTGTTCTGAGTTGATAGGAGGTGAAAGTGAACTGCTTTAAGGGAGGTGAAAGTGAACAGCTTTCTCATGTCCTCAGGTTATCCCAATGGAGAAATGTGTTTATTACCAGCTTCGTAACTGCATTCTAGGTGCCGGGGGCAGCGGGGGGGTGGGGGGGTGGTTACTAGTTTATTCCAGTTAGGATCTACATCTGAAAGTACACCTTGAGTTGGAGTCACCATTTGATTATGTTTATGATAGCCCAATATCATTGACTAAAACCAACTGGCCTCCTGGTTGGAGAGGTGGGTTTTGTTTTTTTTTTTTCTTTGTTTTTTTTTTGCAGATCACCAGACATCATTTTTTGATAATCCAATCTTTCACTTGGCCATTCCTACTAGAAGAGTATAATGAGGTAGCGTCCCTGATCATAGGCAATACCTCATTGACCTGTATTCCCTTCTTGTTCCATGGACTTCTGGTTTCCGATACCCTAATACAAACAGAAGTTTCCCTGCTGTTTTCTATGATTTGGCCCAGTAACCAGTTCTAAATTCCTCTTCTTTCTTCAAAGGTTTGTTGCCTGCAGCCCACTATCTAGTTTGTATTAGATATTATATCAGTATATATGAAACTATCAGTTTGTAGTTGCTTTTTTTTTCTGAAACCACAGAAATCAACAGTGGTTAATTTAAGGGGGAAAAAAAAGGATTTTGCAGAAAGCCCCTGGGTAGTGGACAGAATTAAAGAGAGAGCTGAGGGGCGCCTGGCTTGGCTCAGTGGGTGGAACGTGCAACTCCTGATCTCAGCTCAGGGTTGTGAGTTCAAGCCCCACGATGGGTATAGAGATTACTTAAAAATAAAATCTTTTTTTTTTTTAAGATTTTATTCATCCATTTGACAGAGAGACACAGCGAGAGAGAGAGAGAGCACAAGCAGGGGGAGCAGTAGGCAGAGGGAGAAGTAGGCTCTCTGCTGAGCAAGGAGCCCGATGTGGGACTCAATCCCAGGACCCTGGGATCATGACCTGAGCCGATGGTAGATGCTTAACTGACTGAGCCACCCAGCCACCCCCAAAATAAAATCTTTTAGAAAAAATAGCTGGAAAGCTATACCTTGTTAAGGACATGATGTAGGGTGGCCTTAGGGATCTAGACTGAGAGAGTCTTTGGAATGACTTAGTTCCATCCTTATGTCAGTCTATTCAAGATTCAGATTCCCAGCACAGGGTCTGGTTTGCCTAACCTGAGTCATCATCTCACCTCTTGGCTGATGCCGCAAGGTGCCTTGATTAATAGGCTCACCAAGACTTGTGGAATGAAGGAGAGGTTCTTTCTTCAAGGGACAGTGAGGTGTTGTAACCAAAAGAAGAGAGGAGGAATGCTCAACAGGCACAGTCAACAGATGCCCATTCCACGGTGTTCGGATTAGGTCATCATTTCTCAGTAGAGGTGTCATCGGCCTTTGGGGTAAGACTATTTTTCTTCGTGTGATGCTGTCCCAGTGCATTGCAGTATGTTCAACATCCCTGGCTCCTGGGCACTAAATACCAGCAGCACTCCCACTGCTAAGCATCACAGTCAGGTCTCCTTGTTTCCCAGCCATTACCATCTCCCCCTAGACCGGCTGTGAACAGGCTCTCAGAACCATGGCTACATGATCCCTAAAGCTGTTTCCATTTAAAACAATCAGATGTATTCCTATGGCTAAGCAAAAGGTTGTTTGTAATTTGGCTATAATAAAATAATGTTTTCTGTTTCCTAACCAAAAAGGTCTTCAGTTTAGTGTCTCTGAATATCTAAACAGGCCTCATCTAGAACCGTATGAACTATGTATGAAATTCATTAATTTGTTTCTTCGGTTTATTTCTTTGTTTAGGGCACAGACTTTAGAGCTAGACTCTGAATCAAATCCCACAACCTGTAGATCTGCTATTTACTAGCAGTTACTTCCTTTGGGCTTTTACATAATCTTACTTTGGGCAATTACATAATCTCTCTGTGCCTCTGTAAAATGAAGATAATGATAATAATACCCATTTCATAGGGTTGCTTAGAGGATTAAATTAGTTAGTGTGCATAAATCATTTAATATATTGTTAAGAGCATAGTAAGTGTATGTAGGTATAAGCTATTACTGTATTTCTAAATGGGATATTAATTAAATTTCACATAGATACACCTTAAAAATTTTTTTTTCTGGGGAAGTTACCTTTTAAAAATTAAATTGCTATATCTGGAAAAGCATTTTGTTATGGCGTTTAGTTTAGAACTATACTTTGAAAAATATTGGTGAATTATTCATTCTTTTATCCAATATTTCTTGTTTGCCAAGCATTTGTTAAATTCTAGGAGACAGGGAATTATATACCAGTGGAAGAAGCAGTAACTAAGTGAGCAAATAATTACTGATGGGATAGGAGTTATGGAGGAATGAGCAGAAAGCAGTGAAGCAGGGAAGGCTTCCATGTGTTGACGGTGAACAGATGAGAGGCTTGGACCGGACAGGTGCACAGCATAGGAAATGAGAGCAGGTGCCAGAGCTAAGTTTTTGCAGGACTTCAGAGACTCCAGGAGAAGGAGCTAGGATCTTTTCTACAGGGAGTCTGTAGAAGCTTTTGAAGTTGGGGGGAGGTTTTAAGTAGGAGTGTGCTGGGTGTGATTCTCATTTGGGAAAGTTGTTTTGTGGACTGTAGAGAAAGAATTGGAGAGGGGTGGGTGGGACCAGGTAGAAGACTCTAGGGAAGAAATGGATGGGGATGGGATGGAATGCAGCAGTGGAGTTGGAAAGAAGTGGATAAGTTGAATGAAATCATGCATTTTTATTTTGGAAGTAGAATTGACAGGTGTTGGTGATGGCTTGGATGAGGAGGACAATGAGAGAAAGGGAGGAATCAGGGAGAAGGAATAAAGTTTTGGCTATTAGGTGCCATTTGACAAGATGCATATATTTCTTCTATGATTAAACCTTTTTTTTCCTCATGGTCCCTAAGACCAAGTTTTTAGGACCATTTAAAAATTTCCACCTTCCTGGTCTAGAGTTTTTTGTACTGCAACCAAATTGTATGCTCTCCTTAAATATTTTTATTTTCTTCTTTAGTAATGAAACCCCTATGTTGATGTTTTTAGCACCTAATTGGGACCATTTTATCTGTTAATTATTGCTGCTGAAAGTTTAAACTCACTCACTGTTTGCAGAGCTATCTTTTGAAATCAGATAGCTGAGTATCATCCCTGCCCCAAGAAAGTCGGAGACCTTGTAAAAGCCTGCATGGTTAAGAAGCAGCTCTTCCTCCTCTGCACGGTGTGCTTCTATGGGTGAGGATGGCGAGGAGCTGGGGTGGTGGGGGGGCACCTGGGGTTTATTTAGCCAGCTCTGCCTGAGGCCCACGCTCACTGCGCCACTCCACGGTTCTTTCTAACATGTACTTCATGTGTGGTAAGTCAGATTTATGGGCTATGTTCTATCCCTTAGGACTAGTACACCTCCTCAGTAATTGCAGTTTTTCATATTTTACTAAAATATGATTTCTTCTTGTGAATGAACTGAGATCAAGCATATATACTAGTCTTTAATTAAATCAGTTGCTCAAATCGATGCATGTGGAATGAATTATTTTACTTTTTCCGAAAAGTGAAGAGAAACTGGGAAGAAGTAGGCAGTAGTGCATAGAGATTTTCTTTAACACCTAAATGAGAAGCCAGAAATGCATATAAAACATGAAAACTTTAAAAAACATTTTTTAGACACAGACTATTATTAAACACCCATGGATGTTTTTGATTTCCCATTACATTAAAATATCCAAATGAACTTCAGAACATTTAAAAATAGCTCAATCTTAAAAAGAAGATATAAAGTATTATTAGCTGTGTGCTTTTTGTGCATAATTAACATGTGTCTGTGAAGATATAATGATTTCTAGTGGAATATTACCCATGATAAAAAGTTCAGAAGGTGAATATTGGAGCTATAGCTGGGTGACATGTTTTAAAATAATTCAAAGATGACTCCATAGAAGGCATTCTGTTCTAGTCCCTTATACTCCCCCTTTCACTCATCAGTGGAA
The DNA here is from genome assembly GCF_004348235.1 of Phoca vitulina. Lineage (NCBI taxonomy): Eukaryota > Metazoa > Chordata > Mammalia > Carnivora > Phocidae > Phoca > Phoca vitulina. The sequence goes on along the minus strand of NW_022589773.1, from coordinate 5,889,989 downwards.
TATGAAGTTGCCAGTAAAAATCCTTTTAAAAATGTTTCATTTTTCCCCTTTTTTCTAGATTTGATGTGTGCTCACTGTTTCCTTCAGTGCTTGGCAGGCCACTGTGAAGGTCCATCACCTTTTCCCTTTTTCCAAGATGGCTCAAGATTCAGTAGGCTTTTCTTCTGATTATCAGTTTTGGCTGCAGAAGCTTTCTGTGTGGGACCAGGCCTCCACTTTGGAAACCCAGCAAGATACCTGCCTTCACCTGCCTCGATTTCAGGAGTTCCTGAGACAGATGTATGAAGTTTTGAAAGAGATGGTAAGTGGTGGACCAAAATAACGAATCTCTACTACATTTAACCAAGCCTGAATGTTATCTAGGGTCAGGGACTTGTGGTATTGACCTGATGTCTTGATGGATTAGAAAGACAAATTACCCATAGGTAATACAGATGGGGCAGTTTCCTGACCTTTGATTTCTTATGATTTCAGTCTCCTCGAATAGTTACATTGTCATATGAGACTTCCTGACCAATAAAGTTGTTTTAAAAAAAAAACAAAAAAACAAGACTTAGGGGCACCTGGGTGGTTCAGTCGTTAAGCGTCTGCCTTCGGCTCAGGTCATGATCAGAGGGTCCTGGGATCGAGCCCCGCCTCAGGCTCCCTGCTCAATGGGAAGCCTGCTTCTCCCTCTCTCACTCTCCCCTGCTTGTGTTCCCTCTCTTGCTGTGTCTCTCTCTGTCAAATAAATAAATAAAATCTTAAAAAAAAAAAAAAGAAGACTTTGATACTTGTTAGTAATAATTGAGATTCTTTTAAAGTCCTTTTCATCTCTTAAATATTGAAGAGTTTTCCAAAGTGCTTACCCTTTCTTTCTTTCTTTCTTTCTTTCTTTTTTTTTAATAGAGGGAGAAAAGTTAGGGGGAGGGGCAAAGGGAGAGTAGGAGAGAGAATCTTAAGCAGGCTCCATGCCCAGGGTGCAGTCCAACACTGGGCTTGACCTCAGAGCCCTGAGATCATGACCTGCACCGAAATCAGGAGTAGGACGCTTAACCAACTGAGCCACCCAGGCACCCCAATGCTTACCCTTTCTTTAATGCTGTCCTAAAGCAGGTTCTACCAAGAAATGATAAATAAGATATCTTCTTTTGAATATCTTAAGTGTCTTTTCTGGTGAATATTAAGATTTTGAGTGTCTTCACTATTGTTGTATAATGTGTTTAAAATTTGGTATTTTTTTCATTTTGACATTTCTCATTTTTATTGCAATGGATATTTTTATGAGTTAACATGCTTTCATATTATGAAAATATTCTTTGTTTTATACTTACTTTCTAATTCAAAATGAAAGTGAAATTTTCATTTAATATATTATTATTAAATATATTCATTTAATATAGGTGTTCTTGTGTTACATTTTTCTTCCCTTAATCAAAGAAGCAAGTCAGAAATTTAAAGAATTATTTATGTTGACAATATGAGTTCATGTGTTTTTAGCAACTAGAAGGAAAGAAAGTCTGTATGAGCAACTGATGCTACCTTTTATTTTTTATTTATTTATTTTTTAATTTTATTATGTTATGTTAGTCACCATATAGTACATCATTAGTTTTTGATGTAGTGATCCACGATCCATTGTTTTTGTATAACACCCAGTGCTCCATGCAGTACGTGCCCTCCTTAATACCCATCACCGGGCTAACCAATCCCCCCTCCCCCCTCCCCTCTAAAACCCTGTTTGTTTCTCAGGTCCATAGTCTCTCATGGTTCATCTCTCCCTCCAATTCCCCGCCCCGCCATTTTTCCCTTCCTTCTCCTAATGTCCTCCATGCTATTCCTTATGTTCCACAAATAAGTGAAACCATATGATAATTGACTTTCTCTGCTTGACTTATTTCACTTAGCATAATCTCCTCCAGTCCCATCCATGTTGATGTAAAAGTTGGGTATTCATCCTTTCTGATGGCTGAGTAATATTCCATTGTATATATGGACCACATCTTCTCTATCCATTCATCTGTTGAAGGGCATCTCGGCTCTTTCCACAGTTTGGTTATTGCGGACATTGCTGCTATGAACATTGGGGTGCATATGGCCCTTCTTTTCACTACATCTGTGTCTTTGGGGTAAATACCCAGGAGTGAAATTGCTGGGTCATAGGGTAGCTCTATTTTTAAATTTTTGAGGCAGCTCCACACTGTTTTCCAAAGTGGCTGTACCAACTTGCATTCCCACCAACAGTGTAGGAGGGTTCCCCTTTCTCCACAACCTCTCCAACATTTGTTGTTTCTTTCCCTGTCCATTTTTGCCATTCTAACTGGTGTAAGGTGGTATCTCAATGTGGTTTTGATTTGGATTTCCCTGATGGCTAATGATGATGAGCATTTTTTCATGTGTCTGTTAGCCATTTGTATGTCTTCTTCAGAGAAGTGTCTGTTCATCTCTTCTGCCCACTTTTTGACTTGATTATTTGTTTTTTGGGTGTTGAGTTTGAGAAGTTCTTCATAGATTTTGGATACCAGCCCTTTATCTGTAGTGTCATTTGCAAATATCTTCTCCCATTCTGTGGGTTGCCTCTTTGTTTTGTTGACTGTTTCCTTTGCTGTGCAGAAGCTTTTTATCTTGATGAAGTCCCAAAAGTTCATTTTTGCTTTTGTTTCACTAGCTTTTGGAGATGTATCTTGAAAGAAGTTGCTGTGGCCGATGTCAAAGAGGTTACTGCCTGTGTTCTCTAGGATTTTGATGGATTCCTGTCTCACATTGAGGTCTTTCATCCACTTTGAGTTTATCTTTGTGAATGGTGTTAGAGAATGGTCGAGTTTCATTCTTCTGCATGTGGCTGTCCAATTTTTCCAGCACCATTTATTGAAGAGACTGTCTTTTTTCCATTGCATGTTTTTTCCTGCTTTGTCAAAGATTATTTGACCATAGAGTTGAGGGTCCATATCTGGGTTCTCTATTCTGTTCCATTGGTCTGTATGTCTGTTTTTGTGCCAGTACCATGCTGTCCTGGTGATCACAGCTTTGTAATATAGCTTGAAATCGGGCAACGTGATGCCCCCAGTTTTGTTTTTCTTTTTCAACATTTCCTTGGCGATTCGGGGTCTTTTCTGATTCCATACAAATTTTAGGATTGTTTGTTCCAGCACTTTGAAAAATGTCATTGGAATTTTGATCGGGATGGCATTGAAGGTATAGATTGCTCCGGGTAGCATAGACATTTTAACAATGTTTATTCTTCCGATCCATGAGCGTGGAATATTTTTCCATCTTTTTGTGTCTTCTTCAATTTCTTTCATGAGTGTTTTGTAGTTCCTAGAGTATAGATCCTTTACCTCTTTGGTTAGGTTTAGTCCGAGTTATCTTATGGTTTTTGGTGCTATTGTTAATGGAATCGTTTCTCTACTTTCTCTTTCTACAGTTGCGTTGTTAGTGTATAAGAAAGCAACTGATTTCTGTGCATTGATTTTGTACCCTGCCACATTACTGAATTGCTGGATGAGTTCTAGTAATTTGGGGGTGGAGTCTTTTGGGTTTTCCACATAAAGTATCATGTCATCTGCGAAAAGAGAGAGTTTGACTTCTTCTTTGCCAATTTGAATACCTTTTATTTCTTTTTGTTGTCTGATTGCTGTTGCTAGGACTTCTAGTACTATGTTGAACAACAGTGGTGAGAGTGGGCACCCTTGACGTGTTCCTGATCTTAAGGGAAAGGCTCTCAGCTTTTCCCCATTGAGGATGATATTCGCTGTGGGTTTTTCATAGATGGATTTTATGAGCTTGAGGAATGGTCCCTCTATCCCTATACTCTGGAGAGTTTTAATCAGGAAAGGATGTTGTATTTTGTCAAATGCTTTTTCTGCATCAATTGAGAGGACCATATGGTTCTTCTCCCTCCTCTTATTAATGTGTTCTATCACATTGATTGATTTGCGAATGTTGAACCACCCTTGCATCCCGGGGATAAATCCCACTTGGTCGTGGTGGATGATCCTTTTAATGTATTGTTGGATCCTATTAGCTAGGATTTTGTTGAGGATTTGGGAATCCATATTCATCAGGGCTGTCAGTCTGAAATTCTCCTTTTTGATGGGGTCTTTGCCTGGTTTGGGGATTAAGGTAATGCTGGCCTCATAGAATGAGTTTGGAAGTTTTCCTTCTGTTTCTATTTTTTGAAACAGCTTCAGTAGAATAGGTATTATTTCTTCTTTGAATGTTTGGTAGAATTCCCCAGGGAATCCATCAGGCCCTGGACTCTTGTTTTTTGGGAGGTTTTTGATCACTGCTTCAATCTCGTTACTGGTTATTGACCTATTCAGGTTGTCAATTTCTTTCTGTTTCAGTCTTGGCAGCTTATAGGTTTCCAGGAAGGCCTCCATTTCATCCAGATTGCTCAGTTTATTGGCATATAGTTGTTGATAATAATTTCTAATAATTGTTTCTATTTCCTTGGTGTTAGTCGTGATCTCTCCCTTTTCATTCCTAATTTTACTAATTTGGGTCCTTTCTCTTTTCTTTTGGATAAGTCTGGCCAGTGATTTATCGATCTTATTAATTCTTTCAGAGAACCAGCTTCTAGTTTCATTGATCTGATCTACTGTGTTTATGGTTTCTAATTCATTGATTTCTGCTCTAATTTTAATTATTTCTCTTCTAATGCGTGGCTTAGGCATCATTTGTTGCTTTTTCTCTAGTTCTTTAAGGTGTAGAGTTAGTTGGTGAATTCGGGATTTTTCTGTTTTTTTGAGTGAGGCTTGGATGGCTATGTATTTCCCCCTTAGGACCGCCTTTGCAGTATCCCACAGGCCACACCGACCGATGTGTTTTCGTTCTCATTGATTTCCGTGAATTGTTTAAGTTCTTCTTTGATTTCTTGGTTGACCCAAACATTCTTGAGCAGAGTGGTCTTTAGCTTCCAAGTGTTTGAATTTCTGCCAAATTTTTTCTTGTGATTGAGTTCCAGTTTTAGAGCATTGTGGTCTGAGAATATGCAGGGAATAATCTCAATCTTTTGGTATCGGTTGAGACCTGATTTGTGACCCAGTATATGGTCTATTCTGGAGAAAGTCCCATGTGCGCTCGAGAAGAATGAGTATTCTGTTGTTTTAGGGTGGAATGTTCTGTAAATATCTATGAGGTCCATCTGGTCCAAGGTATCATTCAAAGCTCTTGTTTCCTTATTGATTTTCTGCTTAGATGATCTGTTCATTGTTGAGAGTGGAGTATTGAGGTCTCCTACAATTAACGTATTGTTATCAATATGACTCTTTATTTTGGTTAACAGTTGGCTTATATAGATGGCTGCTCCCATGTTGGGGGCATAGATATTTACAATTGTTAGATCTTCTTGTTGGATAGACCCTTTAAGAATGATATAGTGTCCTTCTGTGTCTCTTATTACAGACTTTAGTTTAAAATCTAATTTGTCTGATATAAGAATTGCTACCCCAGCTTTCTTTTGAGGTCTGCTGGCATGGAAGATGGATCTCCATCCCTTCACTTTCAGTCTGGATGTATCTTTAGGTTCAAAATGAGTCTCTTGTAGACAGCATATGGATGGGTCCTGTCTTTTTATCCAGTCTGCAACCCTGTGCCATTTTATGGGAGCTTTTAGGCCATTCACATTGAGAGTGATTATTGAAAGATATGAATTAATTGTCATCATGTTGCCTGTGAAGATGTTGTTTTTATATATTGTTCCTGTAAATTTCTGTTGTATATCACTCTTGGGGTCTTCTTTTATAGAACTCCCCTTAATATTTCTTGCAGGGCCAGCTTAGTGGTCACATATTCTTTCAGCTTCTGCCGGTCGTGGAAGCTCTGCATCTCTCCATCCATTCTAAATGAAAGCCTTGCCAGATAAAGTATTCTTGGCTGCATGTTCTTCTCATTTAGTAACCTGAATATGTCTTGCCAGGCCTTTCTGGCTTGCCAGGTCTCTGTGGATAGGTCTGACGTTATTCTGATGTTCCTCCCTTTGTACGTAAGGAATCTCTTCCTCCTAACTGCCCTTAAGGTGGTTTCCTTGGTTCTAAGATTTGCAAGTTTTACTATTACATGCCAGGGTGTTGGCCTGTTTTCCTTGATCTTAGGAGGGGTCCTCTCTGCCTCTAGGACTCGAATGTTTGTTTCATTCCCCAGATTAGGGAAGTTCTCAGCTACGATTTGCTCAAATACATCTTCTAGTCCTCTCTCTCCACTCCCTCCGGGATTCCAATTATTCTGACATTGGAACACTTCATGGTGTCACTTATTTCTCTGATTCTATTTTCATGGATTCTGAGTTGTTTTTCCCTGGCCTCCTCTTTTCCCTTTTTATCTATTATATTGTCTTCCAGGTCGCTTATTCTCTCTTCTGTCTCATTTACCCTAGCTGTTAGATTATCTAGATTGAATTGGATCTCATTGATAGCATTTTTAAGTTCTGCCAATTCACCTTTTGTTTCTGCCCTTAGAGACTCTATGTTGCCATTAATTGATTTCTCCATTCTAGCCATTGTCTTCACAATTGCTAGCCTGAATTCCATCTCCGACATCTTGGTTATATCTGCATCCATTTGTAAATCTGCAGCATAAGTCATAATCTCTGAGTCTTTCCTGTTTTGGGGGCTCTTCCTCCTAGTCATTCTGTTGATGGGTGTTTGAGGGAATGTATAGAGTCCAAATTATTGACCAGAACCCAAGCAAGATGCACCTGTTTTCTTGGGACCTTCGGGTTGCTGGCCTCTTGTTTTCCCAGGCTATCTTCTGCAGGAGGGGCCTGCCGCACTGTTACTCAGGCAACCCTCTTTGGGCGGAGTTGCCCTGCGCCCCTGTGGCGGGGGATGGGCTCAGTGGGAATCAGTCTTTGGGGCTTTTGTTCTCTGGCGCCTTTCCCTGGCGGCTTTCCGCGTCTCTTCCGCGAGTCAGAGCAGAAGAGACCATTTCCAACCCTCTGCCTCAGAGCAGAGAGATCGCAGTCTGTTCTTCAGTGAGCCCTCCAGGCCACACCGTCTCCGTTTCTGTCCGTGCTGCTATAAACTGCAGCGTCCTGGGTTGTGCGCCCCTCCGCAGCGCTCCCAGTCCTGCCTCCAGGTCAAGGCACGTCTCTGCCCTTTGTGCTTCTAAAACCGCCAGCCGCTCCCAGTTCGCGTGCGCAGGACTCCGCTGCTCCAGGTTTCTGCCCCGGGGGCTGCAGTTCACCGGCGCAACCCTGCTGCTCTGGATTTCCATCCAGGGGGCTGCAGTTCGCGTGCAAACGACCCCGCCGCTCTGGGTTTCCACCCTGGGGGGCTGCCCTAAAGTCCTTTCCCCGACACTACCGGTCTGCGAGTCTGTGCCCCGTCCACAGCGTGCGAGGCTGTCACTCACCAGCGGTGTAGGATCCCCATGGCCAGGCTCCCTCCCGCTGCCGTTTATCCTCCAATATCTGCCCGCAGAATCACGGCTCTCCACTTCCTACCTCAAAACCAACTGCCTGCAAAATTCTGTTTGTAGAGATCCAGATCTTCTTACATCTCAGGCTGGTTTCGTGGGTGCTCAGAGTGGTCTGGTAGAGATCCAGCTCAGTTCCGGGCACCAGCTGAAATAGGGTCCCCTACTCCTCCGCCATCTTTCGCCCTCTCCTGATGCTACCTTTTAAAATTGTTTTTCTGTAATAGGACTTCTGCAACTTGGCTTTCAGTTGGTCCCAGAAAGTCTAGGCCTGGCCTTGATGCTAAGATGAATATGAAGAATTTATTGGTGCAGCAACTTATATTTCAGCTTATATACATATTACCTCATTTAGGTCTTATTTTTGAACTTTCTTGAAAGGTAAAGAAGTGGGAAGAGGGCCAGTTGTACAATAGCATGTAGATTGTTTAATCTTAAGCTGTTTTCTATTTGGTTGATCTTTTTTTTTTGTCTCAGGTTGTTGTAGAGTAAGTATGATGTCATTTAACATATAGTAACTGAAATCGTAATAAACAGAGATATATATCTTTATGCTTTGGCTGCTTTTGTTTCTTTTTACAAGTTCCAGAGTTCTTGTCCTCCCAAACCTTCTTTGAAATAGTCCTAGTAAAGTTGAATTAGGAACCTCTCTTATGGTAGAGTAAAAAAACCAGGATGAAGATATAGGATTATATAGTTATTAATCACCCACAATATTTTGTTCACTGTTATACATTCTTTGTTATTTTTAAACAAATTGGCCTTTCCTAAGTATGAGTAAAATAAAGATAATTTTGTAAGAAGATTGATTTTATGTAAATGTGCTGTACATCTTAGTTTTGATGATGTGGTTTAAGGATGAAGTTAGGTGGTTACTTGTTAAATTTTACTTGAAATTCCTCCTTTTCTGAAATACTAAATATTCAGATTCCTTCAACCTGTAGTGTCAGTTCAACTTTCTGAGTTGTGTGGTGTACTTTTGTTGACCAAAACATAATTTTCTTTTACAGGATTCAAATACGATCATTGAAAGATTCCCCACAATTGGTCAACTGTTGGCAAGAACTTGCTGGAATCCTTTTATCTTAGCATTTGGTAAGAATTCAAAACCTGTCTTCTCAAAATACAAAACTTCTAATGATAATTTTAATCTTTGCATTGTTTAACAAAATACAGAGCTTCAAATTACAAATTTTGTCCCGTTGTTTACAAAACAACTATTAAGATTTATTCATTGTTCCATTAGAAAGATGGCATCCTTTTCTTGTCCATATATGTTCATATAGATAATCTCACATACACGTACATACACACACCTATACACATGCAGATCTGTAAGAAAACAGAACTTGTATTATAGAGTAGACTCTTCAAGATGATTATCATAACCTCATTTTTAATTCAGCGTGAAATGGTGATAATAATGAAATAATTTCTTGTTTCACAATTTCATGTTAACTCACATTTTCCATGTGTAAAATCATTCTTCAGTGTCTGAATCCTCCCATGGCCCTGACATTATTTAGGGGTGACATTGTGGTTTTACCCAAGGTGAAGAGGAATTTGGGGACACTTTGGGGGTAGATGTTCCTTTCTTGACTTCCTGCCTACCTGTCTAGCCTCATTTCCTGTGTAATTCTCCACGGGCACACCACACGCATGATAGCCAGGTCGAGTTACAGTGACTTGAACGTACATGATGTCAGGACCTGTGACATGTGATTCCTTTGCCTGGAGCTCTGTTTTCATCTCCTGTCCTCTTAAACTTTCTTTGGGATAGTTTTGCTGGGGCTGAGTTAGGAACTTCTCTTAGTGTCTCCATAGCTGATCGCATCTCCCTTAATTATAGCACTTACTGCACTGTTTTGTAATTGTTGGTTTGCCTGTCTGATGTCCTGGAGGACCGAATGCCTCTCAAGAGCAGGAACTGTGGTTTTAGTTCTTTTTGTCGTCCTAGGGCCAAGCATAGGGGAAGCAGACACATCGGAAGGTGTACCGTTGAGGTTTATTGCCTTGACTTGGCTCTATTTTTAGCTAGTGTAATATTTACTTGATGATAGTTTTGCAGGATAGGTAATTATGGATTAAGGCAAGGAAATCACTTTCCCCATAATGTAAAACTGATAAAAGCCAGGATCCCACCCCTCTAAAGCCTGCATTGTTGTAATGATCCATCCTGTGTATCACACCGTCATGGTTGAAGTGGTCCAGTTCTGGCTTTAACACCAGCCAGCCTCACGTGAATGTATATATTTACTGGACAGGTATTTACTAAGCTTTTTTTTTTTTTTTTTAATATGTGAAGCCTAGGAAAACATGGCTACAATTTCTCTCACTGGAAGCATCCAGTCACAGAGAAAAGAGACCTCAGCAGATCAGCCTGACTCAGAAATGGTTTGTGTTTATGGAGCTCCGAACAGGGAGCTGAGAGAGAAAGGAGAGTTTTTCAGGGGAGGTCGAGCTGGGGCCGACTCTTAGGGAACAGTAGATGATTCAGGACTTTCTGAGACAAGTCACCAGACTTGCGTGGTTTCAGATCCCTTATTTGTAAAAGGGCTGGACTGATTTATCCCTAGGGCCTTAAACTTGTATCTGTCTGTGATCTTTCCTTTGCACCTATCCGTATTACATTGGCCCCCTCTGACAACCAGAAACAAATCCTTCATCTCTTTTTGTTTCTGTGCCTCTGTTATGTTTCGAACTGCCTGTTAAATTTCAGCTTCCTGTTTGAGGTGTGCCTTGGGTTCTGAGCTTAGTGGAGACTGACAGACAACAGAACTCCGGGATGAATCAAGTCTTGCCTGCGTTGCTACTGTTGTTTTGCTAGTTGGGTACTTTTGTCCAGGAAAGGGTCCTTTCTTATGGTTTTATAATAGCAAAATAACTTTTTAAATACAGGAAAGGTGACAGTTTCCATCAAAGAAAGAAGTTAAGTCTCTCATAATGTTAAGTGAGAATTGGATCAGAAATAAAGATAATAAAAAAGGAGGAAAGATTCAGAAAGGAAAAGACACCATGAAGAGGAGAGAAAAAACTGATAATAGAAAGGGAGGGAACACCTTTTATTCAGGGGTGTTCTCTGCATAAACTTATCGCTTTCACCTTCTTGGAATTCTGACTGGTTGTTTTGAGCTATGCTCTCATGATTAAGCATAACAGCTATAACCTCACTATTTGCTATTTATTGCTATATAAAATTTGCCCCCAAACTTGGCAGCTTAAAATAATAAATATTTATTGTCTTAAAAAATGCTGCTTTCACACTTTTAAATTATAGATGAAGGAATTTTAAAAGAATTTTATTTTTTTTTTAAGATTTTATTTATTTGAGAGAGAGAGAATAAGAGACAGAGAGCATGAAAGACAGGAGGGTCAGAGGGAGAAGCAGACTCCCCGCCAAGCAGGGAGCCCGATGCGGGACTTGATCCCAGGACTCCAGGATCATGACCTGAGCCGAAGGCAGTCGCTTAACCAACTGAGCCACCCAGGTGACCCGAATTTTAAAGAATTAATTTAGCTTTCATTCGGAATTTTAGTTCAGGATACCAAAAAAAATATTAGGTGGCAAATATATGCTGGTATATTCTTTTCCCTTCCACTCATTTTTAGAATCCAAATTTTCACGAAGATCTGCTGGCAGTGACTGCTTGCATGATGAACCCCAGGCGTTTTCCCATCTCACTTAACTGCCCTGCAGGATGTCCACTCTGAATCTCGGGGTCTCAGGGAGGAGCCTGACAGAAGCCTTCTGCCCTGCAGCGAGTGTTGGTGGCACTCATGAATAACAAGTGATGGCTTGCATCTGTAAATCCCTAAAGCAAAATAAGTTCGTTAACAGTACATTTCAGTGCATTTCAGTACATTGACTCTGGGCAAAGGAAGGCACCTCCCAAAGGTTGGGTGAACATTTGTCTGGCTGCTCTCTGTTTTTGTTTTTGTTTTTGTTTTGTTTTGAGAGAAAAATTTGAAAAATGATATACTTGTTGAACTAAGTGTGCATATTCACTCAACACCTGGGGAAAATTTCCATCTTTTAGATGACTTAAGTTTTCTAACAGGGGAAGCTGCTTGTGTAATAAGCATATCATTGCATGTGTCTGACACTCTGTGACATGAAGATAGTTAGAATTTCTTCTAATATTTAAAGCATAGGAAGTACAACAGTCAAATTTTTAATCAGTGGCATTGGTTAAACCTGAAGAATCCTAGGATCTTCGGAGGTTAAATGACATGATTCATGAAATTAACCTATAATAGGCAAGCCAGTGATACATTTGAGCTCATAAAAAGTAGGAAAAAAATCAATGTCCCTCAAAATAATACCAGATAAAGTTTGTTCAGAGGTGTTATTATGGGAGTATAAACTTATGACGTTTATGGGGAATAAAGGGTTTAATAAACAATTACTATTAGTGTTCTTTGGTGTGTGGTTGAAAATGCAGGGGTAGCTTACTGCAGTTTATATTTTTCTTATTTCTTGTTACCGTAGCTCTTAGAAATGCTGTGTTTATGAGACCGTAGAAGATGAGAGGGTAAAGGGCATCAGGTGATTCTGCAGAGGATTGATTCCAGGTGCTGGGCTTCCTCAGCCGCCACTCCATGGTCTTCGGATGAAGGCCACGGTTGCTTGGCTCTCGTGTAGATACTGACATCTTCAGTTTTAGGCATCCTTCTTGCTTCTCAGTTGTGTTGTAAAATCTCCAACTGGAATGGACTCAGTTACCAAACGAGGAAAAAGAAAATGGCTCACTGAGTAGATAATTCTTGCCAAGTATAAGATTTCAAAGTTCAGTGTTTTCATCACATATTTGGTAAAGTTTTAAATTTTAGAGTAAAGAATGAGGAACATGTAAGAGGCTTCTATTTTATCCAAACCCTTTAGTACTAAACAGAATATGTTTTAAAACGATCCTTTTGTTAATTTTGTTTTTAACAAGTGAGGGTGTTTTGGGAAATTAGAAAATTAAAAGATTAAGACTAATATTGACTACTGCCTATAACAGTTATATTGCTTTTAAAAGGTTGAAATTACTAGCAGTTTGAAATATACTTTAAGAGAACTTATCTTGAGAAAAGTACAGTTCTTTTAGTTATTTCTATCATTCTCTTTTGGCTTTAAAAATTGTTGCTGTGTCAGGGACACCTGGGTGGCTCAGTCATTAGGCGTCTGCCTTCGGCTCAGGTCATGATTCCAGGTCCTGGGATCGAGCCCTGCATCGGGCTCCCTGCTCAGCGGGAGGCCTGCTGCTCCCTCTCCCACTCCCACTGCTTGTGTTCCCTCTCTCGCTGTGTCTCTCTCTGTCAAATAAATAAATAAAATCTTAAAAAAAAAAAAGAATTTGTTGCTGTGTCAGAACGGTAATTGACCACACAAGGGCTAAGCATAAGTGATCCCAAAACCACAAGAATAAAAAACCCCACGAAGTTTCACACATGGTCCTGGATGCTTGTTCTGTGAATTTAATAGTTTGAGATTTTCCTAAAATATAATACATGTATTTCCTTTAAATACAGTGTTTAAAAAATTTGTATACTATCTTTTCTATTTGATAAAACCTACTTATTTTAGTTTTCCTTTTTGCAGATGAAAGCCAAAAAATTCTAATATGGTGCTTATGTTGTTTGATTAATAAAGAACCACAGAATTCTGAAGAATCGAAACTTAACTCCTGGACACGGGTAAGAGTAAATCTTGCCCTGCACTGCTTTGCGTTGAATTGGTTTTTTAAAGGTGCTCCTTGGATATCCAGTCCAGTTCTATGATGTTTTAGAAACTTTTTCAAATAGTCTTTACTGTTCCATTATCTTGCTGGGTGTAAAGTTATTCAAGAGATTTCATTTTTGCTTGATTGTGAATTCCAGAAGATAGCAGTCTTTAGGGTGAACTTTTTCATGCCTGGAAGACCTCACGTTGTGTGATTTTGAAAAATTACTTTCAGGTAATGAAAAGAATGTTCTCTCTTTCCTTCTAGCGATTGCAATCCTTCAAAAAATTGTTTCTCCTTATCAACCTAGTTTAAATACTTACATAATTTCCGTCTTAAGTATTTCTTTGCCTCTCTCAGGATCTAATCTGTAGTAAAATGAAAATTTAGAAGTGCCCTGGGAGCTGCTGTCTTTATTTTATATCCTGAAGTTGGTATCCAGGCCGGGGTGTTCAGACTAGCACCCGGTGCTCATTGGCTGCTGCTTGCTGCTCACCGTCAAATCGGTTCCTTGACTGTGCTAGGCCGCTTAGCTGACAGCGTCCTGCATTCCCCCCACAGGAAGGACAGGCACAAGTTGGCGAATGTTGTAAGGCTGGGCTGTGGCTGCCCTCACCACCAGCAAGTTGCTGTTCTTTTCTTATACCCCCCATTGTCCTGCTGTAATAACCCCAAGGACTCGCTGATGCCGGTCAGACTTCACTTAGTATGCATATGGTTCAGATTAGCTGCTTAGTATTATGAAATCACCCACCCAGATTAATGCATACAGTTTTGTCTATCAGTCTGACTGGTGATCTCATTCCATTCACTGCTTTTTACCATTACTTTGTTTTATACAAAATTGCTGACAGAGCTGACAAAGACAGTGTTTGTATTTTTCTTTTAGATTTAAAAGAAGAATTGAAGGGAGAGTAGAAATGAAAAGAATTGGGCGGGGGAAGCAAAGGGTGCAAACTTTACGGGAAGGTAAATTACTGTAAAGAGCTAAAGAAAGGAACTGGTAAGTAGAATTAGGGAAGAAAAGGTATGAAAAACAAGGTTATAGAAATAGAATAACATATATAGTCTTTAATTTTTTAAATTGTTGCTTTTGTTGAGTATTTGATGTTTTAATGATTACTTAGGATATATTTTTATATTGGCTAGTTCATTAAGTCCTGAAATAAGGCATGTAATAAAGTGTTTTTAGGGTCACTGGGTCAACTTTCTTCGTTTAAACTCATGACTTTATTAGCCTATTTTAAAATTTCTAGCCTTGCATTTTATTCTGTGGATTTCCCTTATTTAATACTGCGTTCATTTATCAATAGGTATATATAAAGTGTAGCACAGGAAGGTTAACTTAAAATCTTAACTCCGGCCATCAGGGAATTCACTGGTAACCAGAGCTATGTACAGGTGTGATGGTGGTACAGAGGACACCTGCTCAGACTTGGGGGTTTGTGGATGTGTCCTGCAGGAGGCGATATACCAGCTGAGTTTTGAAGGGTGACTAGGAGAGCAGGGATAGAGCTTTAGGAAGGATATTCCTGTCAGCAAAAAGAGCTTGCGCAAAGATGATTGGAGAGAGCCCATGCCCTTTTCAGGGAACTGCAGGTACTTAGATAATGCTTGAGCTTGGGATTTTGGACGGCTGGTAATGAAGCATGAAGCCTAATGTATAATTATAAGAAGTTTTTGGGACGTCTGGGTGGCTCAGTCGGTTAGGAGTCTGCCTTCGGCTCAGGTCATGATCCTGGGGTCCTGGGATAGAGTCCCGCGTTGGGCTCCTTGCTCAGCAGGGAGCCTGCTTCTCCCTCTGCCTGCCGCTCCCCCTGCTTGTGCTCTCTCTCTCTCTGACAAATAAAATCTTAAAAAAAAAAAAAGAAGTTTTTATTTTATTTTGAAGGCAGTGGGGAAGCCAAAGTATTTTAAACAGAGAAGTCACTTGGCCAGGTGTGAATTTTAGAAACTTAACAGCAAAAGGAAGTTGATTTGGAAGGGAGCAGGGATAGCACTTTGGAAGCTATTTTAGTGATGAAGGTGAGAAGTCATGCAGCCCTAAATGAAATGAAGAAAAGGGGCCAGACTTATGATATGAATAAGGTAAATATTCAAAAGATGTAATGGCAGGTTAAGTGCAGATGTACTTAGGTGTAGATGGAGTTGAGCATACTGTTCTTAGAAAGTGAGCTGATTTACACATAGGAGGGCTGACAGTCCTCAGGGCTTGGGAACAGTGGAGCCTTGGGTGAGGGTGAGATTGCCCAGGGAGGGCAGCTGGCATGGGGAGGGAAAAGAGCCTCGGGACAACCTTGGGAGACACTGGCATTTAAGGAGTGAGTGCAGGAATAAGCTACACTGCGGGTCAGAAACAGAGAGTCAAAGGTGTAGAAGGAGAAAACCAGCAGCATTTCAAGAAGGAATGAGTGGTCATTCATATCTAATGCTATAGTGCAGGACTGTCCAACACAAATAAAATACATATTACATAGATAATTTAAATTTTCCAGTAGCTGCTTTAAGAGACAAAAAGAAATAAGTGAAATTAATTTTAATAATATTTTATGCAACCCAATATATCCAAAATATTATCATTTTAACATATAATCAATATAAAAATTATTAATGAGATTACTTTATAATCTCTTTTCATACTAAGTCATTGAAATCCAGTGTGTATGTTACATTTACATTTTGTATCTACATGTTACATCTTAATTCAGATGCTAAATTTTCACTGGAAGTTCTTGCTCTGTATTTCAATTTCATAAAATTTACAGTTGAAAAAGTAGGCTCACATACCCAAATTGTTACAAAGAAACTTATAACTGAACAAAGTGTCAGTTTTTAAACTTAAATTTAATTAAAATTTTTAAAAATTAAAAACTTATTATCTTCACCGTACTCAGTGCATTTGAAGTGCTCAGTAGCCCCATGTGGCTAGTGGCCACTGTAGTGGACAGGGCCGCTCTAGAGCATGAAGCAAGATAAGGACCAAAAAGCAGTGCTTGGATTTAGCCACTTAGGAGGAATCACCTTGGTGAGAATAGGTTGAGTGGGAGGTGTGAGAAATAGCCAGATTCTACAGTTCAAGGAATGTGATTGAAACAGCCTGAGTCAAAAACTACGAATTTCCTCCATAAATTCTAAAATTCAATAAAAATTCAGATTATTAAATTTGAAAATGTTGGACTGAGTTGTATGAGTTGTATTCTTAGAACAGAGATGAAATAAAATTTTTGTTTGCTGGCCATATGTTAGCGTATGTTAATATGTTGGAAATACATTAATACAGTGTATTTGTTTTTGTTTCTGTTTTTGAAGTTTTACTGGTAACCTCAAATGTATCATCAAATAACCACCTCAGTGACTATTCTTACAGTTTAGAGATTTGTTGAAGTCACAGAACTCTTTCACCTTTTTCGGAATACTTGGTTCTTGAAAAACTTGGTTTTACTGGTGAATCGACTGAACGGATACTTTTTGAGCACCTACTGTTGTCAGGCCCTACACCAGAGGCTGAGGATATAGCAGTGGATCTAAAGATAGTCTGTTCTGAGAGGTTATAATCCAGGCGGAGATACCAGGCCTGCCAATTTAGGAGATACCTGTCTTCTCTGGGCAAGACCATACCTCTATGAATTTTATTCTGATGCGAAGAAAACAACAGAATACCAGGTGCAGAGATCAGTGAAAAGGGTTTTACTTCATCTTTATTCCCTTTCAAAATGCAGTGCTAAGTAATATCCAAATGTTACATGTATTGCTTTAGTCCTCTACTTCATTCTTCTTAAAAAAACAAACAACTTTTAAATTATACAGAATCTAACAAACATACAGAAAAGTGTATCAAGCACAAATGACAAGCTTAACAAATTATTACAAAATAATTTGCAATTATTTTTGTAACTACTGTTGTAACTATCACCTAGGTCAGGAAGTAGAACAGAGCATTATCTGCCTCCTCTAAGCTCTCTGCCCCCAGGTGCCTCTTCCTGCTTACATGCTCCTTTGTCTCCCTCTGGTAGTAACCACTAGGCTGGCTTTTATTTACATTGCTTTATGGTTTTACCACTTAATTATGCAGTTTGGCTTATTATTTTCACTTGATATAAATGAAATAATACACTATTGTTTTGTGTTTGATTTATTTTGTTCAGAATTGTTTGTGGTATTCAACCATGATCTTAGATGTTGTGGTTGGCCCGTGTTCATTTTCATTGCTGTATAGCACTCCATTTTATTAATGTATCACAGTTTATTTATCCATTCTGCCTTTGATGGGAATTTGTTTCTGGTTGGGGAGAAGTAGGAACAAAGTTGCTGTAACATTCTCTCCTGCATATCCAGGGTTCAAAGCATATATTTTATAAAGAACTACAAAGGAAAAGAAGAGCAGCGGGAGAGTAAGAGAATGTGTTTTAGTGTTTAAACAAGTGTTTACAAACACTTGTGAACAAGCCTTGCACATGCCCTGTTTTGTGAAAATAAAGAGCATTCTAAAAAAGAGGGAATTATAGGTTATTTTGTATGCGTATCTTTAATTGTATCAGCTCATACTAAGTTGCTTTCCACAGTGGTGGTTCCAGTTTAAATTCCTATGATCAGTGTATAAGAGTTCCATAGCCTCCTGGTTACTTGGCATTGTCAGACTTTTAAAGTTCAGTTATTCTGGTGGATGTGTGTGGTAGTATCCATTATAGTTTTAATATTTCCCTGAAGTTGAGCACCTGTTTTGTGGAATTCCTGTTCATGTTTCTTAATTAATTTTCTACTTGGCTGTCTCTCTTATTGATTTGTAGAAATTCTTTATATGTACTGAATCTGGGCACCTTTTTTTTTTTTTTTTAAGATTTAATTTATTTATTTGAGAGAGTGCACGCAGAGGGAGAACAGGGAACCTGATGTGGGGCTTGATCCCAGGACTCCAGGATCGTGACCTGAACCGAAGGCAGACACTTAACTAACTGAGCCACCCAGGTGCCCTGGGTACGATTTTATTTTATATATATCGTAGCTATTTTTTTCCATTCTGTGGTTTGTGTTTACATTTCTTTCTTTTAAGGAAGACATTTTAAATTTTATTGTAGTCAAATTTATCAATCTTTCCCTTTGTGTTTAATAATTTTGTATTTTGCTTAAGGAAATTTTCCCCACTTCAAGATCATGGAAATCTTCCATATTATCTTCTAAAAGTATATTGATTTGCCTTTCCCATTTAGGTCGGTGTAGCTGTTTTTTTGTATGCTCTAAGTAGGCATCCACTTTCACTTTACTTCCACATGTATACCCATTGTCCCAACACCATTACTGAAAAGTTCTTTCCTCACTGATGTATGGGGCTACCTTCATCATAAGTCAAGTGTCTTTGCATGTGCAGATATGATCTTAAATCTCTCCATTGGTTTCATCTATCTGTGATGGTTAATTTTATGTCAACTGGACTGGACTATGTGGTGCCCAGATATTTGGTCATACATTATTCTTGGTGTTTCTGTGAGGTGTTTTTGAATGTGATTAACATTTAAATAGATTGGGTAAAGTAGGTCATCCTCTTTAATGTGTGTGGGCATTTCATCCAATTAGCCAAAAAGGCTAAACCCTCCCATGAGAGTTTTCTCTGTATTGAAATCGAATAAACAATGGGTTTGAGTGAACCCAAAGTTGTATATTTTGTTTTTTGGTGTAATACATCATTGTCAAGGCATTCTACAGGGAGTGTCCTAAATTTTTCGGAAACCAGTGGTTTCAGAAATGATGGTATTATGTATACCAAGTTGCAAGACAGGCAAGGGAGTCAGAAGAGACAGTGGGTTTGGTGCTGGAACAACTGCACTAAAGACTGGTCAGCCAAAGGGCAGACACTGCTGCTTTGGAAACATGATTATTCTACACTGTTGGTAATTTCCATTATTATTCGTTTTTGTGTTGTTTGGGATTTGGAAATGCTAGTCTGGCTCAGCTCAGATGTTGAAATGTAGGGAAAGAATTATTGTCCACAATTGAATGGTACTTTAAAAGGGAAAATAGCATGTTTCTTGAGGGCAATTAGTGAAAGACAATAGAGGCAAGGTGAAATTCAGGGACAAGGCTGGGGATGCTGGAGATTTCTCTTCCACAGCTCCACTCTGGCAAAACATTGGCAATCCTGTATGACTGCTGTCTCTTTTGTTTTGGTTTTACTTTTGAAATAACAAACACAATACCAGTATCTTTTCCTACCTGTATTCTATTTGCTTGACTTTCTAAAACCTGCAGTTTCTTTGTTTCTTTGAATTTTTATATTCACATTTGGCGGATAGTTATTAATTGCTTTCCCAGTATCCATCTCCCTCCTTTCTTACCTTCTTACAATACTGTGCATTTCTCAGCTGTGCATTGTGCATCTTGGGTGATACTTACCCCACCATGGTCCTGGAGTTAGTCCTGCCTGGCTTAATCAGGACCACCTCTCCCTTTCCTTGGCCACAGCGATTGGTCAAGATGGACATATAGCCCACGCTGGAAATTCAGTCCTACAACTTTTGTTTGATTGATCAGGGAAGTGGATTTTATCTTTCCTCCTGAACATGAATTAGGTAGCACATAGTCCCTGAAGTTGCTGTCAGTCATTGTGGGTCCACGAGGACAGAGCCTGCCTGGGAATGAAGTTAGTCCTGAGGAAACACAGCTGAGAGAAAGAGAAAGACGGTCACGTTCAGGTTGTTTTTGTTGGGGCCCTGGACCAAGCCTCTCCTGGACTTCAGTGCTCTAGTCCATTCCCTTTCCTGTTCAAGCCAGTTTGGTTTAGCGTTGTTTTTACTAGCAGCCAACGGCATCCTAATGGAAAAAACAGATTTATTTTGAGGTTTAATAAACTATTTTTTTGAAGGGTTTCAAAACTCAGGTATACACATACACAATTGCAAAAGAAAAAAAATCTCATTTACTCAAAGGGTAATATGAATCAATAGTGAATTTGACAAAATAATTATAGTTACTTAAAAGTTGCATACTTGATTCAGAGTTGTTTTTCCACCACCGCTTATGATGAAGATGTATATTAAAGAAGGCCTCCTTGGAGGGTGATGGCAGCAGCATGGTGGCGTGACAGTCTCGTTTTTGCCCCTGCTAAACATTTAAAATTCAACATTTGTCCACGAAGAGAAATGCCTATGTGGGAATTGTGGGATCCAGCAACATACGCGAGGGACCCAGAAGGTGTCTCACCTTCCTCTGCATCAGGTAGACCCCAGTGCGGGCAGGTAGACCCCAGTGCGGGCTGTGGAACCGGCTGGAGCCTGTGAACTGGCTCCAACCCCTCAGCAGAGGCCCCTGGGAAACGCTGACTTGGGCAGATATCCACAGAGGCCAGAGCCTTGTACAAGTCCAGGTTTCTAGAGGAGACATTCCGGCACACTGCTGGAATAGTAATACAAGTTTGGACACTTTAAAGTGGGCCCTGTTTCCTTTCTCGGCTTGTGTGAGAAAGAACAAGGTGAGAATGGAACTCCAAGGCACATGCAGCAGCAGCCCAGCCACCCCAGTGGACTCATGTCACGTTGGTGTGGATTAGGATTTCAGACACCTGACATTTGGAGTAACAGAGGGTGTGTCACAAGTGGTAGGACCAGGGCCTGCAGAGCTTATAGGAAGAGAATTGGACAAAAATGTTAAAGCATCTATAGGTCACATAGTTCTCCTAGAATATAAATTATTTTTCTTATAAAAGCTAGGAAACTTCTAGCATTCATATTTATAGATAAGTTGAAATATGCTTTCTTTGTATTCTGTCCACCACCAAACATAATGTTTGGAGACTTGAGAGAGAACGAGACCAACTTTGACCTAATTTGCCTCCCTGTTACCGAAAGCCAAGTTCGTCTGCCTGTTGCTCTAAAGGCCAATACTCAAGAGATGAGTGTTTATGATAAAGGAATATGAGCTTTATTCAGGAGGCTGACCACCTGGGGAGAAGGTGGACTCTTGTCCAAAGGCCAACTCCAAGGTTTCTGTGTGGCCAAGAGATTTTTAAAAGGGTTTAATCATTTAAGGGAATGCAGTGGTCTGTGACACTTCTTGATTATGTGCAGACTCGGTGATACCAGCTACAGAGTTACCTCAGTGCTTGGAGGTTGTGCAAGAAGTTCTAGTTCCTTGGTGCCCAGAGGGGGTTGTGTAGGAACGTCTGAATCCTTGGTAACCTGTGCATGAGTGCCCTGTTCTTTCTGCAAAGGAGGGTGAGGTCTGTGGATGTGCAAGGGAGGTCAGTGAAGTCATTTGTATAACCTTAAAAATGAAAAACATTTTGCTAAAAGATTGCTGGGCTAATCAGAAAGCTAAGGGGGGCTTCAAACAGACTTGTTGGCCACTGTGGTCTGGGAACGTTCTGGTCCTTTATTCCCCAAGGCCCGTGGTCTGCAAATCTCAAAGAAAGTAAATTAATTCTGTTACAGATCAAGGGCCTTAAGTCAGCATGTGAGTACCTTGAAGCAAGTTAACCCTTAAGACTGGCTGGAGTGCTGTCACATCCTGACTCCATCTCTCATTAGCTTCACTGAAGTTATTTGTTTGAGCCTTACTTTACCTGAAATGGAGATTTTAACAGTTTCTACTTGATAAATTTTTTGGAAGATTAAATGAAATAATCCATTTCATTCAATGGATTAAATTAAATGAATAAATAAAAATATATTTAAAATGAATCAAATAAAAAAGGTGTCCTTCATAGCCTCAAGTCTGTTTTACTTTTTTGCACAGTCCTGAAGTAAATTCATAATATCCTGGTCCCCTCACACTCATTTCCGTAGTTGCACACTAATGGCATAAGCCCAGTAGTTGAACATCACCACAAGATCTTAGCAAAAGAGAGACTGGTCTGCAAGTAACACCTTTATCCCATGTCACAGCTTACCAAATAACAAAGGACTGGTCATATACATTTCTTTTAAAAATATCTCTTCCTTTGATTTTCATCCCCATGAAAATTCCCCTTTAAATTATAAACTGTCTACTTCTTTATTCTGCACATTTGGAACTTTTCAAATATAGTGTGACTTTCCTGGACCCAGCAACCTCCTCTCTAGAGTGTATGCAACTGTTTCCACAGCTCTTCCCCAGAGAGCCACATGGCTCCTTCCAGAACCTCTCTCAGACCACTGCTCAAATATCACCTTATCTGAGAGGCCTTCCTCATCAGTGCCTGTCTCAGGCACTCAACTCTCCTTATTTTGACTTATTTTTCTTAGTGCTGATCACCCCCTGACATACTGATTATTTTTTCTTCCTGCCTGTTCCCTCCCATACAGCCTACGAATTCCATGAGAGTAGAGACTTTGTTCTAAAAGTATAGCACAGTATCTGCTACATTGTAAGAATTCAGTGATTATTTGCTGAATGAGTAAATAAAGGAGTATGATTTCAGATGGTAAACCCTAGTGTGTGTGCGGGGGTGGGATTCCACTTGGAAAGAAGAGAGTGAACAGACAGAAGGTTGGGCATAGTCAAGAAGGAGTGATTTTCCATTTAGGCTGGAGAATAAGGTACTTATGGAGAAAAGTAGAAATTAAGATTAGAAAAAAACAGTTTGGGAAGAATTTTGGAGGGCCATGAATGCCAGTTTGTGAGTTTGTTCATAAATTAGTAGCATAGGGCAAAGGAAGGAGCTACTGAAAGTATTTTAACTGTGGCATTGGGAGAGAGGCATTTGTCATGTTTGGATCCCTTCCGGTTTTTTCCCTTGCTCTCCTCTAGTCTTTCTCAGTCCTTCATTCATTTATTCCATAAATATATCCTGAGTGCCTACCATGTACAAGCAGATATTAGGGGACATGAAGATCTTGCCTTGCAGGATCAGGTGGTTTTATTGCAAAGTAATAAGTGAAGGAGTAGAAGGACAGCATGTTGAAGGTACTGTGGTAGCCCAGTGAAAAGGAAAAAAAGCCTCATTGGGAGTTGGGGAGGTTTGCAGGGCTGGTCAGGAAGGCTTTCAGAAGATGACATTTGAGCTTGTATCATGAGGTATGAGGCAGAGGTTAGGGGTGTTCGTGGAACTGGAAGAACTGAAAGGGATTTGAGGTGCATGTAGGAGAGTAGGCAGAGAAAAAGCTAGAAAAGCTCTTCCTGGTAATGATATTAAGAATGGGCTATCCCATCTACTGTGGGCTATCCCATCTACCGTATACTGGCTATGCATGACAGGTAGATAGGGCCGGATCCTGAGGATTCAGACGGCCCCTAGTAAAGAGTGTCTTTAACCTGGAAAGCAAGGATTTTAATTGGAGGGGTTTAAATGGGAGTGTGGGGGCACTTACATTATATATTTATGAATTAGTGGCTTCAGTGCTGAAAATACATTTGAAAGTACAGGAGGACAGGACTTGGTACTGATGAGTTGTTAGGGAAAGGATAAGGGAGCAGTTTAGGATAGTGTTGAGAGATTTTAGGGGACTAATAAATAACACCTCTCTCTTCTTCTGAGTTAGGAACTATTGAGATACACCAGAGTTAGGTAGATGGATATCAAACATCCATCCCTTAACTCTTAAAACAGATTTAAGAATGTAGCTTCTGTCTGTGGTTCAGTTGGGCCCATCTGCCTGTGGTAGACAAGTCAGCCTGTCACAGCTAAGCTGGACTACAGTAGGCCTGCCTGGCAGGGAATGAGCCTGTCTGACTAAGCATGGTGCAGTGGTAGACTAAAACACATCCTTTCTGCAGGTAAGGCAAGTCAGAAAGACAGAGTTGGGAGAGGAATTTTTTTGTTTCTTCTCCCAAATTGACCAACCAGGTCAGTTCTTCTGGGGAGAAGAGAGTGATAGGACTGAGAGATGGTGTCATAGGTTGGGCTTTCTGGAAATCTCGCCTTGAGATGGAGATAATGTGCAGGGAGTGACAGCTGTCGAGGGGATAGGAAGGACACAGGATTGTGCAGAGGGAGAAGCTCAGCTACAGTGCAGTCTCAATGGAAACTTCTGCTGCACGTACAGGGACAGAGATGGGGGACCCTTCAGAGCTTTCCTGCTTTCGGACAGGAGGGCTGGGCCCTTATGCCTCTGCTTCCATCAGTCATTGGAATGTGGCCACTGAGGGAAGGAGGTATGATCTTGAGCAAGGCAGAGATGGCTAATGATGATATGGATGTGACTTCACAACATCCTTCACAGATACCAAAACCATTCCTTTTCTGCTTTTCCCTCCTGGGGAGTGGGGTGGACAGTCTGTCTTCTCTGAAAACATGAGGACAGGCAATTTGTTTCCCTCTAAGAGAGAACTCCTAGGTTTTTGACTTGAGCATCATGGTGGATGGTAGTACCATTCACTGAGAAATGTAAGGGGAAGAGGGCAGAGTCCCTAAAATAAGCCAAGTAAGAAAGTACAAGAGGAAGGAGGAGGAGATCAGGTCAGCCCAGCAGCTGTCCCATATTCGTCTTCTGTGCCATCTTCCAGAACAGTGGAATGCAGAGACCCTGTTTTCTCACTGCCTTTTGGGTTCCCTTTACATTCCTGGGACCATAACTCAGGGAATACAATGCAAATTGAGTCCTCTTCCTTTTCTTGTCTGTTATTGAATAAAAAACTGGCTGGGAAAATGGGAAAGCATAGAAGATTTCTTCATAGTTTTGTAAATGTGTTTTCCCCATGGCTTTTGGAAACCACTGCAGCTGTGTGCCATACTGTGCTAGGGCAGTGGTATCTAGTAGTAGGCTACCCAATTCAGCGGGTACTCAGTAACTCCATGAAACAGCATCTGCCTTACTAAATATCGTGCTCTGATTTAGCCTGATAAAGTCTCCTCAAGATTTCATAGTTTTGCAATAGAAGTATGGTATTTAGTATTTTGCAGGGTTCTAGAAAATGTGCAAACACTGCTATTCTCATTCCCAAGTATTTTACATCCATTCAATGTAATCAGCAATTCATGCTACACATGAAGTTGAATTGTGAATGTTTATGTCTTTGTATGTGCATGTTTTGGGGAGTGGTAACTGTCTCCTGAGTCATTAATGTGAAGACACTGAACTTATTATTGAACTTCCTGGAATAAACATTTGCTTCTTCTGAGAGGACAAAATGAGATACCATTTGTGTTCTTGACTAGGTTTTTCTTTATTTCATTTAGGTGGATTTCTGCTTATTCTAATTCTAAATTGTATCAGATTGTTTTTTAGTAAGTTGCCACTGCTCAAATAGGCCAGATCAAGACATTTATTGCCAATTAGGAACAGGATGTTTGAGATGTTTGGTGATGTTCTCCGGATGACCTGTTTTATGTTTTATGTTTATTTTGTTTTATTTTTGTTTTATGATCATGTTGGCTTTTCCATTAAACTATAACTTTAATTGACTTGGCTTTGTTAATAGAACATTGACCAGATCCCCTTCTATAACTCCCAGTCTTCTTATTTCAACCCCTTCACCCAGTTCTCCTGTTGTGCCCCAACCTCAGTCTGGAGTAAACGGGAATTTTTAGGTCTGTGTGTTACAGGTGTAATATATGTTTCTAAGACATAGGCTCACTGTATTTCAATCTGAATTGCCTGGGTAGTGCTCCGTGGGCTATTTTGAGGATAAATCCCGGTGAAAAGTAAATTTAAACAGTAATGTCTATAGTGGAGGTATTTCATACTGAATAGCCACCATTGAGGGCCATGTGGATGTCTGCACTACATGTGGTGACATGATCTCTACATCTGTTTTGAAGTTCAGTTGTTTCCCAGACCACATGTGCATTTCTTTAGGGGGCTGACATCCCTCCCTCCCAGGATCCAGGCATTATAAGCTGGCAACTATAACTGGTTTACTCTCTTTGACCTAGAGATTGTTATACTTTATCTTAGTTTGACTGTTGTTCCTATCAGATCTGGTTCTGTTTAATATTGACAACATTGGAGTTTCTATAAATTAGCAGCATGGCAAAAGAACCAGGCATATTTAAATCCATAAATCTTGATTTCCAGGTCTTTTAAAGGCTTTGTGGTTTAAATAGTCCTTTACTCTATGGTTGACATAAGCAGTACTTAAAAGAATGCTGGCTATCAGGGAGCTTTTGTAGCTCAACTGGAACTAAAAAAAAAAAAGAAAGAAAAAAACACCTCAGCTGGGTCACTCTTTTAAGAATCACAAAGTCCAGATCTCTTCTGGCTCTATTAGTGAGATATTATAGAAGTTACATACATCATTTCCATATCTTAAAAAAAGGAGAATACTAATGATTCTATTTACATGTGATATCTAAAGTGGTCAAATTCATGGAAACAGAGTAGAACAGGGGCCGGAGAAGGGGAAAGGGATTTGTTTAATGGGTATAGAGTTCAGTTTTGCAAGAAGAAACGTTCTAGAGATCTGTTGCACAATAATGTGAATATTCTTAACACTACTGAACTGTATATTTAAAAATGATTAAGATGGTAAATTTCATGTTATGTGTTTTTAATCACAATTTTAAAAATTTAAAGAAACTTTAATGGATAGTGTTACTGTTAATTGAATGTTTAGTATGTGTTTTAGATGAATTATCTTATTAAATATTCACAACTTCATGAAGGCAGGTATCATTACCCTGTGTTATAGTTAAGAGAATTTAGATTTAGAGAAGTAATTTACTAGCTAGTAAGTGGCAGACCATTTTGGACCTAGTTGTGACTTTAAAGCCACTCAAAAAATACATTGCTGCCAGCTAAACTTAAGCCAGTCTATTTTAGCTTTGGAATCTGTGATTCTTAGGATTCTGAGATGTCCTAGGGACCCTGCAGAGATCCTTCAAATGAGAAAAAAGAAAGTTCAAATGTTTAGGTGTTCAGAGATGACCCCTCTACCATTTCTACTGAACTCAAAATGCATGCTAGATTTAATCTGTGGTACATCAGGAACAACAAATGCCTTTATGGGAAGCCAAGGTGTCATTCAAATGTTAGAATAGTTAAGAGGTTAATAGCTATTACTTCTGTGGAAAGTAGAGACTGAGAAGGGCCTTTACCATTTCATTATATTTTATTTCTGCTTTTTGAGTGTTTAATAACAAGTGTAACTTCTGTTTTGGGTTGAATTGTGTTCCCCCTAAATTCATATGTTAAGTCCTAAATCTCAGAACCTTAGAATGTGATCTTATTTGTAGATAGGATCTTTGCAAGTGAATTGATTAGTTAAAATGATGAAGTCAGCTGAAGTAGGGTGGCCCCCTAATCCAGTGTGACTGGTGTCCTTATAAGAAGGGAACATTTGGACACAGACATGAACAAAGGCAGAATGCCATGTGAATATGAAAGCAGAGATTGGGGTGCCAGCCAAGGAATGCCAAAAATTGTCAGGAAACTACCAATTCTGATGACCCCTTGATCTCAGAACTCTAGTATCCAGAACCCTGAGACAATAAATTTCTGTGGTTTAAGCCACTCAGTTTGTGGTACTTTGTTACAGCAGTCCTAGCCAACTAATATGTAATTTCTAAAGTGAAAAAGAAAAGAAAGTTAGCCATGATTCCTGGGAGTTTATTCTAAATAGTATTCAAATTAAAAAAGGATCTTTATATATGATGTTCATTATAATAATTTTTATAATTGGGAAAAATGAGAAGCAATGCAAATGGTCTAAAGACTAGTGGATAACTAAATTATAGCATATCTACTTTTTTATAGCAAATCTACTTCAAGAAATATAATGTCATTTTGTATAGCCTATGAAATAATGTGAAAAATGTGTATAACATAAATAGAAAGTTGGATGTAAAATTATTTATACAAAACAATAACAGCTGTGCAAAATATATATGCACTGACTTAAGATTACAAGCAGAAATGGAAAAACTTAGGATAGTGGTATCTGGGTGAATTTTTCCTTTTAATATTTCTTTTAATTTGTATGCTTTTATTTCATCAAATTATGATAATGTATTGTGGTTATAACAGTATATTTTTAAAAATCAACTTTATTGAGGCAAATTTTCCATACAGTAAAATGTATCCTTTTAAAGTGTATAGTTTGATAGTTTTGACAAATGTATACATGCTTCTGACCACCACCACAATCAAGAAATAAAACATTTCTGTCATCACAAAAAGTTCTGTATTGCCCTTTTACAATCTGTCACTCTCTCAACCCTGGCCTTAGTCAACTACTGATCTGTTTTCTGTAATCCACAGATTTGCTTTTCTCTTTTCTATTATTTCATATAAACAGAGTAATATAGTATTGATTTTTCTGTCCGGCTTCTTTCATCCAGCATAATTTTTTTGAGATTTTTCCATGTTGTAGCTTATCTGAGTAGTTGATTCCTTTTTATTATTGAGTATTCCCTTGTATCAACACATCGTTTTGTTTATCCATTTATGTGTTGATAGCAATTTAGATTGTTTCTGATTTTTGGCTGTCATGAATAAGTTGCTGTGAACATACTTGTATAAGAGTTGCATAGTCATGTTTTAATTTCTCATGGATAAATGCTTAGGATTGGAATTGCTGGATTGTGTGATACATTTATACATAACATTGTAAGATGCTGTCAAATGGTTCACATTCTTACCAGCGATGCATGAGAGCTCCAATAGCTCCACTTATTCACCAACACTTAGTATACTAATATGTTTTTGTTTTAGTCATTCTCACGGTTGTATAGCTGTCTTCTTTTGTGGTTTTAATATGAACTTCCCTCATGATTTGATGTTAAGGCATCTTTTCATGTGCTTATAGTTTCTTTTGTGAAGTGTCTATTCAGGTATTTTACTTATTAAAAAATTGCTTCCTAAAAATATTGCCATCTTATGTAAGAGTGCTTTTAAAAAAGTATTTTAAATACTGTTCCTTTGCCAGATAATTATATTATACATATATTTTTTTTTATATATATAGAGAGAGAGAGAATATTCACTCCACCTGTGGCTTGCCTTTTCTTTTCCTTTTTTTTTTTTTTAAGATTTTATTTATTTATTTGACAGAGAGCAAGAGAGCACAAGCAGAGGGAGTGGGAGAGGGAGAAGCAGGCTCCCCTCCGAGCAGGGAGCCCGACGCAGGGCTTGATCCCATGACCCTGGGATCATGACCTGAGCCAAAGGCAGATGCTTAACCGACTGAGCCACCCAGGCACCCTGCCTTTTCCTTTTCTTAATAATATACTACAAGGTACATAAGTTTTAAATTTTGGTGAAATCTATATTTGTCCATTTTTTTCTTTATGATTCAAACTTTTTGTGTCCTCAGAAATTTTTTGCTTATAGCAAGTTTATAAAGATTTTCTCTGTGTTTTCTTCCAAAAGTTTTATAGTGCTAGCTTCTATTTACATTTAGATATATGATCTACTTTGAGTTAACTTTTTTATATGGATTTGAGGCAAGGGTAGAGGTTTGTTTCTTCTAAATTGAGATCTAGTTATTCCAGATATATTTTTTATCAGTTTTTTCAAAAATGTTTGAGGAGATTCTGATTGGAATCTCTAGATCAATTTGAGGAGAATTGACATCTTACCAATCAGTATTAAGTGTTTCAACTCAGGAGCATAGTATAGCCGCCCATTTATTTTTTTTTAATTTTTTTAATTTTAAAAAGATTTTTATTTATTTATTTATTTGAGAGAGAACAGAGCGAGTGCAAGAGAGAGAAAGCACAAGCAAGGGTGAGAGGGGCAAGCAGACTCCCCGCTGAGCAGGGAGCCTGATGCGGGGCTCGATCCCAGAACCCTGGGATCATGACCTGAGCCGAAGGCAGACACTTAACTGACTGAGCCACCCAGGCACCCCTAGCCATCCATTTATTTGTATTTCTTTAACTTCTCTCATCAGTATTTTGCAGTTTATAGTATACATTTCTTTTTTTAATTCTTAAAATTTTAAAAATTTTTATTTTTTATTATTTAGTTAACATACAGTGTTATGTTAGTTTCAAATGTATAATACAGTGATTCAACAATTCTATACATTACTCAGTGCTCATCATGATAAGTATATTCTTAATCCCCTTTACCTATTTCATGCATCCCCCAACCCACCTCCCCTCTGGTAACCATCAGTTTGTTCTCTATAGTTAAGAGTCTGGTTTTTGGTTTGTCTCTTTTTTTCTTTGGTCATTTGTTTTGTTTCTTAAATTCCACATATGAGTGAAATCATACAGTATTTGTCTTTCTCTGTCTTACTTCACTTAGCATTGTACCCTCTAGATCTATTCATGTTGTTGCAAATGGCAAGATTTCATTCTTCTTTATGGCTAAGTAATATTCCATTGTGCATATGTACAATTTCTTCCTTATCCATTCATCTACTGGTGGACACAGGTTGCTTCCATAATTTAGCTATTGTAAATATTGCTGCAGTAAACATAGGAGTGCATATATCTTTTTGAATTAATGTTTTCTCATATTTTTTGGGTAAATACCTGTAATGGAATGATTGGATCATATAGTAGTTCTGTTTTTAATTTTTGAGAAAACTACGTACAGTTTTTCATAGTGGCTGTACCAGTTCGCATTCCCACCAACAGTACACGAGGCTTCCCTTTACATTCCAGCCAATACTTGTTTTTCTTGTATTTTGATTTTAGCCATCTGACTGTGTGAGATGATATCTCGTAGTTTTGATTTGCATTTCCCTGATGATTAGTGATGTTAAGCATCTTTCATGTATCTGTTGGTCATTTGTTTGTCTTTGGAGAAATAGACATTTCTGTCTGTTCATGTCTTCTGTCCATTTTTGAATTGGATTATTTGTTTTTTTGTGTGTATTTAGTTGTATACATTCTTTATATATTTTGGATATTTAACCCTTTACCAGATAGGTCATTTGCAAATATCTTCTCCCATTTAGTAGGTTGCCTTTTAGTTTTGTTGATTGTTTCCTTTGTTGTGCAGAAGCTTTTTATTTTGATGTAGTCCCAACAGTTTATTTTTGCTTTTGTTTCCCTTGCCTCAGGAGATAGATCCAGAAAAATGATAGTACAGCTGATGTCAAAGAAATTATTGCCTGTGGTCTCCTCTCGGATTTTTATGGTTTCAGGTCTCACATTTAGGTCCTTAATCCATTTTGAGGTTGGGTTTTGTTTTGTTTTGTTTTTGTGGTCCACTTTCATTCTTTTGCGTGTAGCTGCCGAGTTTTCTCAGTATCATTTGTGGAAGAGACTGTTTTCCCATTGCATATTCTTACCCCCTTTGTTGAAGATTAATTGACCATATAATTGTGGGTTTATTTCTGGACTCTGTCTTCTGTTCCATTGATCTGTGTCTGTTTTTGTGCCAGTATCATAGTGTTTTGATTACTGCAGCTTTGTAGTATAACTTGAGATCTGGGATTTTGATACCTCCAATTTTGTTCTTTTTCAAGATTGTTTTGGCTATTCATGGTCTTTTGTGGTTCCATACAAATTTTAGGATTATTTTTTCAAGTTCTATGAAAAATGCTTTTGGTATTTTCATAGGGATTGCATTAAATATTTACATAGATTGCTTTGGGTAGAATGGACATTTTAACAGTATTTGTTATTCCAGTCCATGAGCCTGGAAAATCTTTCCATTTGTTCGTATTATGTTCAGTTTCTTCCATCAATATTTTATAGTTTTCAGAGTACATGTCCTTCACCTCCTTGGTTATGCTTACTCCTAGGTATTTTATTATTTTTGGTGTAATTGTAAATGGGATTGTTTTCTTAATTTCTCTTTCTGGTACTTCATTATTAGTGTATAGAAATGTAACTGATTTCTGTATAATCGGTTTTTATCCTGAAACTGTACTGAATTCATTTATCAGTTGTAGTAGTTTTTTGGTAGACTTCCTAGGTTTTCTATATATAATATCATGTCATCTGCAAATATTGAAAGTTTTACTTCTTCCTTACCGATTTGGATGCCACTTATTTCTTTTTCTTGTCTGATTGCTCTGGCTAGGATTTCTAGTACTATATTGAATAAGTGATGAGAGTGGGCATCCTTGTCTTGTTCCTGGTCTCAAGGGAAAAGCTCTCAGTTTTCACCATTGACTACGATGTTAGCTGTGGGTTTTTCATATATGGCCTAATTATTAAGTTATGTCTAAAGAGAATTTTTATCATGAAGGAATCTTTTTATGATTTTATAGTGTCATTCTTTGTCTCTTGTTACAGTCTTTGTTTTTTGTTTTTTTTTTTAAGATTCATTTGAGAGGGAGAGAGCGCAAGCCGGGGGAAGGGCAGAGGGAAAGAATCTCAAGCAGACTCCCTCCTGAGTGGGGAGCCTGATGCAAGGCTCTATCTCATGACCCTGAGATCATGACCTGAGCTGAAATCAAGAGTAGGACGCTTAACCGCCTGAGCCACCCAGGCACCCCACAGTCTTTGTTTTAGTCTGTTTTGTCCAAAGTAAGTATTGCTAACTCAGCTTTTTTTATTTTCCACTTTCATTTGCGTAATAAATGCTTTTCCATCCCCTCACTGTTAGTCTACATTTGTCTTTAGGTCTGAAATTAGTCTCTTGCAGGCAGTATGTAGACAAATCCAGCTTTTATTTTTTTAATTTTATTTTATTATGTTACATTAGTCATCATACATTACATCATTAGTTTTTGATATAGTGTTCCATGATTCATTGTTTGCGTATAACACCCAGTGCTCCATGCAATACGTGCCCTCCTTAATACCCATCACTGGGCTAACCCATCCCCTCACCCCCCCTCCCCTCTAAAACCCTCAGTTTGTTTCTCAGAGTCCATAGTCTCTCATGGTTTGTCTCCCCCTCCGATTTCCCCCCCTTCATTTTTCCCTTCCTACTTTCTTTTTTAACATATAATGTATTATTTGTTTCAGAGGTACAGGTCTGTGATTCATCAGTCTTACACAATTCACAGTGCTCACTATAGGACATACCCTCCCCAACGCCTATCACCCAGCCACCCCATCCCTCCCACCCCCCACCACTCCAGCAACCCTCAGTTTGTTTCCTGAGATGAAGAATTCCTCATATCAGTGAGATCATATGATACTTGTCTTTCTCTGATTGACTTATTTCGCTCAGCATAATACCCTCCAGTACCAACCACGTCAGTGCAAATGGCAAGATTTCCTTTTTTTTTTTTGATGGCTGCATGATATTCCATTGTATATATATATACCACATCTTCTTTATCCATTCATCTGTCGATGGACATCTTGGCTCTTTTCATTGTGGACATTGCTGCTATAAACATTGGGGTGTGTACCCCTTCAGATCACTACATTTGTATCTTTGGGGTAAATACCCAGTAGTGCAATTGCTGGGTCATATGGTAGCTCTATTTTCAACTTTTTGAGGAACCTCCATACTGTTTTCCAGAGTGGCTGCACCAGCTTGCATTCCCACCAGCAGTGTAGGAGGGTTCCCCTTTCTCTGCATCCTTGCCAACATCTGTCATTTCCTGACTTGTTAATTTTAGCCATTCTGCAAGTCTATCTTTTTATCCATTCTGTCACTCTTTGTGTTTTGATTGGAGTGTTTAGTCTATTTACATCCAAAGAAATTATTGATAGGTATATACTTACTGCCACTTTTTACTTGTTTATGATTGTTTTTGTAGTTCTTCTCTGTTCCTTTCTTCTCTTGCTCTTTTTTCTTACAGTTTGCTGGCTTTCTTTAATGATATTCTTAGATTCCTTTCTGTTTATGTTTTGCATATTATTACCAGTTTTGATTTGTGGTTACCATTAGGTTTACATATAACATCTTATGCATATAATAATTTATATTAAGCTGATGGTAGCTTAAAGTTTGAACGCATTCTTTGCTCCTTTGCTCTTTGCTCTTTGTATCCTTTTATTATGTAAATCCCTTGACTGGTTTTTTTTTTTATAGATATACTTAATTTTACTGGTTTTATGCTTCCTACTTTTCTTATTCCTACTTACGGTCTTTTTATTTCCACTCAGAGTCCTCTCTAACATTTCTTGTGTGGCTGGTTTGAATTCCTCTAACTTTTTTGTCTGGGGAACTCTTTATCTCTCCTTCTATCCTGAATGATAGCCTTGCCAGATAGAGTATTCTTGGTTGCAGGTTTTGTTTTGTTTTGTTTTTTGTGTTTTTTTGTGTGTTTGTTTGGTATTTTGAATATATTGTGTCACTACCTTCTGTCTTGCAGTGTTTCTGCTGAACAATCAGCTGATAGCCTTATGGGGTTTCCTTTGCATGTAACTGTTTTCTTTTCTCTTGCTTCTTTTAAAATTCTCTTTATCACTATTTTTTGCCATTTTAATTACATAGTGTCTTGATGTGGACCTTCTTAGGTTGATTTTGTTGGGGGGCCCTCAGTGCCTCCTAGATCTGGATTTCTGTTTCCTTCCCCTAAATTTTATTTCCTTCCCCTCTTCTCTCTATTCTCCATCTGAGATCCCTATAATGCGAATGTTATTACATTTGATGGTGTCTCTGAATTCTCCTTGTCTATTTTCATTTTTTATTATCTTTTTCTCTAGCCTCTTCAGCTGGATCATTTTACATTACTCTGTCTTCCAAGTGACTGATTAGTTCTTCTGCTTCCTTTAATCTACTGTTTATTCCATCCAGTGTATTTTTAATTTCATTTATTGAGTTCTTCATCTGTGTTTGGTTCTTTTTATGTTTTCATTCTCTTTGTTGAGGGTCTCCCTTGGCTCCTCCACTTTTTTCAAATCCAGTGAGTACCTTTATGACCATTACTTTAAATTCTCTATTAGGTATATTACTTATCTCCATTTTGTTTAGCTCTTTTGTGATTTTTGCCTTGTTTTTTTTTCATTTGGGACACATTCCTGTCTCCTTTTTGTTTAACTCTCTGTTTATGTGTTAGGAAATTCAGTTATGTCTTCTATTCTTGAAAATAGTGGCTTTATGAAGAAGAGGTCCTGTAGTGCAGTGTCCCCTCTTTATCACAACCTGGCACTTCAGGGGTGTTTCCTCTGTGTGTTGTACACACCCTATTGTTGTGGCTGAGCTGCATTTGCCTTCAGTTCAGTCATCTACAATGGCTCTCTTTGCCTGTTGTAGGCAGCGTTTGGTCCCTCTGTTAGTGGGCCTGTCTGGGGTTGCCTTGGCCTTGAGTTTAATCATACCAGGTATTTGTCAGAGATGCAGTAGCACCAAACTGTAGCATTCTTTCCCTGTGTTGTCCTTTGAGAAGCTTTTATTGGTGGGTGGGGCCTACAGTCAGATCTGATATCTGCCCCCATCCCACTCCTGAATCTGCAATTGGCCTGGTGTGTGTGGTTATCTTCCCCCCTTTCTGGGGCAGGAGTCACTTTGGAGTGGTGCTGACCCCTCTACGGGGTGCTTGGTCACTGCCAGGCTTGTGGAACTGCTTTGAGTGGTCTGCAGCCAGGGGCATATTGGAGGGGGCAAGTCCATCGGAAAATGCAGGGACAGAGTGTTAGGTGCCAGCAAGGTCGTTGTGGTCTGTTCTGGGTGGGGACCTACAGCTGCCTAGGAAAAATCCTGCCAACTCCTGGCAGGTTGGAGGGGGTGGGTCCATAGGAGAATGCAGGGCAAGGTGTGTGCTGCCAGCAAGGTTATGATGATCCACTGTGGGAGGGGACCTGCAGCCACCGAGAAAAACTCTTGCCATGGCCAAGATGGAGAGGGTGAGTCCAAAGAGGAATCCATGTGGCGGTGGGGCTTGCTGTTAGCAATCTAGGTAGGGAGTATTGGTGCTATGCTGGTTCCCACAGATTTCCAAGTATCTAGCCCGGGGGGTGGGGTCGGGGAGGGAAATGGTGCCCGCCAGCTCTTTTATCCTTGGAGAGGTCTTTCAAAGATCCTTGCCCCTCCAGCATACACTTCAAGATTAGTAAATAAATCTCCTTCCCGTATATTCCAGGTGTTTTTCAAACTGTTGCTTCTATGCTGTATCTCAGTGAGGATGTTTGTTGTGTTGTCTCTTTAAGCAGGAACTCCGCCCTTCTGGCTCTCCCAGAGTCAAACCTGTTGAATTTTAAGATTTTTATTTATTTATTTATTTGACAGAGAGAGACACAGCGAGAGAGAGAACACAAGCAGGGGGAGTGGGAGAGAGAGAAGCAGGCTTCCCGTGGAGCAGGGAGCCCAATGCGGGGCTCGATCCCAGGACCCTGGGATCGTGACCTGAGCCGAAGGCAGACACTTAACGACTGAGCCACCCAGGTGCCCCAAACCTGCTGAATTTTAAAGTTCCACACGTTAAGCCCTGTCGCTTGTTAGGCCCCTCCGGCTTTCAAAGCCAAATGATATGGGGATTCATCTTCCCCCTGTGGGTCTCCTGTGCCTGCTGTGTCTGGCCGGGATCTGCTCCTCTCCCCACTCTGTGCCTCCTGTGTCGCTCCTGCAGATATCCCATGGTTGTCTTTGTCTCCCAGCTGCATCTCTGCTCTTCCTACCCTCTTCAATATGCCTCTTCACTACATTTAGCTATGAAGAAGAGTCTGTTCTGCCAGTCTTTGAATTGTATTCTGGGTTATTTACACTGATGTGGGTGTTACCTAGTTGTGTCCATGGGTCATTATGATCTTATGATCCTCCTAGTCTACCATCTTTCCTGGAAGTCTATAGTGTACATTTCTTGCACATATTTTGTTAAATTTATATCTAAGTATTTTATGTTTTTGAATGCTAATTATTTAATTTACAGTCTTTTATGGCCCATACATAGAAACATACTTTTGTTTATTGACTTAGTATCTTGGCGCCTTGCTAAACTTATCAGCTTTTCATAGATTCTTTAGGATTTTGTACATAATCATATTTAAATTTTTACTTCCCCATCTATATGCCCTTAATTTTTTTTTCCTGTTTAATTGAACTTGCAAATCCTTCAGTACAATGTCGAATACATGCTTTGAGAGCAGACACCTCCCGTTTCCTCATCTTAAGGGGAAAGCATTTAGACTTTCAGTATTAGCATGACTTTATTTCTTTTTTAAGATTTTATTTATTTATTTGAGAGAGAGAGAAAGAGAGGGAGAGCACAGAGGGAGAAGCAGACTCCCCACTGAACAGAGAGCCTGATGCGGGGCTCGATCCCAGGACCCTGAGATCATGACCTGAGCCAAAGGCAGATGGTGAACCGACGGAGCCACCCAGGAACCCCTAGTATTAACATGACTCTAAGTGGGTTTTCCATAGGTGTTCTTTATAAAGTTGAGGGAATTCCCTTGTATTGATAATTTATTGAAAGTTTTTATGATAAATGAATGTTGAATATTTTTTTATTTTTCATTTTCATTTTTAAAAACTGTGGTAAAATATACATAACAAAGTTTACCATTTTAACCATATTTTTTTCTGAAAGATTTTATTTTTTAGGTAATCTCTTCACCCAATGTAGGGTTCAAACTTAAAACCCTGAGATCAAGAGTCACATGTCTATTGACTGAGCCAGCCAGGCGCCCCCCATTTTAACCATATTAAAGTGTACAGTTCAATTGCATAAATGTGCAACATCAGTACCATCCCTCTTTAGAAATTTTTTCATCTTGCAAAACTGGAACTTTGTATCCATTGAATAATAGCTCCACATTCCCCACTCACCCGCCCAGTCCCAGGTACCCACCATTCTACTTTCTGTCTGCATGAATTTGACTACTCTAGGTTTCTCATATAAGTGGAATCATACAATATTTGTCCTTTTGTGACTGGCTTATTTCATTCACCATATGTCTTCAAGGTTGTGATACGTGTTAGAATTTCCTTAGTTTTTAAGGGTGGGTAATATTCCACTGTATGTATATACTACATTTTGTTTGTCCTTTGACTGTCAAGAGACATTTTGGCTGCTTCCACCTTTTATATATTATAAATAATGCTGCTGTGAACATGGGTGTAGAAATACTTGTGACTATCTGCTTTCAGTTCTTTTGGATATGTACCCAGAAATGGAAGTGCTGGATCATGTGGTAATACTCTTAATTTTGGGGGGGTACTACCATACTGTTTTTCTCTCTTTTTTTTTTTTTTTTTTTAAGATTTTATTTATTTATTTGAGAGAGAGTGAGAGTGAGAGAGAAAGTACGAGCAGAGGGGAGGTGGAGAGGGAGAAGCAGACTCCCCGCTGAGCATGGAGCCTGAAGCGGAACTCGATCCCAGGACCCTGGGATCATGACCTGAGCCCAAGGCAGATGCTTAACCGACTCAGCCATGCAGGTGCCTGCCCTGCCATACTGTTTTTCATATTGTCTGGAGTATTTTATATTTCCATCAGCAGTGTATGAGGATTTCACTTTCTCCAGAGCCTCCCAACACTTATTTTCTGTTTGCTTCTTTTTAATAATAACCATTCTAATGGGTAAAAAGTGGTTTCTCATTGTGGTTTTGCATTTTCAATTCCCTAGCGATTTCATGTGCTTATTGGCCATTTATAAATCTTTAGAGAAATGTCTGTTCAAGTTTCTGCCCATTTTTTAACCAGCTTGTTTTGTTTTGTTTTTAATGAGTTGTAAGAATTCTTTATATATTCTGAATGTTGACCCCTTATCAGATATATGATTTATAGATATTTTCTTCTATTATGTGGTTGTGTTTTACTATGTTGATAGTGTCATTTGTTGCACAGAACAAATTTAAATTTTTTAATGAGGTACAGATTATTTATTTGTTGTTGTTGTCTGTGTTTTGGTGTCATATTTAAGAAATCATTGCCAAATACAATGTCATGAAGCTTTTCCTCAATCTTTTCTTCTAATGATTTTGTAGTTTGGGGCCTTAAATTTGGAATTTTGATCTTTTTTTCAGTTAACTTTTGTATATGGTGTAAGGTAAGGGTCCAACTGCAGGGGTTTTTTTTTTTTGCATGTGGATATCCAATTTTTCCAACACCATTTGTAGAAAAGATTACCCTTTCCCCATTTGAATATATATGCAAGAGTTTATTTCTGGGCTTTCTAGTCTGTTCCATTAGTCTGTTTCATAGCACCATATGATTACTGCATAGTTGTAGTAGATTTTATAATCAGGAAGTGTGAGACCTCTGCTTTGTTCATTTTCAAGATTGTGTTGGCTCTTTAGAGACCCTTGAGAGTCCATTTGAATTGTGGGTAGATTTTCTAGTTTTGTGAAAAACATTGGGATTTTGAAAGGGATTGCGTTGAATTTGTAGGTGGTTTTGGGTAGTATTGGCAATAATATTAAGTCTTCCAACCCATGAATAAGGGACGCCTTTTCATTTATTGGCATCTTCTTTAATTTCTTCCAGCACTGTGTTGTAGTTTTTAGTTTATAAGTCTTTCTTCTTTTTGCTAAGTTTATTCCTAAGTATTTTATTCTTTTTGATGCTATTGTAAATGGCATTGTTTTCTTAATTCCTTTTTGGGTGATTATTGTTCATGTAATGAGAAACACAATTGATTTTCCGTGTTGACTTTCTATCCTGCAACTTTGCTGAATTCATTTATTAGTTCTAACAGGGTTTGTTTTGTTTTTGCTCTTTGTTTTTTTGTTTTTGTTAGAATCTTTAGGGTTTTCCACATATAACATCATGTCATCTTTGAACAGAAATAATTTTACTACTCAAGTTTGGATAGCTTTTATTTCTCTTTATTACCTAATTGCCCTGGGTAGAGCTTTCAGTTCTATGTTGAAAAGAGGTGACAAGAGAGGGCATTCTTGCTTTTCTCCTTGTGTTAGGGGGAAAGCTTTCAGTTTTTCATCTTTGAGTATAATGTTAGCTGTGGACTTTTCACATATGGTCTTTATTATCAGATAGTGTTCTTATATTTCTAGTTTGTTGAGTGTTTTTATCATTAAAGAGTATTGAATTTTATCAATTCACATGATCATGTGTTTTTTTTTCCATCATTCTGTTAATATGATTTATTTCATTGATTTATTTTTGTATGATGAATCATCTTTGCATTTGAGGAACACATTCTACTTAGTCTTGGTCATAATCTTTTAATGTGTTGCTGAGATTGATTTGCTAGTATTTTGTTGAAGATCTTTGTATCAATATTCATCAGAGATATTGGTCTATAGTTTTTTTAAAGTGTCTTTATCTGGATTTGGTGTCAGGATAATACTGTTCCTCATAGAATGATGTAGTTCTCTCCTCTTTAATTTTTTGAAAGTGATTCGGAAGGATTGATGTTAATTCTTCTTTAAATATTTGTTAGAATTGTCCAGTGAAGCCCTCTGGTCTGGGGCTTTTCTTTGTTGGGAGGTTTTTGATTACTTATCCAATCTTTTTACTAGTTATAGGTTTGTTTGGTTTTTTCATTTCTTCATGATTCAGTCTTGTTGTAGGGATTTGTTTATTTTATCTAGATTATCCAATTTGTTGGTATATAGTTGTTTAGAGCACTCTTATAATCCTTTTTATTTTTGTCACATGTCTTCTGTTTCATTTCTTACTGTGTTGAGTCTTTGCTCTCTCTCTGTCTCTCTTTCTCATTCAAGCATTGTAAACATTTGTCACTTTTTGTTCTGTATTTTTTTCATAGAGCAAACTCTAGGTTTCATTGATATTTGTCTATTGTTTTTCTATTCTCTTTTGTTTATCTCTAATGTTTATTATTTCCTTCCTTCTGGCAACTCTGAGTTAGTTCCTCTTTTTCTAGTTTCTTTTTTTAAGATTTATTTATTTTAGAGAGAGAGAGTGAGTGCGCACATATGTGTGTGGGGGAGGGGCAGCGGGAGAGGGCAAGAAGCAGATTCCTCACTGAGCGTGGAGCCCCACGTGAGACTTGATTCCACGACAGGTGAGTCTCGATCCCACAACCCTGAGATCATGATCTGAGCTGAAATCAAGAGTCAGACACTTAACCGACTGAGCCATGCAGGTGCCCCCTCTTTTTCTATCTTGAGGTTTAAAGTCAGCTTGTTACTATCCTTCTTTTTAATATAAATATTTACAGCTATAAATTTCCTTATTACCATTTCTTTTGCTATATCCTGTAAGTTTTCGTATGTTTTGTTTTTATTTTTTATTTTTTTGTCTCAAGATGTTTTCTAATTTCCTTGTGATTTCTTATTTGAACTACTGGTTGTTTAAGAGTGTGTTTTTTTTAAAAAAAGAGTGTGGTGTTTAATTTCCACATTATTTGTGGATTTTGTAGTATTTCTTCTACCATTGTCATCTAATTTTGTTGGATTATGATAGGAAAAAATACTTTGTATGACTTCAGTCTTTTATAATTTATTGAGACTTGTTTTGTAGCCTAACATATGGTCTATCCTGGAAAATAGTGTATGTACATTTGAGAAAAGTGTGTAATCTGCTATTGTTGGGTAGGGTATTTTTTATATGTCTCTTAGGTCCAGTTAGTCTATAGTATTTTTTTAAGTCCTGTGTTTCCTTATTGCTTTTATCTTTGGTTATTTTGTCTATTATTGGAAGTGGGATACTGGAGTCTTTACTCTTACTGTAGAGCTGTCTCTTTTTCCCTTAAATTCTGTCAGTGTGTGCTTGCTTCATATATTTAGGAGCTCTAATGTTTGGTACATGTATGTTTATAGTTATATGTTTTGATGAATTGGCACATTTATCATTATATCATGTCCTTTGATTCTTGTATTAGTTTTTGACTTAAAGTCTTTATTGTCTAATGTGGTCTATCCAACTCTACCCTCTTTTGCTTATTGTTTGCATGAAATATTTTTTCTATTCTTTTACTTTCAATCTATGCATGTCCTTAGATCTAAAGTGAGTTCACTGTAGACAGCATATAGTTAGATCTATTGTTTATTTTTGTTTTTATTTTAACCCATTCTGCTAATCTTTGTCTTTAGATTGTAGAGTTTATTCTATTTACATTTTTAGTAATTACAGGAAGGACTTATTATTGTCATTATGTTTTTGTTGGATGTCATAAGTTTTTGTTCCTTATTTCTTCCCTTATTTCCTCCTCTGTTTAGTTGATTTTTTGTAGTGACATGTTTTGATTCCCTTTAGTTCAGATTCTATAGGTATTTTCTTTGTTGAGTCTTTTTTAAATTGATACCAACTCAACTTCAAGCATGTACAGAAATTATAACTCTGCCTCTTTACTTTATGAAATAGATGTCACAGATTACATCTTTATGTATTGTGTACCCATTAACTTAGATTTATTTTTTATGCTTCTGTCTTTTAAATTTCCTAAAAGAATTAAAATGGATATACACACCTCAGTTACAATAATACATGAATTTGTGTCAGTATATTTAACTTTATTGCATAACTTTATATTTTCATATGGTTTTGAGTTTCTGTGTAGCATCTTTTCTTTTTAACTTGAAGGACTCTCTGTAGCATTTCTTGTATGGTAGGTCTCGTGGTAATGAATTCCCTTCACTTTCATTTATCTGGGAAGGTCTTAATTTCTCCTTCATTTCTGAAGGACATTTGTGCCAGATATAGTAATCTTTGTTAGCAATTTTTTCTTCAGCACTTTGAATATATCATCCATTCCCTTCTGGCCTGCAGTGTTTCTGCCGAGTAACCCATTTATAATCTTACGGGGGCTTCCTTATTTGTGATGAGTTGCTTTTTTCTTCCTGCTGTCAAGTTTCTCTTTGTATTTGACTTTTGACAGTTTGATAATATATCTCAATGTAG
Organism: Phoca vitulina; assembly: GCF_004348235.1. NCBI lineage: Eukaryota > Metazoa > Chordata > Mammalia > Carnivora > Phocidae > Phoca > Phoca vitulina. The sequence continues at coordinate 5,847,471 of NW_022589773.1, read as the reverse complement.
ACCTCTTTTGGTTCATTCTAGTTGGAGTCCTTTAAGTTTCTTGAATTTGGATGTCCAGTTCCTTCCTCAGATCTGGGAAGTTTTTGACCATTATTTTTTCAGATAACTTCTATGCCTGTTTCTCTCACTTGTCCCTTTCTGGGACTCCCATAATGAATATACTGGTGTTCTTCATGGATTCCATAAGTCCCATAGGCTTTCTTTACTTTCTTCATTCTTTTTGTTGTTGTTGTTCCTTTGATTCAATAATTTCAGATGACCTCTCCTTAAATTCAGTATTCTTCCTTCTGCTGGTTTACCCACTATTGAATCCCTTCAATGAATTTTTCAATTTTGTTCTGTTTTTGAGCTCTAGAGTTTCTATTTTGTTGTTTTTAAAGACATTTTTATTTCTATATTGATATTCTCATTTTGTTCATATGTAATTTTTCTGATTTTCTTTAGTTCTCTGTGTTTTTCCTTAGCTCCTTGAGCATATTTAAGACAGCTTTATGTCTTTTTATAGGAAGTCCAAAGTCTGTGTTTTTTTAGGATCACTCTGGAGATTTATATTGTTCCTTTGAATAGTTCGTATTTCCCTTTTTCTTTGCATGCCTGGTTATATTTGTTGAAAATTTGTTATTTAAAAAGCCAATTTTCTCAATCTTTACAGGTTTGCCCTGCATGAGAGAAAATCGTCCTAGTTAGCCTGGCATAAAGGCTTAAGGTTTTCTCAGGCCTCTTCTGGGTGCATTTTTTTCTGGGCCTGTATGTTTTCTTTTTCCAAGTTTTCTGTATACATGGCTTCTTTGAAATATCCTAATTTTTTTTATATGTGCAGCTGAAGCAAGCACTAAAATATCCTAATTTTTTAATGAGTCTCCTTCCTGCCTCTTTATAGGGTGTTGGGTGTTCTACTGTTTTTCTTTGCCTATAATCTTACCCCCAGGTGTCTGCCGGTATCTCATCCCCTGTAGTTTTTGCACACTGCAGTACTCACCACTGCCTTCTATGACTTCAGGCCTGAAATCCAAACTGTGCCACCATTTGCATCTGAGCTCCAAGTCAGGCAATAGAGAAAGCAGTTCCTTGGGCAGGCTACAGGCAGGCCTTAATATTACAAACAAGTTTCACTCTTTTTCTATTGTTAGGAGGGCGGAAACTAGAAATTGGGCCCCTTCCTTCTGAGCTGCATGGGGGGAAGGGATGGACAAGGGCAAGCAAAAATGCCATGCAATTTCATACTGTTTTGAGTGTGGCTTTTTCTTGATTGGGTGTTTGATTGGTTGCTGCAAATCCTTGACTGCTTTTCAGAGTTCCCGCAAAGTTGTTTTAGTCAGTCTATGGTTGTTTTCTTGATACTTCTATTGGAGGAATGAGGGCTTGAGACTTTCTAGTCTGCTATTTTGCTGACATTACACCATCAAATATTGAATATTGATTTTTATGTATTAGTTGAAATAATCATATGATTTTTCTCCTTTATACTATCAATGCTCATATAGTCAATATAGCATTTATTGCAATTTACGTTGTTAACCCCACCTCTCATTACTGGGATAAACCCCATTTAGTAATGTGGTATTATCCTTTTTATGTATATTGTTGCTTTCTACTGCTAAAATTTTGACAAGGGACACCTGGATGGCTCAGTCATTTAGTGTCCAACTCTTGATTTTGGCTCAGGTCATGGTCTCAGGGTAGTGGGATCGAACTCTGCATTGGGCTCAGCATGGAGTCTGCTTGCGAGTGTCTCTCTCTCTCTCTCTCTCCCCCCCTCTGCCCCTACCCCCTGTGCTCTTTCTCCCTCTCTAATTAATTAATTAATCTTTTTAAAAATAAATTTTGTTAAAAATTTTTGCATCCATGTTCATGTGGAATATTGGTCTCTAGTTTTCCAATAATGCCTTTGTTGGCTTTGATATCAGGGAAATTCACCTTTATTTTCTAAGTGAATGTAGGAATGTAGGAATTTTTTTTTCTCAAATGTTTGCTTGATATCACTAATGAAACTATCTGGTCCTGAAATGTTTTTTCTGGGAAGTTTTTAAATTATTGGTTCAATTTCTTTAATAGGTAGAGGGGCGGAGGAAGATGGTGGAGGAGTAGGAGACCTGGATTTTGTCTGGTCTCAGGAATTCAGCTGGATAGGGATCAATTTCTTTAATAGGTGAATTCTGTTAAGATTTTCTATTTCTTTTTGAGTCAGTTTTAGTAATTTTTGCCTTTTAAGGAATTTATCCATTGCACCTTTGTTGACATAATGTTTTTTATAATGCTTTTAATATCTGTAGGATGTCCTCACTTTCACTTCTGACATTAGAACTTGGATCTTTTGTTTTTTTTTTTTTTGGACTTGCATATTCTCCCCTTTTGCCATGACTAGAGTTTGACAAATTTACTAAGTTTTTAAAAAGAACCAGTCTTGGTCCTCATTGATTTTTATCTCTTGTTTGTGCATTTTTCTATTTCTTTTATTTCTGCCTTTATATTTGTTATTTCCTTTCTTCTTATTTTGGATTTACTTGGATATTTTCTTCCTAACTTTTAAGCTGGAACTTACTTGATCTGAGACCTTTCTTCATTTGAAACATAAAACTTAAAGCTATAAATTACCCTTTAATTGCTGCTTTAGTTGCTTCTCTTGAATTTGGGGACATTATGTTTTCATTTTCTGCAAAATATTTCCTAATTTTCTCTCATAATTTTTTCTTTGATTCTGGTTATTTTGAAATGTTTTGCTTAATTCTCAAATATGTGAGGATTTTTCATATTTCTTTTAGTGATGTATAATTTAATTCTGATGTGTCTGAGAAAATATTTGTATTATTTTAGTTCCTTTCAATTCTCTGAGATGTGTTTTATGGCTCTGAGTTTGATCTGTCATGGTGACTTCCACATTAAGTTGAAAATAACTGGATGGAGTATTCCGTAGATGTGGGTTAGTTCAACATGGTTGATAGTTGTTGAAGACTGTGAAGTTCTGAGATTTCTTTCCTCCTTGCATGCTAGGAGGTTAGTCTGTCATGTTTTAATGCCTGCTGGTAGAAACAAAGGGCTTTATTATAATACAGTAAACAGTATGACTTTGATGTATGTGTCTATTCCCTGTGTCCCCTGTTTTCTATGGGAGATGCAGAGAGTTCCAGGTAAATACTGTTCATAGATGGGTATGAGTCATATCTGAAAAACCTTCAGCTTGGGAGTAGTCAGATCTATAATAGATGGCAGACAAACTTCATTTTACCCTGAAGGGAGACATTATATTATACAGTAAACAAACCTGCCCTTTGCTTCTGATTGAGACCCTACCTCTCTCTTCCAAAACTGTTTGGTGAGAAGCATCCTTGAAAAGATAGCATGACGCAAAGGCAGCCACTGCTTTGGCTCACAAAAGGTGCAGAAATGCAAGAGACTAATAGAGAATTATCTCCCTATAACACTGTTGTTCAAGTCTTTTGTTCAAATCAGCCTTACTGATTTTCTGTTTTCTACCAGTTACTAACTGATAGATGATGTATGTTGAAGTCTGCAGTTATAATTTTGAGTTATCCATTTCTATTTTCAATTTTGTCATTTTTTGGGTTTCATTTATTTTGGAAGCTTTGTTATTGGGTGTAAGCATGTTTAAAATTGTGACATCTTTGATGAATCAACCCTTTTATTATTAATGGAGTGACTCTTTTGTTTCCCGGTAATAATCTTTGTTCTGAAGTATACTTTGATATTAGAATGAAAAACAAAAAAATACCCTAGCTTTTTTTTATGTTATGTTAATCACCATACATTACATCATTAGTTTTTGATGTAGTTCCATGATTCATTGTTTGCATGTAACACCCAGTGCTCCATGCAGAACGTGCCCTCTTTAATACCCATCACCAAGCTAACCCATCCTCCCACCCCCCTCCCCTCTAGAACCCTCAGTTTCTTTTTCAGAGTCCATAGTCTCTCATGGTTCGTCAACACCCTAGCTTTTTTCTGGTTAGTGTTTGCATGGTATATCCTTTTCATCCTTTTACTTTTAACCTAATATGACTTTTTAAAGTGGGTTTCTTGTAGGTAACATATAATTGGTTCTTGGTTTTTATCCAGTCTGACAGCTGCTGCCTTTTCATGGAATGTTTAAATATTTCTACTTAATGTGATTACTAATGTGCTGGGTTTAAATATTTTGTATTTGTTGCTATTGCTAAGTCACAAACCATCCCAAAATTAGTGGCATAAAATTAATCATTTTAATGCCTTTTTGGATTCTATCAGTCAGGAACTCAGAAAGGACATATTGGGGATGGCTTGCTCTGCTTCTCAACGTCAGGGGCCTTGGATGGGGAGATTTGAATGCTAGTAGTGATGGAATGATTTGGGGCTGGAATCATCTCAAGGCTTACTCCATTAATGGTGGTTGATGATGGCTGTTAGCTAGCACCTCAGCTAGGGCTATTGGCTGGAACCCCCTACCTAGTGGCCTCTGTGTCGGGCTTTTTGGCTTCCTCACAGCATGGTGGCTGGGTTTCAAGAAAATGTCTAAAAGTACCAGGTAGAAGCTACCTCTTCTTTGTAACCTTTTCTCAGAAATCACAGAGTCACACTTACCGCACTCGCTAAAGTAGTAGTAAGCACAAGCCCCTACCCAGATTCAAGGGAAAAAGACAGAAACCCCACCTCTCAATGTGAAGAGTATCAAAGATATTTAGGACCATGTTTTAAGACTGCCACAAAAAAAAAATAAAATAAAATAAAAAAGATTGCCACATCTAGTATCTTTTTCTTGTTTTCTTGTTTTTCTCATTTGTTCTTCATTATTTTTCCTATACTCCTAACTTTAAAAAAAAATTTATTTTTGCTATTCCATTTCATCTCTACTTTAGTTTAATAGCTATACTTTTTTATCTTATAGTGGTTGCTGTAGCACAGCACTATTTATTAGAAATATAATGTGAGCCATAATTATGTATTTAATTTTCCAGTAGCCACATTAAAAAACTAAACAGGTGAAATTAATTATAAAAATATTTTATTTGGGGCACTGGGTGGCTCAGTGGGTTAAGCATCTGCCTTCGGCTCAGGTCGTGATCCCAAGGTCCTGGGATCAAGCCCAGTGCCAGGTTCCCTGCTCAGTGGGGAGTCTGCTTCTCCCTCTCCCTCTGCCCCTCCCCCCGATCATGCTGTCTCATGAATGTGCACTCTCTGTCTCTCAAATAAATAAATAAAATCTTAAAAAAATTTTATTTTACATAATACAACCAGTTATTATTTCAACATGTAGTCAATATTTAAAAATGAGATACTTCATTCTTTTTCTCTATAGTAACTCACTGAAATTCAGAATATAACTTATTTATAACAATTCTCAATTCAGACAAGTCATGTTTTAAGTTTCAATTTGCCACAGGTGGCTAGTGGCTACTGTATGGGGCAACACAGCTCTAAGATTTATAATACTCATATTTTGTATCATGTAAGAGTATTTATATTACCTTAAAGTATAGTGTATATGTATAGTATGTATGTGTATAATATTAGAATGTTACAGCAATTTATATCCATTTCTTTTCTCCCGGCTTTTGTTTATTATTATGGTAGATTTTATTTATGAAAATTTTATAAAGCCACAATACATTGTCATTAATTTTGCTTTAAGGAGTCAGTTATTTTTTTTTAACAAAAATGAAAAGTAAGGAAATAATCTTTTATATTAACACATATATTTGCTATTGTCAGAACTCTTATTTCTTTGTGTAGATGCTCATTTCCATTTCATAACATTTTCTTTTCTCTTGAAAAACTTCTTTTAACATAGGGTGGATTACATGTCTGCTGTTGAGAATTCTCTCCACTTTTGTCTGAAAGAGGTTTCGTTTCATTTTCACGCTTGAATGACATTTTCACTGAATATAGAATTCTGTTTTCGTGTTTGTCCTTTGGTATTTTAAAGATGTAATTCGAGTGACTGTGTTGTATAGTTTTGAGAAGGCTATTGTCATTTTTATCTTTATATTCATCTATGTCTTTTCCCCTCTGGCTGCTTCTAAGATTTTTTTTTTTTCTTTATCACAGGTTTTCAGAAAATTGATTAGTATGTATCATGGTATGGTTTTCTTTGTATTCATCGTAGTTGGGATCTTTTGAGCTTCCTGTATTTGTGTGTTTATAGTTTTTATCAAATTTAGAAAAAGTTCAGCCATCATTTCTTTAAATACTTACTCTGTCCTTTGCTTCTTTTCGAGGATTCCAGATACATATATGTATATATTAACAAGTCCCAAAGGTCATTGAGATTCTTGTCATATGTTATCCTATCTTCTGTCTGCTTCATTTTGGATAGTTTCAGTTGCTATGTCTTTTAGTTTAGTGATCTTTCTTTTGCAGTGTTTATTCTGCTTTATTAATTTAAACACTACTTAATTTCAATAGTATTTGCTTCCTTATTATTTTTTTGGTCACATTTGGTAATTCTTGCAAGATTTCATACTTTTTCATTGCTATTATATTTGTTACGGGGATCTGTGATTACTAACCTTTGGTGGTATTATTGTAATTGTTTTGGGGCTCCATGAACTGTGCCCATATCAGATACTGAACTTAATAGATAAAGTGGTGCTCCAGTGACCAGCCACTCCCCATCTTTCTTCCTCACCTTGGGCCTCCCTATTGCCTGAGACACAACAATATTGAAATTAGGCCAGTTAGTAACCCTACAATAGCAGTGCTCATGTGAAAAGAAGAGTCACATGTCTTTCACTTTAAATCAGAAACTAGAAATGATTAAGCTTAGTGAGAAAGGCATGTCAAAAGCTGGGATAAACCAAAAGTTAGGCCTCTTGCACCTGATAGCCAAGTTGTGAATGCAAAGGAAAAGTTCTTGAAGGAAATTAAAAATGCTACTCCAGTGAACACACACGTGATAAGAAAAGTGAAACAGCCTTATTACTGATATGGAGAAAGTTTTATTGGTTTGGACAGAAGATCAAACCAGCCACAACATTCCCTTAAGCCAAAGCCTAATACAGAGCAGGGAAGGCCCTAACTCTCTTTAGTTCTATGACAGCAGAGAGAAGTGAGGAAGAAAAGTTTGAAACTAACAGAGGTTGGTTTGTCCATGAGGTTTAGAGAAAGATGCCATATCCATAACTTAAAAGTGCAAGCTGAAGCAGCAAGTGCTGATGTAGAAGCTGCAGCAAGTTATCCAGAAGGTCTAGAAAAGATAATTACTATTTTTTTAAAGATTTTATTTATTTATTTGAGAGAGAGAGAGCAGGAACAGGGGGGAGAGGCAAAGGGAGAGGGACAAGCAGACACCCAGCTGAGCAGGGAGCCCATTGCGGGGCTGGGATCATGACCTGGGATCATGACCTGAGCCAAAGATAGATGCTTAACTGACTGAGCCACCCAGGCACACCTAGCAAAGATAATTTTTGAAGGTAGGTACACTTAACAAATTTTCAGTGTAGCCTTCCTTCTGTTGGATGAAAATGCCATCTAGGACTTTAATAGGTAGAGAGAAGTCAATGCCTGGCTTCAAAGGACAGGCTTGAATCTCTTGTTAGGGGCTAGTGCAGCTGGTGACTTGAAGTTGGAGCCAGTGCTCATTTAGCATTCCAAAAATCCTAGGACCCTTAAGAATTATGCTAAATCTGCTCTGTCTATGCTCTGTAAATGGAACAACAAAGCCTGGTGACAGAGATCTGTTTACAATATGGTTTACTGAATATTTTAAGCCTACTTTTGAGACCTACTGCTCAGAAAAACAAAGATTCCTTTCAAAACATTACTGCTCATGGACAATGCACCTGTTCACCCAAGAGCCCTGATGGAGATGTACAGTGAGATTAATGTTTTAATTCCTGTGAACACAATATCCATTCTGTAGTTTGTGGATCAAGGAGTCATTTCAATTTTCAAGTCTTATTAAGAAATACATTTCATAATGCTATAGCTGCCAGAGCCAGTGATTCCTCTAATGGATCTGGACAAAGTCAATTGAAAACCTTCTGGAAAGTATCCACCATTCTAGATACCATTAAGTATATTCATGATTTATGAGAAGAGGTCAAAATATCAACATTAACAGGAGTTTGGAAGTTGATTTCAGCCCTCATGGATGACTTTGAGGGGTTCATGACTTCAGTGGAGTGAGTCACTGCAGATGTGGTAGGAATAGTAAGAGAGCTAGAATGACAAGTGGAGCCTGGAGATGTGACTGAATGGCACAATCTCATGATAAAACTTGAAGAGGGGTTGGTTGCATTTTATAGGTGAGCAAAGAAAGTGGTTCCTTGAGATCTAATCTAGTGAAGATGCTGTGAAGATTATTGAAATGACCACAGAGGGTTTCAAATATGACATAAACTTAGTTGATAAAGCAGAGGATTGGCTCCAGTTTTGAAAGTTCTGCTGTGGGCGAAATGCTATCAAGCAGCATTACATGCTACAGAGAATTTGTTCATGAAAGCAAGAGTCAGTTGATGCAGCACACTTTATTGTTGTCTTATTTTAAGAAATTGGTACAGGCACCCCAGCCTTCAGCATCTACCACCCAGATCAGTCAGCAGCCGTCAATATCAAGGCAAGACCCTCCACAAGCAAAAAGATTATGGCTTGCTGAAAGTTCAGATGATGGTTAGTATTTTTAGCAATAAAGTATTTTAAAATTAAGGCATGTACATTATTTTTTTAGAGCTAATGCTATTGCACATTTAATAGACTACAGCATGGTGTAAATGTGATTTTTATATGCACTGGGAAACCAAAAAATTAATTTAACTCATTTTATTATGGTATTTGCTTTATTGCAGTGGTTTGGAATCAAACCCACAATATCTTCAAGGTATGCCTGTGGTTTTTGGGTTTGTTTTTGTTTGTTTGTTTGTTTAAGTAGGCTATATGCCCAATGTGGGGCTCGAATTCACAACCCCGACATCAATAGTTGCATGCTCTACCAACTGAGCCAGCCAGGCGTCCTGGTATGCCTGTGTTTTTTAACTACCCATTTCCTTCCTTGTTATATTCATAATTTTCTTTAACATATATAATTGTAATATATGCAAATACCTGTTAAGGTCTTTGCTTGCTAATTGCATCATCTCAGTCATTTTCAGCTTCTTTCTTTAATTTTCTTCTTGGTTATGTGTCATACTTTGCTCCTTCTAGGCATGTCTAGTAACCTTTTGTTTGATGCCAGATACTGTGACTGTTACATTGTTGAATGTTTTGATTATGTTGTCGTCTTTTTAGTTTAGTTTTATCTTGGCAGACATTTATGATCCTGAAGATAGGTCAGTCCCTTCCAGGCTTGAATTTAAACTGTGTTGGGGTAGGTCTATAATAACTATAGACCCTGCTATTAAGATGTGACCCTTTCTGAGTATCTGATGATTTCCTGAACACAGAATTCCAATGTCTCCTAGTCTTGTGTGATATCTGGGAATTGTTTAGCTTATCACTCCCTGGCAGTTTTTTGTTTGTCATTGTGGAATTTCACCATATACATCCATGGATTATTATTCAACCAAAGGCACGACCCCCATGTTGATTTGTGGAGTTTTTTTCTGTCTAGTTCCCTTGTTTACCCTTAAATTCCAGCTGCCTTTGTCTTTCCAAGCTCTAGTATCAGTCTCCTTAACTCAGTGAGACTTCTGTGCTCTGCTTGCAACGGCTCTCCCTGCTCCATGCTTCAGAAAGTGCATCCAGGCAGAAAGCCAGGCTGATCATAGGACTTACCTCATTGGTTTTTCTACTTTCAGGGATCAGGCAGTCTGGTGCTGCCTCTTGTCAAATGTCTGAAATCATTTTGTCTAGTTTCCCTTTTTTTCTATAAGGAAGAAGATAAATGCAATAGCTTGCTAGGATTAGAAATCCTGAAGATAACTGGAGTGCTTTAAAAACCTATGAACAGATTAATAAAGTTTCAAGAAATTGACAAGTCAGTTTTATAGATTAGCATATATATTAATATGCTGTTTGCCCTCTGTATAGCTAACATTTTCAGTTTGCAAAGCTCTATTGTAACCTGCCCTATTAGCATATAAATAGTAAGAGTTTGCAGAATGTACATGAAATACTTTAATAAGAGTATTTGTTCTGTAATAATTGTCCTTTGTTAATTTAAGATTGTAAAATTAAAAAAAAAATTGTTGGGCCTCTGGATCAGATCAGACAGGAATTATAGCGTTTTGAGACTGCATGTTTTGGAATGGTTGGGCACAGGCACTCTGCAACAAACTGCCTGGGTTTAAGTCCCGGGTCTGCCACCTATTAGTTTGGTATTAGACAAGTCATAGAACTTCTCAGAAATACAGTTTCCCATCTGCAAAGGGAAAATCATTTTGCCACCTTGGGAGGATTAAATGATTATATATGATGTGTGTGTGTGTAAAGTTTTAAGAGCAATGCTTGATGTTAAATGCTCATTTAATGTTAATTATTATTGTCATTGTAGTTGTCATGCTGAGTTTCTGATTAGGTTAAGATTTATTCCTCTAAACCTCAAAATTATTTTTACCATTTTAATAGAAACATCCCTTGTTTTTTTAAAGCATGTATATTGTAGAATTTAAAGAATAATAAATAACACTTATATCTACCATTCAGCATTAGCAAAAGAATATTATTACGTTCAAAGTCAGCCATACAACTCAACCCCCTCACATATCCCATTATCTCTGATCTTGAATTTTCTTCTTATGATCATATGCCTTGCTTTATAAAAAATAGTTTGACTATATATTGATTTAGTCTTAAACAACATATAATTTTTCATGCTTTTTGAATTTTATGTAAATAAAATGACATATTCTTCCACTTGTTTTGCTCAATGTTTTTTTGTTTTTGTTTTTTGAGATTCATCTGCATTGGTACATGTAGTAATAGTGCATTCATTTTCACTACTGAATAGTACTTTCCTTATTTCTAGGTTTTTGCTCTAAAAACAGAATGGCTCTGAATGTCTGTACATGTCTCCTGATGTACATGTGCTAGAGTTTCTCTGGATATATGTCTAGAAACATAAATTTGAGGTTGTAATCTTTAGCTGACTGCCTGTGGGAGCAGATGAGAGTGGAAGTGAGTTGTTGCAGTATTCCAGGCAAAGGGTTATGGGGGCTTGAAACAGAATGGTTATCAAGTGATGGAGGGAAGCAGATGAATTTCAGATTCATTTTGGAAATATAATCAACAGGTGTCGGCACTGTATTTCACAAAAGTGGGGATGGGGTGAGGAAAAGGGAATATCAAGGATGACTCCCAGAATTTTAAATGGAGGTGCATTTATTGAAATGGGTACTTCTCCCAGCAGTTAAGACATTTTATTTTGTTTTAATTAATACATGGGTATTTCTTTTTTTCCTTTTTTACATTTTTAATATCTCATTAACTGCCATTCCTAATGTCACTGTGCTTGCCTGTAGAATACATTATTCTTTCCAATATGGTGCCTTAGATCTGATCTAAATATAATAAGAACTAAATGGTTTGCAATTATATGTAATGACATTGAATAAAGACTCAAGAGGCTTTCTTAGGAATATCCTGAGATTTGGACTTACCTCTTGATTACATCCAGTACCAAGCCGTGTGGGTGGAAGTTACTAGTTAGCTAAGTTTCAGATAGGTAATGTATGATCCCATTAAGGCCTTTAGTCCATGCTTAAGTAATTTTAAATGCATTGACATTTGGAGGTTAAAAAAAAAAAATCGTAATTTATATGCTAAGGGACATAACAAATAATACCAAGTCCAAAGCTCTGGATTCGAATTTTGGCCCTGGCACTGATAAGCTGTGTGTTAGTTTCCTATTGCTGCTTTAGCAAATTACTGCAAATTTAATGGCTTAAATGATACATTTTTTTATCTTTCAGTTCTGGAAGTCCAAAGACCAAACGAGTATCTTTGGCCTAAAATCATGTGTTGGCAGAGCTGCATTCCTTTTTTTCTTTTTTTTTTTTTAAAGTAAGCTTCACACCCAGTGTGGAACCCAGTGCAGGGCTTGAACTCTGAGATCAACACCTGAGCTAAGATCAAAAGTCACATGTAAGCCACCGAGGTGGAACGCAGGCTGTGGGAAAGAATCTATTTCCCTGCCTTTTCCACCTTCTAGAGGCTACCCCAGTTTCTTTGGCTTGTGGCCCCTTCCCCTGCCTTCAGAGCCAACAAGTCCTTCTCAAGACTGCCATCTCTCTCTGTTGTCACTCTTCTGCCTCCTATTTTTACTTTTTTTTTTTTTTTTTAAGATTTTGTTTATTTATTTGACAGAGAGGGAGAGAGACCTAGAGAGGGAACACAAGCAGGGGGAGCGGGAGCAGGAGAAGCAGGCTTCCCGCTGAGCAGGGAGCCCAATGCGGGGCTCGATCCCAGAACTCTGGGATCATGATCTGAGCCGAAGGCAGATGCTTAACCGACTGAACCACCCAGTCACCCCTATTTTTACTTTTAAGGACCCTTATGATTATATGGAGCCCATCTGGGTAATTCAGGATAATCTCCCTATCTTAAGTTCAGTTGATTAGCACCTTAAATTCCATCTGCAACCTCAGTTCCCTTTTGCCATGTAAAGTAACATAGGTTCCAGGGGATCGGACACGTGTGTACGTGTACACACACCTACCATAAACTTGGTGCTCACAGGCCAGTCACATTGGCAACTTGAGCAGCTTTCTTATCTATGAAACAACAGCGATGATGATGATGATGCCATCACCTCCAGATTTAAGTGAACAGTTTTTATTTTTTTGGAGTACTTGTTTAAAAAGTAAACAATTTGCAAATGTTGCAGGTATTATTTTTGTTCTAGTTTATACTGAAGCCAGTATGTAATACAGGAAAACACTTAACAGGCTCATAATCCGCTTTAATCTTTTATCTCTGTGTCCATAAATCATGCACTTTAAAATTCAGGAGATGTGTATGAATTTTAGTGTGTTCTGAATAATGTGTATAAATGAGATATTTAAAGTATGTGTAAGTTCTAATGCCCATTTTATTTTTTAAGCTAAGTAGGCTAGGAACAATAACTTTATGAGCCCAAGACATGTGGCTCTATTGCAAGCTTCTTAAATTCGAAATTGTGTCAGAAAAGAAAACGGCTGCCATATAAGAAGGCAGTGATGTAGGGTGGGGGGATGGGTTAGCCTGGTGATGGGTATTAAAGAGGGCACGTTCTGCATGGAGCACTGTGTGTTATGCACAAACAATGAATCATGGAACACTACATCAAAAACTAATGATGTAATGTGATTAACATAACATAATAAAAAAAACCATAAAAATCAAAAGAAAAAAAAAAAGGCAGTGATGTAGTAAAGGACATATATGGGTGATTTTTCTCTTAAAAGGTTTGTGGGTTAGCACAAGTCATTTAAAGAGTTTAATACTTTCCTCTCCGCTGCTCCTCTCTGAATCACTTCCCTCCTCCCTGAAAAGTTTATTCAAAGCTGGAGATGAAAAGCCAGACAGCCAGATGAAGAGCTCGACTGCAATCAGAGCTGTTTGTATCATACTCATAAATGCAGTCTAATCTATTAGTAAAATTCTAAAATAGCATCGAAAAGGAACTCTGAATCAACCAGAGGAATTTAATTTAAATGAATAACTTTATATATATATAGATAGATAGATAGATAGATAGATAGATAGATAGATAGATCTATATATATATAGATCTATCTATCCATCCATCCATCCATCCATCTTTGTATTTGTTTTGCCATTCTTTGGAACAAGGTAAATTTTGTTAACTTAAGCCTCTAAACATAAACTGCATTTTGGTTGTAAGATCAAGTCATAGCTCACACAGCTTTGTGTCATTTTTTACTGTGTAGCATTTTGCCACAGGTAAAGTATATAATGAGGTAGGCAGGGGAAGGTTGTAACCCTGTGTGAGAAAGAGGTACTCCCTGCCCCAGCACTGAGTAGTGGAGCCTTCTGGAATCCATGGGAGCATATGTCCAAGGAGAGGGATGGAAATGTGAAGTCTCCTGGAGGCCAGCACAGTTCAAAGTTGGTTTCCTCAGTCTCGGTCTTGTGGTTTTGGGGGATTTTATGGCTTTTTGAGGTATGTTTGGGAAAGAAGGATCCTCATTCCTTGTTTAACCTATGCAAATAATCTCCAAGGACTTTGATCACTAGGAAGAGGGAAATGAGTCTATCATCTGTCCTCCAGATGAAAGGCTTGTCTTGGCAGGAGCGTTACAGAGATGGGTCACGATTTTTTGGTGGTTTTGATTTTATGCTTCTAGAAAGGATATTTTAAAAATGCTTATGGTTATTTTGTTTTCTTTAATTCTTCTTGGTTTCTTTCCGTTTTAGTGATAGAAGCCGTGGCCAGCTGTCTGTGTGAGTTCACTCATACAGCCTTCCCAAGGCAGGGGCCCTGATGTAGACGGGTTTAGGTAGAGGTCTGGAGGTTTTACTCTGGGGGCAGGCCTGCCTGCTAATTTCTGGTGGAGCTGACTTGTCCTTTTTAAAAAAGAGTTTTAGAAAAACTTTGGTTTTTGGTTGGTTGGTTGTTATTTATTTATTTATTTATTTATTTATTTATTTATATGTATTTTTATTTATTTAGAGAGTGGGAGCTGGGGTAGGGGCAGAGAGAGAGAAAGAGAGAGAGAGAGAGAGAGAATCCCGAGCAGGCTCCAGTGCCCAGCACGGAGCCCTATGTGGGGCTCAGTCCCACAACCCTGAGATCATACCCTGAGCCTAAATCAAGAGTCGGATGGATGCTTAACTGACTGAGTTACCCAGGAACCCCTAGAAAAAACTTTGTGTTGTCTTAGCTCCTACAGAGAAGACCTGCTGTGCCTAGGTGACGGCTCCCTCAGCAAGGATGGGAGGGTAGAGTCAGGGAAGTTGATGAACCAAGGGTGCCCTGACTGACATTTGAGCACCACCTGTGATAATACTCCTTGAAGAGTATGTCTTTAAAGCCAGATTACTGTTGTGAACACAATTAGACAGAATGGAAAGCAAATTTTTGATAGAAAACAAAAGTTTGGGGGTGAATAAACCTACAGAATTTTATGCCTGTATTCCTTAGTATACTTCTGTGTGTTTAATCATGGGATTGATGTAAGGGTGAGTTGTTCCTTGGTATATGTTTAACCTATATCTTAGCTACTTATTAAGAAATTTAACTTGGGCCCATTATCTTCTTTAAGAGGACTGAAAGGGAATTTGGAGGGGCATATCTGTTTTCATGGTAGTGTTAGATGTATGGTGAGTTAAACCATTTTTGTGAAAGTTGAAAGTGTAATATTAAAAGTATCCAGTTTTCTAGCTATTTGTGCACATTAAAAATAACTTGCTATTCATGTTCAGTGGTTTTCTTGTTAGACAATGTAGGGGACTTGCCACAACACATGCAACAGATTATAAGAAGACTGCAAATTTAGTAATTACAGCGTGGCAGAGACTGTGCTGGCAGATCCTGGACTACAGCACTCTCTTTAATCACGGTGCTTCCCGTAGTGTGGGTGGTCACGGTCCGCAGACAACTCAGGCAGTCCAGTCCCCACGCGAGGGGGATTGTGAGCAGAGCACAAGTAAACAGCATTCCACAGGCTTTTCAGGATTTTCAGTTTGAGAAAGCATAGCATTTCTTTTTAGGTTGCTTTTCCCCTTTCTCTCCTCTTTTTTTAGACTCCTCCTCTAAATGTTTATTGCTTAAATTGTTTGCTTTTTCCAGATGAAGCCTTCCTGCATATGCTGTTGCCTTCCTGGTCCAGTGGTTTTTAAAATTTTTCTTTGAAAATATATATGTTCAAAATTTTATTTCAGCACAAAAGCTGAAAATAATCCATAGGATATTGTGATCATTAGAAGGTAGCAACTTCTCATAGTAAGCCCTGGTAAAATGAATTTAATCAATTTATTTCCTTATTTCATTTAAAAACACTTAACTCCTCCCTCAAACATCTTTTGATGTTTGTTTGACTGAATGAAAATCTGAATCATTTGCAAAGTTTTTTCTTACTTATTAAGAAATGTCTTTGCTGGCCTGTTTTGATTTTTGGTAATCCAGTTTCCCCTTTTAGAAACTTTTATTATTCTAGCCCTTAATGTTTATGAATATTAACAAAAGAAGCAAGTGATGGAAATGCAAAGTCACTAGTTTCTGTCTATGAGAATTATGGAGTTTATGAAAGCTTTTGGTCAATTTTTCTGGGGAGGAGGTATTTTAAAAGATGAAGTATACAGATGATAATGTATTATCTGAAGCTTTAACGTTTTTCTCCCTAAAAGAGTGATTTTTAAAAGAAGGACTTGGAAAAATACAGATATGTTAATAAAAGACCAGTTAATACTACAAATGTATACCCTTACCTCCTCACCCCTATTGATTTCTTTAAGGTAATAATGTCTTATTGCTTAAAATTATAACCAGGCTGTTCCTAGTCATCAATTTTTTAGTAAAACATGACATTATAATATTTTATATTAACATATATAATTAAGTAATATAAAGGAGATTTTTAAAAAAACAAAATAGTTTTCAAATTGTATTACATAAGATATAGTCCCTAATAAAGTCATATTATACTGTACTTTTTTCCCATAAACTGATGATAAATAAATTGCCTACGATTATAATTTTTAATGACATTGTCAAAAGCAAGAGTAACCTCCTTTTAAAGTCATACCTGTAAAAAATCCAGTGTTATATGTAGATTTTTGGAGAATTTTATTGTTGTTCATGAAAGCACTTACAAAATACTTTAGTCATTTTCATTTATGATAAAGCTAATCTAATTCTCTGTTCTGATGCTACTTGCCAAGCTTTAGATCACAACGGCTTAATTTAAGAAAAAAATTGCTGGCTAATCCCCTTTGGTATTTTGAAGCTATTTTGGGCATCCTTTGTTCTATGGTACGTTACAGTCTGTTTATGGGGAGCCATCCTGTGTTTGATGTGGGACCCTCTGGCAGAGGGAATTGGAACTTGAGAGTCTGGGTGCAACTGGGACAAGTTTAACGATGCTGAATTTAACTTTCTTTTGGAATAGTCTTTCATCTATAAATTGAAGGATTACATTTAATTTTAAATGGAGTAGGGGTGAGGCAGGTTGGTTTTGGTTTGAGAAATTACCATTTGGAGTTTAGTAACCATATCAAAAGCAGGGATGTTGACATTTTTTATTTTAATAGTACCGGTTAACGTATACTTAAGACTGAGTGTTCAGTCTCCCTTTCCGTGAGCTTCCTGATAGATCTCAGAATTTGCCTTAAGACACCAGGGTAAACCCTCCTTCACAGAAAATGCACCTTAGAGTTCTTAATGCCTCATTTCAGGCACATGTTGTGGTTCCCACAGAGTGGGCTGCATGAGACCCAATGAAGCTTCAGCAGGTTTCTATTCATAGACGTGCTCTCAGAACATTTCCCCAGTTACCAGTATGTAATTAAGCTGATAATGTCCTCGTGACAGAGATTCGTGGGTTTATTTAGATGTAACCCCTTGAATTCCTTTCATAAAAAAGATATTAGCAATATGAGAGACAGAAGTAATATGAAGACTAGAAGACTGAAGGTGCTACATATTACTTTTTGTGGTTTTTTGAATGAAATTAAAACTATTACATGTATTCAGATTACTCTTCTTGAAATTAATTTCCTTTCCTTATCTTTGGTCTATAAGGAACATATTGACATATTACCAACATGGTATTTATATGCTTCTGGTGATATTTGCAGTTCTGTATTACCCTCATTCCACCCTAAGTGTAAATATTCATCATTGTGTTTTGTATTATTGATTAGTGACTCTCAAAGTGTGGTCCATGGATCCTCAGGTCTCTAAGAGTTCTGCCATGTCCTTTCCAATTTTTTATCTTTGTGATGTTAGATTTTCTTCAAATATTGAACCCAAACAACATTTCACAATAGATTGAATGCAGCAGCAGATAAGAGAACACAGATACCATTTATTAAGCTAGACATTAAAGAGATTTGCAAAAAATGTAAAACTGTGCCACTGTACTCAAAATTTTTCTGTTTTGGAAAATATCTTTTTCATAAATAATATTGTTACATGTAAAGGGTTTATTGTTATCTCTAATGAACTCATAGATAATATAAATTTTTCTGAGGTTTAATTACCAGTACTGTAAATATTAAAAGATAAAACATATATAAACAGAATCTCTTTGGGGTCCTAGGACCAGAAAATCTGAGAACTGCTATTATAGATATTAGGACTATTAATGTGGTTCTCAAATCAATATTCTGTTGGCTTCTCTGAGAGTCTGATCCAAATGAGCCTATAAATATATGAAATTAGCCTGCAGCCATGAGGTTTTAATTAACTGTCCACTTTATATTTTCAGAATATTTTCATGATGTATCTTTTTATTTTGTTTTTTAAAAAATATTTTATTTATTTGAGAGAGAGAGAGCACAAGCAGGTGGGGAGGGGCAGAAGGAGAGGGAGAAGCAGACCCCCCGCTGAGCAGGGAGCCCCATGTGGGACTTGATCCCAGGACCCTGGGATCATGACCTGAGCCGAAGGCAGACACTTAACTGACTGAGCCACCCAGGCACCGCTGATGTATCTTGTTATAAATGAAGTTCTATCAAGCAGAATGTCCAATGTCCTCTTACAAATTTAAGAAGGCGCCATAGGTTGCATAGTTATGATCCCTTTTACTTATTTAACTACCTCTTTCTAGTTTGACATAATCTGCACCCATTTGTATTTTAATACATGGCTTTTAACAAACATTGTAGATTGCCATCTTTCATAGATGATTCTATGGCAATTGTAAAATGCATGGAAATTGTAATAAGCAATAATATACATCAATCTTAGGTGTACTTCAGATATTTCTAACCACATCTGCCTCAGTTACCTAATAATTTTTATTTTTCTATTGAATTACAGTTTGGGATTAAAAAAGAAAAAGTGGCAAAATAACCATTATTTTTGCCTTTATTATTCTCTTTAGTTTGTCTTGCTTTGTAACTAATCCTTTAAAAGGTGATTACTTTTGACTTGGAAGGGGCTAACTGCCCTATGGAACAAACTTCTATATTGGAAACAGACAGGTAAGAGTTGATATGGCTCCTTCTCCTCTCTTTAGAATTATCTTAAATCTTTAGAACAAGTGATTGCTTGTCTTTGAAGTACCTCCAGAAACAAAGAGTATGCCTTGGCAACTTATGGTGGGGGTTGATTCACTATCTATAGGAAGTTGTGTAACTTCTGTCCCATGCTGGGAGAGCTGGCACTTTATCCAGACCAGCCTCTCTCCCATTACACCCCGTCCTCTGTGCTTAGACATCCCCACTTCTGCTGGGGGAGTTTCCCCAATTCTTTTCATAGCCAGCAGCACCCCTAAAGTCTTCCATTTAGTCTCCAGTCACATGGATGGGGAGGAAGTTTTCCTCCTCTGAGCTTAATACAGCAATTTTTTATTTGGCATTGTAGGTGATTTGCATGATAATGAGCTTATTATGCTATTTGTTGAGTTCTGCCAAATACCTAGTTGATTTTTTCAGTTTTCTTCCAAGATTATAGTAGTCAAGAGCCATCTGTCTTCTATATTACATGGTACAGCTGCAAACGCTTCTTTAAGTAAGCAAAATGTAGGTGTGTATGTTATTATAGAAAGTAATGCAACATTGCTAATCTGAGGTTTGGAGTATATTAAGGGACTTGGTTTCTGGAAATCTTTTTAAACTTGGAAACTTTTAAACCTGCTATTACCTATCACTTAAAAAGAAGTCTACAACTGTCTAAGTAGGTGGCCTTCTGTGTCTTGGCTGATACTAGAGTGTGGTGTTTCTTACGCAAAGGGAACAAATTTAAATCACTAGGTGCTAAACCAACAGATTTCAATGTGGATTAGTTAAGAACTATTGTCGTTCTTGTTACATGGTGGCATAAATGTGGTTTCTTTCCACATTTAGTTTATATGGAATCTGTCTTTGTTCCTTCATCCTTTTCTTTTCTTTTTTTTTTTACTGAAAACAGAAATAGCAATTTTGTTAGTGGATTGCTTTGAAGGGAATGTGGAAGGAGGGACAGAACTGGACTGGACCTGTGATTACTTTTCATGAGTGTGGATAAGTACAGGCTTCAGAGTTCACCAGGCCTCCAGTTCCCTGGCTTGTTTTTTTGTTTTTTTTTTAAACTTTCCAGAGATTTTGTTAGTGACTTTCAAATGGAACGTCAAGCCTTGGAACGGCTCCATTAGAGAGTTGTGTGGTCTGAGCCACGGGAGCAGCACTGTTTCTTTTTCCTGCACTACTTTTACAGAGGTTCACTGAGCTGGGATGCATGAGAGATGAGGGTGCACGGGTGTGTGTTAGATGCCACTCTTTCCCTCTTGACTTGTTTGAAAAAAATACTTTAGCGAGTTAACATTTGCTTGTTGCTTAAAAAGGAAGCAAATCAGACAATTCCAGGGGCGCCTGGGTGGCTCAGTCGGTTAAGCATCAGACTCCTTTTATCAGCTCAGGTCTTGATCTTGAGGTTGTGGGTTCAAGCCCTGCGTTGGGCTCCATGCTGGGTGTGGAGCCTACTAAATGAATGCATACATACATACATTTTTAAAAATACATACATACAGTTTATTTAAAAATACATACATACATACATTTTTAAAAATACATAAATACATACAATTTATTTAAAAATACGTACAATTTTTAAAAATCAATTCTAAAGTGCTTAATACTATATAGTTAAAAGTTTTCAAAAATGGTCTATCTTTTTAATTGTGTTTTTATATTGCATAGTACTAGATTGCATTGTATGGATTTTCTTTCTTTTTTTTTTTTTAAAGATTTTATTTATTTATTTGACAGAGAGAGACACAGCGAGAGAGGGAACACAAGCAGGGGGAGTGGGAGAGGAAGAAGCAGGCTTCCCGCTGAGCAGGAAGCCTGGTGTGGGGCTCGATCCCAGTACCCTGGGATCATGATCTGAGCCAAAGGCAGATGCTTAATGACTGAGCCACCCGGGCACCCCTGGATTTGCTTTCTTGTTGGGAGATGTAATACACCACTTTACAACTTGGCATCATCTCAGCTGACTTGTTCTAGAGAGTACACTTTGATTGTCTAAATCTAAAAGAACACTTGACTATTATGTTCATGATTGAGACAGGCTTATTCTTTAGGTAAATATCTTGAAGTGAAAATAGATGTCTTTTATTCCTTACATTGCTATTTATTTTATTTTTAAAGATTTATTTATTTATTTGAGAGAGAGTGAGAGAGAGCACGTGTACGTGTGGGGGTAAGGGCAAAGGGAGAGAATCTCAGCAGACTCTCCGCTGAGCGCGGAGCTGGACTGGGGCTCTATCCCAGGACCCATGAGATCACAACCTGAGCCAAAACCAAGAATCTGACGCTCAACCGACTGAGCCACCCAGGCGCCTCTCTATTTTTTTTTAAATGATCTTCCATTTCTATGTGATCTGCTTATTATACATGTAGGTTACTTGAGAAATAGTAAGTTTCTAGTGAAAATAACAATTATATTAATACTTTAGATTTTGATGCTCTTTTGTGGATTTCAAAGCAAATCCATATCTCATTTAATTAATTCTCACAACCCCATGATACTCCCAGGCCATGTAAAATTATCTCCGTATTTTAGATGAGATGAGACATGTAGGAATTTGCCTGAAAACCCCCCATTTGGTAAGTGAAGTTACTCTGCTAAACATCTTGCTGCTCTTCTATGAAAGTGAAACAGCCACTCTGGCTTCCAGGTAGATCTCCTTTGTATTTTAAAGATGTCATGTGGAGGAGCAGCAGTGCTAATATTTTTTATAATGCACATTTTTTGACTGTTTACAAAGTGTCACACACTCTGAGATAATGTCCAAGATTCAGGATTCCTGCTACACTATATTAGCTCTTGATAGTGACTCATTTGCACAGGTATTCAAGCACCAAATATTCACTGATATTTCTGATAGCATCCGTTTGCATTTGTCTGTAATTTTGAAGATTTGACAATGAAAATTTAGAAATAAGAGATTTTATCCTTTAGATTTATACCAAAAGAAAGAAGAAGAAAACATTTTTAAATGCTAAATATCTATTATTATCAGTGGCTATACTACATGGAGTAGATAGATGCCAATTAGTATAAACCATCCTAAAAATAAGACAAGTATTTCCTAAGAAAAAAAAGAAAGCTCACATGAGCTGTGAAAGCTTTTTACCTAATAGATGTCCACTCTCGTTTAGAGGGTTCTTGTAACATAAAACTTGGCGGGGGAAGTAAAGTATGGAAAGGTCTCATCTAAACAAGAGAGCCATTGTACCAAGGTGAATGTTCACCTTTCACATCCCTGGAAGATGGTCACTGCTGTAAACACTCATCCTTAAAATGGAAACTAGGGGCCTCTAATAGTGTTTTTCCTCTGTTCTCCCCCTCCTTCATTCTCCCAGTGGCATGCCTGTGTGCACCAGTCCCTACCTGCACTAAGCGGAACATACAGTGGTACTCAAACTAACCTAGGCACTGTCCTTGGAGCAAACTGTCCAGGGGGCAGACTGCCATCAGTCAGTGCTTACTCAGACCCAGGGACCATGTAATCTACCATATTAACATGCAAAAGAAGGGGCACCTGGCTGGCGCAGTCAGTGGAGCATGATCTCAGGGTTGTGGATTTGAGCCCCACTTTGGGTATAGAGAATTACTTAAAAAATGAAAAATTTTTTTTTTAAAGCAAAAAAAGAAAAATCATTATCATGTGATAAATCATTATCATGTCAATTGATGCAGCAAAAAGCATTTGATTAAATCTAACACCCATTCATTACAAAAATCTCTCATTGAGTTAGAAATAGAGGGAAATTACCTTGATAAAGAGTATGTACTAGGTATCTACAACTAGTAGCATCATATTTAATGGGGAAAGGTTGAATGTTTTCCCCCTTTGATCAGAAACAAGACAAGGATGTCTGTTCTCATAGCACTGGAAGTTCTAGCTACTGTTATCAGGCAAGAAAAAGAAGTAAAAGGCCTACATTCTGGAAAGGGACTTTAAGGGATGTAGGGACTTGGAAAGTGTGGCCTGAGTGGAGTATGTGGTACAGATTATTTTAAAGAAAATGGTACATAGCAGAATTCTCAACACTTTCAGACCCAACACCAGTTTTTTTTAGAACAGACATTTTATAATGTCCCCTTAGCTATCCTGAAGTGAAATTCATAAATACTCTTCCTAAAAAAAAAAAGAAATCAGTATGTTGCCTTTACTATAATATAAAGAAAAATAAAATGAAGATAAATATATAAAATAATATACATTTCAAAATGTAGGTGCTTCGACATTATGACCCTAGAAGACATAATAAATAATCTAATGTATGCATCTCCACATAGGTTCTCTGAGAATGTGACCGCCACAAATGTAGACTGTTACAGGAAGGTGATGTGACAGTGAGAAAAGTACCATGAGTGGCCTTGCCTTCTGGGAGATGATTTTCGATAACAATGGACAACTCCTGATAGAGTTCTGACTAAAATGCATCAAAATCTCCCCTTATAGACATTGAAAATTACATTTTTTGAGAAGTCAGAGGATGTCAAAACATGCAAAAAATGCTTTGTGTTGATGTGTAAGGCAGATTTAGGCTCTACGGGCAGGTTTTACATACCTGAGAGTTCAGTAGGACATTTGAACGTTGTGTCTGTCCGTTCACCCTTAGAAGATGTATTTCTAGTCTTCCTTGACTAGCTTATGCTAGTAGAGCCACAAATTTGGGGGGGGGGGGAGTGGGTTTTGATTGGTCCCATTGAGAACCATTATTCTGCTCTACAGCCCTTTTTTGCCTAATATCTTCAACATTTAGTTCCAGTCAAGTGTGGTAGCATTTTAGAAATTCCATCAGCCCTAGCTCCTCCGGGGTCATGAAGTGTGTCTTACTTCTGTGAGTGCTGGCTTTGGGTGCCTTTAGAACATCTCTAGGCCTACCAGACTATAGCCATGGCATCAGGCATGGAGCCATGTGCCTATTCTAGGGGTCTGAGTCTCAAACCTCTGATCATACTCTTGCTTGTAGGCCACATCTCCCTTGCTGAGATTGGCTTATCCCCTAGGGACTTCTGGAAATCGGTCACTGTTGTCCACTTCATTACAGTTGTGGGGTCCTATGGGAATCTCTGCTATGTTCTTCCACCCACCAGGAAGGTCTCTTTAGATGGCTCTATCAGTTTAAAATATGCGCAGATTTAGACAAAAAAACATTCTGGCCTCTGCCTAGTAGCTCCTCAGGGTTCAGCATCACAGCAGTGGCAGCAGTAGAAAGTTCTCCTGTCTGTGCACCACTGGTTTGCCTCAAGAGTCATCCCACTACCTTTAGTACCAACAAGCCATGCTTCCTGCAGAGACTATAAGGAGTGTGTGCAAAAAAATAAGCATGATTATAGGGCTGTTCTATTAGCATGAGGCCTAACACAAAAAAAACGGTCAGTACCTGTGGACTCTGATTACCATACAGTTCCTTTTTCTTTTTACTATATTTGGCTTTTTTTTTTTTTTTAAGATTTTATTTATTTATTCATGAGAGACAGGGAGAGAGGGAGAGAGGCAGAGGCAGAGAGAAGCAGGCTCCCCGCCGAGCAGGGAGCCCAATGCGGGACTCGATCCCAGGACCCCAGGATCATGACCTGAGCCGAAAGCAGATGCTTAACCATCTGAGCCACCCAGGCGCCCTATATTTGGGTTTTTAACTGAAGATTTTGAAACCTGGAGTTCATGAATGGGCTTCAGAGTGTCAGAAAATTCCATGAAATTATATTAAAATGTTACTGGTACGGATAGTTTTCCTGGAAGGGGGTTCACAACTTTCATCAAATAATCCGAATAGGTCATAGAGGACTTCTGTTTCTAGCTATTGCAAACTCAAAAACCCTCCTCCTGAGAAGGAGTAAGTCTGGACAGTATATTAAAAACACGCTTGAAGGCATGAAAAAGTCCATAAAATAGTAAAGGCTTACCATGGCAGGATCCAGGTAAGGACAGAGGCTAAGGGAGGTGAACCCATTGTTTGGGGCTGAAGGTGTCTACCAATTCCAGAGGAATCAACTTTATAAGAAGCAAGGTGCTTTTAACAGCATTGCAGGGCTAGGAGGGTAAGAATTAGAGTCTATGGCCTACTAATGAGTGAACCCCTCACTTTAGATTGGGACCCTGAGTGTGTGACCTTAAGAGTAAGTGTGAAGTGGACAGGCCCTCTCAAGGAGTGCAGTTTAGTTTCAGATCCTTTTAGTTTCTGAAATTGGATTAAGATGGTCCTGGATTGCTAGTGCTTCAGGTCTAGTAGAAGCCTCCTTGGAGGAAGCTCTTATTTCTACCAAGAGTGTAATAAATGTAATATTTGGCACAAAATAAAAATAACTAGGCACACAAAGAGCCAAAACAGCAAAATTGAATTAGTAGATACAACAGAGAACAAAACTGACACATAGGAGTTTTAGATACTGGCATTAAAAGTCTCAGACTTTAAAATACCTATACTAGGGGCATCTGGGTAGCTCAGTCAGTTAAGCGTCTGCCTTCGGCTCAGGTCATGATCCCAGGGTCCTGGGGTCAAGCCCTGCAAAGTGGGGGTGGGGGTGGGGGTCCTTGCTCAGCGGGGAACCTGCTTCTCCCTCTCCCTCTGCCTGCCGCTCTGCCTGCTTGTGCTCTGTCCCTCCCCTTCTCTCTCTCACTCTCTGTCAAATACATAAATAAAGTCTTAAAAAAAAAAAAATAAAATACCTCAATCCATGTAATCTACCATATTAATAGGCAAAGGAAGAAAAATCATATTTTCATATCAATTGATGCAAGAAAAAGTGAGAAGATCTAGTACTCATTTATGACAAAAATCTCTCAATGAGTTAGGAATAGAGGGGAATTACCTTGACTTGATAAAGAGCATATATCAGACACCTACAACTAATAACATCATACTTGATAGTGAAAGATTGAATGCTACCGCCTCTGATCAGAAACCAGGCAAGGGTATCTGTTTTCATAGCACTGGAGGTTCTAGCCATTGTTATAAGGCAAGAGAAAGAAATAAAAGGCCTATATTGAAAAGGAAGAAATAAAACTATGCCTATTTGCAAGAAATATAATTGTCTATGTGGAAAATCCCAAAAAAGAAAGCAACTCTTAGAATTGATAAGTTCAGCAGAGTCACCCAATAAAAGATCAATACACAAAAATCAACTGTATATCCATATACTAACAATGAACATGTGGAAACTGAAATTAAAAACAGTATCACTTACAGTCACCCCTAAAGAAAATGAAATCCATGGGTATATACTTAACATATACTTATAACTTTTATCTAAAAGTGATTAAAATAATAAAAATAAAATGCTGATGAAATTAATTTAAAAAGACCTAAATCAGCAGAGAGACATGAAGTATTCATGCATCGAAAAACTCAACATAATAAAGATGTTAGTTTTCCTCAAATTGATCTATAAGTATAAAGCATTTCCTGTCAAAATCCCAGCAAGTTTTTTTGTACACATAGACTTATTCCAAAACTTACATGGAAAGGCCCAGATCCTAGAATAGGTAAAACAGTCTTGACAAAGAAGAATAAAGTGGGAGTGATCACTGTATTCTATCTTAAGGATTACTGTAATAGCTACAGTAATTACATCAGGTGATATTGGCAGAGGCATAAACACAGAGGTGAATGAAATAGGATAGACTCCAGAAATAGAGCCTCACAAATAGGCTCAACTGATTTTTGACAAGTACAGAAACAGTTCAGTAGAGGAGTTTCAACAAGTGGTACTGGTGTACTTGGGCATCAGCCTAAACATTACAACTTACATAAAAACTAACTCAAAATGGATCAGGGACTTAAGTATAAAATGTAAAGTTATAAAACTTTTGGAAAAAAATAGAAAATCTTTAGAAATTAGAGCTAGGTAAAGAGTTCGTAGACTTGATACCAAAAGCACAGTACATACAAGGGACAAAAATCTAGGGGCGCTTGGGTGGCTCAGTCGGGCATCTGACTCTTGATCTCAGCTCAGGTCTTGATCTTGGGGTCATGGGCTTGGGCCCCACATTGGACTCCATGCTTGGCATGGAGCCTACTTTAAAAAAAAAAAAAAAGAAGTCTCAAAACTCAACAGTAAAAGCACAAACAATTCAGTTAGAAAATGGGCAAAAGATATAATAGACATTTTACAAAAAGGGTATACAGATGGTAAATAAGCACATGAAAAGATGTTCAAATCATTAGCCATCAGAGAAATGCAAAAAAATAAAATCACAGTGAGATATCAGCACACACCTATCAGAATGGCTCAAATTGGGGCTCCTGGGTGGCTCAGTTGGTTTAAGCATCTGCCTTTGGCTCAGGTCACGATCCCAGGGTCCTGAGACCGAGTCTCACATTGGGCTCCGTGCTCCTTGGGGAGTCTGCTTCTCCCTCCACCTCTCTCTCTCTCTGTCTTTCATGAATAAATAAATAAAATCTTAAAAAAAAAAAGAATTGGCTCAAATTAAAACTAGAACACTGAATGCTGGTGAGGATGTGGAGTAATTGGACCACCTACACGTTTCTGGTAGGAATGTGGCAGTAGGTCCAGTATCACACCAAAGGCAAGTGCCTTACTCTATCACTCTAGTACCAGCTTTGACAATTACACAGACTGTTGACTTCTTGTAGAAGTAATGACAGCTAGAAGACAGTATAATGAGATCTTTAAATGCTGGGGGGAGGGGGGAAGGCTGTCATTCTTTTCAGAATAAGCCATTTTCAGACAAAAAGTAAGAGAATTTATTACCAGCTGACCCACAGTAAAGGAAATGTTAAAGTTGTTCTTTAAGAAGGAAAATGACCAGAATAATCTTCTACCCAAAAAATAGAAGAAATCAATCCTGGTTTTGTACTCTGCTTGGGCCAGTGAGTTCCAACCCTGGCTGCACATCAGAATCACCAGTGGAATTTTTAAAAAAATAACCTCCATGTCCTTCTTCAGTAGGTTTGGTGTGTGGCCTGGGGTCTAATGGTACTGGTGCCCAGCCTTGGGTGAGAAACAACTAGAACACTGGACTAGAATAATGCAGTGAGGTAGCAGGGTGGTAACTGTAGAATGAGAAGCAAGGGGCACTGTGGCTGAAACTGAGTAACTATCTCTTTCCTTTACCTGGGCCTCCACCTTTATACTTTGTGTGTCTTAGTTGAAAACTTCCCCACAATTTTTCCTCTTCTGTTCAAACCAGGTTCTGTCCCTGCCACCCGTGTAACCTGTCTCCCTTTCATCCTTTCTTTTCAGTCCTTTGCTGTCAGGGCAGTTCAGGCACTCACCATGTTGTGACTTCATGTGATAGTTGGCTGTTAGTCTCAACCTCAGTGTCGTCCTCTTCTTCCAGTCTGTCTTGCATGGTGTTGCCAACCCCATCATCATAAAGCATAGCTTATGCCACTGCCCTCCTCAGAAACATTTTCATTGCTCTTCACTGTCTACAAAATAAAGCGTGAACTTAATACTTTTTAAAAATACAAATCAAATCATTTTCCTTCTAAATACCCTTTAGTTTCATCCTGTTGTGCTTGAAATAGCATTCCCAGTTCCCGTTAACCACAGCCTGTAAGATCCTGTGTGATTGGAAGCCGGTTTTATCTCCATCCTGTTGCATACCATTCTAACCCTGCTCACACGGCCTAGCAACACTGGCCTTCCTAGGGTTTCTTCAGCCGCACTTTCTTTCTTGCCTTTGATCTGAACTTGCTGATCCATGGCCTGGAATGCTGTTCCTTCCTTTTCCTTCAGGTCTTGGTCCCATGCTCAGTCTTTAGAGTTGCCTCCCTCCCTTCTTGACAATAAACCCATTCTTTCCTCCCTGCTTTTTTCTAGTCACAGCATCCTGATCATCATCTCTTATCATTGTCATTGTTGTCGTGTACTTCTTTATTTATTCATTCCCTCTTCCTCCTCCCCTCACTGGAAGGTGAACTGTGAGTGCAGCAACCTACACTGGCTTGTTGGCTGTTACATCTCCAAAGTGAGGTACACCATAGGTGCTCAATAAATATCCTCTAACTTATTTTAAACATAGATATGTAATGATAACGTTTTTATAGTAAAGCAACTCTCTGACAAGAGACTCTTGTTTTTCCGTTGGTGCTAACAATGTATGAATTCATGGTTTTTTGCAGAAATTCTGCCTATTCCCATTCTCACATGTAATCTTTGGATGAATGGAGGTCAGGGAGTGTGGTGGAAAATGAAACTGTTTAGGAAAAGACTGACATCTGGGGGAAAACAAGCTGGGAATAGAATTCTGTAATTATGCAAGTTCCAAGAACCTTTACCTTGTTAGCATAGCTCAAGATCTCTGAAATTTCCATAATGATCTTTACTCTATCTGTTCTATAATTATTAGTAATAAAAAAAAATTCAGTCGAATTAATAGTATTTTTTGTTTAAAGGGCATGTCAGAGAGGGTTACATTCACAACTTAAATTTGTGTTGCTTTCTATAGTTTGTTCATACATATTCATTTAACAAGCCCCTATGAAAAATATATCTTCATTTTGAAAATGAGAAAATGACACTCTAAATGTTAAGAAACATTTAGAAAGCTGGTTGGGTTATAAAACCAGGACATAGGTCTGTTTCATTATTGGGTTTCCCATCACTGGGGTATCAGGTTTCAATTGAAAGTATCTGTGGCAGGAACTAGAGAGTGAACAGACTTGCTTGTCCTTAAATCCTGCAGTCAGTGAAGGTAACTGCTGCCAGGTCAATGGTCTGAGCCATGTGATAGCTACGTGTTCCCTGGATCCCCATTCCATTAGGAGACCAGTCTCATCAAAACTATTACTGCATTCAAAACTCTCAGAATTGCTATTTTTAAAATTTATTTATTTATTTGAGAGAGAGAGCACAGGCAGGGGGAGGAGCAGAGGGAGAAGCCGACTCCCCGCCGAGCAGGGAGCTGGACATGGGGCTCGATCCTGGAACTCCAGGATCATGACCTGAGCCGAAGACAGACATTTAATTGACTGAGCCACCCAGGCGCTCCAACTCACAGAATTTCTCACTGTAATGTTGTTTTGCCCCTGAGAGAGCTACATCCTGACACTCCTTCTTGCTGCCTTATGGAAAATGGATCTGGGGATGGGAGAAGGCAAGAATAAAAAGCAGGAGAGCAGGTAGGAAGCTGTGACAACATTAGGTGAGAGGTCATAGTGGATAGGATCAGAGTGAAAGTAATGGCACTGGAGAGAAGTGCACGGGGGCAGAGTGTATTTGAGCTGTGCCTATTTCCATTCTCACATGTAATCTTTGGATGAATGGAGGTCAGGGAGTGTGGTGGAAAATGAAACTGTTTAGGAAAAGACTGACATCTGGGGGATGGATCAGATATGGAGGATGAGAGAAAGGGTATGAAGGATGAATCAAAGGTAACAGCTAAAATTTTGAACAACCATGTGGATGGTGACATTTACTCAGATGACAAAGAGGAAAAAGTGGTTTGGAGATGGTGGGAATAATAGTAGTCTTAGACTTGTTAATTGTGAGCTCTCTCTTCCACATTCAAAGATACCAAGTAAGCCGGTTGCATATATGAATCTGGAGCATAGGAGAAGGAGCAGGGTGGGGCTAGAAATTTGGAATGTGTTGTAGTCACCCAACGAGAGTGAGATGGGCCTCCTAACACCGTCCTCCAAATTTGGTTCTGATGTAGAGATCAGTGGTCTCACACTTAAACCAAGAGGGCACCACACCCATACCAAGAAGGTATGAAAAAGTTTAATGCTTATGTAATGGGGCTCTCTAGGGAGATCAGCACTGGCTCCCCAGCTGTTCCAGAAATGACTTGAGAGAGCTGGAAAGCAGACCGGTTTGGCTTTTATGGTGGTGAGAGGATGGTCTTGGGCAGGAGTTGCCTTGTGTGGGCTGAGCCTTTTGAGGTTTGCACTTCACGCTGGGGCCACAGGAAGGAGCACCAAGGCCTTCTTGTCAGCTGCCAGATATGGGGCAGAAGGGGGAAGGGGAGCAGTGGGACTTGAAAGCTATCAGCAATCAGACATCAAAAGTAGATTTAAACTCTTTATAACAGAAGACTTCAGAAATAAGCAGTATCTAAAATGATGGAACTAGATGGGGCGCCTGGGTGGGTCAGTTGTTAGGCATCTGCCTTCAGCTCAGGTCATGATCCCAGGGTCCTGGGATCAAGCCCCGCATCAGGCTCCCTGCTCCGTGGGAAGCCTGCTTCTCCCTCTGCCACTCCCCCTGCTTGTGTTCCCTCTCTGGCTGTGTCGCTCTCTGTCAAATAAATAAATAGTCTTTAAAATGATGGAACTAGAAAGGATCTCCTGGAGGTTCACTGAGCTCTGAGGACTCCAACACTTAAAAAATCAGATTGAGGAGGAAGTACCAGCAAATTAGACTGGATGAGGAGAGAAACTATAGTACAGTATGCCACCAGCTAAGACAAAAACGTTTCAGGCGAGCAGAAGCCGGGGATACCATGTGCCTGCAGCACCGCGGCATGTGGTGGGTGTGTGTACTGGAGAACGCGGGGTGGCAGCGCTGGGGGGAGAGTCAACACCTAGGATACCGCTGAGGAGGTGAGCAGGATGGGGGAGAGGTGGGTCCATTAGTTTGCATCATGGCCTTCTGATCAGTGAATTTGTAGAGACAGAAGCCAGATTAGAGAAGACTGGGGAATGAATGTGAAGTGGGAAGTAGACAAGGCAAATTTAGAAAGTTTTCTCAGGAAATTGCTAAATGAAGAGCAAAGAAATGAGCAGTAATTAGAAGGAGGGAGATGTTGGATCAAGGGGAACTTTTTTTTTTTTTAAGTTCGAGAGTGCTCAGAGCATGGTTATAAACCGATGTGAACAACCGAGTGATGATGCCAGAGAGAACGAGGAGCATGGCTGTAGAGAGAGACCTGGCAAAGAGGGGAGGAGAGGGGGTCAGAGCCCAAGTGAACAGCTCCGCTTTATAGGAGCAGAGACACGCTTCTTCCATCAGAAGAGGGAGGAGGACAGAAAACGGGGCTGTTTGTGTAGGTGAATTTATGAACTGGTTGGTGATGACAGGAGCGAGCTCCTTGCTAATTGCTGTTTTCCCAGCTATAGATGAGATGAGGTCCTCTGCCAGCAGTTGTGGGGAAGGGGCAGTGGTGTGATGAGACAGGAGGAGATATGAAGTAATTGCTCAGAAAGTTGTGGAGCAAATCGCCCAGGAAGCATAGGAGGGCCTGAGGCAGTGCCGGGCCCATTCGAGGCTTGTGGTCATGAAATCAGAGCCAGAGCAGGCGGCTCCGGGGTCTGATGTTCTCACCAGTGTCGGCTGTGTGGGCGCTGGCGAAGAGAAGGTAGAGATGGGTTCACGGGGTGGGGGTTTCACAAGGCAAGCGCTACAGCACTTTGGGGTGGGGGTGGCAAGCAGGGAGCTGAGGGTCCTTGCAAAGGAGTGATCATTTAAGCTTGGCAAGGTAGTTATTAAACACGTGACCTGCTTACAGTAAATGTAAAGCATACATTTCTAGATCTGCCTACCTCTGTCTTTCTAAATTATGTGAGTATAGGTATATTTTAGTGCTATCGTTTGAATCATTTTTATGGCTCTTTTTAGTTCAGGCTTATTTTCTAAAGCCTTTTGATTTTGGTTTTTGGAAAACCAATGTATTATCCCCCCTGGAATTAATGAGTGAGCAAGCAAGAGGTTCTGTAAGCAAAAGTAAAAGTTGCAGACTTTGTTATGATTGGACCTGTGTTTGGAAATTCTGTGAATTGTGTTATGTCAGCATCCTGCTCATGGAATAGGCTATGTAAACAATGGGTGTTGCGCGGTTCTATGAATGAGCAGCCTTCCTTCTCGCTTACACACTTAACCACTGCAATTCTCCAGATTTCTGAGTGTTTATTTCATAGTAAAAAGGGCTCTAAAAATACCAGGCCAGTTAGGTTTTTATTGTAGATCATTTCATTTAAACTGCAATGGGACACATAAAGTTTAAAAAAAAAAATTGAAGGCAGGATTTTGAAGGAAAAGCTACATAAGTCTGTCTGTAGTAACTTGTTTTGGCTGTGGATGTGAAAGTGCAAAAGAGATGTGAATAACTTTGTTTCATCTTTTAAATGAGAGCAATTGGTACATTTAATTGATGTACAAAGGATTTGAATAATAGCACACCAGAATGTCCAAATACTGTGCCAGGCTGAGAATATTCCATATACCGAATTTTAAAGTAAAAGAAATTCTCCTTTTGAAGTTGATTTTCAATATATTCATAACTTCTTATCTGCAATATTATTTTTTAAAATTGTGAAGGCATGTCAGATGATAACTCTGAGTGTTCAGAGTGAAATGAGAAAAGGATTAGAATGGATTAAGCTTTAGGACAAGAGACAAGGAGCACAAGTCGTATAGGGGAAGATTATTAGTTGGAGTATGCGAGCTGGACTGAAAAACATGAGACAGCAGAGCACTGCAGGGAGTAGAAGTTAGTAGGAAACAAAGAGATAATCTGTAGAGAAAACAGACCCAAACACTTGATTGTTTCAGCCTGCCAAGTAACAACAATTTTAGGGATATAAGTTGTATTGATCATGAAGATTTAAAAGTCTGGACAGGAGTAATAAGTACAAAGAAAACTAACGTTTTGCCTTTCACTGGGTGGGAATTTCTGCCTTCCAGGAACCCTGACCTTCTTCATTGGGCCTGTGGACTTCCCTGACAGTGTCCTCTCCCCAGAAGCAAAGACAGCTGGGGTGGGAAGGAGGGTGTTTTGAAAATGAAGTCATGATAGGAGGGAGGCAGGGGCAAGAGCCAACGGGAGTTTTTTAGGAGAGGACTGCGTGAACAACACCAGCTTGTATGCATCCTGAAGCTGTGGCCACAGTGACACCACTTGCTTTCCTGAGGAGTGCATCTCGTGTCTCTAACCTGGGGACATTGCAAATATTTAAGTTTGCTATAAGAGATTGTTAATGTTTGATTTGTAGGCAAACAGATTATGAGACAGAATGCACCAAAGACCTCTCTCTGTCTTCCTAATAAGGGTACCTTCCAGACATTTGGCCTGTCTCAAAGAAATTGAGTCAGTCCTGGCACTGAACCATGAGAATTAACATTTATTTAGCACCTACCATGAGCCAGATCTCTAGCTGGGTGATTTTCGTACAAGGTTTCTTTCAGTCCTCCTAACCTTGAGAAGTATTGTTTTCTCCATTTCAGAGATAATTTAGAAACTGAAGCTTACTGACAGTGATATTTTACACTAAGCAAGAGTTGCCAGTTGAACCTAGGTATGTCTGACTCCCAAGTCCTAGGATGTTTCCACTCCAGAGTATTCCCATTCAGCTCCTCAGGTAATCTTGCTACAGCTACACAGGATGGTCTAAAGCTTGCTTGGATGGTTGTTACAGTAGATTTTGGACCAGAGAAGGATTAACTCTAGCAAAGGTAGGGAAGTGATAGGACGACCTGGGCTTCTCTCTTTGTCTTGATTTATTCCCCAGTGCATGGGAGATAAATATACATTGTGTTCAGGTTGTGGGCAGGCACTAGGATGGTGGTCCTTAAACTTCACAGTGCAGTGTGCTGGGTGATGGTCCTGCTGGAAAAGCTCCATACCCAGAGGTTTTGGTTCAGTGGAATGTCTGCGTGGTAATGAGAACCTAGATGATTCTGATTGAGGTGTGTGTCTCCACATCACACCAGGAGAAACACTGAGGTAGATCACCCTGTTTTCACTGGCTCTTCCTTGGTCTCTTCATCCGTTTCTTATCTGATTATGAGATGATAAGCCTAGAGGTGGTGGGCCCACTGTCAGATAAGTGTACACAAAACTGGGCATTGTGATGATTTAGAGGGCAGGAGGTGGACCTTGACCATGAAAATGAAGAGAGAGAAGGCTAAAGTTACCCCAAACCCAGGAGCTGGGTTACTTGGCTGTCTATTCTATTCCCTCCTTACTCAAACTGAGATTGAGCAGAGCAGCTACCGATGATCAGGGATGTGCTGTGAACCAACACTCCCATGCGTGTGCCTCACTTAATTTTGTAACAAACATATAAAATCAATTTTATCATCTACATTTTATAGAAATGGGAACTGGGGAAGCCTGACACTGTTTAAAAAAAATTATCCCAAGATCATATAGCTAGAATCAAAGTCTGTTTAATTTTAAAATCCCACAACCTTTTTCTTTCCTTCATTTTTTATAAATTACACAAATAATGCATCAATATAGTCTCACAGACAAAAACATCGAACAGCCCAAACATTGGATACTTCTCCCAATCCCATACCCCTCCACAGAAGTAATCTCTGCTATCAACAGACTGCGCAGATAGTCCATGACTTTTGATGGTTCAACTGACAATTTTTTGACTTTACGATGGTACAGAAGTGATACACATTCATTCGAATTCGAATTTTGATCTCTTCCGAGGCTAACAATATGCGGTATGATCCTCTCACGTGATGCTGAGCTGCCACAGCTCCCATCAGCCAGCAATCATGAGGGTGAACGACCGTTAACACTGACAACCGTTCTCGACCCACACGACCATTCGCTTTTTCACTTTCAGTGCAGCATTCCATAAATTACCTGACGTAGTCAATTCTTGATTATAAAATAGGCTTTGGGTTAGGTGATTTTGTAAGTGTTCTGAACACAGTGAAGGTAGCCCTGGCTAAGCTATGGTGTTGGGTAGCTTAGGGGTATTAAATGCACTTTCAACTTATGATATTTTCAGCTTATGATATGCTTATTGGGACATAATCCTATCATAAGTAGTGGAAGATCCATAGAGCCTTCTAGTCTTTGCATTTATATATGAAAATATCTTAATTTTTTTGTGTTTCTTTTCATATAAAGGTAATAACTCTGCATGTATTATTCTGTAACTTACTTTCTCACGTAATACTAAGTCTTGTAGTTATTTCCATATCAATTACAAAGTCTTCTTTATATAGCCAGGACTCATCTTTATACCAGAAACAGCAGGAATATGCACAAACTATAATCCAAACTAACTTTAAAAAGCAGGCGTGTGTTTAAACCAGAGCTGCTTAGCTGGGACTGTTTTGCTATTGAGGGGATTTGGCAATGTCTGGAGAGATTTTTGGTTGTTACAACTTGGAGGGGGGTTGCTACTGGCATGTAGTCGGTAGAGGCCAGGAATGCACAGGACAGCCCCCAACAAAGAATTATCAGGCCCAAAATGTCAATAGTGCAGAGACTGAGAAAAACCTCCTCATCTTAAGGATTTCAGCAGCCTCCTGAAGGGCTTGATCGATACATAGTTTCTCAGCATTAACCTTTACTTAAGAGTGCTGAGTAATAAATCAATTAGTTTTAAATGGTAGGATTTCAAGTTTTCTGAGGAAGAAAACAATTATACTCTAGCTTCTTCCCTGATTTGCAATCATATTTGAACTTTTATACCTCACAGTGTGTGGTTTATGAAAACGGCAAAATAATCAGTGACTAATTATTGAATCTTGCATCCCAATTTCTTGAACCATGCTTCCCCACCTAATAGGGAAGGGTGTTTCTCAACACGTTTTATATGGTTAGTTTTCCTTCAGTAGTAAATTGCTCACTGAATTAAACTTTGTCCACTTTGGCTTGAGTAGATACTGATTCTATAAAATTAGAAATCATTTAGCAGTTTCAACTATTGAAATACAATAGTTTCAACAATTGAAATAAAAGGAACTGTGGTAATTGCACATCTATTAGATTGAACCTGCCATGCCCAAATAAGACTAATAAGCGAGACTGTTGGAAAAAAACTGTCGGGTTCCAGATTGGGAATTGGCATTATTTAGGTTAATTTATTTAGACTGCTCTTTTATGTTGAAGGAGATAATGTATAAGTTCTAAGCTTAGGCTGTTTTTATCCTTTAAAAAGTCTGTTTATTACCACTTTGCTAAAGTATGCATAATCACAAATATTTGCAATGAAAATAATGAGGGTTTTTTTTCCCTCAAAATGATTTTAAATTAATAAACATGTCTGATTTTTAAGAGGAACATACTAGAAATAAAACCATATCTTTAATTTAGGACTCATTTCTTCTTGATTTGGATTGCAGATTTTTCTAGTACCTGGTGGTATGCCAGTTACATTTTGAAATATTTTTTAATTCTTAATTTATAGAAATAACAAAAAATACTATCAAAACTTAGAAAATGTTTTTAATTTACAGAATTCTAAATAACTTTCCAAGCAATTTATATCTTAGTTGTTTTATAGTTTTATCAAGAACAATGGGTATGCATTATAACATGAAAACAGTCTTCCTTATAATTTTAGATATTAAGGATTTTAAATTTTAGAAGAGTTAGCAGTGAAACTACATCACTGTAATGATATTTTTTTCCTGAGAAGTCTCAGTATTATGGGTGCTTCAGACTAACAGGCACAGAATAATTGTGATGGTGTAAAATATTTAATTCTCTTTATGCCACTTTGTCTCTTAGAACCTTCATCCAGAAGTAATTTGCAGAGTTTGTAGTTTTGCCCCTTGTGTCTGTATCCCTGACCAGCACCTTGTTTAGTCTGCCTGCTTTTGAACTTCAGAGAAGTGGAGTCATACTGTGTATTTATTTCTATAATTTTATTCTTTTCCTTAACATGTGCTGTGCTTGCTTTTCTATGTAAGTTTTAGAAAAGCTTCTGAAATTCCACCAAAAAAACCTATTTAGAATTATTAATGGTACTACATTGAGTCTCTATGACAGAGAATTTACATCTTTATGACACTGAATTTTTCTTGTTGAAGCCATAGTGTATCTCTCCCTTTAGGCAGGTCTTTAATAGATGTCTTAAAGTTTTGTGACATTTATCTTCTTTGTTGTTTTGTCATGTAGTGTCGTGCGCAGGGCACTGCTGGTCCATTTTACTTTATAGAGGGCAATTTTTCTTCTTTTTCACTGAAGTAATATATTTAGTCACCGCTTATATGTTGGTCTGTATTCTAGATTGTGTTTGTTGTCAGGGGAAATAATGATTTAAGATTGAGTTATTAAGAAAATTAGCCAGTTTTCACTATGATATCTAATTTAGGAAAATATAAATCACTTGCAGGGATTTAATTAATTGAAAATTTTAATATTAAATGTAACAAACAGGATAATAACATAAATGTTTTACTAGACGTTTATATAAAATGCCATGGGAATATAAAAAAAGAAGTGACTAATTCAGTATTTGGGCACAGGTATTTTATATGGTAAATGAACGTGCCAAGTATTCAAAATGACATCAGTTCTATTGGCCAACAACTGAATAGACCGGATGCTTTTGTAAAAGCTTGAGAGAAGAGAAGATTAATTATGTTGTGCTGTACCTCGAGGATTAAATTTTTTGGTCAAAAATGGATAAATTGGATTGAATTAGCAGAAGCTTTGTTTTGCAATTCAGGTTTGCAGGAAAAAAGTGTTGTTTTTTTTTAAGATTTTATTTATTTATTAGAGAGAGAGAGAGCACAAGTAGGCAGAGTGGCAGGCAGAGGGAGAGGGAGAAGCAGGCTCCCCACTGGGCAGGGAGCCCGATGCGGGGCTGGATCCCAGGACCCTGGGATCATGACCTGAGCCGAAGGCAGCCGCTTAACCGACTGAGCCACCCAGGCGCCCCTGCAGGAAAAAAAGTTTTAAAAATGTGTAGCTGTCCATTACAGTTTTTATTTAAGGATAGTCAAGACAGATTTTTGATTTTCTAGTGCCCTTTTAGCAAAGATGGTCCTTGCTGCTGCTTCTCCTGTCCCTTCTGGGTGCTCTCATACCGTGGTACTCTTAGATTGTCACAAATTTAGTAGCACCAAAGCAGCATATTATTCAGTGAAACTACATTCATATTGGTGTGCCAGGTTCCAGTCAGTGTTACCAAATTAAGTAAACCCCTTTGAAGTAAAAGCGCATAAGCAATGTCATGTTTTTTCCATTATTCTGTGGGTATTTTATGGGCTGAAACTTAGGAAAGCAAATTGTGAAAAGGAAAATTCATCATTTTATACTGTAACGAGGTTACAGAGGAATCCTGCAGTAATTATATTGTTCAGTAACTATAAATGAGCAATCCATTCTATTTATTTTTATTCGGCTAGTGTTTATTGAATGCCTAGTGTATGCAAAGCGGAGGGCTAGTCAACAGTTGCTCTAGGGAGTATAAAGATAGTAAGACCGTCCCTTTCTTGGGGAGCCTACAGGCTAATGAGTAGAAGAGGAGAAAGATGACTTCACTGCAAGGCAGAACTTGGTAGGCACTGTCACAGAAATACAGATAGGGTGCTGTGGGGATTTCAGGAGAATCTGATCTCATCCTGTAAGGAACTGGATCAGGAGTCTTGGAGAAAGATGGATTTTGAAAGACGTGTAATTCTGGCAGCTAGAAATGTGTGGAGGTTGTGGGTTTTCTTAGGAGAAAGAAATGGTAGGGAGGTGGGAATGTGGTGACCAGCAGGGAGTCTGATGCCGCCAAATTGCTGGGATCAAAGAGAAAGACCAGGAGAAATAAGATTGACCAGGTGGGCTGCGCTTAGGCATCCAGCAAAGGCTGGGAGCAGGAGGAGTGACAGGAGCATTTCCCAGGTGTTTCTGCCCTGCCTACTCTAGCCTCTTTCCCTCCGCTTCTCTCTGCTCCTTCCCTAATGGTTTTGTGTGTCTGTCCCATCACACAGCCTCTCTTTCTCTCTTTCCCTGCCTCCTTCCCCTCACTCTTTCTGTCTGTACCAAGCTGTCAGAATCAGCTCAGAAGTCATCATCTCTGGGAGCATTCTGAAACCCTACAGTTGGAATTAATCATTATTTCCTCTGTTCCCACAGTGATTGTCTTACCCCCTCGTTGTAGCACTCACTGCATTCTGTCTTATATTATGGCTGTTTCCATCTCGATCTCCCTTCCTTGGGCCGTAGGGTCTTCTTATCCCAATACCTTAGTAGCATGGTTTGAATATAGATCACATTCAGTATGTTTGTTGAATGAATAAGGGATCCTTGTTTATAAACAGTTTTTATTTATATTATGTATAAAGAGCTAGATGCAGTAGAGACCAAAGTGATGGAAATTCTAAAAGACTTTAATCATCAGATGAAGAAATTGTTTGGAGAAGCATGAAATATGTGCTCTGTCTCAGTTC
This sequence comes from Phoca vitulina, assembly GCF_004348235.1. Classification (NCBI taxonomy): domain Eukaryota; kingdom Metazoa; phylum Chordata; class Mammalia; order Carnivora; family Phocidae; genus Phoca; species Phoca vitulina. The sequence continues at coordinate 5,807,396 of NW_022589773.1, read as the reverse complement.
AAGAAAATTGACCACAGTTTGGCTCTCCTAGCCTGAGCAGAAACCACAGTCCTTCTTCCACAACCCAGCCCTGTGCCAAACCACAGCCTCATTGCTCCAACTTTCCTAACCCGCCTGTGAATGTGCTGCCTGTTACAAGATGGAGCAGATACAGTGAGGTGAGGACAGAAAAGACACCTGAAAGCAAGGGCAGTGGATTTTCCTCTGATTTATTTAAAACTTATCTCCTTATGAAACTTCACCTTCATGGTATAAGCAGTTTTAAAATGGCTTTTCAAACACTAACAGTGTTCTTAAAACTCCTGCATGAATAAAAATTGGGCTTCAAATGTTTTGTACACCACTGTGTTCGTTCCTATACCTTCCACCCTCGAAGGATTTTAGATCACGAGTCAGGGGGATGTATTTGCACATTTTCTTTATGCCCTTCAAGTTAGAACCTGTGTGTTTACATTCACATCCTTTTTGTGGATACTGCTTCCTATATTCAGAAACCCAGTTCTTCATCAGTTCATTGGTAAAATGAGAGGATTGAAAGAGAGGATTTCCAAGATTGCTCTCTCAGCATTTACAAAATAATCAATTATCATATGACAGTAGGAATGAATTTTTATCCAAGGGCCAGATGCCCACAGAATCTTTAATGGTTTTCTGTTTGGACTGTTAGCCACTAGGTGGCAGTAAAAAAAATTCTTAGCAAGGTCTAGTTTGAGGTGTCTGTTCTGAAGTTATGTAACCATAGCCAGGCCTCAGTATGCTGTTTCTTAGGACCTGTGATTATTTTACCAGGGATAAAACTCTTGTGGCCCTCCATAGCAATTCTTACTAGAGAATTATGGGAAAAAACAGACATAAGTTAAAGCATGTAATTTTATTTTACAAAACATTTTCTATGATAAAACGTAAGCCATAAAGGGTCTTATGCTGAGGACCAATCAGAATTGCATTGTTATGATAAAAAACTATTCCAGCTGCCTTGTGTAGAGTGGATATAGGGAGGTTCCTTCTAAGTTTTGGCCATAGAGTAAGTAACCAGCTTTGGTAATTGTGGAAATTTTGGAAATACAGATACTTGAAAGAAGAAATTTTAAATCACTGCTAGAAAAAAAAAATCTGTGTTAACTATTTGGTATATTTCTCCTCAGCATTGTTTTTCCATACAAAATTAAAATCACATTGAACATACAGTTTGACACCTTGCTTTTTAAATAAATGTTACATAGTCTTTTCCTATGTCATTAAATATCTGTTTCAACATAATTCACACTGTTGCATAAACCATGATGAATTCAACCAATCCAGTGTTGTATGCGGTCCTTGGGTTCCTTCTTAGTTTTTCACTATTATAAGTAATGCTGCTCTGAACTTAAAACTTTCATTAAGATATATTCTTGGAAATTAAATTACTGGGTAAAAGGATATGAACTGTAATGCTTTGGCTACATATCATCAAGTGATTTCCCAGAAAGGCTTTATAAATTTGTGCTCCCAGTAGGGACAGAGTGCCCCTCTCACCACATCCTTGCCAACACTGAGTAGTATAGTATGGGGTTTTTCTTTGTTTGTTTTTGTTTTTTAAACAGGTAGGAGGTGGGATGGGGAACTAATATTTATAGCATTTGATTTTTTAAAAATCATTTTCTAACCATATCATTTTAGGAATTTAGTCTAGGACAGGTCTGCCAATTAAGTTGTTTTCATTTTTCCAAGACCTTAAATATTAGAGTAAGCTTGCATAAAGCAGGCATTATGAATACTATCTAGGGAACTGTTTATTACTCAGGAATTATTTACAATCCCTAGTCATACCCTCTGAATCTATTGAGTGTCCTAAAATTTTTTTTCTTTTTTTCTTTTTCTTTTCTTTCTTTCTTTCTTTTTTTTTTTTTTAAACTTATCATTGGCTCAGCTACCAAAGTAACTCATACACTTTTAAGAAGCAAGCCTCCATGCATTGGTTCAAGGACCAGGATGTGAGTGCTTCTGGGAGGCACTGGATTTATAGGGGAAAGACTTGGCATGGTTTTCCTTAAGATCTACAATCTTAACTGATCCCTAACTGTTACAGCCTTGAAATTGGTTTCCTTCTACTGTACATACACTGTATGACTTTTTATACCAACTAAGCTTGTAGTACTTTGTGCTTTAATTTTTTAAGGGTCAATCATGTGAATTATAATGACAGTAGCCACCTGTTTATAGGTGGTTTAATTGAAACTTGCTTAATTGAATTTTATTAAAAACTTGATTTATGGGCTTTTAAGTGAGACGCCATACTTAGAGAACTTAGCACAGTATTTCACACATGGAAAGCACTCATAAATTTTAGTTGTCTTAATTGTTAGAATTCCCTCAAGAAGTGACATTTAACCAGGTCTGGAGGAACCCTCATGGCAGAGGGACTGGAACATCCTAAAGTCCTGAGGGGCCAAAGAGCCTGTAGCCCTATGTGGCTCCAAACAAGCCAGTGAGGGAAAGTCAGCCCTAGGCGGCGGCTTAGCTTTGACAAGAAGTTTAGGCTTCACTGGGAGAGCAATTGAGAGCCATAAAGGGTCATAAGCTGAGGACAAACCCTTTTGCATTGTTATGTTAAAAAACGATTCCATCCACCTATGGAGAGTGGTTACAGGGAAGTTCCTTACAAGGTTTGGCCATAAAGTAAATAACCAGCCTTGGGCACGTTACTTAAGCTAAGTGTGTCTTAGTTTCCTCATCTCCAACACAGATTTAGTAATAGTAATAGTACTCACACCATAAACTCTGAGTTGTTATTTATTTGTCATGTCCTCAGAACAGCTTCTAGTGCTTTAAATGTTGGTTAAATTTAGAATGCTGAAAGTTAAGCACTTCCAGTACTACCCTCCCTCCAAATAGCTGACCTCCACCAGGGAAAACCCAGACTGGCCCTGACTCTGAGTCCTTGGCCGAGCCTAGTTTCCAAACCAAGCCCAGCTTCCTCGGAATCTCCCTGTGTCTGGTCTGGGGTGGGTGCCTCCACATGGATGTGGCATATGCTGGCCAGGCCTGGCTGGCCTTCCTTCCCTAGAGCACTTGCATGGCACTTCACACAGTGGGTCAGGCCACAGTTAGCCACTTACACCGTGTGGGCTTCCTGCTGGGGTGAACTACACAGAACTCGCCAGTACCCACCGATCCTCAAAGGATGGCACACTGGAGGTAACTTACCTCCCCTGGCGTTGCCAACCTGACCATGACTGCTTACTCTCACCCACATGGCACTTGGTGTTTGAAACCAACTGGGCTGTCCTCAGCTCCTGTTTGCTTTCTGTATTTATAAAGGACAGCTTTGAACTGAAAGAGAAAAAAAGGCAAATAATATGCAAATTCCATCCAGCCTTTTCTTCTTCACTCTAGTAAGGAGCCTCTTAAGTATTTTATACCTTACAAAAAGTTTACTTTAACTCTATAAATCTCTGTTTTTCTCCCTCCTCAGTGACTTACTTTTGTAAAGTCGTGTGATACATGTTGCTGGGTTTTTAAAAAATCATCAATATCTTTTGCTTAGTAGTTAGTAATGTTTCAAAGCTACTTTCTTAACTTGCTATGAATTTTTCCAGTTTGAAAATAGTAAATGGGATCGCATGCAGGGACAGCAGTTTTCAACCTGCATGACTTAGTAGTGTTGCCTGGAGTCCTGTTTTGAGGATCATGAGGCAAATCTGAGCTCGCAGGGAGAAAGTATCATGACCTACAAGAAAGGGTGCACACCAGATCCAGGGTAGAATTCTCCTTGGGAGGAAGGACGGCTGTAGAACTAGTCGGGGAAGGGAGAGATGGCACAGAAGGCCTCCTCAGTGTTTCTAATGCTTGTTAAATGTGGTGATGGGTGAAATTTGTCATATTATTTTATATCTTTTTGAATATGTGAAACAGTTCATGGTAAAATTGAAATGATGCCATCGACCCTGGGCATTACTGGTAAGTTTGTTGTCCTGGTCTGGAGGGGCCTACCCTTCACTGAGGTAACACAGCCCCTTCCCTAGATTCAATGGTCCTCCAAGTATTTGTATATGGACTCATACACTTAGATGCACATACACGAGTTTATTTTATCTCATAATGTGTACTTACAAAATGCAATACAGAACTTAAAAAAGAATAAAAAGGTATATTCCCTGTGAATATACTGAAAACCACGGGGTTGTACACTTTAAAGAGTAAATTTTATAGTATATGAATTATATCTCAATAAAGCTGCTGTTGAAAAATAAAATGTTTCCAAATACAACACTTTTTCAAAAAGTAAATATTTTTTTTTCTGATTTTAATAGTAGTATACATACACACATAGGAAACTGGAAAATGTACTAAAGTAGAAAAAAATATATATACCCATAATAGCACCACCCCAGAGAATGTTAACATTTGGTGATAGTTTCTTCCATTATTTTTTCATTTCCATGTATGGATTATTTTTATATTGATGAGATTGTTTCTGAGTATTAAAATTTGCATCTTCCTTTCTTCATTTAACATTGTAATACAACTATTTAAAATGCTCTCATAAATTCTTTATAAACATTTTAATGGTTTACAGTGGGCCACTGTATGAGGGTATTATAAATTAATCAGTTCCTGCTGTTAGCATTTTTCACTATGAGAAATACCATTGTAGTGAACATCTTTGATTATAATCCCCATCATCATATTTGGATTTATTTCCATAAACGTGTGCCAGATACATTAAAAGTCCTGAAATCTTTTAAAAACCTTTAATATGTATGTCCAAGTTGCTCTTTATAAGGCAGGCCTCTACTACCCTATAAGGCACCTTTGTTCAGGTTGTAAACCTCTGGGCAGATATAGCCCTGGCAGTCTGAGCTTGGGGTGGGAAATGGGCTGTGTTACACCCACTCACACCCCCTGGGGGTGTCTCAGTGTGGTTCACAGCAGCAGGATGTATGGATACCCATTTATATTTTAATAGCTCACACAGAGTACCTGTTTCAGAGAATCCAGATTAGCATTTGGTATTTAGGTCTGTAAAAATCTTTAATTCATTAAGTGAAAAATGGTATGTTGATGTTTGAATTTACCCTTTGGTTTTATGAGTGTGAACATTTATTGGTGTGTTTCTTGTGCATTTGTATTTTCTTTTATGAATTATCTGTTCATACTCATTTTTTATGTTCTTAGTGTTTGTCATGTATTTTGCACATTTATTTATGATCTGTCATTACTTGTTAATAATATTCTTCCTAGTTTGTGCTTATATTATTTTATGAGAGCACAAGGTTTTATTTCTATTTAGAAAAACCAATCATTTGCTCTCTTAATTTTCAGTTTACAAAGTTCTTCCCTATTCAGACACCTGAAAAGTACTGTTTTCTTCTCATTTATTATTTCATTTTTACGTTGATCTCTTTACATTGATGTTTAACTTTACATTAAATTCAAGTATATTTTGATGAATAACATAAGGTACGAATCTAATTTTTTTTTCAAATAGCGTTCCCATAACACCATTTAGTGCATCATCTTTCCTTAGTAATTTGTGGTATGTTCCTTGTCATGTGTTAAATTATAGCTACTTTGATAAAAATATTTTGCTGAGTTTAAAAACAATAAATATCACATTCTTAATATGGTTAAAGCACTGTTCATTTATTATATATTTTTGCTTCACTGTTAACATTTGTTTAAATTGACCTATTTTTAATGTGATAATTTTAATGCTAACTTATTTCTTCTTTATACCACGAATCCAGATGAACTGAGTATTTGGACAAATTAGGATTACTCATTTCACAGAGATGAGTGCATTTACAGATGACCTAAACTCTAGACATTATACGTAATAGGCACTTGCACTCGCTTTTAATAACTTTGTCTGTTTATGTTTTTAAGGGGTTGTTATCTCATATACTTTCGGCATTCAGATTTGATACAAAAGAAGTTGGTCTTTTTACTCAAGGTCTTGGATATGCACCTGCAGATTACTGTCCTGGTTTGCTTAAAAATGTGAGTATTTTTAATTTATTAGTATTGAAATTTTTGTTGCTTAATGTACCATTGGCAAAAAGGGTAAATGGAAATATCTCACTCTTCCAGGAGAGATGTTTTAACTTTTCTCTGTTTATCTCTTCTTACCTTGGGCCGACTTACAGCCATGTAAGGAAGAAATGTGAGGTGGGAGATTATGAGAAAAAAGAAGGAAACCAGGAGAGGTTATTCTAAATCAACCAACCCCTCTTTTCTCTTAATGGATCTCATTTATTCTCTCAAAGATTTTGGGAGAAGAGATTTCCTTAACCAGTGTAAACACACCCTTTTACTGTTGGGTGAATTTTGTATTTAAAATAACCTGATAGGAACTTTATGTTAAAGCAAAAAATTCAATAAGTAACAATGTTGTAAATAGTATTATATATTCACATCTTAGTATTAAAGCTATGTTTCCTTTTGCCTTGAATTTTGGCCAAATTCAAGAAATTTTAATTTATGATCTTCTAAATATTGTTATGAGATTTCTAATGTTTGTTAACTGTCCTGGTCTTTTGGAAACTTTATATATAAATAGCATTTTTAAAAAATAACTAGAGCTAAATTAGGAAAGAAAAAAATAAGGTAACTTTAATGTGGTTTTATTTTTAACAGGTTTGGTTTTCTTTGGAAATTAATGATCAGTCTATTGTTCATTTGATTAAATTGGAATGTGGAATAACAGACATTAAAAATAAAATCCAAGTTATTAGTAAATGTGACTTGGCACTGCTTTCTTTTCATTTTGACAAAGTAAAACAAGGAGAGGATGGGTAGGGGAGGGGAGGGAATCTCAACGGAAATATCACTCACACCAAGAAAAATAGAACTGATGTAATCCTGTTTTGCAGGATGAGTTAACCTGCAACTGATTTTGTTTTACAGATGGTTTTATCATTAGTGTCTGAACTCCGAGAGAATCATCTTAATGGATTTAACACTCAAAGGCGGTAGGTGTTAAACTAAACATCCCCCTTCTTAAGTTTCAAAATGTATCAGTCTGGTTATGAGAGAAAAATTTTATAATTCTTTGGAAATGCATGTTCATAAGTTCAGGTTATATTCTGTATGGAGAGATTATTTATACACGGTAAATTGGTGAGTTTTATGAAACTTTCTTTTTTTAATCACTATTCTTTCAACTTTTATAGGGCAGTAAATCATGCAACGTCTCTTGTGACCCATTGAGTAAAAAACCCTACATATACAGTAGGGAACACAAACAAAGGAAGGGCTCAGCTCAGAGAGAGAGAGAGAGAGAGTGTGTGTGTCTTATAAATACACACACACACAAACAGTATTTACAAGGCAACAGATATTTGATATGCACATATGACTTATTTTAAGAAACATAATATTCCAAAATCTAGACTAAACAAATCAAATAGATTCAGACAAATTAAAAGGCAATTAATCACATTACAAAATGTTCTTCACTATGTGAGAGAATTCAAAGTTGTCTTCATTGGTGAGTAGCATTTCATTTTTTTCTTTAAAGATTGTATTTATTGATTTGAGAGAGAGAGAGAGAGGGAGCATGAGCAGGGGGAGGGGCAGAGGCAGAGGGAGAAGCAGAAGCCGTACTGAGAGCTGGGAACCTGACACAGGGGCTCCATCCCAGGACTCTAGGATCCTGACCTGAGCTGAAGGCAGACGCTTAACCAACTGAGCCACCCAGGTGCCCTGGTGAGCATTTCATTTTTAACAAATTATTAACTAAGAGAGTCTGGGGACAAGGGACTTTTGTCCTTGTTTTTTGCTTTTTGTTTGTTTTTATAAAGTTACTGTCAATTAAAACTATCACAAATGGTCTTTGCTCTCAGCCTACGTGATTCTTTGCATCTAAACTGTAAAGTAAACTATAAAACCCTTAAACAAAAACACTGGAGAAAATCTTCATGACATTGATTTGGCAATGATTTTTTTGGATATGATACCATAAGCACAGCAACAAAGGAAAAGTAAATAATTGGACTTCATTAAAATTATGAATTTTTATGAATTATAAGACATTATCAAAGCAAAAAGCCTATTGACTGAGTGAAAATATTTGGAAGTCATGTATCCAATAAGGGATTAATACTGAAAGAACTGAAACTCAGCAAAAACAAAAAATTCAATTCAAAAATGGGCCAAGAGAGATGTCTTACGTGTCTGCAAAGATGATATGTAACCGGCCAGTAGGCACATGAAACTGTTCAGCATCACCAATTATTAGTGAAATGCAAATCAAAACCACAGTGGGATATTATGTCACATGTATTAGCCATGATCTATAATTTTTAAAACAAGCAAAAATGGAAAATAATAAATGTTAGCAAGTAAGTTAAGGAAGTACAACCCTTGTGCATTGTTGGTGGGAACGTAACAAACTATAGACTATAGTCTTGCTGGTGGGAATGTTAAATGGTACAGCCACTGTGGAAAAGTTTGGCAGTTCCTCAAAAAATTAAACATAGAATTACCATAAGACCCAGAAATTCCACTCTTAGGTATATATTCAAAAGAATTGAAAACAGGGACTTGAACAGATATTTGAACACCAGTGTACATAGCAGCATTATTCACAATAGCCAAAAGGTGGCAACACTTCAAGTTCCCACTAACAAAATGTGGAGTGGATAAACAAAATATGGTATGTAAATACAACAGAATATTCTTCAGCCATAAAAAGGAATAAAATTTTTATATATGCAAGAACATGGGTGGACCTTGAAAACATCATGCTTAGTGAAATAAGCCAGACACAGAAGGGCAAATAATGTATGATTCCACTTATATGAAGTACCTAGAAGAGGAAAACTCAGTAGAGACAGACAGCAGAATAGAGGTTAGAGGTAGAGGGAATTGGGTTATTGTTTAATGGGCCCATTGGTTATGTTGGGGGTTAGGGATAATGAAAAGCTTTGGGGATAGATTGTGGTGATGGGTACACAGCATGTGAATGTGTTTAATGCCACTAAATGGTTACCAAGTACAAATAGTTAAAAAATAATAACAATTATGTATGTTTTACCATGATTTTAAAAAAGCAAGAAAAAAAACAAACATGATACCAACTGTACATTCCATCAGATGACTAAAGTTTAAAACACTTACATCAACCTGTGTTGGAGAAGATATGGAACCACTGGATCTCTCATCCACTGTCTGTGAGAATGTGAAGTGGTATCATTACTTTGGTAGACAGTGTAGTACTTCATTATAAAGTTAAACACACACTTATCATATGATCCACCAACTCCATTCTTGAGTATTTACTCACAATAAACGAAAACATAGGTAGTCATAAATATTTCTATACAGATACTCATAGCTGCTCGATTTTGTAATAGTTCAAAACCAGAAATGATCCAAAGGACCACCTTAACTGGATGGATAAACAAGTAAGTATTGTCTGTTACCACCATTTAAGAAATGAAAAGACAAGTCACAAACTGTGAGAAAATATTTTCAGATTATGTATCTGATAAAGGGCTCCTACCCAGAATATATAAAGAACTCAGTAATAAGATATAAAGAACTCAGTATAAGACCACCTAGTTAAAAAAAAAATAGGCAAAAGATTGGAAAACGTCATCAAAAAATATATACAAACAGCTAATAAGCACATGAATACTTGTATACAGATGTTCATAGCAGCATTATTCATAATAAAAAGTGGAAGCAACCCAAATATCCATCAACTCATGAATGGATAAACAAAATATGTTGTGTCCATACAGTAGAATACTATACCTCACTAAGAAAAGAACAATCTACTGATTGATGTTACAACATGTGTGAACCTCAAAAACACTATGCTTAGTGAAAGAAGCCAGTCACTGAAGACCATATATTATATGATTCCTTTTTTATAAAATGTCCAGAATAGGTAAATCTATAGAGACAGAGTAATTAGCTGTTGCCTAGGGCTAAAGGTAGGAACAGGGATTTGCTGCAAATGAGTACAAAAGATCTTGAGGTGATGGAAATGTCCTAAAAGTGGATCATTAGTGGTAATGGCTGTCCAACTCAGTAATTTATTAAAAATCTTTGAGGGGCGCCTGGGTGGCTCAGTTGTTAAGCGTCTGCCTTCGGCTCAGGTCATGGTCCCAGGGTCCTGGGATCGAGCCCCACATCGGGCTCCCTGCTCCGCAGAAAGCCTGCTTCTCCCTCTCCCACTGCCCCTGCTTGTGTTCCCTCTCTCGCTGTGTCTCTCTCTGTCAAATAAATAAAATATTAAAAAAAAAAAAAAATCTTTGAATTGAACATTTCAAATAGGTACATTTTGTGGTATATAAGTTATACCTAAAAAGTAATAAGAAGAGTCCCTAGGAGGGACATGGAAAGCATTTACAGTCATTTATTTACATGTCAGGTAGAGACTTTGGTTTTGCCTTGAGATAAATGTTGAATAATAGAATTAGAAATTTATTTAAATGGACTTAAAACATCAGTAGGATACAATGTATATGTACACCCTTCACCAACAACCCAGACTATGTCAAGTTGATGATTTTTTAAAAACTTAACTGAGAATAAACAACAACAAAACAAAAACACTATTAACAAGTGGAAAACATTAGCCAGAGAATTGGAAGATATTTGCAACCATAAAACAGACAAAGGATTAGTATGGGAAGTATAGAAATGCCTCCTGCAAATCAATCATAAAGAGGCAAACACTCCAGTATAGAAATGGGCAAAAAATATAAGTAAGTTATTATTATTACTAAAAGAGGAAAGAAGAATAAATAACAAACATTTAAAAAATTCTTCAAGAGTGATGTCAGCATGACAGTAGAATAGGAAGCCCCAGTCCTTGTTTCCATACAGAGACACTGACTTAACAATGGTATATGACCCAAAGAGCCTTTATGAGAACTCCAGAAACCAATTAAGACGTTATAATACCCCAGGCAAACTCAAAGTTAAAAACAACCATATGGAAATGGGTAAGAAGGCCATTTCATATCAATCACAGTAGCCCTTCTCCTAAGCTGGCTCAGTGTTGTGGGATTGGGAGGAAAATTCTAGCTTACAGCTTCTCCCTTGATGGGGAAAGAAAAGAATGGAATATGTTCAGTGTTTCTGCTTTGGGGGGCTGCCTGAGGGACTGGTGTCTCACTTGCCTGACTCTGACCACTGATGGGGAACCAGCATACTTTCAATGCCTGGGGACTGTGGCACATTAGAGAGTCCTCAGCTGCTTTTTGCAGCACCAGAGAACTGACAGTGCTGCAGACGGAGGTAGGCTCGGAGAGAAAACACCCAACTCACAGCTAATGTCTAGGTGGCGTAGGGGGTGGGAAAGAAGAGTGGAATATATATCTAATCTTTCAGCTTCTGAAGGGACTACCTTAGGGATTGGTTTCAGTCTCCCTTGACTTGAAGCAATAACAGAACCAGCATACTTTGGAGGTGAGGAGGCTGCAGAGAACCAAAGAGCTTAGTGGCTTGTTGTAGCACCAGAGAACCTGCAGTACCACAGACAAACACCAGAGGGAGAAAGAGATTGCAAACTCCTGAAAAGCTGGCACACTCTCTGGGAAATTACATAAACAATCCCAGAGAAGACCCATCCCCAGAAAAGATTCAAAGGACCCCCAGACTCTCTCACCAGGTTGATTAGTGAACGTCTTCCCTTGTACAAAGGCAGTCCATAAAGACTGGGAGAAGTGGCTATTTGTTTGGCTGCAGAAAACACAACAAAATATAACAAGGCACACAAAGAAACAGGAAAACATGGCCCAAACAAAGGAACAAAATTAATTTGCACAAACCTACCCTAAAGAAGTGGAGAGCTATGACCTAACTACCTGGCAAAGAATTAAAAATAATCGTCCTAAAGGGGCTCAATGCGCTACAATAGAATACAGATAAACAACTAAATGAAATCAGAAAAATGATGCATAAACAAAATGAGAATATCAGCAGATAGCAATTATAAAAAACAACCAGATAGACATTCTGGAGCTGAAGAATACAATAACTGAATTGAAAAATTTAGTAGGGGGGTTCAACAGTAGACAGTCAAGCAGTTAACTTGAAGACATGTCACTTGAAATTGTCAAATCAAGTAAAAAAAAAGAATGAAGAAAAGTTAATTAAGCCTTAGAGTTTATGGGACATTATCAAGTGGACCAATTATATGTATAGCAGGAGTCACAGAAGTGAGAAAAAGACAGCTTATCAAATCTGAGGAAGGAATTGGACATCCAAATTCAAGAAGGTCAAAGAACTCCCAACTAGAATAAATTCAAAAGGACCCATAGCAAGACATGTTGTAATCAAACTGTCGAGAGACAGAAAATGTTGACAGCAGCAAGAAAAAGCAAGAAAGAATACGAGGAATGCAACACCTACAAGGAAGCTCTCCAGATTATCAGTGGATTACTCAGCATAAACATTAAGTCCAGAAGGGAGTGAGATGACATATTCAAAAGTGCTAAAACAAAAACCTGCCAACCAAGATTATTATATTCTGCAAAGTGTCCTTCAAAAATGGAGAAATTAAGACTTTCCCAAATAAACAAAAGCTGGGGGATTTCATCACCACAAGACCAGCCTTACAAGAATTGTTAAAGGGAGTTTTTCAAGTTGAAACCAAAGGGCTTTAGGCAGCAATACAAGAGCATACTGAAATATAAAACTCTCTGTTAAAGGTAAATATATAAACAAATGCAAAATCCTGTGATACTGTAATGGTAGTACATAAATTACTTTTAAATCTGTTACAAAAGTTAGACAATAAAAAGCATAATTAAGAACTACAACCACAAAAGTATGTAAATGGGAGCACCTGGGTGGCTCAGTCGGCTAAGCATCTGCCTTCGGCTGAGGTCATGATCTTGGGGTCCTGGGATTGAGCCCCATGTGGGGCTCCCTGCTCAGCTGGGAGCCTGCTTCTTCCTCTCCTCCCCGCTCCTGCACTCTCTCTCTCTCTCTCTCTCGCTGTCCCTGTCTCTCTCTCTCAAATAAATAAAATGTTTAAAAAAAAGTATTAAGTGATAAAATCCTGAATACTTTTCTTAGCAGTCCTACAATACAAGTTAGATGAAAATAATAACTATGGTGTTAATTAACATTTTATTCTACTACTAATGCATGTCAGTCCTCCGTAGTTATAATGAGATATGTAGAACTAAGTTAGTGGTAATTCTTTTGTTCAGTCACCAGCTTTTAGGGTAAATAAAACATTCAGGGCATGCCTGAGATAAAAATGCTCAGTCACAGGCTGGGTGAACACAGAGTTCTGACAGAAACCAGGGAGACAAGAGTGATTGACTACTTCTCTGTGAGGGTTCACTGAACACTGAAAGCTCACTTTCAGCTCAGGGGCTAGAGAGTGGAGCACCGCCATATTCATCCTGCCTATCAGTGCTGAAAGCCTTCAGGGAGCAAAACCGCACCACCTAGTGCAATCTGGAGCTGCTTACACTGAGCTGGGCCCCCTAGCAAGAGAGGCCCATTTCCACAAGTGCAAGGGCACCTGAAAATCAGCCCAATAGGCCCCTCGCCCAGAAGACCAGCAGGAACAACTGGCTAGCACCCTTTACTCATCATAGAGAACTGCAAAGCTTCAGCTCTTGGGAAAAACAGTATATAGCATTCGAGGGTTTTTTTTATTCTTTAGTCTTTCAGTTTTAGTTTTTTTTCAGCTACTTTATTTTTTTAATTGTTTTTTCTTTTTACTTTTTACTCTTCATATATATATATTATTTTTGGTTTCCTTTCATAGTATTTTATTTTATTTTTGTATATATATGTTTTTCTTTCTTTCCTATTTTAGGATCTAGTTTCTTTTAACAAGCAGACCAAAATACACCCAGGATCTAGTTTTTTGTTTTGTTCTGCTTTGTTTCTTGTTTGACTTTTTCTTGTTTTATTTTTGTTTTCTTCTGCTTTGTTCTCTTTGTTGTGGTGGTGGTGGTGGTCTTTTCTCTCTCTTTCTTCTGTTCTTTTCTGGACAAAATGATGAGATGGAGAAATTTACCCCCAAAAAAGAAGAGGAGGGTAGTACTCACTGCCAGGGATTTAATCAGTACGGATATGAGTAAAGATGTCTGAACTGGAATTTAAAACAATGATTACAAAGATACTAGCTGGGCTTGAAAAAAGCATAGAAGACACTAGAGAATCCCTTACTGTAGAAATAAAGAAACTAAAACCTAGTCAGGCTGAAATTAAAAATGCTATTACTGAGATGCATCCCAAATGGAGGCCCTGAAAGCAAAGATAAATGAGGAAGAAGAGTGTCAGTGATATAGATAAAATGATGGAAAATAAGAAAGCTGAAAAGAAGAGAGAAAGACAACTACTGTATCAGGAAGGAAGATTTCGAGAACTCAGCGATTCCATAAAGTGAAATAATATCCAGATAACAGGGGTTCCAGAAGATGAAGAGAGGGAGAGAAGGGCAGAAGATTTATTTGAACAAATTATAGCTGAGAACTTCCTAATCTGGGGAAGGAAACAGGCATTCAAGTCCAGGAGGCAGAGAGAAACCCCCCCCAAAATCAATGAACATAGGTCAATACCTTGACATATAATAGTGAAGTTTGCAAATTTCAAAGATAAAGAGAAAAATCCTGAAACCAAGAGGTCCTTAACCTACAAGGGTAGACACATAAGACTGGCAGCAGACCTGTCCACAGAGACCTGGCAGGCCAGAAAGGACTGGTATGATATATTCAGTGTGCTAAATGGCAAAAATATGCAGCCAATATACTTTATCCAGCAAGGCTGTCATTCAGAATAGAAGGAGAGATAGAGAGTTTCCAGGACAAATAAAAACTAAAGGAATTTGTGAACACTAAACCAGCCCTACAACAAATATTAAAGGGGATCCTTTGAGAGAAGGGAGAGCCCAAAAGTAACAAAGACCAGAAAGGAATAGAGACAATAGACAGAAATAGCAATGTCACAGGTAATACAACGGCACTAAATTTTCACTAGTTACTCTAAATGTAAATGAGCTAAATGCCCCAATCAAAAGACACAGGGTATCAGACTGGATTAAAAAAAAACAACAACAAAAAAACAAGACCCATCCATATGCTGTCTACAAGAGACTCACTTTAGGCCCAAAGACACCTCCAGATTGAAAGTGCGGGGGTGGAGAACTATTTATCATGCCAGTGGACATCAAAAGAAAGTTGGAGTAGCAATCCTTATATCAGACAAACTGGATTTTAAACCAAAGAGTATAATAAGAGATGAAGGAGGATACTATATCATAATTAAAGGGTCTATCCAACAAGAAAAGCTAACAATTGTAAATATTTATGCCCCTAACATGGGAACAACCAAATAAATAAACCAATTACTAACAAAGTTAAAGAAACTCATTGATAATAATACAATAATAATAGGGGATTTTAACACCCCGCTTGCAGCAATGGACAGATCATCTAAGCAGGAGATCAACAAGGAAACAAGAGCTTTGAATGACACACTGGACCAGATGGACTTCACATATATATTCAGAGCATACCATCCTAAAACAACAGAACACACATTCTTCTCAAGTGCACACGGAACATTCCCCAGAATAGATCACATCCTGGGTCACAAATCAGATCTCAACTGGTACCAAAAGATTGGGATCATTCCCTGCATATTTTCGGACCACAATGCATTGAAACTAGAACTCAATCACGAGAGGGAATTTGGAAAGAACTCAAATACATGGAGAATAAAGAGCATCCTGGTAAAAAATGAATGGGTCAACCAGGAAATTAAAGAAGAATTAAAAAAATATATGGAAGCAAATGAAAATGAAAACATGGCAGTTCAGAACCTTTGGGATGAGGCAAAGGTGGTCCTACGAGGGAAGTTTACAGCAAACAGGCCTTTCTCAAGAAACAAGAAAAGTCTCAAAAACACAACCTTACCTTAGACCCAAAGGAGCTGGAAAAAGAACAGCAAATAAAGCCAAAATCCAGCAGGAGAAGGGAAATAATAAAGATTAGAGCAGAAATCAATGATACAGAAATCAGAAAAACAAAAGAACGGATCAAAGAAACTAGTAGCTGTTTCTTTGAAAGAATAAGATCGATAAACCCCTAGCCAGACTTACCAAAAAGAAAAGAGAAAGGACCCAAATAAATAAAATCATGAATGAAAGAGGAGAGATCACAACCAACATCAAAGAGATACAATTATAAGAGAATGTTATGAGCAATTAACAGATTAGGCAATCTGTAAGAAATGGATGCATTCTTACATATGAACATAGAAACTACCAAAACTGAAACAGAGAGAAGTAGAAAAAAACCTGAATATACTCATAACCAGCAAAGGAATCAAATCACTAATCAAAAATCTCCCAACAACCAAGAGTCTAGGGCTGGATGGCTTCCCAGGGGAATTCTACCAAACATTTAAAGAATTAATACCTATTCTTCTGAAGCTGTTTCAAAAAATAGAAATGGAGGGAAAACTTCCAAACTCATTCTGTGAGGTCAGCATTACCTTGATCCCAAAACCAGACAAAGACCCCACCAAAAAGAATTACAGACCAATATCCCTGATGAACATGGATGCAGAAATTCTCACCAAGATACTAGCTAATAGGATCCAACAGTATACATTAAAAGGATTATTCACCACAACCAAATGGGTTTTATTCCTGGGCTGCAAGGGTGGTTCAACGTTTGCAAATCAATCAGTGTGATACACCACATTAATAAAAGAAAGAACAAGAACCATATGATCCTCTCAGTAGATGCAGAAAAAGCATTTGACAAAATACAGAATCCTTTCTTGATCAAAACTGTCCACAGTGTAGAGATAGAGGGAACATACCTCAATATCATAAAAGCCATTATGAAAAGTCCACAGTGAATATCATCCTCAATGGGGAGTAACTGAGACTTTCCCCCTAAGGTCAGAAACACAACAGGGATGTCCACTCTCACCACTGTTGTTCAACATAGTGCTGGAAGTCCTAGCCTCAGCAATCACACAGTAAAAAGAAATAACAGGTATCCAGACTGGCAAAGAAGAAATCAAACTTTCACTCTTTGCAGATGACATGATATTCTATGTAGAAAACCCAAAAGACTCCATCCCAAAATTGTTAGAACTGATAAAGGAATTCAGCAAAGTCACAAGATATAAAATCAATGCGCAGAAGTCAGTTGCAGTTTTATACAATAACAATGAGGCAGAAGAAAGAGAATTCAAGGAATCGATCCCACTTAAAATTGCACCAAAAACCATGAGATACCTAAGAATAAGCCTAACCAAAGAGGTAAAGGATCTTTACTCTGAAAACTATAGAACACTTATGAAAGAAATTGAGAAAGACACAAAGAAATGGAAAAACATTCCATGCTCATGAATTGGAAGAACAAATATTGTTAAAATGTCATGCTACCCAGAGCAGACTACGCATTCAGTGCAATCCCTATCAAACAAAATACCATCAACATTTTTCACAGAGCTGGAACAAACAATTCTAAAATTTGTATGGAAGCAGAAAAGACCCCGCGTAGCCAAAGTAATGTTGGAAAAAAAAAGCAAAGCTGGAGGCATCACAATTCTGGACTTCAAGCTGTATTACAAAGCTGTAATCATCAAGGCAGTATGGTACTGGCACAAAAACAGACACGTAGATCAGTGAAACAGAATAGAGAACCCAGAAATGGACCCTGAACTCTGTGGTCAACTAATCTTCAACAAAGTAGGAAAGAATGTCCAATGGAAAAAAGACAGTCTCTTCAGAAATGGTGTTGGGAAAATTGGATAGCCACATGCAGAAGAATGAAATCAGACCATTTCTTACACCATACACAAAAATAGACTCAAAATAGATGAAAGACTAAATGTGAGACAGGAGTCCATCAAAATCCTAGAGGAGAACGCAGGCAGCAACCTTCTGACCGAGGTTGCAGCAGCTTTGTACCAGACCATCTCCAAAGGCAAGAAAAACAAAAGCAAAACTGAACTATTGGGACTTTATGAAGATAAAAAAGCTTTTGCACAGCAGAGGAAACAGTCAACAAAACTAAAAGGCAACCTACTGAATGGGAGAAGATATTTGCCAATGTCTTGTCATATAAGGGGCTAGTATCCCAAATCATTAAAAAATAATCAAACTCAACACCCAAAAAAACAAAAAAATCTAGTCAAGAAATGGGCAGAAGAGATGAACAGACATTTTTCCACAGAAGACATACAAATGGCCAAC
Source organism: Phoca vitulina (assembly GCF_004348235.1). Lineage (NCBI taxonomy): Eukaryota > Metazoa > Chordata > Mammalia > Carnivora > Phocidae > Phoca > Phoca vitulina. The sequence continues at coordinate 5,789,215 of NW_022589773.1, read as the reverse complement.
AGACACATGAAAAAATGCTTAACATCATTCGGCATCAGGGAAATACAAATCAATACCACAATGAGATACCACCTCACAGTGGTCAGAATGACTGAAATGAACAACTCAGGAAACAACAGATGTTGCCAAGGATGTGGAGAAAGGGCAACCCTCTTACACTGTTGGTGGAAATGCAAACTGATGCAGCCACTTTGGAATACAGTATGGAGGTTCCTCAAAAAGTTAAAAATAGAGTTACCCTACAACCCAGCAATTGCATTACTAGGTATTTATGCAAAGGATACAAACAGTGATTTGAAGCAGCGCATGCACCCCGGTGTTTATATCAGCAATGTCCACAATAGCCAAACTATGGAAAGAGCCCAGATGTCCATTGACAGATGAATGGATAAAGAAGAGGTGGTATATATATACAGTAGAATATTATTCAGCCATCAAAAAGAATGAAATCTTGACATTTACAACAATGTGGTTGGAACTAGAGGGTATTATGGTAAGCGACATAAGTGAGAGGAGCACAAATACCATATGATTTCACTCATATGTGGAATTTAAGAAACAAAACATGAACGTAGAGGAAGGGAAAGAAAATTAAAATAAGACAAAGCATAGAGGAAGGAAATCATAAGAGACTCTTAATTGTAGAAAACATACTGAGGGTTGCTGGAAGGGAGGTGGTGGGCAGATGGGGTAATTGGGTGATGGGTATTAAGGAGGGCACTTTAGGTAATGAGCACTGGGTGTTGTATGCAATTGATGAATGACTAAATTCTACCTCTGAAACTAAGAATACAGTATATGTTAATTAAATTGAATTGAAATAAGAAACTTAAAAAAGAATGAGACTACTATGAACAATTATACTGTAACAAATTGGATAACCTAGAAGAAATGGTTAACTTTTTTATAAACATACAGCCTACCAAGAGTGAATCATAAATTTAAAAAATCTGAACAGATCTATAACGGGAAGGAGATTGAATCAGTAATCAAAAACTTTCCAACAAAGAAAAGCCCAGGACCAGATGGTTTCACTAGAGTTTTCTACCAAATATTTAAAGAATTAACACCAATCCTTCTGAAACTTTTTCAAGTAATTGAAGAGGAGGGTACATTTCAAAACTCATTTTATGAAGCCAGCATTACCGTGATACCAAAGGTAGATGAAGACAGTAGAAGAAAAGAAAACTATAGACCAATATTGATGATGAATATTGATGATGTGTAAAAATCCTCATCAGTATACAAGCAAACCAAACTCAGCAATACACTAAAAAGATTATGCATATGGTCAAGTGGGATTTATTCCTAGCATGCAAAGATGGTTCAACATACAAAAACCAATTAGTGTAATACACCATATTAGCTGAATGATGGAGAAAACCACATCATGATAATTTTAATTAAATCAGAAAAAACTATTTGATAAAATTCAACACCCTTTCATGATAAGAAAATTCAACAAATCAGGAATACAAAGAAACTACTTCAACAAAATAAAGACCATGTGTGAGAAAGCTGCAACTAGCATCATCCTTCATGGTGAAAGACCAAAATTTTTTCCTTCTAAAATCAGAAACAAAGCAAGGATACCCTCTCTTACCACTTCTTTTTAACAAAGTACTGGAAGTACTAGAGCAATTGGGCAAGACAAAGAAACAAAAGGCATCCAAATTTTATTTTGTGTGTGTTTTTTTTAAGATTTTATATATATATAGAGAGAGAGAGCGCACGCACATGGGAGGAGGGGGAGAAGGGGAAGGAGAAGGAGAGAGAATCTTCAGCACAATCTGCGCTGAGGGTAGATCCTGACGCTCAGTCCCATCACCCCGAGGTCATGACCTGAGCAGAAACCAAGAATAGGACACTTAACTGACAGAGCCAGTTGAAATACCCTTCTCCTAAGGAAAGGCATCCAAAAATTTTTTTTAAGATTTATTTATTTAGTTTAGAGAGAGAGAATGCGCAGGGGGGGAGGGACAGAGGGAGGAGAGAGAGTCCCAAGCTGACTGCATACTGAGCGTGGAGCCCTGCGGTGGGTCTTGATCTCAGGGCCTTGAGGTCAAGACCTGAGCCCAAACCCATAGTCGGACGTTTAACCAACTGTACCACCCAGGCACCCCTCAAGGCATCCAAATTTTAAGGGACAGTTTATTGTTTGTAAATGACATGATCTTATATGTACAAAAGCCTAAAGACTCCACAGAAAAACTGTTAAAACTAATAAATGAATTCAGTAAAGTTACAGGATGCAAAATCAATACTCAAATATCAATTGTGTTTTTATACACTAACAGCAGTCCAATAAGAGATTTTTTTTAGAAGCCCATTTATAATAGCATCAAAAAGACAAAATATCTAGGAATAAACTTAATCAAGGAGATGAAAGACTTGTATGCTACAAACTACAAAACATTGCTGAAAAACATTAAGTATGACACAAATACATGAAAAGGCATTCTATGTTGAGGGATTGAAAGATTTAATATTGTCAAAATGTCCATACTACCCCAAGCAGTCCATAGATACAGTGCAGTCCTATTAAAATCCAGATGGCATTTTTCTTTTGCAGAAATGGAAAAAAAAAAAAAAAGCCCTAAAATTCATAAAGAATCTTAGAGAACCCCAAAGCCCTAAAATCCATAAAGAATCTTAGAGAACCCCAAATAGCCAACAACCTTGTAAAGAAAAACAAAGGTAGAGGACTCACACCTCTGGATTTGAAAACATATCTCAAAGCTACAGTTATTAAGCCACTTTGGTACTGGTATAAAGCCAGACACAGAGACCCATGGAATAGAATAGGAAGGAAGTTGCAAAAAGATACCCATAATGTCATAAAACAATACACACATATAAAGTAAAAGTGTTAAAACTAGACAGAAAGGACTCATATCATTAGGGGAGTGCCAGGTCCTGGGAAGGAGAAGAGGAAATGGGACAGGAGAAGGGTATTTCTTTTTTTTTTTTTTCCTTAGGAGAAGGGTATTTCAACTATAATTGAAACATTCTTATTTCTTTAAAACCTCAACTAGAAATAACAATAAAATGTTAGCGTTGTAAAAATCTTGGCAATGAGTACACAGTTGATGTTATAGTAATTCCCTATGTTTTTGTATACGTCATAATTTTATAATTAAACTTTAAAAAATGAAAATACAGTGTTAGCTAGTAAAATCCTGAAAATTAAAAGATAATATTCATAATAAAGGAATAATTTCGTGCTTCAGATTCTTATTTCCAAAATAGCAGGTGTAGTTCATGAAAAAACAATCATCTTTAATCAGCCTCCGATTGGTTAGTATTTATTCCTCTGTGCAGTATTTTTCCCCTTTATTTAAATCTTTTTGCACTGTACCCATTATTTGATTTTACTGGTCTTTCAGATTCTTTCTTCAGAATTTATGCTTTTCATTTTCTCACCCTCAGACAGAAGAGGACAGCAGTTCAGAAAGGCATCTATACTCCACTGACCACAATTAGGAAAGCCTGCTGGAAGCTATTAGCTCATATTCTCATTGCATCTGAGAAATTTCCATTTGTGCCAGATTGTATCATTTTGTGGGTCAGGTTCATTCCCAAATTTATGATTGTTTCTTCAGTAAAGATGTATTGTTCAAAAGCAATATGCACATATTCCCCGGTGCAGAGCAAAGTTTACTGAAGGATGTCCATGCTGGCACTCCAGCTGGCGGTAGCCACAAGGACACAGTGGTGATTAACTTGGTTAGTAGTTTAAAAACATTTTTAGTCAAAGCAAGTCGGTGATGTAATTAGTAAAATTCTTAACTGAATTTACCAAGAGTATGAGATGCTTGTGCTAGTAGAATGTCCTCTCACTGGCACATCTGATACATTTCTAATTTGCTCTGTTGAATAATGTTTACTATGGAGTCTTAATTTTTGAATGAATTTCAGAATTCAACAAGAAATGTCTTGCAGGTATTTTTTTGAATGTGTTGAGTTTTTAGAGAAATTCAATCTCTTGAATTAAGTTCATTTATACTTATCAGAAGATTGAATTTAAAAGCAACTTGATGCTCAGCATTCTTTTTGAGTCTCTTTATGAGCTTTTAAAGTCCTACTTTTAAGACCTCAAACCAGGAAGTTCTGTTCTCCATCCATAAAGGAACCTGGATCCCTTAAAGCTTATGTGAGACTCAGAACTCCACATCTACAGTTCTCTAGTGAATTTTAAGTCCAACCAAGTGTGTTCTCTTGTCCCAAGTAGAAACTGATTTCGTGAAATTGGTAGTGGAATGGCATCATGATAACATTTAAAAGAGCTGCCAAACTCTTTATAGTTGTTGCTATCATAAGTTATAATAATAACTACAAAATGCATCATTTTAATGTGTAAATTTCTCCTATTATATGTATATATATGTGTGTGTGTGTGTGTGTGTGTGTGTGTATGAAGTTTTCTGTACATTTTTAAGATTTAAAAGTCAAAAAAGTTGAATAAGAATATACTATAGTAGGCAGACTACTTTCTGGTATACTTGAATGTAGATATTCCCCTATTTATGAGACTTAAATTTTATCATTTTCCTTCCCCTAGGAAGACTTAAAATGTTAAAGCCACCAAGAGCCTCTTAAACACCATATGAGCAATGCAATTCTGTTTTTTTCTGTGATTTTTAATAGAGGGCATCTTACTTTTTTTTTTTTTCATTTTTTTTGCTACTTAAATCTTTTTTTTTTAAGATTTTATTTACTTTTGAGAGAGAGAGCATGAGTGGGGGAGGGCAGAAGGAGAAGCAGACTCCCTGCCGGACAGGGAGCCTGATGTGGGACTCAATCCCAGTACCCTGGGATCATGAGCTGAGCTGAAGGCAGACATTTAACTGACTGAGCCACCCAGGCGACCTCTACTTAAATCTTTAAAGTTCATTTCAAAAGACTCAAAAGTCTTGTAGAAAATATAGAATTAATCTCATAACTTCAATGCATACAGTGGCAGAGGAACAAAAAAATAGGAAAATCTGTTTGGTTTCCTTTTGCATTATTTTTAGAAGCCTGATAAATGGTCTTGTCATAGGATTTTAAATAGAATTTCACTTGCCACCAGCTAAAATCAACAATTCAGTGACAGAATATTTAAATTCTCTCCTGTTCTTTGCCATAAACCGTCCAGAAGGAATGACATTCTGGACTTTGAGAGCATCATCAGTTTATCTTGTAGTTCTGTGGTTTGCTGCAGATGTTTTGGAAGCGTCAGTATAGCCACATGGGAATGATGTTTCCAGCAGTATATGGTTACTGTTGAGCCTTATGCAGTTGAATTTTTGTGCAAAAATCATTTGGAAGTGCTGCTCTGGCAATCAATCAAGACATAATGCTTATCATAATCCAGTCTGGAAAGTGTTGCATAACTATAGTTGAAGTTGGACCTCCACATTCTGGCAAGCTTCAGACCAAAAGAGGGAGTCGTGAAGGCTGTGAGCACTTTGAAGCCCTTCAGAAGATCATCAGTTGACCTTGCCTGCATTTTGATAGAACCAAGAACTGCTGAAATTTATATGAGACTTTAGAATTTTTCAGGAAAATTCTCTTGGACCTTTTCAGCCTAATTGAGAGATAACAGTCTGCAGACCATAAATTTCAGTGCTTGATAAATGCCCTTGGTGCCAGGATTGTCTTTTCCACTCACCTAGTCACCAGTGATAGTCTCTGACTCCTCTCTTTTAAGGTAATGAGAGGATGGTAAGAATTTTAAGATAATGAGAGAAAAGTTGGACTTACAGGTCTTTTAGAGAGGAGGATTGTTGAAGGGCAAGATCACTACCTCCCTGCTTCTTTATTTCAGAGTTCTGGATTTACTATGAGTACACATAACTCTTTTTCCATTTCTCAAACATTCTCAGAACCCTTATTCTATGCAAAATATTCTACATTCTGTGCAAAATATACAAAAAACCTTCCACATTCCACACACAACAACAACTCTCCCTTTCTCCTATCCTACCCAAGTAAGTTAATAAATTCCAAAAATTTAAGGTATTTACAACTTAAGCTAAATCTCTCTTTTCATTAAACTAAGATGATGGACTTGAAAACGTTAATTATTTTTAGATCTAAAACCACCTTGGTGGTAGGTTAAAGAAAGATGGTAGAGCACTGTGGAAGATACCTGTTGTTAAAGAGACCTCAGTCATTTAGGAAAGTGGTACAGAACAAGAAGTGAATTTTAGAAAAGGTGATTATTTGAGGAGAAAAGACGAACTGTTCACACATGAGAAGAAATCATTTTGTAGTTTGACAAAAATTTATTTCTGTGAGAATTTTACAGTTGATTATCAAGAATATAATACAGCTCAACTGAAAGTTTATAGGAATTAACTAACAAAAAATAAATCTTAAATACAGTTCTATCATGTCTCCTTAAAGTATTCAGGTTATTACTAGAGATTGATACCTTATTCTGGGGACTGCTACTGAAGAAGTAGTGTACAGCAGCGTTTCTCAGGCTTCAGTGTGCCTAAGGATCATCTCATGTTAAGATGTTAACAAGCAGAGGGCACCTGGGTGGCTCAGTCAGTTAAGCGTCTGCCTTTGGCTCAGGTCATGATCCCAGGGTCCTGGGATTGAGTCCCATACAGGGCTCCTTGCTCCCCAGGGAGTCTGCTCCCTCTGCCCCTCCCCCCTGCTCGTGCTTGCTCGCGTGCTCTCTTTCTCTCTCTCTTGCAAAAATAAATAAAATCTTAAAAAAAAAAAGATGTTAACAAGCAGATTTTTTGGCCCCACTCATAGGGATGCTGATGCTGATGATTCTGAGGACCATATTTTTGGAGTAACTCCGATATAGAGTGCTTGGCCAGATCCTGAAGATTAAAGTACAAGACCTGGGGCACCTGGGTGGCTCAGTGAATTAGGCATCTGACTCTTGGTTTTGGCTCAGGTCATGATCTCATGATCTCATGGGTCGTGGGGTCGAGCCCCACATCATCGGGCTCTGCTCAGCGGGGAGTCTGCTTGGAGATTCTCTCTCTCTGCCCCTCCCCCCACTCATGCATGTGCTCTCACTTGCATTCTCTCTCTCTCTGTCTCAAATAAAAATAAATAAATTTTTTAAAATAAAATAAAGTGTAAGACCTATGAAGAAGAGTGGCTCTCCTAATCTAAGCAGATGGAAATGTAATGCAAGAGACTAAATCAAGTGATGAACTAAGTTCATACATGGCCTAGCATTCACTTTATACTCCAACTCCTAGAAATGATGGGGGCATTTTAACAATTAAGTATATAATACTGTAAAACAAGGGAGCATTTGACAACCCACAAATTACAGGAAAGGCTTCAAATAGCAGGTAGTGGGATATTTTTGAAGGAAAATATCACAGCCCAAAAAGCTTGCAAGAGAGGACTACTGCAAAGGTAAAAGTAACACTGGGGTGGATTCATGGAACAGGAGGGTACATGGCAGCCAACAAGACAGCTTGTTGGGACTACTGCAATTCACAGAATCCAACTATGGGCTGGGCCCTCATACGCTCCTCCTTATCCACTGCCTTCAAACAAGAGACAACAGAAATGTCCTGTTTCCAGCAGGAAGGAGGGAGGAAGATTTGGAGAAGTAAGCACCAAATGGCTATTAATTCCCAGCAGTTCTGGGGGTGCTCCAATGTGCAGAGTGTGATTTATTGGCAACCCCAACCAGCACTACATCCTGACCTCCAGAGGAAGCTATAGTAAAAGGCATTCATGGGGAGGCTAATGGGGAATCCCAAATTCCAGAAAGAGCAAATAAAAAAATCACCAGATACTCATGGAAAACCAACACCATGAAGAAAAATGAACTAAATGCAACAAAACAGAAGATGCAAATATACTAATTAAATGGATTATGTTGGACAAACAAGTGTTTTTTTTAAAGGTATAATTAATTGCCCTAAGAATAATAAGAGAAACTTCCAAATCCTTGAAATACGAATAAATTGGTTACATTTCTAAAAAGGGGACTTACAGGAAAAAATGAATAAAAGGCTAAAGAGATAGAGCTGAATAGCAAATAATGACTTCAAAGACTGAGCCAAATAGTTCTCCTAGGAGAAAGTACAGAAGGACAGAGAAGTAGAAAGTAAGAAGGTGGGGTTTTTGGTTTTGTTTTTCCTTTTTAATATAAGAGATCAGAGTGGGGTATGGGGGAAGATGATGGGGTAAGAAGGGCCAGGAATCCACCTCTTTACTTAGACCAAAACTTTACTGAGAGACTCTGCCTGATGTAACTGTTTTGGAACTCTGGAGTCTGCTTGAAGACTTGCAGCTTTGGGGGGATGGCTTGGCCAGTAAATTTCAGCTGTTATCATGATAGAGACTACCCATCACCAATCCCCTAGACCCATGATGGGCAGCTGTACCTGCATTCCTAGACAGGCTTGTAGTAGGAGGGGTGGGCAGTGCTTGATGAGTTTTGGTCTAGTATCAAAAGATAATATGCACAGTTATATGAAGAGGCCATTAAAATACTCCTGCCTTTGAAAACTATATATCTTTGTGGGGCTAGGCTCTATTCACATACTTTGCTCAAAACATAGTGCAACAGATTGAATGCAGAAATGTGTACAAGAATCCAAGCGTCTTCTTTCAGGCCATATAGTAAGATTTACAAACATTTAAATGAGTGCCACTCTTCTCACTATTTTATTTTTGTCTTGTAAAATATCGTTATGTTTAACAAAAAATGTTATTCATGTTAACATCTAATGAGTTTATCATTGTTACTTTTAGTGAATTAATAAGTATTTTCAGGTGTCTCTGCTTTAATTTCAAACATCATAAATGTTGAAAGTTACAACCTCATAAACAAAAGTTCTTTGGTATTCTCAGTAATTTTTAAGTTAAAATTCAACACACTGAGAATCTCCTGACCTCTACACAATTTCTATCCCAGACCCCCTGAAGAAGGGGAAGGGCTCAGGGAGACCTATCTTGTGATGTATCATCAATAAAGTATACTGTACCCAGCTCAAAAAAAAATACATGTATATATAAGCAGACCAGCAGTGGTCACCAGATATTTAAGGAAATCATATTAAGCATATAATATGAAAAAATAGCAATACAAATAAAAAAGATTATTCAAAGAAAAGACTATCTCAAGTAAATTAATATTAGTGCCTGCATAAAAATAAAAGGTAACATTATATCCATTAAATAAGAACAGGATGCTATTTAAAAAAAGGAAAAGGAACATCTAGGCTATTAAAAAAAACTTCTTGTAAATGAATCATGAGAGATGAAAACCATAATAAAAGGATTGGGAGGTGCCCGGGTGGCTCAGTGGGCCTTTGGCTCGGATCATGATCCCAGGGTCCTGGAATCGAGCCCCGCATCAGGCTCCCTGCTCAGCAGGGAGTCTTCTTCCTCCCACTCTGCCCCTCACCCCCTGTTCATGCTCTCTCTCTCAATAAATAAAATCTTAAAAAAAAAAAAAAAAGGATTGGAAGATAAATTTGAACAGTTCTTTGAAAATCTAGAGTAAAAAGACCAAGAAATGAAAAATAAGACAGAAAAGTGTCCAGGAAGTTCAATATTCAAAAACATTGGAGTTCTCATAAAGAGAGAACAGATAATGGATAGAAAATTATCAAAGAAACAATCCAAGAGAACTTTTCTGGTTTAAGCTCCACTGAGTGCCCAGCACAATGAATAAAAATAAATCCATACCAACACACATCAGTGTGAAATTTCAAAGAGAATTTCCAAAAGCCTCAAGGGAGTAAAAACAAGACTTATATAAACAATAAAGATTCATAATAGCATGGGCCTTCTCAGGAACAACACTGGAAGCTAGAAGACAGTAGAACCACACCTCCACAATTTTGTTGGAAAATTATAAGATTTCTGTACTCAGCCAAAGTATCAATCAAGTGTGAACGTAAAATAATTTCGAGACATGCAAAGTCTCAAATACTTTATCTCTCATCCACCTTTTCCCACATAAGAAGAATGAACCAAGAAAAAAAAAGATACAGGGTTCAGGAGAGAAGTGAAGGAAATCCCCAGGACAGAGATCCCAAAATGATAACTGTACAGAGGGAATAAAAAGTGACCTGCCTGGATTGGAACAGGTCAGAGGGTTCTAGGAGAAACTTCTTTTAAGATGATGAAAGTGGTAGAATGTCAGATATATTTGAATGTAGTGCAAGGAGATTATGCACTTGGGTTGGAGTTTGGGAAAAAGGAAACTGGTCTTTTGGAGTGCAATTTAATATGCAAATGCTGACACAGGGTCCCAGATAGGCATGTGCAAGGATACCGCTGTAGCAGTGTCTGTAATGGTGAGAAATCAGAAATAACCTAAATGTCCATAAATAGGGACATTGTCAAATTACAGAACACACATATTTGTTTAATAATAGGCAGCAAGTAAAAAAAATGCGGGACAGCTTTTTGTTTTCTGTTGTGGTTCCATTTGTTTTTCAGAAAACACAAGACTAAATTTCTAGATTTATGATTATATATGAATATAACTAGAAAAAGATCTAATAGCCTATATCTCAAACTTTCATTGTATCGATCTCTAGTTGTTTATTCATTTAACATCTATTTCTTGAGCATGTAGTATGTGTAAGGAGTTGGTTCCTTCATGCTGGGAATGGAGCAGAGAGCAAAACAGAAAAAAGGACGTGTCCTCATAAAGCTGATATTCTAGGAGGAAGAAACAGATGATGAAAAATAAATAAATACATTATAGGTCAGGTGATGCAAAGTACTCTGAAGAAAAGTAAAACGGTAAGATAGATAGATGGGGTGGGAGGGCACTTTCTGTGTTTAAGCTCTGCTGTCCAGTGGCGCTTCCTGCAGTTATGGACAAGTTCTGGAAATTAGCAGTGTCTAATACTATAAGCCACTAGCCTCATGTACCCACTGAGCATTTGTTATAAGGCTGGTGCAACTGATAAATTTTATTTCATTTGAATTTAAATTACCACATGTGGCTCAGTGCTACCATATTGGTCAGTGCATTTGAATGGGATAGTCAGGGATGCCATCACATAAGGCAACACTTGAACTGAGACCTATACAAAATGAAGGAGCTAGCCATGGGTTCCAGGCAGAATGAAAACCAGGACCTCATCTGGAGTAGTTGGAGAAGTTCTGTAAGGCTGGGGCAGGATGAGTAAGGGAAAGAGTAGAAGAAAATGAAGCCAGAGGAACAGAAGGGGCCACCATCATGGAAGGCCACAGCGGCCAGTGTAAGACTTTGCTTGTTCTCTGAGGTGGGAAGCCATTGCAAAGCTTCGAGCAGACAAGTGAAGTGATCTGAATTTTTAAAGGGTTGCTGGAACTATTCTGATGATAAACAGTGGGGATGAGGGCAGAAGTAGGGAGAAAGTTAAAAGGCTCCTACAGTAACTCAGACCACAGGTGATGGTGAATTAGTGGGTAGTGATGGAGCGTAGAGGTCATCAAATGAATTGACAGTACTTACTGCTGGTTGGTAAGGCGCACGAGAAAGGGGGGACCTTGAAGGGCTTTCACCTGAGCAAATGAGATCAGCAGCACTGGGGAAGAGAACATTTGGAGAAGGAATTCAAGAGTTCTGTTTGGGGCATGGTAAATTGGAGGTGCCTGTAGATAGTTATGCCAAAGTCCTGACAGTAAGTGATGTCAAAATGGGAAATTCAGCTAAAGGATTTCTTCCTGGAGAGTTGAGTAAGAGAAAGGTTCATTGATGGTGTTAGCCTTCTTTATGTGAGAGACAAAGCAAGTAACTTGTCATCAGTCTTCAGCGTGAAGATTTTCTGTCTTTAATTACACGTGGCTCTAAGATTTGGATAATTATTTATTTATTCCATAGAATGGTTCCTGAAAAAATAAGGTTCCTGTCACGAGTTTGTATACCACTTGTAACTCTGCCAGATATTGAACCCCTGGTGGAGGCTCTGCTCACCTACCATGGACATGAAGCTCAGGAAGTGCTCTGGCCTGAGTTCTTTGATGCTGTGAATGAGGCCTTTCTGCTGTAAGTGATGTCCATTTACTCTCAATCAGCTTTGTTTTTCCTTTCTTAGAATGCTTCAGTATATTGGAAATGCAGTTTTCAAACTTTTGGTCTCAGCACCGCATTATTGAGGATCCCAGTGAGTTTTTTTTTTTATTTTTTAAATGTGGGTTTTATTTATTTATCAATATTTTACCATGCTTGAAATTAAAACAAGTTTTAAGAATATTTATTACTTCATTTAAAAATAATAAATTGATTACATGTTCACACAAATAGCATATTTTTATGAAAAAGTGATCTTTTCCAAGAAGAAAATTGTTTACAGGAGTGGCATTGTTTTACATTTTTGCACATCTCTTTATTATCTGACATAAGACAGCTGGTTCTCATATGTGTTTCTGTTCCGTCTGATGTGATACGTTGTTTTGGTTAAAGTATATGAAGAAAATTCAGCCTCACACAGATACATAGTTGGAAAAGACAAGAATATTGCAGTAGCCATCTCAGATAATTGTGGATTTTCTCCTTGGATAGATACCTCACCAAAATTTGAAAATGGTAGTGTTTTAAGGTTAGTTGCTATGCAGAATCTGAAATTATAACAATGAGCTTTTCATACTGTTACATTAAAACCCATTGAATGTCTGAGAAATACTTTTTTGTTTGGTTGGGGTTTTTTTGGTGGTATAATTTTAATAGCTCTTCTGCCCAAGCAGGATTTTGTAGCCTGGTTTTTGAATGCATGCTTCATTTGGGAAATATTGGTTTATTAAGTTATGCAGATCTTCTAAACCTGACATACTTCATCAACACTTTCATTCTTGTCAGCACCAATCTCATCAGAAATGTCTTTAGGTATTAGGAAGCTTTTCAGGCTCACATTGGCAGGAACAAATTCTCCAAGATTAAAATTTCTACTTAAAAACTCAAATTTATCTTTGGCTACGAAATACTGTCATTTGTTTTCCTTGAGGTACAAAGGTCATTTCACTTATTTTTGAGAAAGTATGTGCCAAATACTCAATTCTGAGTAACCACTGTGTCTGCCATTCTTTCAAGTAAATTTCCATTACAAAAAGGTGGCTAGTTGATCTTGCAGCTCATACAGTTGCAAGTGCTTTTCCTCCAGACAACCATCCTGATTTGTTATGCAGCAGAAGTGCAGTATGCATGCTTTCCTTTTCACCACACAGAATGTTTTTTTATAAAAAGTATTCTCAAGTGTAAAATTTAGTAAAATTAATATTTTATACTGCTTCCTCAAACACATTTTTGTGTGAAACTGGCACTGTTATTACTATATGTAGTAGTGAAGAATACAGTGACTACTTCCTCTGCTTGACTCATGCTGGGCACAGTAGTTTTACTTGCTAGTGCTTTTGCACTATGAGTGCAAATGTCAACACAGTTGTTCCAGGAAAAACCATGAGATTCTAAATAGTTATTCAACATTTTAAGTATTTCTCTACCCTGTGTGTGTACTGCCCTGCTCATTTAACAGAACTCCTGTTCTCCGTGTTGATACGAGATGAATACAACCAACACAGCTAGTTCAGCCATATCGAGAGGTCCACTTTTAAGGCAGAAGTATAATTCTCTTGATGAAATATTAACTTATTACATCTGTGTTTGAATTATTTAATTCCTTTTTGTTTCGACTCTGAATGATTGATCTCACAAGTGATGCCACAGTAAGCTAGCACCATAATAGTACTTGAAAACATTCTATTCAATAAGGCATAATAAGGTAAATTAGTAACATCTATGAAACCAAGGGAAAGATAGCTTTCTTCATATTTGCTTTCACTTACAGTTTAGCCCCGTTCCTTTGGTGTACACGTCTCCCTGTCATGAGTCGGGGAAATCTCTGGTGTATTGGTTTAATCTTTTCCCAATGAAACAGCTGTGGATGAGAAAGCAAATCTTTTCATTCTCCTTCGTAAAGTAAATGTTCCATTCTTAGATGTTAGAAAATATATTATAAATGAATTTTATTTTTTAATAAAATATCAAATTATAAGAAAATCTAAAATATGTTATATATTTGTGAAGTATATATAAATATACTTAGATCTAAAATAATTTAGATAAAATTTAGACTTTTCAAAAAATTTTTAAATATTATTGCACAATTAGACAACAAAGTGTACTTGCTTCTTGTTATGTTTCCCTGTAGGCTCAAGAGGAAATACTAGTTTACTTATTTACTTACTTACATTTACCACTCCCCGCTTTATTGAAATATAATTGACATACAACATTGTGTAAGTTTAAGATGTACAAGTTAATTTGATACACTTTTATATTGCAAAATGATTACCACCATAGCTTAGCTAACACCTTCATCATGTCACATAATCACCATTTCTTTTTTGTGGTGAGAACATTTAAGATCTACTCTTAGCATCTTTCAAATATATCATACTGTATCAACTATAATCACCATGCTGTACATTAGATCCCCAGGATTTATTCATCTTACAACTGGAAATTTGTACTCTTTAACATCTTCAACATCTCCCCATTTCACCACACCCTAGTTCCTGGTAACCATCTTTCTAGTCTCTGTTTCTGAGTTCAGCTCTTTTAGATTCCACATAAAGTGATATCATACGGTATTTGTGTTTTTCTGTTTGACTTATTTCACTTAACATAATGCCCTTAGGTCCATCCATGTCACAAACTGCAGGATATTCTTGCAGTTTGTGTCTGAATAATATTCCAATATATAAATATACCACATCTTCTTTATCCATGCATCTACTGATAGACACTTAGGTTGTTTCCATATCTTGGCTATTGTGAATGCTGCAGTGCACATGGACGTACACTACATCCTGTTTTCATTTCCTTGGATATATACCCAGAAATGGGATTGCTGGATCATAGGATAGTTTTAATTTTCCATGATGGCTGCACAAATATACATTCCCACCAACAGTGCACAAGGGTTCCCTTTTCCCCACATCCTCACCAACAGTTGTTATTTGTTGTCCTTCTGATTCTAGCCATTTGGACAGGTGTAAGGTGATATCTCATTGTGGTTTTGATTTGCATTTGCCTGATAATTAGTGATGTTGAGCATCTTTTCACTTGTCTGTTGGCCATCTGTCTTTTTTGGAAAAATGTCCATTCAGGTTCTCTGCCCATTTTTTAATTGGACTATTTTTGAGTTGTGTGTGTGTGTGTGTGTGTGTGTGTGTGTGTGTGTGTGTTGAGTTGTAGAAGTTCTTTATATATTTTGGATGTTAGCCCCTTATCAGATATATCATTTGCAAATATCTTCTCCCATTCAGCAGGTTGTGTTTTCATTTTGCTGTGCAAAAGCTTTTTACTTTTGTATAGTCCCAGTAGCTTATTTTTGCTTTTGTTTCCCTTGCCCGAGGAGATATATCCATGAAAATGTGGCTAAGGCTGATGTCCAAGAGATTACTGCCTATGCTTTCTTTTAGGAGTTTTGTGGTTTTAGGTCTCACAGTTAGGTCTTTAATCCATTTGAGTTTATTTTTATGCATGGTGTAAGAAAGCTGTCCAGTTTTCTCAGCACCATTTGTTGAAGAGACTCTCTTTTACTTATTGTATATTCTTGTCTCTTTTGTCAGATTAATTGACCATATAAGCATGGGTTTATTTCTGGGCTCTCTATTCTGTTCCACTGATCTGTGTCTGTTTTCGTGCTAGTACCATAGTGTTTTGATTACTATAGCTTTGTAGTGTATCTTGAAATCTGTGATTGTGGTATCTCTAGCTTTGTTGTTCTTTCTCATGATTGCTTTGGCTATTCAGGGTCTTTTGTGGTTCCATGCAAATTTTAGTATTATTTTTCTAGTTCTTTCCCAAGTTCAGTTATTGAAGAGACTGTCCTCTCCCCATTTTATATTTTTGGCTCCTTTGTCATAGAATGACCATATATGCATAGCTTTATTTTGAGGCTATCTGTTCTATTTACTGATCTGTATGCCTTTTTTTATGCTAATACCATACTGTTTTAATTATTACAGCTTTGTAAAATAGTATGAAATCAGGGAGCATGATGACTCCAGCTTTGTTCTTTCTCAAGATTACTTTGACTCTTTGGGGACTTCTGTGGTTCCCTATAAATTTTAGGATTGTTTGTTCTATTTCTGTGAAAACTGCCATTGAAATTTTGATAGCAGTTGCATTGAATATATGGATTGATTTGGGTATATGGACATTTTAACAATATTAATTCTTGTTAGGTTTTTGAAGATATTCTTTATTAGTTTGAGAAAATTATCCTCCATTCCAGTTTACTGAGTTTTTGTATTGAATTGGTTTTGATTTTATCAAATACTTTTTCTGCATCTATTGATACGATCACGTGACTTTTCTTTTTCAGCCTGTTGATGTGACTGATAACATTAACTCATTTTCTTTTTTTATTTTTTTTTTAAGATTTTATTATTTGACAGAGAGAGACAAAGCGAGAGAAAGAACACAAGCAGGGGGAGTGGGAGAGGGAGAAGCAGGCTTCCCGCGGAGCAGGGAGCCCAATGCGGGGCTCGATCCCAGGACCCTGGGATCATGACCTGAGCCAAAGGCAGATGCCTAACAACTGAGCCACCCAGGCACCCCAACATTAACTCATTTTCAGAAGTTAAACCAGCCGTGCATACCTATGACAAACTCCACTTGGTCGTGATGTATAATTCTTTTTATACACTATTAGATTCAATTTGCTAATATTTAGTTGAGGATTTTTACTTCTATGTTAATCAGAGATATTGGTCTCTAAGGTTTGTTTTGTGTTTCTTTTTTCTCTAAGTTTTTTTATAATGTTATTGTCTGCTTTTGGTATTAGTATATTTCTGGCCCCAGAAAAAGAGTTAGGAAGTATTTCCTCTGCTGTTCTCCCCTGAAAGAGATTGTAGAGAATTGCTACAATTTCTTCCTTGAATGCTTAGTAGAATTCAGCAGGGCCTGGTGCTTTCTTTTTTGAAAGGTTATTAAATGTTCATTTAATTTCTTTAATAGGTATAGGCCTGGCCTATTCAGCATATTTCTTCTTATGTGAGTTCTGTTAGAATGTTATCTTTCAAGGAAGTAGTCCATTTCATTTAGGTTATCAAATTCATTCGCATAGAGTTGTTCATAGAGTTCCTTTATTATCCTCTTAATGACCATAGGATCTGTAATGATGTCTCCTCTTTTATTTCTGACATTAGTAATTGCTGTTCTCTCTCTCTCTCTCTTTTTTTTTAAGTTAGCCTGGATAGAGACTTAATTGATTTTATTGATCAATTCCAAGAACCAGCTTCTGGTTTCATTGATTTTTCTCTATTGATGTCCTGATTTCTATTTCATTGATTTCTGTTTTAATTCTTACTTTTTCTTTTCTTCTGTTTACTTTGGATTTAATTTGCTTTTCTTTTTCTAAATACCTCCCTGAGGTGGAAACTAGGTTATTGATCTTAGATATTGCTTATTTTCTGAGTGTGTATTTAGTGCTATAAATTTTCCTCTAAGCACTACTTTTGTTGCATCCCACAAATTTTGATAAATTTTATTTTCATTTTCATTTAGTTAAAAATAATTTTAAATTTCTCTTGAGGTTCTTGCTTGATCCCTGTGTTACTTAGAAGTGTGTTGTTGAATCTTTACATAATTTGGGATTTTCAAGTTATCTTTCTGTTATTGATTTCTAGTTTATAATTGAATTGTGGGGGCGCCTGGGTGGCTCAGTCATTAAGCGTCTGCCTTTGGCTCAGGTCATGATCCCAGGGTCCTGGGATCAAGCCCCACATTGGGCTCCCTGCTCCACGGGAAGCCTGCTTCTCCCTCTCCCACTCCTCATGCTTGTGTTCCCTCTCTCGCTATATCTCTCTGTCAGATAAATAAATTTTAAAAATCTTAAAAAAAAAAATAATTGAATTGTGATCTGAAAGATGACATTGTATGATTTCTATTCATTTAAATTTGTGAGGGTGTGTTTATTTAGGTTTTTGGGGGGGTTGTTTGTTTTTTAGAGAGAGAGCATGAGCAGGGAGGGGAGGGACATAGGGAGAGGGAGAGAGAGAATCCCAAGCAGGCTCCATGCTGAGTGCAGAGCTGCAGGGCTCCATCTCACAACCCTGAGATCATGGACCTGAGCTGAAATTAAGAGTTGGATGCTTACCTGACTGAGCCACCCAGGCACCTCATGAAGGTGTGTTTTATAGCCCAGAATGTGGTCTATCTTAGTGAAGTTCCGTGTGAACTTAAGAAGAATGCATATTCTGCTATGTTTAGATGAAGAATACTACAAATGGCAATATATACAGTTGATTGATGGTGTTGTTGAGTTATGTCCTTACAGATTTTCTACCTGCTGGATCAGTCTATTTCTGATAGAGGGATGTTGAACTCTTCAGCTGTGATAGTGGATTCATCTACTTTGCAGTTCTGTTACTTTTTCCTCATATAATTTTACACTTTGTTATTAGGCACATACAAGTTAAAGATTGTTGTATCTTCTTGGAGAATTTACGCCTTTATCAATATGTAATGAATTTCTTTAGTCCTGATAACTGCTAGATTTGAAGCCTACTGTGTCTGAAATTAATATAGCTATTCCTGCTTTCTTTTAATTCGTGTTAGCATGGTATATTTTTCTCCATCCATTAGTTTTGATCTGTATGTTTCTTTATACTTAAAGTTGTTTTTTTGTAGACAAAATATAGTTGGGTCTTGTTTTTTGATCTACTCTGTTGGTCTCTATCTTTTAATTGGTGCATTTAGACCATTGAGGTTCAAAGTGATTATTAACATAATTGTCTTAATATCTATTATATTCCTTACTGTTTTATATTTGTTGCCCTTGGTATTTGTTCCTCTTTTTGTCTTCCACTCTTTCTCTGCCTTTTGTGGTTTTAATTGCACATTTAATATGATACCATTCTATCTCATCTTCTTTCTTAGCATATTTATTACACTTTCTTTTTTTACCTTTTTTAGTAATTACCCTAGAGTTTGCAATATCCATTTATAGCTAATCCAAATCCACTTTCACATAACATTATATGTACCTCTTTACAGATAGTGAGTACCTTCTTTTTTAAAGATTTTATTTATTTATTTATTTATTTATTTGAGAGAGCGTGTAAGTTGAGGGAGGGAGAAGGATAAGCAGACTCCATGCTGAGCATGGTGCCCAACTTGGGGCTGGATCCCATGACCCTGAGATCACAACCCCAGCCGAAACCAAGAGTTGGATGCTCAACTGACTGAGCCACCCAGGGGCTCCTATGAGTACCTTTAAATAACAAAATAATCCTAATTCCTTTTTTCTGTCTCTTGTATCATTGT
The DNA here is from genome assembly GCF_004348235.1 of Phoca vitulina. NCBI lineage: Eukaryota > Metazoa > Chordata > Mammalia > Carnivora > Phocidae > Phoca > Phoca vitulina. The sequence continues at coordinate 5,769,957 of NW_022589773.1, read as the reverse complement.
CATTCATCTCATTTATATGAAGCACCCTAAGCATATATACACACATAAACATATATAATTGGGTACATTGTTCCTATTTATTATTATTTGAACAGTCTATTTTCTGTTACATCAGTTAAGAATAGGAAAAATAAAAGTTTTTATTTTGCCTTCCTTATTTTTTCTTTGATGTTCTTTTTGTAGGTCTGAGTATCTGACCTATGCTATTTTTCTTCTCTCTAAAGAACTTCATTTAATTTTTTTTTTACAGGTTAGGTCTACTGGCAACAAAACTCTTCAATTTTTGTTTGTCTGAAAAAGCGTTTGTTTCTCCTTCACTTTGGAAGAGTAATTTCACAGGGTACAGAATTTTAGAAGGTGTATTTCTTTTTCTCTCAACACTTTAAATATTTCACTCCACTCTTTTCCTGCCTGCATGGTTTCTGAGAAGTTGGATATAATCCTGTCTCTTTTCTCTATAGTTAAGATGTATAGGCGCCTGGGTGGCTCAGTCAGTTAAGCGTCCTACTCTTGGTTTTGGCTCAGGTCATGATCTCAGGGTCATGAGATCAAACCCAGCATGGGGCTCTACACTCAATGGGGAGTCTGCTTGAAGACTCTCTCCCTCTGCCCCTCCCCACACTTGCCCTCTCCCTCTTTCTCTCTCTCTCTCAAAATAAATAAATATTTTTTTAAAAAATGATGTATTTTCCCTCTGGCTTCTTTCAGGATTTTTTCCTTATCTTTGATTTTTTTTGTAATTTCAAAATGATATGCTTAGTGCAGTCTTTTGTATTTATCCCACTTGGTGTTCTCTGGGCTTCCTGGAATTGTGATTTGGTATCTGACATTAATTTGGGAAAATTCTTAGGCATTGTTTTAAAAAAAAAATTTATTTCTCTCTCCTCCTTCTCCTTCTAGTACACCCATTACACATATGTTACATCTTTTATAGTTGTCCCACATTCCTTAGACATTCTGTTCTGTTTTTTCAGTCTTTTGCTTTTTGGTTTTCAAGTTCCCATGGATATATCCTCTAGCTCAGACATTCTTTCCTTAGCCAGTCTATGGTCCACCAAAGGCATTCTTCATTTCTGTTGTAGTGGTTTTGATCTCTAGTATTTCTTTTTGTTTTTTTAAGATTCCCAACTCTGCTTACAGTGCCCAAATCTGTTCTTGCACACCATCTATTAATGCTCTTAGCATATTAATCATAGTTGTTTTTAATTCCAAGTCTGATAATTCTAACATCTCTGTGTGTCTGGTTCTGATTATTGCTCTGTCTCTTAAAATTGTGGGGTGTTTTTCCTTTTGATATGCCTTGTCATTGTTTTCTTGATAGCTAGATATGATGTACTGGGTAAGAAGAACTACTGTAAATAGGCTTTTGTAGTTTGGTGGTGAGGTATGAGAGGAGGGGAAGTGGTCTATGGTCTTATAATTAGGTTTCAGTCTTTTAGTGAGCTTTTGTCCTGAACTGTGAACTTCACACAAGTTTCTCAGGGTTTTTTTTCCCCTTACTTAGAGGACAAATGCCCTGAGCTGGCTGGAATTGGTTATTTGCCTTCCCACAGGTCTTTTAGGCTCTGATAATACCACCGGAGGTTAGGCTCTGGTTAACTAGTTTTCCTTGAGGGCAGACCTTGTTAAGAACGGAGTGCTGTATTGTATTCAAAACCTAAAGTAGAAGTAGATTTACTCCCAGTGTTTACTAAGAGAACCGGGTTAAGCTCCTGGAGGCAAATTTCGTAATATTGTGGGGGCCTTCCATGACTGGATCCCACTGGACTTTCTAACTCTCTGAGTTGTCCACACTGAGCCTCCAGCCCTTCACTAATTACAGTGCACGTTTTCCTACCTGGCACTGGTTCCTAGGGCAGTTTCTACTTGTGGATCTCTACTCCAGTAAGTCACAATTTCTATTTGCTTATCTGTTTTTCAGTCTTAGGGGCCAAGGTTTGTCCTATGTCTATCTTAAGGATACAAGAAAAGTTGTTGATTTTTCAGTGTGTTCTGCTTTGTACTTGTTAAGATAAGAGTGGTGACTTCCAAGTTCCTTTCATGTGCAACAGGAAATTGGAAGTCTCTATATGGTGTATTTGAAAATACATATAACTACAATAGCATTATTATATTTAAAAAATTGATACTAATTCCTTAGCACCATCACGTATTTAGTCAGACAGTAAATTCTCTTGATTGTCTCAAAATTTTTTTTTTTTTTTTTTTACAGTTGGTTCTTTTGGAGTCAGAGTCCAAAGTCTACATGTTGCATTTGGCTGATAGGTTCAAAAGTCTCTTTCAATCTGTAGGTTCCCAATTTCTTTTTGTTTTGGTTTTGCAAAGTATTTGTTGAAGTAATATGGTTGCTTTACCACACTCTCAGGTTACAGAGCATTCTACCATCTCAAGTGTGATAAAGGGTGCAAACCCCTTGCCCTCTTAATATGCATTCAATTTCTGTATGTATAATTTAGGCCTATTTTGTTATTTTCTGTTCTGGGTTTTTTGGTGTTGTTTTTTTTTTTTTTTTGGCCTGTTGTATATTCACACACCAGTACCACTTTGTTTTAATGGTGGAGCCTTTCTTATACACCTATTATAAAATAAAGCTAGTTCTCCCTCATTTCTCTTCCTTTTCAGGGTTTTTCTGACAATTCTTACTTGTTTTATTTTCTTGTTGTTGTTTTGTTTTGTTTTTTTGTTTTATCTTCTAAATAAACTTTGAAACCATTGTGTCTAGCTTCAGGAAAGATAGTTAATGTTGTTTGGGGGAGGCTCATGTGAAATATATAGGTTAACTGAGAAAGAATTGGCATCTTTTCTGCATGAAGGCTTTCTGTCCACCTGTCCAAGAACACTTATGTCTTTCCATTTGTTCAGGTTTACTTTTTGATCTTAAAGGGGTGTTTTACATATTTTCCTCATATATAAGTTGTAATATTTTTTACTCCTAAGGTTTTATTGTATTTGGGGGGGGGGGTCGGATTTTTTTTCTGTAACAAGTATATCTTCTCCCCATCTTTAAATTGATTTTTATTATATCATTGCATTTGGAGAATGAGCATCTCAAAATCACCATTTTTCTTTCAGTTAGTTCAGAGGAAGTAATTACCAGTAGAGTATTTGCTGTTTTTCATATATAATTCTTAAAAATTAATGTAAGAATGTAAGTTTTAATTTCATTTTACATGAAGTGTTATAATACAGGAATTTGTTAAGGTAATATTTAGAAAAAGAAATAGAAGGTTAAATTATTTGATGTTGAAAAAAGTCCAAACAATTCTCATGGTTAAAAAATACAGTCTTTTTCTACCTACTGTAAACCTCTGTCACAATTTACCCAAGTCTGAATTTCCTGAGGAGTCTGATCAGTTGTCTTTGGTTTGTATAATGTGATAAATGTGCTTCACATCATTTACCTGAGTACATACTTCAGGTTCTAGTGGCTTACCCTACAGCTTTCATTTTTCATCCTACAAAGCAGTTTTTCAAAGTATTTACTTTTGAGTAAAATGTTCTTTGCCTTTCACCATTGCAGCTCTGTTTCTGATTTATTTAGTAATACATTTCATCAAGTTATAGGGTCTTAGCAACCTGTGCTTCCAGCCTCTTTCTGCAAGACTTGAAGTAAAGGGAAATGGGAGGAGAACGCCCCTTGGCATCCCCTGTGAAACCTCTCAGAACTGTTTTAGAAATTACTGGTGAGGAAGAGACATGCTCAGAAAATAGCTACTTTTGCTCCACCCACAGTGCTCAGACAGAAAGCTGAGGGCAGTGGCTTCATGGGTAGGCCTGAACTCCTTTGCTGTTTATTTTACTTCTGATAGCATGTTCTCCCTCAGCAACTAATAAAATTTATTTGGTTTGGAAAATTATGTCTGCTAATCCATTGGGGACAGACAGTCCAGAAATGCTGGGTGGCCTTCAGCTTGTCCAATTCCTATGGCTTCAGCTCAGCAAGTTCCCCGAGCAGTGGCGTAAGGGCTGGCACCTTTCCATGGACACTTTCCCATGGACGGAGCATCCTAGCCACATGTTGACATGGGGAGGCTGATTCAGTCAGTCAGTGCAAATTACCACCCCCACACCCAACACTGTTCTCCCCCCAGCCCCTTGAGCAGTTCCCCAAATGTGCTGTGTGGTCATTTAGAAACCACATACTTTCTTTGACCAGTGCGCCCTGCCCTGTGTTTAGACTTCCAACTCTTTGCCTGCCACAATACACCAGTGGAATTTCATCTGTTTTACTATTGGCCGGGTGTCTGTGGCCTTGGCTTCCAAATACAGTCATGTACTTTCAGAAATGGGCTGCCTGTCTTCTTTTAAACAGCAGATTCTTGCCCCTCTCTGCAGTTTAGATAACCTAGAGGAAATCTTTAATTTCTTGGCCTAAATGTCAAACCTAACTTCTCAGGTCTCTTCCTGCAGTTGCCCTCACAGTCACGCAGGCTGCAGGCTGCATACAACCTTTCTGGGAGGCCTGCTTGAAATCCTTCCGGGGGTCTGTGGAGTATAAATAATTCAGTATGACATGTCCTCTAAGGTAAATCTACAGAAATATTGAAGAGTTTGATGACCGGGTGGAGAGTTTTTTTCTACATACTAGAATGAATGAGTCAGTTGAACAAATGAAAGGAAGAATGAATGGATGCAGGACTGACCAACCAACTGGCCTCACGGTATGGCTGTGAATGTTAAATAGGGTGACCGTACAGTTCATAATCTTGACCCAAACTTTGAGAGTTCAAAGGGGACTGCCTTTTTATAACTGTGGTGGGGTAACAGACGTAAGGCACACTGAAATGTATTTAAATGGGTCTCATGCCTGTAATATGTTTAGCATGGTGCCTCGCACCCAGAATAAATGTTCAGTAACTGTTCACATGTTGCTATTATTATTGTTGACTTTAGTAATTATATCATTTTTTATAATGTTTTATTAGGTTTTCTCAAGCTTATATCTTTTCCTTCTAATGGAAAGGTCACTGAGCTAAGGCCAAATGTAAGCTAAATTCCTTTTGCTGAACTATAGTGTGTGTGTGTGTGTATATATATATATATATATATATATTATTCCCTATTAAAAAAAATTTTTTTTAATCCTGTTGCTGAAAGAACTAATACAGCCTCCAAAGGTGCCTACCAGGAAAAGAAAGTAAATTACAAGAAAAGGCTGACCTTTTGCCAAGCTACTGGTTCTGTACTTTTTCAGCTCAGATAAGAAAAATCAGGCTTTAAGTGTTTTCAAATGATATAGGTGAATGTCAATAAACAAAGAAAGGTTAGTGTAATACCAAAGACAGAAAGGTAGCAAAGATGAGTAGTAGTAACTAAAACTCTATTTATCCATTTATTGAGACTTCCTGAGATCCTCTTTTTTTTTTAAACCTTAATAAGATATGGTCACAAAATTAGTCATTGAAAAAGTTTACTTTTCAAATAAAAACCTGCTGATGCTGATTTGTAATAGACATTCCAGTATGTTTGGGTTTGGACATTTCCTTTGCTTGGTGTTGCTGCTCTTTGTTTTGAAAAGTGATTTCTCTGAACACGTAAGTGGCAATGGCACAGTCCTCAAATTTGTTATACTTCTTGGATCGAGTTTTCATGGAAGTACACCTTTGGGATATAATAGAGAGTGTTCTTTCCAATTCCTTGGAATTAAGTAGTTCTCCAGAAAAGCTGATCCGATTTTTGTGGGCTTCTCTGGCAACCCAAACAGCCCTGATCTCTTTCTGGTTTGGAAAGGTGGACTGCTGCCTGTGTTTGTCTTGAGTGAGGAAGCGTCTTCCTTCCCTTCGCCTCTCTGACATTCCCTACTGACAGGCACTGCCTTCGTTCGGAACTGTTCTTGCAAAGAATTGAATTCCACATTCTGTCTCTATTGTAGCTATCAAAAAACAGTTGGAGCCAAAATTATTTATTAAGCACCTGAACCATTTTCTTTATATACTGCCTCTTTTTGGAAAAGATGGGACAAACAACAGCCTCAGTATTTTGGAGAAACAAAGTACAGTTTTCTAAATGCCAAGGAGGCATTTATCTAGCAGACTAATAGCAGGAGATGTTGGACACGGGAGTGTCCTGTCAGGCTTCTCCTGCTTTGTGTCAGAAAACTAGGACTCAGATGTTTGGGGCGCCTGGGGGTTCGGTGGGTTGGGTGTCCGACTCTGGGTTTCGGCTCAGGTCATGATTTCGTGAGTCGTGGGATTCGAGCTGCATGTTAGGCTCTCCACCTGACAGAGGGTCTGCTTAAAGATTCTCTCCCTCTGCCCCTGCCCCCCAGTCACACACACGTTCTCTCTCTCAAATAAATAAATAAATACTAAAAAAAAAAAAAGACTTAGTTGCTCTACATGAAAGCACTGACTGGAAGCCTATTCCTCCTATTTTAAATGAGAAACTTTTAATGTATTACACCAAGTTTTGATCGGTATCTGGGCTAGATAGATGGAGTAAGTATGGTTAGAGTAGAAAAAGGACTGCCTTAGTGTTTCTATGACTAACACATGTTCAGTAGAGTAGAATGAAATTTTTCAGTGTCCTTTAAAACATTTTTATCTTCTGTGACTTTATTGGCTCTTTAAATTTCCACAGAAATAATATATTCATTTTATCTGGTCAAACAATACAATACAGAAGTATATACAGAAAATGTTAATTATCCTCTCATTATCACCCTCTAGTACTTCTGATAACCATACCTTATATTCTTGTAAACATAGAAATCTATATAAAACAGTTTTTTCTCTTTTTTTAAGTAGTTTTAAAAACAAAAAACAAAAACAGCATCACACCATACACATGACTCTGGAACCTGTTTTCTAACCAATATATTTTGGCTAGCCCTCAAGGGTTATAGATCCAGCTCATTTTTATAAAATAGGAACATATTCCCTGATATGAATGGACCTTAATTTATTCAGCTACTTGCCAGTAGATGCATTCAAGTTGTTTTTAATTTTGTTTTTATAATATTGCTGCAGTGAATGTCCTCCAACTGATGCTTTTATTTCTGCCAGGCAGATTCACAAAAGTATGGTTATGAAAACCAGGATGATGTCTGTTTTACAATTCGTTAGATGGTATGCATAAACAAAAGAGCAAAGCCATTCCATCTCACCTCTGAGAACATATGTCCCCTGTACCTACTAAAGCATTGGACGTTGTCGTAAACATTTGCTGATGTGTGAGGAGGAAAATGATAGCTGTGTTAGTTTACCTTTCTTTACTATTAATAAGGTTGAAAATCTGCATATCTTTATTGGCCATTTGTGTTCTTCTTTCATAATTTGCCTCCTCCCAGCCCCCGGTTTTATTGAGATGTAATTGACATATAATGTAATTTGCCTTTTTTATTTCAAAACCAACCTGGTACACTTTTAGAACATTTTACATAATATGAATGTGTTGGTCTAGTCAAATTCTGTTATGCAAGTATATTAAGATCATATTGTTTTGGTGATTTCTTCATCACCAGTATTGATTATAAAGAGTTAAATTTTTGATGTTTTAGGGCAAAATAGATTGTTTTCTTCAACATGAGTTCATAAATTTATTTTATTTTATTTTATTTATTTATTTATTTTTTTTAAGATTTTATTTATTTATTTGAGAGAGAGAGAATGAGAGACAGAGAGCATGAGAGGGAGGAGGGTCAGAGGGAGAAGCAGACTCCCTGCCGAGCAGGGAGCCCGATGTGGGACTCGATCCCGGGACTCCAGGATCATGACCTGAGCCGAAGGCAGTCGCTTAACCAATTGAGCCACCCAGGCGCCCCATGAGTTCATAAATTTAATCACAGCAAATAAATGAGTATACTCTGAATAAAGGGTAATAAAAAGATAATTGTTAACATACACATTTTTTATTTTTTATTTTTTTTAAAGATTTTATTTATTTTTTTGACATGGGGGAGAGCAAGCACAAGCAGGGGGAGCGGCAGGCAGAGGGAGAAGCAGGCTCCCCGCTAAGCAAGGAGCCCGATGTGGGGCTCCATCCCAGGACTCCTGGGATCATGACCTGAGCCAAAGGCAGCCACTAACCGACTGAGCCACCCAGGCGCCCAACATACACATTTTTTAAACTGTTTCTGAGAACAGAACAAAAATATTATGTACTTACTGACTTGAGTATATAATTTTGCAGATCTTACGTAAATTTTTAAGCAGTATTTTTTATTTCAGATATTTGATGGAACTACCATGTTACACTAGCTTCCTTTTTATATTTGTTCATGTTTATCTACTGCTCATTCTCAACAGCTCATACCTTTGTGCTGCCAGGCCTCACTCGGCCACTGTGACCATTAGGTAAAAATCACACTTACTGCACACGGCTGCTCAGAGGCCCTGGGAATGGTGTTGCATGAAGAACTCTCCCTGAAGTGAGAAACTTCTCTAATGACATACATAGTTATTTCATATGGATCCTGAAAAAAAAAAAAAGATGTGGTGAATGCAGGTCAAAAGATGTCCCTGCTGTTTGGGAAGGGAGGAGCCACTGAGCAGCCAAATTCCCTCTGCACCTCAGAGCGTCCCTGCCTCTTGGGGGCTTTCTGGTTCATGACAGGGGCTACAGATACCCTCGCCCCTGTCCAGGGAAGTTCTCCTGTAGAAAGCTGGATGGAAACCTCTCCCAGGGGTCTGTTAATGTGACTAAAACTGGCTGACAGCCTGCCAGCCTAGACTTTGAAAAGACTTCCGCAAACACTGAAGGGAGTGGACACAGGGTCCAGGCATCTTGCTTACCCAGAAGTCCGTCCGTTCACTCCTCCACTGCTGCCTGGTTCACGCCAGCACTGCCCACACCGGCCCCCTTGCGCTCCTGAGCTCCCCACACCCATTCTAGGCCCACACTCCGTTCTCCCTGCTGCAGCCGGACTGACCTTTGTGACTGCACACCGCATCCTGGCACTCCTCTGTGTAAAGTCCTTTGGACCAGAATAATCACTGAGTGGAATCCCAAAGCCTTACAAGCCACCTCACCTTCGCTCTCTGGGGTTTCTCTCTCCGTCTGACATTGCTCTTCCCTGTCTCAGGACCATCACGGCTGCCATTCCCTCAGCTGAAATGCCCTTCTGGCTACTCTTCACCTAGCTAATCTCAACTCAGCTGGAGAGGCCGTCCTGACCACCCAGTCTCGGTCAGGCCCCTTCTGTTACTCTCTTTTACCTCAGCCTGCCCTTTTCCTTCATTGCCTTTTTCTCAATTTAGTATGTGTATGTGTACCTCCCACTGGGCCCCAAGTGTTAGGGGTACAGACTAGGTCTGTTTGGTTCCCACTTGCTTGGCCTGTACCTGGCACTTTGAATGCCTCACAGGAAGTGCTCCTCTTCCTTGCATGGATGCCCACCAGCTCCTTGCCATCCAGGATGATAGGGGAGGTGGCATGGGGCTTGCAGCCCAAAGCACCAGTGGCACAAGAAAGGACATCCATAGCGTGGCCCCCAGATGGGCCAGGTGATGCAAGAAGGGGGGCACCGTGGCAGTTCTTCTTTGCCAGGTGTCGGGAGGTGAGGGAAGGGGGTCCTGCAAGACTTCCCAGAAGAGTTGAAGCTCAGGGTGAGAACGTGAGATGAGAAAGAGGGTCAGAGGGGGGCCTCCGTCCTGCCCTTTGTCCTGTACTCTGCCTGTCTGTGAGAGTCCTTCTGACTCTTCAGCTTTGTCTGGCCTTGCCCCAGAGTTAATCCAGGACAAAGGTCTACAGGAGGTACGCCGAGGGAGAAGAAAAAAGAGAAATCATGAGAAATTGCACTGTGACCCTGCCTATTCATTTCCTGCGCCTGCGCCCATGCTCTGGGCTTCACACCAGCTCCTGCAGAGAAGTGGCCCAGAAGCCCTGGTGAAGGGAAAGGCCTGAAGGGGTTTTTGGCTAAGAGGGGGCCTTTGTGCCCTCAGCTTTTGTTTTTCTTAGTAAAGGCAGTAAACATCTTTGGCAGAACCTGGCAGCTCTGATGTCTGTGATACACAGGTGAAGGGAGGGAGGTCTTGGAAAAGCTGGGCTGAAAGGAGAAAGAGAAGTCTCCCCAGGCCAAAACAGGCCCAGTGTTCACAGGGAGGAGCCACCAGTGGCTCAGAATTAGGTGTCCCCTCATGCTCCCTCCCAGGAGAGGAGGGAGAACCCCTGACTCACTGACCTGACTCAGGAGGAACATCCACGTACATTCTCCTGTGGAAACATAGCTTCACAAATTATTTGGGGCCCATAGAGTACCATGGTAGGGATCAGCTATGGATCTACCAGGCTATTACCACCATTTTTGAAATGATTACTAAAGGAAAATATTTTTTAACTTTCAAGCGACAGATTCACAAATACAGCCACTGAATATTCACTAGATGTCAAGCATTGTGCTAATCTCTGCACATGTATTATTACTGCATTTGATCCTTCTGAGAACACGGTGAGGGAGATAGGCCCACTTTACAGATGAGTATACTGAGGTTTAGAGTTTAAGTAACTTTCCCAAGGCCATCGAGTTAGTAGGTGGTGGCTCTGGTCTGATTACATACTTTAAATCCTTATGATGTACTTTCAAACATAACTTTCTTAAATTTGGGACGGTATCCGTCAAGGCCTTTTTCCATCTTATTACTTATTACTTATTACTTATTACTTATTACCTTATCACTAATCTTTCCGTCACTAACACTTCCGTCACTACTACTTGTTTTTCCTTTTGGAAAGCGTTTCTTTGGGCATTTCTCTAATTTCTTGAGTTGAATTGCAAGCAGATTCACATTATTTTGCAAACTGACACTTGGTAAATATTCATTGATTACTGTAAATATTAACTGCTGTACGACCATGATGAAAAGAAGATTCACAAACTGGACTCATTACTGCATTTTGATCTATCTCAATCTTATTTTCTTAGTAACCCATTTCTGTTTAAAATTTTGTTTATTCTTGCTGAAAGGAAGAAGATTTCTCTCCCCACATCAGCTGTAGTCTGCCTCTGGCTTCGGCACCTTCCCAGCCTTGAAAAAGCAACACTGCATCTTTTTGATAAGCTAATCTCCAGTGAGAGAAATTTCCTGAGAAGGATCGAATGCTTTTTGAAAGATTCATTACTGGTATGTGCTGGGCTTTGATGAGGAGAAAAATCCTTAAAGAGGATGCTGGGTATCCTCTCTTTTAGTCAAAGCAAGGGGAAATGTAAACGAGGGCAGTTGGCACCTTTTAAAATAATCATGTATCTGCATTTTGTTATAGGAATACCCAGCTTAGGGGGCTTTTCTGCACGGTTGGAGCGTGTCTTGAAAACAGGGAGAGGTGTGAGATTTACTGGGTCAGTGCACCTTAGAGTGCACACTCACGAGAACTGATACTAAGGCACACTGTTTTAAAACAGTAATTCTTATTTCCACATGAAAAGTAAGTTTTAAAAAATGAAGACCTTACAAATGAGAGGCGGTATAAAACAAAATCCTGGAAGAAAGGTTAAAACAACAAAAACAACTAAGAATTCTTTTAAGTTTTCTTTTGGTATAAGCCTTCTAGCCTTGAACCCTGCCCTCCCTTGTATTTGGGACTTCTCAGGCCTGGGAATTTGGGGGCTCAGTGGACCAAATGGACTGGCTTCATTACCTAAACCAGGGTCAGATGGCAGGACTCACAGGCAATCCTCAGAACCTGACCGGTGGGGGTGTTTTCCCTTCGTGGGAGGCAACTCTGTGGAATTTATGTGCATTTTTTAAGAGCAGGAATAAAGACCAATGCACCCTGAAAAAACAAGCCAAAAACTACAGGAGGTGCCGTGCTCCCTGGGCATCTGTTTTACGAGAACCTCAGTGGTTTCTAACATGTTTTCTCATTAGCTTTTGTAACCTGGGGAACGTAGGGCACAGAGATTTTCTTCCTATTGTACCGGTGGAGAAAATCAGTTCAGAGATGGTGAACGGTCAGATCTTTAGTTGGGGGCTAGGAAGAGTGGGCAGGAGAGAGTGTTCACCTCCCCACTTGAGTGAGACTTGGAAAGGGGGGAGCTCTGAGGTTGGCTGAGTTCACACAACGCCCACCTCCCAGACACCTTCTGGTTTTTTTTAATTCAGTTGGCACTTCCTGTTTTCTTTCTCTTTCATATTGGAGACTGTGTTAGGGAATCCTGATTGAATCAGTTGCCTTCTTCCTCTGTCCCATTGTTCCTTTTAGGTCCCCATCAGCCGTCTCCCTTACTGCACAGGCTCTTGTCTGCCTTCACGTTCTGGGGCCTCCCAGGCAGCTGTGCACGGTGCTGCGGTCACCAGTAGCCGTGTCCCTGCAAGCCAAGTGGCACAGATTGAACCCCGCTGGTTTGCAAGTTTACAGTGTTTGACAGGAAAAAAGGAAGGAAAGAAGATAGATACAGAAGACTGAGAGAGCACAAGAGGTTTCTTTGTTTTTAGGAAAATTACTACTTTGACCTCACCATTCAAAAGACTTGCATAGTAAGGTGAGAAATAAGAATGCACCTTACGTAAAAATAGCTACAGTAAAATTCAAAATGAACAAAGGCTTTTAGAAGTCCCTGGCCATTCCAAACATTACCTTTATTATCAGGTACATCTCTGTTTCTAACTTAAATGTACATGGTATAATTTAATTTTCCCTAGTCCTTTCTCAGGGACAAAATAACAGTAACTGAGTTATTTCCTTGCTTGTGGGGTCCTTATTAATTTTCTTTAGGTCTTGTCCCTATAGAGAAATTCCAGTTCCGTTGGCTTTTCTGAGTTGGTTTGATTCTGCAGCCTTTCTTTGGTCCTGTGGTTCTTCTCTGAACTTCCCCCATGTCCTTTTTACCTGTGGCCCTCTGGCTTGAGAGCACTCCAGCGAGCACAGGATATCCCAGCATATGAGAGCCAGGAGGCAGTCACCCCCACTGAACACTGCACTACACAGCCTTCAGTCTCCAACTTTTATAGTTTAATGTCCCCCAGGCAGACAGCTTAGCAGTCTGTTGATCTACAGAAGTATTTATCAGGCTCGTGTGTGTAGGGATTCGGAGCTTCCATTATGGTTAAAGGAGGATTCCAGAGAGTGTTATTTGGTTTAATTTATTGTGGCATTGGCAGGATGTGACCTCTCTATGCCTTATGGTTCAAGGAGGTAATTACAGTACAGAGCTGCAAGCCCCTGATTGGCGTGGGCCGCTCTCCTCAGGCATCCTGGGTCTACAGTGCCAGAAAACACGGCAGGCTGGAATATGCCTGTGACGTGACTGAGTGATTACAAGGGTAACCTGAAGAGCCTGCTTCCTAATTGCATCATCTGATTCATTTATCGCAGCACAGTATCTTGGTGCAGTGACAAGGCCGTGCAGAAGTATCAGAGAGAGATCTCGAAGACTCAGATAGCAGGGGCCTGCTGTGTTTTCCTCCAGAAGAAACTTGATGCCTATTACATTAGAGTTGGATTCTGAGAGTAATTAAAGTGTGATGGTCTACGTAACTTGTATTTTATATGGAGCACTGTTAATTATGTTTCCATCTCTTGGGACTGTCCAGAAATAGCCCTGGAAATTCTATAGTTACAAGATGTTGCAAAAACAAAAGATAAAAGTGTGGTACAGGTTGTACAAAGGGAAATGATCTCCCCAAATGTGCTTTGGTCTTTCAGGGACTTGAAAGCCTGGTATTTTCTTTTCATTTCTTCTTCTTCTTCTTTTTTTTTTTTTGTAGTTTTTTTTTTTTAATTTAAAATTTTTATTTTAATTCTAGGTAGTTAACATACAGTATTATATTAGTTTCAGGTGTACAATATAGTGATACAACACTTCCATACATCACCTGGTGCTCATCATGATAAGTGTTCTCTTAATCCCCATGATCTGTTTCACCCCTTCCCACACCCACCTCCCCTCGTGTAACCATCAGTTTGTTCTCTATAGCTAAGAGTCTTTCTTGTTTTGTCTCTCTTTTTCCCTTTGCTCGTTTGTTGTTTCTTAAATTCCACGTGTGAGTGAATTTATAAGGTATTTGTCTTTCTCTGACTGGCTTATTTTGCTTAGCATTATACTCTCTAACTCCATCCATGTTGTTGCAAACGGCAAGATTTCATTCTTTTTTAAAGCTGAATGATATTCCATTGTATGTAGATCCCACATTTTTATCCATTCATCAATCAGTGGACCCTTGGGCTCCTTCCATATCTTGGATATTGTAAATAATGCTGTTATAGACATAGGGGTGCATGTATCCCTTTGAATTAGTGCTCTTTTTAAAAAAAGATATTTATGTATGAAAAAAAATATTTATTTATGTAAGTAATCTATACCCAACATGGGGCTTGAACTCACAACCCCAAGGTCAAGAGTTGCACACCCCTCCAACTGAGCCAGCCAGGTGGCCCTTGAATTGGTGTTCTTGTATTCTTTGAGTAAATACCCAGTATGCTGTAGCATAAGGTTGTTCTATTTTTAACTTTTTGAGGAACCTCCATACTATTTTCCAGAGTGGCTGCACCAGTTTTCATTCCCACCAACAGTGCACAAAGGTTCCTTTTTCTCCACAACCTCGCCAACACCTGTTGTTTCTTGTGTTGTTGATTTGGGCCATTATTACAGGTGTGAGCTGATATCTCATCGTGGTTTTGATTTGCATTTCTCTAATGATGAGTGATGATAAACATCTTCTCATGTGTCTGTTGCCCGTCTGGATGTCGTCTTTGGAGAAATGTCTGTTCATGTCTTCTGCCCATCTTAATTAGATTATTTGGTTTTGGGGGTATTGAGTTTTATAAGTTCTTTACTTATTTTGGATACTAACCCTTTATTGGATATGGCATTGGCAAATATCTTCTTCCATTCCATAGGTTGCCTTTTCATTTTCGTTTTGTTCACTGTTTCCTTTGCTGTGCAGAAGCTTTCTATTTTGATGTAATCCCAATAGTTTATTTTTGCTTTCATTTTCCTTGCCTCAGGAGACATATCTGGAAAGAAGTTTCATATCTAGAAAGAAGTTGCTACAGCCTGTGTCAAAAATGTTACTGCCTGTGTTCTCTCCTAGAATTTTTATGGTTTCAGGTTTCACGTTTAGGTCTTTAATCAATTTTGAATTTATTTTTGTGGATAGTGTAAGAAAGTGGTCCAGTTTCATTCTTTTGCATGTTGCTGTCCTGTTTTCCCAACACCATTTGTTGAAGAAACATTTTCCCATTGGATATTCTTTCCTGCCTTGTTGAAGATTAATTGACCATATAATTGTGGGGTTTTTTTTTTTTCTGGATTTTCTGGATTTTCAGTTCTGTTCCATTGATCTTTGTGTCTCCTTTTGTGCCAGTACCATACTGTTTTGATTACTAGAGCTTTGTAATATAGCCTGTAGTCTGGAATTGTGATGCCTCCAGCTTTGCTTTGCTTTTTTTTTTTTCAAGATTGCTTTGGCTGTTTGGGGTCATCTGTGGTTCCATACAAATTTTAGAATTGTTTGTTCTAGCTCTGTGAAAAATGCTGTTGTTATTTTATAGGAATTGCATTAAATGTGTAGATTGTAAAGCTTGTTATTTTCTATTAAGACTAAGTAATGAGGCACCAATCTAATATTACCTGAATTCTAAATGCATATATCTTTTTGACTTCTAAAATAAAAACAAGGGATGCCTGGTTGGCTCAGTCAGTTAAACGTCTGCCTTCGGCGCAGGTCACGATCCCAGGGTCGTGGGATCGAGTCCTGCATCGGGCTCCCTGCTCAGAGGGGAGCCTGCTTTTCTCTCTGCCTGCCGCTCCCCCCAGCTCATGTGCGTGCACTCTCTCTCTCTTTGACAAATAAATAAATAAAATCTTTAAAATAAAATAAAAACATGTTTTTGAAACCTGCTTACTTTTGAGACTCACCCTTTGGCTTCCATGGGCTGAACTGCCCCCAAGTTCATGGCTCCCTGCCACAACTGGTGGCTCCTAAATAAATGGCAGTATTAGCCTCAGTTTGTCATTTATTCTGCAGACTGAAACTTTTCAAAGCAGATAGTCTCGTGTTTTCCTTGACAGAACACACACTGCAAGACTGTAATCCGTAGCTTCAGACCTACCTTAAAAACTGATGTCACCAAAGCAGTGAAAGCCACTTGCTAATTATGCAGGGTTTTTTGACCCTGTTTGGTTTCCCAAGACTGACCAGAATCAGAAGGATATTATGTTTTCCAGTTACCATTCTGTCTGTGGAGCCCAGAAAGCTATTGTTTCTATTCCACATTTGAATGAGAAGTGCGGGCTGGGTGGCACGGTGGCGCTGTGCTTGGCTGCCCTGCTGCATGCCAGGGCTGGGATGTACCCTGGTTCCCATGCCCTTTGATTCAGTCATTCGTTGGCTGACCCCGCATGCCGCCTGCCCCTCGAGCTGGGTCCAGAGAAGCTGCTCCCTCGCCTTCACCAATAGATTTGCCCAGGAAAGAGCAGGGAGGAGAGGGGGAAGGGAGGTGGGGTGCATTTTGTTTTTGTTTATTCAGATTTTGAATCTATTCCCTCCTACCTGAAAGTCTTTGTAGCTCAATTAAAATCATTTCTTTATCTTGTCGAGTATACCTCAGTAAAGCTGAGGAGGGGGGGTGGTAGAGGAATTATTTCTTAATCTAATAAGAGCTTAAGAATAAAAGCATGCAGATACCCCTGATGTGAGATAGGATGTGTTGTTTTCATTCTCCAAAGAGCAATTATAGCCACTTCAAAAAGAAAAACTGCCTTTACACAACATTCCAAGCACAGATCCCCTTTAATAAAAGATTATACTGAAGAATTAACTCCACATCCCAGGTGATGTCAGTTTTCTGTACTTGAATAACTTCTTACAATGTTCTAGGGTTTTCTTTTCCTGCTTTTTCATTAGCAGTCCTTTAAGCATTTCTTTTTTTGAGCTCTTTAATGTGGTGCATGTAATTTAGCAGTGGTCGAATAGGAAAGTGTGGTGATGGCTTACGCTTGTAGCAAAAAGGTGAAGAATCTGCATCTGGGACAGTAGTTGCACTTCCCAGCATCGACCTCTGGGGGGCACCAGACACACACACCCCCTCCCCCGTTCCAGGCATCATCTCTGTAAAGAAAGAGGCCCAGATTGCAAGTGCTGGGGATTCTTACTGTTGGGGATGCAGGACTTTGCAACCGACCAGTCAAATGAAGGGAGAGAGAAAAAACGAAAAACAAAGTGCAGTGTTCGACCTGGGGTTTCAGTGCCACTTAGTGACTGAGCCAAGAAGCAGCAGGAAGCTGAGGGGCTATCTTCCTGCTCAAGCTGCACAAGTTCAGCTCACTGGACAGAGGCCACTGGGCAAGGCTAGAAAGAACTTCAGATTTGGGGGTTCTTGTTCTGCATCCAGAGCTGACATGCCCTGCGTCTTAACGCTCTTGGGGAGCACAGGTAAATTTAAAATACAGAAGTACATTTGGTGCTTAAGTTGTTTTTCTTTTAAGCCCAGAAATGATACATTTATCACTAATTAAACAATAATTGCATTATGGAGTACTGAAAAAAATTGCTTGTAGTATAAACAACATCTGGTAAAGATTAAAAAGAATAATTTTTCCAGGCTCAAATTTGTTGAAAGAAACTTGAGTGTTTTGAAACAAAATAGGTCCTGAAATGTAAAAGGGATATTTACAGTCTTATGTTTAGCATTCTGAAAGCAGAAAAGAAGAAAATGGCATAATAAAACATACGTATTAATAAAGATACTTTACACAATAGATATAAAGGTTTCATATAAGTCGGTATCTTAAAAACCAAATTGCTTTTGAACTCCATAAAAGAGTTTACTATTAGAATGAATCTTCTGGAGAATCCCTTTTTTAAAAGAGGAAAGTTATCTTCTGGTAAATACAGTCACCCTTCAGTTACATACATATATCACCACAGGGGCTCCCGCCCGTCAGGGTTTGGAGGAGTGGGCTGAGTGGGCCGGACTGCTGGCTCCTGCATACGCCGCACACCTGGAGGGCAAGCTTCTCATCAGCCATTTCTTCTTGAAGAGAATGACCGTTCCTGAGTAAAGTATTTAACTCTCTTAAAACAGACCACGAAAGAGAATCTATTCCAGGCTTCCTGAACTTCATCTTCTCTCTTACCTCCAATTTCCCTCTTTATTTTTTAGATAAAAATATCTGTGAAGGATGATAAATGGAAAAGGCTTGAGAACTTTTCTGTTTCCTCACTGCCCTTTTTTCTATGAGGCATTCACTTTTGTCTGTGAATTACCTCGAATCATGGTACAATTTCCCTTTCTGGTTTGTAGTCTCTCTTTTCTTCCCCTCTTCCCCATACTCTATCGAGCACACACAAGGAATCAGAAAATGGTAGAAAAGAGGAAAGATTTCTTCCATGAGAATTCTGTTCTTCCATGTTCTCAGGCCTCTTTCAAGTGACAAGTGGCTTGTAATAATCCTTGATGAATTGGGATGAAAATAACAGATTAGGCATCAAGGGCAGAGAGTGTGCATGGATGTTATTTGTACAGTTGGCCTCTCTCTCACCTTTCCCCCACAACCAACAGGCCAAGAGCACACGGCCACTGCGCATTTCTTCTGTGTTGACTCTGTCTTGCCTCGTTTTGTTGAGGGCTGGGAATAGGCTGTCCTAGGCAGAGAGGAGATAAACGATGCATTTCTGGGTAGCTGTGGGAGACAGGAAGGGGATGCACACCCAACAGAACAATCTGGTCGATAAGAAAAGGAAGCCAGAGTCCGAAGCTCTCCATCATCATCTTCTGTTCATCCTCCGACATTCAGTGAAAGGATTGGGGGTGGTGTGAGGGGAGGGAAGAAGGCAAAACGTGTGTTATTGATGGCCTCTTGGTGACATAGTTTCCCTAGACTTGAAATAATGTGTACATGGAAATCGTTAGGCCAGATGGAGAAGAGCAGAGCTTGAGAAGGAACAGATTTTGGTAGGATGGAGAAAAACAAACAGATGGAACCCAAGAAAGTTTTTCTTTCCCTCATTTTTACAGGAAAGATAATCGCCCAGATTGCAGGGCTTTAGAGCTAGGGTTCGAGGCTCTGGGTTGCAGGGTAGCCCGTGGTGGGCTGTAGGGTCCCATTCTACAAATAAGACAGGGCACAGAGGGGTTAAATGTCTGGCTCTTCCCTCACAAGGATGCTGTAAAGATTTAGGGGAGGGAAATTTATGGCTTCCAAAGAAGCATAAATTAAGACTTTAATTCTATTTGGAGGATTCTCTTGATAAGAAAAGCAGCTTAAGTTTGCTTTTGTGATTTGATGTCACTGGGACACATGCCTGGCCTGTGACCACTCCAGGCTTCATGAGGGGACTCACTGACCCTGAAATTATGTGCTCGGGAAGTGTAAAGAGTCTCATTTGAAAAACCATCAGTAAAGGCTTCGGATGAGAAAGAGCTGTTCACAGCTCTGGGGCAGCAAGGAAGACTGGTTTTTAAATCAAAATCTCTGCCACTGCTGTTTCAGCAAGGTTCTCCTGCCTCTTGGCATCTTATCTGTTGTAAAAGCTAAAAGGGGTTGTAGAAGCAGGCTGAGAGCAAATAAAAGTCTGAAATATTTAGATAGAAGGAAATCTAAGCAGAGAGTCCAATGGCATGGAGAGAGCAGGAGGTTCCACACATTCTGGAGACATTTAAAACATTGGATTGAGTGGTTTTGATAGAAAACACTGCATAAAATAAAAGTATGTCCAAACTCTAGTCCTCTCTTAACAAACTAAGTTAGAACATTCTTGCTTCTCCCCCTTTATTTTCATGGCAGCCTGTTCTACCCATTGGATTATCTTGTCATTGGCGATTTAGAAATCCCTCCCTGTAATCAGTATTTTTTTTAAGATTTTATTTATTTATTTGAGAGAGAGAGCACAAGCAGTGTGAGGGGCAGAGGGAGAAGCAGACACCCTGCTGAGCAGGGAGCCCCATGCAGGGCTTGATCCCAGGACTCCAGGATCATGACCTGAGCCGAAGGCAGACGCTTAACCGACTGAGCCACCCAGGCGCCCCCCCTGTAAATAGTACTGAATGATTTTCTGCTAGCATCAAATTTACATTGTGGCTGTGGATTAGTTAGGCCATTTGGATTGAAAGGAATGGTTCTATTTTACCATTTCTAATTTTGGTTTTCTATCAGTGCATTTTCAGGCTCTGTATGTCTGCTTGTGGGCATGTGACACAAACACTTATTCAGGCATATTGTCCATCTGTGAAAGTTTGAAAAATTTTTGGCAAATCTGATGAATCACTGTAAAACATATAGTTCGCTTTTCTCTTGTTTGATTTTTCCATTATGAATATGTAGAAAGGTTTATGATACTTTCTGGGCATTTATCCAGTGACCTCTTAATAACTGTTATTATTTACAGTGGGTCCGAGACACAGGGAGATTAACTGACTTGCCTGAGATCAAAGCCAAGAAATAATTTGCCTCCCTTCTGTTGAACCATGGTCCTGCCACATTACTTCTTGAGTACATAATGAATTTACCTATGAGAATTTTTAGTTGGTTTCTTTTAAATAAAAATTCACATCAATGAAGGATTAGGGAATGTGGGTTATTCTACTTAAAGAGTAGCAATTTGTAACTTGCAAAGCACAAATCCCTTTCTTCCAGTAATTAAAAGGAAATCTTCCCATCCTTTCAACAAGTGGCAGTGTTTTTGCCTGGAGCGGGCTGGGACAGCCTGTAGTGGCAGGATGTGAACACTAGATGGCACACGTTCAATGTTACAATTCAAAAGGTCAGCGCAGACTGGAAAGTGGAAAAGAAAATCTATGGAGAGAGACTCCATTCTTTCTTCACCATGGCCCAGAAAACTTGCGAGGCAAAGCATATCCTTTCTTCTTCTTTTCTTGCTGAGGGGCTATGAAAAAATGTTTACCAAAGCTGGTCATAGCAAGTGCAGTAGGACTCAAAGAAATGTCCCTTGTAGAGCTTAATCCACTCACATTTTGATGCTACTGTAAAATCTGTTTCAGAACACAAATGGCATTTTCTTTTTTCTTTTTTTTTAAAGATTTTATTTATTTATTTATTTATTTATTTGTCAGACAGAGTGAAAGCACAAGCATGGGGAGCTGCAGGCAGAGGAAGAAGCAGGTTCCCTGCTGAGCAAGGAGCCCGATGAGGGACTCGATCCCAGGACCCTGGGATCATGACCTGAGCTGAAGGCAGACACTTAACGACTGAGCCACCCAGGCATCCCACAAATGGCATTTTCATCTGGCTTAATGTTATGCTTTGAGCTCTGGCTGAGAAGATAGGCAGCCTGGGTCAGGCCCACTGAAGCCCCACCTAGGCCACAGTAGGTCAACTTCTGCAGATTGAAATCATCAAAACCATCACAAAAATATTCACAGAATAAATCACTTTTCTTGTTCAAAATGATGGTATCTATATTTTATTTTCATTAGCCCCTTTTTCATCCTAAATTTAAGCTGTTAAATTCATAGTGCACTAAGATGTGATATTATTTAGTCCAGGATGGTAGTAGTCACTGTTTTCCTCAATAATAATTCTAAATTACTATGTACTCATTGCCTAATAAGGAGGAATGAAAAGATGGCAGGCCCAGACCTGGCCTTGGGGCACTTCTGGGCCATGGGGGGTGGTCAGACACACGGGCAGGTGTAAAACTAGCAACACAGGCAGGCTCTGCCTTTACTACAGCATGCTGGTGAAAGGTATTTTTAAATTTCCCATGATACTTATTGATTCTTTCTCTGGATCATATTGGCCTGTTGGAGAAAATGTAGAACATACAGGAGTATAAAGAGGAAACGAAGCTTGCCCATAATCTCTTTGCTCCTAGAGAACCAGTTTGTGTTTGTAATGCAAGGCTTTTTCCATGCACTCAGCGTTGGTTTTTTTTCCCCAACCCAAAGGGATATGCCTATTTTCTAGACACCGGCAGTTCTAGACAACTCATCTCCCTGATAATAACCAGTCATATGTTATCCATGAAATGCTTCTGATATTTTACTTTCTTTTGGTCTCTTCCTTTACAGCCTGAAGCAGCCTGCCACCCTGCCATATTCAGAATTGTTGATGAAATGTTCAGGTAAATGATGTGCTATTTTTGATAATAATTGATCTAGAAAAGCCAGTTTCCAAATATGAATTAAAAATTTTGTGGTAGTCTCTGGCTATACAATGGGGAAGTTAGTTTCTGATTCTGTCTTACCCCTCTGAGCTATTTGGTAAAACCTAAATATCAGTGTATATTTAAAAGCCAATGCCTAAGAATTAAAAATAACTTTTTTTAAACCATTTAAAGTTCTAATTATAATGGTAGAAAGGCAAAATCGAATTAGATATTAATCATTAACTGTTCATGTAGGACTTTTCTCAGCTCAAAATAAAGCATAGCAGTGTACTCCCTTCACCACATGAGGGCTGACCGATCTTTTTAAAGGAATTTAAAGCTAAGGAAAAACCGAGAAAAAGAAATAAATAATGCCATTCTTAGAGCTGAAAGGCAAAATCAACTATGCATGTTATCCTAAAACACATTAATTTTACAAATATGAGTACTTCTGAGGAAGTTCATTGGATTTACAGGTGAAGAGAGATGAGAGACCACTGGATACCAGGTTGGGTCATGGCTGGCCGTTAGTGGGAACTTGTTACCAAGGGAGGGTTTCCATCCTCTTTCCTGGGTGCTGGCGCTTACTCTCCCCGCCTTCATCCCCCTCGCCCTCAGCAGTAGAGCCTCCAGAGCAGACAGTAACCCTGGGGAAAGGAATTTTTACAACAGCAAATAACCCAGTCCTTGAGTTGGTCTTAACATACCAACTTCAGGCTAAATAAATGAGCACAGGAGTAAGTCAGAATGATGTTTTTAGTTTAAAGCGAGCAAAGTTTGAGTTGATTTGTTTTGTTTCAACATATAGTTAGTTGTATGAAAATGCACAAAAACCAATCCAGGTACAAGGCAGATTTTTCACAGATTCTTTCACCGCTTCTCTGGGTGGATTTGACCAAGGCATTTTACCCCCTTGGGCAGCTCTTTCTCCACTTGAAAAAGCAAAAGGTCTGTTGATTTTGCATGCCTGGGCGTACAATGTGCGAGTATTTCTAAAGAGCACTCAGGCCTATGTGGAAGGGATATGCAGTGCTTAATAATTTAAAAACCAAGAAAGGAAGCTCCGCCGATTGCTATTTTAATGAAAGTATTTAGAAAAGGAGTGACAGATTTCTCCTACTTTCACACGAGGACTGAAATCTGATGAGCTAAGATACTGCTGAAGCTTATGGCACAAAAAGAACGTTTCCACTCTTTCCTTTTACAATTCAGGCTCACGTGTTTGCCAGATTAATCATTATGTGTGTTGTAATCTGGCTTTGCATTGCTCAGGTGTGCACTCCTGGAAACCGACGGAGCCCCAGAAGTACTAGCCGCTCTTCAAGTGTTTACACGGTGCTTTGTGGAAGCTCTGGAAAAAAAAAACAAGCAGGTTTGTTATATTGCATATATTACTCATTACCTCAAAGACAAAAAAGGCTGTTAAGAGTATCTAGCTAATCACCAGGAAGGAGCACTTTATTTTTAGTAATTTTGATAAACTGTTTTGCTTATGAAGAAAGCTTCCAAATGAATGCCCCAGCAAAGGTAAAACCATTTTAGTTGAAAATAAATCAGGATAGTTTCTGTCTGCCCTGTGCCCTGGTACCCAGAAGCATTTACCTGCTCTTGTGTAAGAGAACTCTCACGCCAGCACGTGCCACCCTGGAGGAGGCATTTTCCGGTGCCTGTGTTGCATGCTGTCTGCCATGCGGGCCTCCGCCCTGCCCAGGCATTCTGGAATCTATATGGCAGGTGCTAAGAAGGAATGCCACATATTACAAAGGAGTGCTGGGCATTCTTAATTATTAGAGTTTCCTTGCCTAGCTAGGAGAGACCCAAATGTGAATTGGGTTCCAGGAGAGAAAGGAGCCAGTAAAAGTGACAAGGAGAGATTTGAATCATTGTAGAGAAGCAGCTAGGAGTGGCAGTGACCAAGAAGTGCGGGTTGGACACAATCAGCGAGCGAGAAGCCAGGCGTGAGGGCTGTAGGAAGACTTGTACTGTGGGGCCCCATCAGCAGAAGCCAGACAACCCCTACCAAGGGCCGGGGACTGATTAGAGGGACCTTGTGAAACAGGAAGCGTTCCTACCAGAGCTTTCACTGTCGGGCACTTTAACTGACCTATACTATGTGTGGGGCCTTGCCTGTCCGGGCGCCTGGGTCCACTGCAGCTTCCCAAGAGGTAGGCCATGGTCCCTCACCATGCTTTCCACAGCCTGACTGAAGAGAGCAGTGCTGTGTGACTGTTACCTGCTACAATCCCATACACCCCTACACCGAAGAAATCTCTCAGGTTTTAGCAGATGTTTCCGCTTTTTAAGGCAATCATAAATATTTATGATGTGTTTTCTCCCATCCTTTTTCCCTAGGGAGGTTAAATAGACTGTAGCAAACCACGTTTCAGTGGTACCCAGCCTGGAATTCAGGAGGAGAGCTCTGCTGAAAGGCATTGGTTGGCCCTCACACCCATTTTGAGGCATAACTGTAAATATCTTTTATCCTCCCTTGTGCATTTTTTGTATTCCCAGTTAGGAACCAGCCTCTAGAAAACCTGCCCCCTTGACTCCTGAACAACACCTAGGCTGGGGCTGAAGACACTGGTGAAAGCATTAGCTTCAGTGTGTTTTTCTTATCAGCCTTGCCTTGGGCACTGCGGATTCGGACTGGAGTTGCGGTTGCTTTTAAGTCATTTGTCTATTCTTATTTTTTTTTATTGAGGTCTAATTAACAAATACCAGGTTCAAGTATACAACATAATGATTCAATATTTGTATATATTGTGAAATGTTAGAGTAAGTCTAGTTAACATCTGTCACCACAAAGTCACAAAATTTTTTTTCTTGTAGTGAGAACTATTAAGATCTACTCTCTTAGCAGATTTTGGATATGCAATACAGTGTTATTAACTGTAGTCACTATGCTGTATGTTACATCCATGAGACTTATTTATTTTATAACTGGACGTGTTTGTACCTTTTGATCCCCTTCACTCATTTCTCCCACTCCCCAGCCTGCCTCTGGCAACCACCAATCTGTTCTCTGTATCTGTGAGCTCAAGGGGTGTTTTGCTTTGTTTTGTTTTTTGATTCTACATATAAGTGATATCATATGGTATTTATCTTTCTCTGTCTGACTTATTTCACTTAGCATAATGCCCTCAAGTTCCATCCATGTTGTTGCAAATGGCAAGATAGCACTTTTTTTAACAGCTGAGTAATAGTCCATTGTATATACATAGACCGCATTTTCTTTATCCATTCATCTATCGGTGGACACTTAGGTTGTTTTCATGTCATTGCTACTGTAAACAATGCTACAGTGAACATAGGGGGTATAGTTAGTTAACCATCTTTTTGAGTTAGTGTTTTCATTTTCATTGGGTAAATACCCAGTAGTGGGATACTGGATCATTTGGTAGTTCTATTTTTAATTTTTCAAGGAACCTCCATACTGCTTTCCAGAGTGTCTGCACCAATTTACATTCCCACCAACAGTGCACTAGGGTTCCTTTTTCTCCATATCCTTGCCAACACTTGTTATTTCTTGTCTTTTTGATATTAGCTCTTCTAACGGATGTGAAGCGATTCCTTGTTGTGGTTTTGATCTGTATTTCCCTGATGATGAGTGACGTTGAACACCTTTTCATGTACCTGTTGGCCATCTGTAGGTCTTCTTTGGAAAAATGTCTATTCATATTTTCTGCCCATTTTTTTAATCAGATTTTTTTTGTATTGAATTTTAATGAATTCTTTATATATTTTGGATATTAACCCCTTATCAGATATATGATTTGCAAATATTTTCTCCTATTCGGTAGTTGCCTTTTCATTCTGTTGATGGTTTCTTTTGCTGTACAGAAGCTCTTTAGTTTGATGTAGTTCACTTACTTAGTTTCACTTTGGTTCTCTTTGCTTTTGGAATCAGATACAAAAATCATCACCAAGACCATTGTTGAGGAACTTCCCACCTGTGTTTTCTTCTAGGAGTTTTATGGTTTCATTCTATTTTCAATCTATTTTGAGTTTATTTTTTGTATATGTTGTTAAGATAGTGGTCCAGTTTCATTCTTTTACATGTGGCTGTCCAGTTTTCCCAGCACCATTAATTGTAGAAACTGTCCTTTCCCCTTTGTATATTCTTGGCTCCTTGACCATGTATGTGTGGGTTTATTTCTGGGCTCTCTGTTCTGTTGATCTGTGGGTCAGTTTTTATGCCAGTACAATACTGTTCTGATTACTATAGGTTTATAATAAGGTTTGAAATCAGAGGGTATGCTGACTCTAGCTTTGTTCTTCTTTCTCAAGATTGCTTTGGCTGTTCAGGGTCTTTCGTGGTTCCATACAGATTTTAAGATTGTTTGTTCTATTTCTGTTGCTTTTCTTTTCTTTTTTTTCTATTTTTGTTGCTTTCCTTTTAGAATATTACCCTGCTTAGGCTACACTGGTCTGGCGGTATGGAGGGGTACACACTGAGTCCCAGTGGAAAGCAAGGCAGGGATCCAAAAAAGAAAGAAGAATTCATTGCCCTAACTTTGGTCTCAGAATAAGAGGGCAGTAACCTCTTATCTTTGCACAGGCCTTCATATACATATATTACGTCATTCCTCTTTGTAGGGCTATTCCTGATTGCCTGCCTTTTTAATTGACGGCCATTTCTCATCATTGATCTCCTGCCTTCTTGAGTGCCCATTTTTAGATTACTCATAATCCTTTTTTTTTTTTTTTTAAAGATTTTATTTATTTATTTGAGACAGAATGAGAGAGAGCACATGAGAGGGGGGGAGGGTCAGAGGGAGAAGCAGGCTCCCTGCCGAGCAGGGAGCCCGATGCGGGACTCGATCCAGGGACTCCAGGATCGTGACCTGAGCCGAAGGCAGTCGCTTAACCAACTGAGCCACCCAGGCGCCCAGATTACTCATAATCCTTAATGCATAACACCCTGTGTCCTGTGTGATCCATGCATAACACTCTTTCCTTTCTGTGTTTTATTCATTCATTCATGCATTTATTCTTTTTTTAAATTTTTTTTTAAAGATTTTATTTATTTGACAGAGACAGAGATAGCGAGAGCAAGAACACAAGCAGGGGGAGTGGGAGGGGGAGAAGCAGGCTTCCAGCCGAGCAGGGAGCCCGATGTGGGACTTGATCCCAGGACTCTGGGATCATGACCTGAGCCGAAGGCAGACGCTTAACGACTGAGCCACCCAAGCGCCCGTCATGCATTTATTCTTAATAAAACGAATATTTATGAATCTGATATTCAAATGAGACCTGGACTGGTAACAATAATTTACATGTATCCGTATAGCCTGTCTCTGTCTTACAGCCTTGCCTGTCTCCCCCATGTAGCCACTGTTCTGAGTTTATGTTTATCATTCCTTTGCTTTTCCTGAAAATAATGTAATCACATATATGGGATTTCCTAAACCATGTTTTCTTTACTTTTTTGCACTTCATAAAACAAACAACAAACAAGAGTAGCATACTGTGTGCAGTCTTTTGAGCCTTGCTTTTCCCACTCACCAAGATTGCTCTATGTCGTGTGTGGCCACGGTGGGGTGTTGCTGTATAGCACTCTGTTGGGACAGTGGTGGTAGGCCTCTGGGTTGTTTCCAGATTTTGTTTTCGTTTAGAGATAGGGTTGCCCTGAACATTCTGGGATATATATATATAGGAGTGGAAGTGCTGGTTATTAGGTATGCAAAGATTTAGCTTCTGTAGATACTGCCAAATTGTTTTCATATGTGGATGTACCAATTTATATTCCCCCCAACAGTTTATGAGAAATCCCATTCATCCACATTCTTTCCCATTGTCAGAAATATTTATCTTCAGTGCTTCGCATTCTCTTTTTATCCTTTCCTCTCACCCTTGTTGTATTTGGCAAGCACGGTGCAGTTCCATCAATGTGCCCAGTTGGACCAGTGTTGCCACAACAAGCCACTTTTTCTAAACTTGCCTAATGGCTTAGTACAAACAGCAAATCGGTTCAGGTTCTGGTTCCAGCAATGGCAGAGTCCAATAATAGACTAAATCTCCTAATGAAAATTATAAACTCTGAGCAAAATATGCTTAAAAACTATTTGAAGGTACTAGAGAGCCACTAAAAAAGCACATAGAAACTGGAGGAGATTTAAGCCTTGAAAAAGGAAACCACATTGGGATTTCTGCTAACCGTCTCCTTAGGTCTCTCATGTGAGGAGTGGGAGGGGGTTTTGTGGGGTCACAGGTGCCCAGAACTGAAGGCACAATCTGCTGGACTTGAGGTGTCATAAGACAGGGCTGTGAGCTGCCAGAGAAACAAAAAATAAATAAATGGGACAAAAGAAAACTAACATCAAAAGGTAGACTTAAACCCAAACATACTAACAGGCACATTAATTATAAAAATTAAATAAAAATTAGCTAAATATGCTAGTAAAAAGGCACAAATGTCAAATTGGATAAACTAAGATCCAACTGTATGTTGTTTTCAAGAGACCCATTCTAATTATAAAGACACAGATAGAGTAAAGTAAAAGAAAGGAAAGATAGGCTATACAAGTAATCATCACAGAAATTTGGTACGGCGCTATTAGCAGCAGATGGCGTAGACTTGAGGACAGGGTATGACAAGAGATAAAGAGGGACATTTTATAATGGTACGATGGTCAGGTCATCAGGAGAAATACCAATTATAGATGGATATGTGCCTAATAAGAGAGTTCCAAAATACATGAAGCAAAAATTGACAGAAGTAAAGAGAGAAAGACAAATGCACAGTTACATACTTAAGGGGCATCTGGGTGGCGCTGTCAGTTGGGTGTCCAGCTCTTGGTTTCGGCTCAGGTCCTGATCTTGGGGTCCTGAGATAGGGCCTGCTTCAGCTCCGTATTGAGCATGGAGTCTGGTTTCCCTCTCCCTCCACCCTGCGCCCCCACGCTCTCTCTTTACCCCCCCAAAATAAATAAATCTTTAAAAAAATAAAATAATACTTAGATGTAAATTTAATAAAAGATATATAAGACCTCTACACTGAAAACTACAGAACATTGCTTTAAGAAACTTAAATATGTGAAGAGAGAACCCATAAAATTCCAGAACAATAGCCAGAACAGTTCTGAAAAACAAATGCAAAAAAAAAGACAAACCCCAGCAGACGCATACTACCTGATTTCAAGACTTTAAGCTACAGTAATCAAGACCGTGAGGTATCAGCAAAAGGATAGATAGATTGGTAGAACTGAAGAGTGAAGAGTCCAGAAATATATATCCATATAGTTCATACATTATATATATATGTGTGTGTGTGTGTGTGTGTGTGTGTGTGTGTGTGTATGGTCAGTTGGTCGTTGACAGAGACACCAAGGCAATTCAATGGGGAAAGGAACGTTTTGAACAGATGTGCTGAAACAGCTGGATATCTATATGGCAAAAAATGAACCTCTGCCTCACAAAATACAAAAATTAATTAGAGATAGATCACAGACTTCAACGTAAATGCTAAAACTATAAAGCTCCTAGAAGAAAACATAGGAGAATATCTTTTTTTTACATTGGAACAATCTAAGATTTCTTACAATGGATGCAAAAAAAGCATAAACCATACAAGAAAAATTGGGTAAATTATAGATTTCATCAGAATGAAAAGCTTCTTTTCTTTGGTAGATTCGTTAAGAAAGTGAAAAGGCAAGCCACCACATGAGAGAAAATATTTTCAATACATATGTTTGACAGAGAACTTGTGTCTGATCTCTTACTCTTACTCCCTAAGAATATAGGGATATATAAAGATCTCTTACTCCCTAAGAAACAACTCAGGTTTTTTTTAATGTAGAAAAGAAACGAATACACACTTCAAAAAAGATACATAAGTTGGCACTAAACACATGAAAATTGTTCAACATCATTTGCTGTCAAGAAGATGCATAGTAAACGCATAAAGAGGTGACATTTCATACCCACTGGAATGGCTGAAATTAGTAAGATTGGCAATATCAAATGTTTGCTGTGTGGAGCAACTGGAATTCTCATAAATTGCTGGTGGGAATGTGAGATGGTACAACCATTTTGGAAAACTACATGGCATTTTTTTAATAAAGTTAAACAGGCATCTACTCAGTAATTCTTCTCCTGTGCTATTTACCCAAGAAAAATGAAAACACATGTCCACAAAAAGACATAAATATGAATGTTAATTTGACACTTTTTTCATAGTAGCCCCAAACTGGAAACAACCCAAATACCCATCAATAGGGGAATGAATAAACATTATGGTATATTCATACAATGATTATTTCAAGCAATAAGAAAAGACTGGAAGAACGAACTACTCAACAAGCAGAGTAACATGGAAGAATCTAAAAAAAAAAAAATATGTTGAGCCAAATTAGACACAAAAGAATACAAACTCTATGATTCTATTCATATGAAATCCAAGAATAAGCAAAATGAAACTCTTGTGGAAATCAAAATATTGGTTGCTGGGGAGTGGTGGAACCACAAATGAAGTTTTTGGGGTGACAGAAATGTTCTCTGTTTTGACTGGGATGATGGTCACATGGATTTACAGATTTACCAAAACTCTTCAAAGCCCGAGCACTTCACTGTTTCTAGATTTTCCTTTAATTTCTTACAAACATACTTCAAAGCCACTCTGCCTTCAGAGGGCATAAATAACTATAGCGCTTTGGTCCTCAAAGTGTTGCAAGCACCATTGTTGTTTCATGCTTTTTTTGTTGTTAAAAAACCATGCTGGAATACCTAACATCTCACAACCGCCTTGGAAACTCTCACTTAAATAGGAGATTTATGTGCATAATTGGGTTCATGTGAGGTAAAGAACTGCTATGAAGACATCAGGAACATAACTTCATTTTTCTTAAGCCCCAGAAGGTGATTTCAAAAGGTTCATTTTTCTGGTACGTATTTACAAGGTTATTGGAAGCATTTTTTAAAAAATAAATGTTTAAGAAAACATTCTGACCATGTTAGTACTAGTAGGTCTTTTTGGGGTAGATGATGCAAGATTTTGTTCTTTCTTAATATCCCTTTCAACCGTAATGTCCATGTGTTTTTGAATTTTTTATTCTCTTGTAGCTGAAGTTTACATTCAAGACCTACTTTCCTTATGCTTCTCCATCTCTTGTAATGGTGCTGCTCCAACACCCGAAAGGTACGTGAAAGTTGATTCTACCCATATTAAAATAATTTCTGAGAAAGAACACTGACAAATAATGACCCTTCCCTACCAGTCCCTTATGTATAAAACAGGGGAGACGGACTCAGTCATCTCTAACATCCCTTTAAATTCTCGGGGTCTCACATTCTGTGGGATTTTGAAATGAGAATTTTCTGGACTTACCAGTTATCACTTACCAAAAGAAAGAAAAAAAGTGGACTCTCGTTAAGTTTTGATAGTCTGCTCCGGATAACACGGGCTTCTACTGGTGCTGGCCAGATCCACCTGAATGCCAGGATCAGGCCAAGACTTGGCTGAGGAAGATTAAAACAGTATGTTTATTTGTATTTCATTCTTTCCACTCTGTGCCCCTTGTTGCAGAAGGAAAGATAAAATGATGAACAAAGCCTAGGAAATTTAGGGGAAATTTCTCCTAACCGAGCCAAGGGAAGAAGACTTTTGAAAGGATTCAGTAAGTGTATTGGATCATGGCCTTCTCTGGTCTCATTTGCCAGCCTTCCATTGGCCACATCCAGTTGGGGAAGTGATGATTCCATCCTTACTGGAGTTGACCTGTTGGCGTGTGTAGGAACTTGTGTTTAGGCAACGTTTCAGGCATAGAGAATAAAGGCATCCTTCCCCGTGGCAGCCTGGCATCTGAGGGAAAGGCAGCACACGGACGCAGCGTGGCCTGTGCCAGAGAAGAAGGCATTTTAAGTGTGGAAGGAAAAAGAAGAGGGAAAGAGCCGGTAGTATTTCCTTTTTATGCTATTTTTACTTGCATTTTTCCTGAGACTTGAATAAGTTGATTCATTCAAGGAAAGTAGATGATTCAAAGTTTCAGAGCATTTTACAAAATCCAGTTCTTTTTCCTTTTTCTAAAAGATGTAGGTTCTCACCCAAAGTGACCCATCTGACCCTGTCCTCTCAGGTGCTGGCAGTAGAGGTGGTAATGAGGCTAGCGGGACCTGGGGTCAACAGTGTTGTGAAACTTACCCTGTGGGAACACAACGGGAAAACTTTGATAACGAGACAGAAAAGTCAGCATTTCTCTTTCTAGGGGTACACTTTACAGCTTAGGTCAGATTAGCAAAGCCTGAGGTCAGCCAAAGCTGAATGAGCTCCAGAAAAAATACCGGAGTTGTTATTTTTTAAGTTGGGAAATCTATAAACAAAAGACTAAGGTGATACCTTGGGCATGAAGTCAGCCATTTACCTTTTCCTTTATGTGACTGTCCTAGATTTATGTCCAAAAATAAATAAGTGAATTTTAGCAGGAGTTCCTCCTATTCTGCTTTTCAGCATACTACTTTTGGAAAAAAATGAATGTTAAGTTCACAAATTGAAGTATTTTTTTAAGACTTTATTTATCTGAGACAGAGAAAGAAAGAACACAAGGAGGAGCAGAGGGAGAAGCAGACTCCCTGCTGAGCAGGGAGCGCGATGTGGGGCTCGATCCCAGGACCCTGAGATCATGACCTGAGCCGAAGGCAGATGCTTAACCGACTGAGCCACCCAGGTGCCCCTGAAGTATTTTTTAATAGTAGAATCTTCTATTCATCAGAAATTGATTTTGTGTCCACTGTAAAGTCCTGTGAGGCATAAAAGATAGATCACTTACAAGCCCTGACTATCCAAGAGCTACAGTAGGGGGGGACATAAAATAAGTATCTAAATAATTAATACAAAGAAGAAAATGAAACATACCTTCAAAGGCTACAAATCAAGAGTTAATGGGCATTTCAGAGGAGGGAAAGATAATGTACGAGCCTATAACCCGTGACATTTGTGGGGTCGTTAGCAGTGCTTACCCTGTTGCTTACATTATCTTCTGATGTATTTAATTACAGAGCCTATCACTGCATGGAAATGTGGTAACTTTGTCAGATGTTGTGTAGAACTGCAGATACATACGTGTTCAGATGTGTCTAAAACCATGGGATAATTATGAAACCAGAAAAACTAACTCAAGAAAGGACATTTGTTTGTATGATATCTGTGTATTATTTTCCTGGCCTTTCCTTTAAACCTGAAATCATATTCTGAATTCATCACAGTCATAGAAAAACAGTTGGGCAACCTATTCTTAGTTCCCTGTTGACTTTTATTACCATCTTCATGTACTTTGAAATCATGAATTGTCAGTGATGGGGAGGGTAGAAAAGAAAAAAACCTGGGGTATCTGCAACATAACATTTCCAGTCCTAGGGCAGGCTGCAGTTTGTCTCCTTCCATATTCCTGAGTTAAAGAGCCTTTGAAGTTTAGTTCTGTGTAACACTGAGGATCTTCCCAGGCCTAAGGGATGGATATCGACTGGGAACAGCATGAGACCAGTGGTATGGGTCCCATGGACCAGGAAAAACAAGGCATTTTTCCAAAGCTCTTCTGGTCTTAGCAGCAGATGATCCTGATAGGTTTGACTTTTCTTCAGTTCCCTCTGGTCTGTCTCTCTACCCACAGAGATCCCACAAGAACTGTGGCACCAGCCACTGAAACATATTTCTGAAATGCTCAGAGAAATAGTTGAAGACCAGACTCACGGGTAAGCAAATCCTGACGACTCATAGGTCTGCGTCACAGTGGTTTCTCTTGATCCTGATCGTCCCTTTATGGAGGGCTGACGGGGGATGGCCTTTACTGGTCTGTGACCATCCCCAAACAGGTAAGCACTTTGCTGAGTGAGAAGTAGAGGAAGCACATAGCGAGCTGCATGTATCGCTCAGAATCAACAGATACGTATGTAAATACCTTGTATAGAAACTGTCCTGAATAATGGCCGGTATTGGATTTTGAAATATATAAGCATAACAATAAGAAAAATAAAAGCAGTGCCCGCATGCCACCCCACCCCCCCAGCCATGCAGAAGGAGAAGGGTGGTGCCCTCTGGGTCCCTTGGTCTTCTCCTTCCTCTTACTCTCTACGGAAGCAAATTCTAACCTTCTCCTGCACAGTAGGATAAAATGCCCCTTTTCCTCCTCTTTTTAATAAATATTTTTCTAAAGTTAGAAAATCCATTCTAATATAAATTAATTTCTAACATGATATTAAATACCCTCTCATATACATTATTTTCCTAAAAGCAATCACATTTAGGCTTTTAGTTCTTTGTGACATAACACCCTTCAGCTTCCTCTTGACTTACTTTTTTGTAGAGTACAAATATTTTATTTGTTGTCTATACTAACCTACTAAGACTGTCTTTATTTGTTCCTTTTGCCACTATTCCCTCTTGAAATTCTCTGTAATCTCCTCACTGAGCCATCACATATTCCACTTGGTCCTCCTTATGTTCATGATCACTGATGAAGGCTTTGTGCCGGTTACTCACCTACCCCTCCCCAACAAGATTCGTACCAATAAATGAGACAAAAAGAACTAGCAGCCAAGCGGGAATCAGAGTATTGGACTCACTGACGACCTGTAACACCGTCAGCCTCATGTGCATCCTTTCAGATTGTCTCTGTTGCAGAGCAGGACCTAGACCCAAAACTTCACAGTACTCCTACTTAACCTAGATCTGCCTTAATTAGATTTCAGGGTCCACCTGCAGGGAGGAGTGGGTGAGCAGGTTTAGATGCTTTCTCAGCCGGCCACTGGGACTGCCTCACATACTTAGTTATTGGTAGAAAACAGCAAGAAGGACCAGGCCCATTTGTGCAAGGCAAGCTCTGAGCTCTGATCCAGGTGTGATGCCCATCTGTGAGTAGGGAGCGTGAGAGAGCCCTGGTGCTCAGCTTATAGTGAGGTCTGTAGGGGAGAAACCCTGTGGAGCTTGTCCTTTGCTTTTGAGACATCATAACCCAGCCGACCACTGATGCGGCCCACAGAGCACCTCTTCTCCCTCCTGTGGGACAAATAAGATTAATACCCTCCTTTTTTCTTTTCTCTCCACTGTTCCAGAAGCTAGATTTCAAAACATTTAATCACTTAGACCCAGATCAAACCAAGAGAGTCCTAGAACTCTCCTGTTCCAGGAGCTTCCCCGGTTCAGAAGGAAAGTTCTGAT
The DNA here is from genome assembly GCF_004348235.1 of Phoca vitulina. Lineage (NCBI taxonomy): Eukaryota > Metazoa > Chordata > Mammalia > Carnivora > Phocidae > Phoca > Phoca vitulina. The sequence goes on along the minus strand of NW_022589773.1, from coordinate 5,734,821 downwards.
CTAACTTGATCTCAGGGCAGACTGCTCCATTTTCTCCAGGGGAGATATTAAGCTGCTGACACTGTCACTGTGCATATTAATGGATCCTTTCCTTGACTGGAGTCTTCCCTTTAAACAACCAGCACACCTCTCAGTTCCCAGCATGACAGAAGGATAGCTTCACAAAAGCTTCTAGCTTTTCAGCTTGGACATATACGTGATGACAGGAAAGAATACAGTATGCAGCCCATTAAAAATTCATAATTACTAGAATACTGACCAGAACCTTGTGTTTTGTCAGAAGGAAACCGTGCATGTTTCTGTCTGCATCCCTTCTCTGGTCTCCATCTGGACCCCCGGGAGCCCCCTCATTTCTTGCTATGGAGCTCTCTGGGTGGCTGCGTAATGGCTGGGGGGCCCCACTTTCCACGGCAGCCCAGCTGTGCAGGCCAGGCAGAAAGCGAAGGGGTGCCTGCAGGTTCTCATCTTGTAGCATTCCTATTGGTCATGGTCCAGAATCTTTCTTTGTCAAAGTCCTGTACTCACTCATGGTCCTTGGATATAAAGATTTAAATGTCTGAAGTCCTCAGGGCACATGGGGTTTTGAAAGACCTGCCTTTGATGGCCCTGTGATGAATTCAGCATGGCATAGTGAGCTACTTTTCTGGGTCTAACTTGTATTCCTTGCAAGTTGTACTTCAGTGCATAAGAACAATTCAAGCCAACCATTTGCAAACATTACAGTTGCTTTAAGAACCAAAAAGAGAAAGAAATCAAGTTGCTGGGCTGCCATGTGTTTTGATTCTGTTCCAGGTCCTACGGAGGCCCCTTTGAGTGCTGGTTTTTGTTCATTCACTTTGGAGGATGGGCTGATATCGCGGCTGAGCAGTTAGTGATGTCAGAAGCTGAACCCCCTGAGGCCCTGCTGTGGCTCTTGGCATTCAGCTACAGCCCACGTGACGGGAGTCTGCAGAGAACACAGACCATGGTGGGTGGCAGGGCCCACTCTGTGTGGTGCTCCGGGTCCATCTCGGGATCAGAAAGGATGCTGCAGGAAGGGGCCCTGTAGTGGGTTTGGCTTCCACTAACCCCCAGGCACCTAAGCACTGAGTGTTCACTGTGTTCATTGTGGAAGCATGTTGATGTCCACCCAGATAAGTGAGTGGACGGCTGCTGGGTTTGTGGTCGGAGACGTCTTCTTGCCTCACAGAGTTGAGTGGAGACAGGGGCCTGCCACTCTGCTTTCCCAGGAAGCATGGAGGAGATGAGGCATAGCCCTTCTGTCCCCCACATTGTTTTATCTGTTCTTGCTCAGCTGCCACCTCTGCCCTCATTTACAGACGCTCCTGGCCCAGGGGCCACGTCCTCTAGCATTTGCTATGCGGAGTCTGACTGCTCTTCTGAGGAGCACTGTCCTCTCTCTGATCAGCAGCCCGGCCTGTCTTGACTTACTGCTTTCTTGGCTCAGTCAACAGATCCTCACATTACCAGCTTTGTTTAGAACTCTTACTAAAGTAATCTGATATTAACCCCTTAGCTTCTGAAAAAGGACTTGGGCATTCCATAAATAACAGAGCCGCTAAGTACTAGACTGACTGTCTATGGCAAAGAGAGTTGTTATTTTATGTGGAGTATAATGATTACAGGAAGCAGTGCTTTGATTAAAGGCATTGGCGCCTCCCTTGCAGACATTTATTTGTTGGTTTTTAAAACTTTAACTAAAGCTAGAACTTTTTGCTAATTTTAATAATTAAAGGGAGCAGGTTTCTTTATGTAGAAAGGAGTGCTCCTTTTTGCTTGATGTTTCCCATTGTTGGAAAAAAGCGGACTAGTACAGATATGTCTGTATATTTTACTTGTTTAAAGGCTTGCATGGTAGAGGAAAAAAAGAGTTTTGGATTTTAAAAAGTGGAAATTTGGTGATTATTTCGGATCAAAAATAGAACATTTTAAGAAATTATCATAATCCACATATGTATTTGAGGGTTAGTATATGATTAAAAAGAAAGCCTTCTATTTCCCTTTTAAAATATCAAACTAATTAAGGGAAATCCTAATCCTAATTAAGGGAAATCCTTATTTTTAATGATAGTAGTAGTTAAAATGCATGTAGCACTTGCATGTATGATTTCCAAAGCCCTGTTATATATACTTTGATTGTTTATAAGTTAAGTAGGTAGGTTATGTGTTAAATTCTATATCGATCATAGAAACCAACAGAGGTTCACTTTTGAACTATAGAGAAATAAGTTGTCCCCCCCAAAAATGTAAGTTCTAGAAAGTTCTGCATTGGCATGTCTTTCTAATACTTAACTTGGTCTTTTTTTTTTTTTTTTTAATAAAACCTGTGCATAGTTCTTACTCCAGGGATGCTTAGGCATACTGGATAAAAATAGATTACCTTGGGGCACCTGGGTGGCTCAGTTGGTTGGGCATCTGCCTTCAGCTCGGGTCATGATCTCGGGGTCCTGGAATCGAGCCCCACATCAGGCTCCCTGCTCGGCAGGGAGTCTGCTTCTCCCTCTCCCTCTGACCCTCCCCACAGCTCATGCTCTCTTGCTTTCTCTCAAATAAATAAATAAAATCTTTAAAAAAATTAGATTAGCTCACTCAGAGTAGTTTAGCACCAGCATGTTCACTTCCTTCTTAGCTATCCTGTCAGAGGTGGCTATTCGTCTTGTGATTGAAGCCACACTCCATGTTTGTGATCCCAAAGCTTCTTTCTTCCTCCTTGGTGCCCTACCCGAGGCGCTGGTGTGTGTGACATCCTGAGAAGCAAGTGGGCCCAGTTTTCCTAGTTTAACTAGTAAGACATGCCTCTCGTTCTCCTGGGTTTTTTGAGCTTTAATCCCTTTGATGGTCTGTTGGGTGACTTGAGAAACGAACTGTGAGCTGCCTTTGAACGTGTGATTATGGGGAGATTTGAATGAGCCTGACAGCATCTGTGCCTTTTCCCCAAAAGGTGTCATTAAATCCAGTTAATCGCTCAGCCCTGATAGCATACTGTAGCTAGAAGCACCCCCTCCCCTGACCACCCTTGAGGTTCAGTAGCAGGGAAGCAAGAGCAGCCGCCGCACAAAGACCCACCCTTCTCTCTGCAGACTGTGTTCACTGCCAGCCAGTGTCCATCTTCTTTTGCTAACTTTGAATTGGATCATGATAAAAACAAAAAATGCCTGTGTTTGTATATCCCTAAGAATTAGGCCAGGGTTCATACTCTAACTTTGTCATTCCACCTCTAGGAATTATCCCTAGGGAAGTAATTAGAGATCCATACAAAGATTTATGTATGAGACATGAGCATTATTGTAATTGCAGACATGACAAATGGCCTAAACTTTGAATAGTAAAGAACTGACTAAATAAATTGTGACATATTCTAACCATGGACTAGCATTCTGCCATGAAAAATCATGTTCTCAAAGACTGTCATAGATACATGACATTGCTTACAGTGCATTGTGAAAACGCAAAGAAAACATAGTGCATAGTGAGTGCTGTGTGCACAAGGCATGGGAAAAAGACGAGAAGGATGTGAACCTACCTGGTTTCCTCCATCTCCCCTGGAGAAAATGGAGCAGGACCAGCCTGAGATCAAGTTAGATCAGAACTTTTATTTGGGTAGTGGAGTTAGATACTTTTTTGTTCTAAACTTCTGCAGGGAGCATATGTAAATTTTCATAATGCAGGATAAAAAGTGCTACTTAGAAAAGAAAGCTTATGTCTTTTACCTAAAAACAAATGAAAAAGCATTTAAAGTTTTGGCATGTCGGGGGACGCCTGGGTGGCTCAGTGGGTTAAGCATCTGCCTTCGGCTCAGGTCATGATCCCAGCGTCCTGGGATCGAGCCCTGCATGGTCCATACTCAGCGGGGAGCCTGCTTCTCCCTCTCCCTTTGCCTGCCTGTCTGCCTACTTGTGATCGCTCTCTCTCTGTCAAATAAATAAAATCTTTAAAAAAAAATAAAAATAAAAAAGTTTTGGCATGTCAGGTAGAAGCTTATGGACATGGAAGGCATTTAAAGGGAAAGATGGTCTGGGATGAAGAAGACCAGTCTTAGAGAGTACTGGACAAGGGTAGAAAATCAAGAAGATTTTCTTCAGTCAAGAACAAAATGGATATGAAGGCATAACTTCCTAAGCTCTGACATTTTTGCAAACCATTTAGATGAGAAGAGGGTCTTGAGCTCCCATAGACGCCATCAGATGAGGGCAAGCTGGGCCCAGCTGACAGGAGGAGGTGGTGAGAGAGTAGCCCTCTCCTGTTGGAATGCTGCCATTCTCCATGGAAGAGCCCCATGGTGCAGTTTCTCACGGTCTTGGACTGTGGTCAGAATAGCTCACACAGCACTCCTAGTGTACTGGAGTTTATGACAGACTTCATTGAATGAGGCCTTAACTTCCAGGAAAAAAAAAAAAAAAGACTCACACAAAATCCATAAAATTGGTCATGGGAATTCTCAGAATAGGCCTAAGTATTCTTCCGAAAATGACGGAACATAGCTGTTCATGAGTGCCATGTGGCATTTTGGATCTATGGCTTTCAGTTTTTTCTTTGTTTCCAAGTCACAACTTGATGTACCATTCTTCTAGCAAGCAGAAGTCTCAGCATGAAATAAGTATTTTTTATGCAAAAACAACCCACAGACCTATAACAATCACCATTATTATGTGGATTCCACAGACTTGTGACCTCTACTTGGGCTTTAAACATGTATGAACAGACTGTCCCTGTGTGTAAAACAAAACAAATATGGTGTGTGTGTGTGTGTGTGTGTTTCCACCCCTCAAAGATAGCAAAAGGCAAAAGGCAAACTCATTCTTATCAGAACATTGGCTCAGTGGAGGTCCAGTTGCATGGGGCTTTAATTGATTTGTGGCTGTGATAGTGAGCGGGTCTTCAAGGAGCTTTTTGTTCTTTTTCCCACAATATAAAAATCTGACTACATTCTGCTGAGGATTTTTCTCCATTTCCTTTCTTTAAAAAAAAAAAAAAAAAGGTCAATTCCTGGCATGGTGCCTTGGCTGCTTAGTGAGCAAGACGAAAGAAAGTCAAGAAATTTCCATTACGCCCATTTGGGTTTGTGTGGAGCAGTGTGTAAGCTCAGACATGAGTCGCCTCTGTCTGCCTTCCCTCGGGCGCCAGTCCTCTCCTCTTTCTGGGGGTTGCTTCAAAGTCCCAAATCAGTCCTAGAATTATGCATGTGTTGACTCTTCCCTAATATCTCACCTTTGAAATTATACTTCCCAGATAGAGGTAAAGGCAGTGCTTGGCCACCTCAAGAAGCTGTTCAGAAGTCCGACTCTCTCAGCCAAGGATCTGCAGGCAGCAGCTGCAGAGAGCCGAGACAGAGACCCCAGACCACCTTTGTGTCAACAGCTGATCAGGCACCTCGTCCTGAACTTCTTGCTCTGGGCTCCTGGCGGCCATGTGATTGCCCGGGAAGTCATCACCCTTGTAAGTCTCCCCTTTTCTAGCATGCTAAGTCTCACTCACATTCCAGGGAAGAGGTGGATTGTCTGCCCAAGGGTCTGGCCTTTGACGAGTGTGTGTACCAGGGTGCTATCCAAACATGGAAGGACAGGCAGTGAAATTGACAGTTGGGACCCCAGAGCCTACCCCTCGCAACACCTTCATGACATGGAAGAGAAAATGGAGGCTCAGAGAAAGGTGGTGACTTCTTCTAGGTCACAGCTTGCTGCCAGGGCCCATAGCCAAAGCTAGTTCTTCTATGTCCTCATGTATTTATTCTTTTAGTTACATTGCATGACTCCCTTCCTCACGAAGAGGACCAAGACTTCAGTGAGGTGTGTTCACTGTAGCAATCCAAAGAGTTTTGTTTGTTAATTAAAAAAAAAAAAAAAATGTTTGCTAATTACAGTGAATTCCTTCCTGAAACCCAGCTGACATGAGAGATAAAGAATGGTCCAAGTCAAAAGTGAGTATTATTCATGGCATTGGCTTAGGCAGTGACTTCTTGGATAATGTCACCAAAGGCACAGGCAACAACAACAAGTAGATAAATTGAACTTCATCAAAATTAAAAACCTCTTGTTCATCATAAGATATTAGTAAGACAGTGAAAGGACATGGAATGGGAAGAAAACATTTGGAAATCATATATCTGATAAGGGTTTAGTATCCACAATATATTAGGAATTCTTACACCTTAGCAATAGAAAAAATCTAAATCAAAGGTCAGATCAGATTTGATCAAAGGTCAAAACAGATCAGAATTGACATTTCTCCAAAGAAGATATACAGGTGGCCATCAAACACGTGAAAAAATGCTCAACAGTATTAGACATTAGGGAAGTGCAAATCAAAACCCAGAATGAGGTCATACTCCACACCCACTAGGATGGCTATTATAAACAAAACAAAATGGAAAAGAACAAGTATTGGTGAGGATGTAGAGAAATTGGAACTCTCAAAAAAAGGAAAAAGAAAAAGAAATTGGAAGTCTCATATATTTCCAGTCGGGAATATTAAAATTGTACAGCCACTGTGGAAGAGTTTGATGGTTCCTGAAAAAGTTAACCAGAATTACCATATGATCTGGCAATTCTGTTTCTCTGTAAAAGAATTTATAGAATTAAGTTAGACACTTAGCCACCCCTGTTCACAGTGGCATTATGCACAATAGCCAATATGCACAACAACCCAACTGTCCATCAGCAGATAAATGGATAAATAAAGTGTGGTCAGTACATACAATGGGATATTTTTAAGCCCTACAAATGAATGAAGTTCTAATACATGCTACCAAATGGATGAACCTTGAGGATATTATGCTGAAATAAGCGAGACACAAAAGGACACGTACTGTATGATTCACTTATATGAGGTACCTAGAATAGCAAATTTATAGAGACAAAAAGTAGAATAGAAGTTACCAAGAGCTGGGCAGGGGAGAGGGATGGAGAGCTTGACTGGGATAAAAAAAAAAAAAAAGTTCTGGAAATGGATAATAGTGATGGTTAGTGATGGTTGTACAGTACTATGAATTTACTTCATGCCAATGAATTGTCCACTTAAAAATGGATAAAAGAGCAAATTTAAAAAGCATCCACAAGCTGGCTCTTAGAATTTTTATTTGCTTTTGTTTTTATTTTTTATTAACATATAATATACATGCAGAAAATGTACAGCTTGATTAATGTTCATAAACCAAAAATAACTATGCAGCCAGCAACCAAATCAAGAAAGGAATGGTCTCAGCACCCAGAAAACCCCCTCTTGCTCCCTTCCCCGGGCAGGTTCTGTTTGAATGTGAATATGAGGGGAGTCCCAGTGATAAGTGGGACTGCCAAGAACCTCAGAAGCCAGCACTCAGGAGGTTCTCCTCAGTCCTAGTAGAACAGTCAGCATTGAGCAGGCAGGCCACAGCAGCCAGCCTGTCAGTCCTGCCTCTCGTGTTCAGACAGAAGGCCTCTCAAGAGCTTGGGCATTGCCAAGAGCAGAAGAGGACTCACCTGTTACACATGCTAGGTGCCATCTCCTCAGGGCCCACCCCAGCACAAAATCTATTGTATAGTTTTATACAGTGCATACCTCACTTTATTTCAAGTCTGTTTAGGGTGGATGAACTTCATAGGTGAGAGCTAAAAAATGTCCATGTGTCCATAGACCTCAGTACCAACTAACGTCTTATCTCTGGCCAGGTATAAGTTATAATAGTCACTTTTCAGCCACTACCTCAGCCAAGTGATCAAGGTCAACAGGAACAGTGATAAGTCGTGTTGACTGTAGGTACCCTTAGTATATTGTGATGAAAGTGGCACTTCTGTGGTCTTCCTCCCCAAAACCTGCAGCCCCAGTCTAATATTGAGAAAAGTAATTGACAAGCCCCAATTGAGGGACATTCAACAAAATACCTACTCAGTTATTTCAAAAAGTCAGCAACAGGCACTTTTGAATCATGAAAGTGTTGGAGGCATTTTTGTCACCTGAGACAAATGAAATACCGTGAGACAAATGAAAATGGGAACAGCTTTCCAAAATTTATGACACACAGCAAAAGCAGTTGAAAGAGCAGTTCATAGCAATACAGGCCCACCTCAAGAAATAGGAAATCCCAAATAAACCACCTAACTTTATACCTTTATATCTAAAGAAACTACAAAGAGAAGAACAAAGCCCAAAGTTAGTAGAAGTAAGGGAATAATAAAGATCAGAGCAGAAATAAATGGCAGAGGGACCACACACACACACACACACACACACAAAGATAAATGAAACTAAAACCTGGTTCTTTAAAAAGATAAAATTGAGGGGCCCCTGGGTGGCTCAGTTGGTTAAGCAACTGCCTTCGGCTCAGGTCATGATCCTGGAGTCCCAGGATTGAGTCCTACATCGGGCTCCCTGCTCAGCAAGGAGTCTGTTTCTCCCTCTGACCCTCCCCACTCTCGTGCTCTCTCTCTCATTCTCTTTCTCTCAAATAAATAAATAAAATCTTTAAAAAAAAAAAAATAATAAAATAAAATAAAAAAATTAAAAGATAAAATTGAAAACCTCCAGCCAGAATCATCAAGAAAAAAAGGGCTGAAATAAAATCAGAAATGAAAGAAATTACAGCTGAAATCACAGAAATACAAAGGATCATAAGAGATTACTACAAACAACTATACACTAACAAATTGGAAAAGCTAGAAGAAACGGGATAAATTCCTAGAAACAAGCAACCATCCAAGACTGAATCATGAAGAAATAGAAAATCTGAGTAGACTCATTATAAGTAATGAAATTGAATCAGTTATTTTAAAACTCCCAAAAGACAAAATTCCAGGACCAGACAGCTTCACAGGTGAATTCTACCAAACATTTAAAGAAGAACTAATGGGGCGCCTGGGTGGCTCAGTTGATTAAGCGACCAACTCTTGATTTCAGCTCAGGTCATGATGTCAGGGTCGTGAGATCAAGCCCTGCGTTGGGCTCCATGCTGGTTGCAGAGCCTGCTTAATATTCTCTCTCTCCCTCTCCTTCTGCCCCTTCCCCATTCACTCTTTGGAAATAAATAAATAAATAAGAGTTAATGACTGTCCTCAAATTATTCCAAAAAATTGAAGAGGAAGGAATGCTTTCAAACATATTCGTGAGGCCACCAAAATCAGATAAGGACACCACACACACACAAAAAAACTACAGGCTAAAATCCCTGATGAACATACATGCAGAAGTCCTCAACAAAATATTCATAAACCAAATTCAACAATACGGAGCATAAAAGTCATATGATCATCTCAATAGATGCAGAAAAGCATCTGACAAAACTAAACATCCATTTATGATAAAAACTCTCAATAGAGTGGATATAGAAGGAATGTACCTCAAAATAATAGGGGCCATATATGACAAACCCACAGCTAACATTATACTCAATGGTGAAAAAAGGATGAAAGCTTTTTCTGTAAGATCAGGAACACGACAAGGATGCTACTCTGACCACTTTTATTCAACGTATCACTGGAGGTCCTAGCCATAGCAATCAGACAAGAAAAAAAGCATCCAAATTGGTAAGGAAGAAATAAAACTGTCACCATTTGCAGATGACATAGTACTATATTTAGAAAACCCTAAAGACTCCACCAAAAAACTATTAGAACTAATAAATGAATTTAGTAAAGTCACAGGATACAAAATTACCATACAGAAATGGTTTACATTTCTATACACTAATCATGAAGCATCAGAAGGCGAAATTAAGAAAACAGTCCCATTTACAATTGCATTAAAAAGAATAAAATATGTAGGAATAAATTTACTTTTTTTTAACTTTTTTTTTTAAAGACTTTATTTATTTGACAGAGAGACACAGCGAGAGAGGGAACACAAGCAGGGTGAGTGGGAGAGGGAGAAGCAGGCTTCCCGCAGAGTAGGGAGTCCAATGCGGGCTCGATCCCAGGACCCCGGGATCATGACCTGAGCTGAAGGCAGATACTTAACAACTGAGCCACCCAGGCGCCCCTAAATTTACTTTTTTAAAAGATTTTATTTATTTGAGAGAGAGAGAGCAAGCTAGCACACACGAGCAGGGGGTCAGGGCAGAGGGAGAGGGAGAAGCAGACTCCCTTCTGAGCAGGGAGCCCAATGCAGGACTTGATCCCAGGACCCTGGGATCATAACCTGAGCTGAAGGCAGATGCTTAACGGACTGAGCTACCCAGGCACCCTGGGAATAAATTTAACCAAAGAGATGAAAAGACTTATACTCTGAAAACTATAAGACATTGATGGAAGAAATTGAAGACAACACAAATAAATGGAAAGATATTCTGTGCTTATTGATTGGAAGAATTAATATTGTTAAAATTATTACCCAAAGCAATCTGCAGATTCATTGCAATCCCCACCAAAATACCAATGGCATCCTTCACAGATTAGAACAAAGAAATCTAAATTTTGTATGGAACCACAAAAGATCCCAAATAGCCAAAGCAGTCTTGAGAAAGAACAAAGGTGGAGGTAACACATGCCCTGATTTCAAACTATACTACAAAGCTATCATAATCAAAACAGTATGGTATTGGCACAAAACAGACATAGAGATCAATGGAATAGAGCGTCCAGAAATAAATCCATACATATGTGGTTAATCTATAAGAATGGAGGCAAGAATATACAATGGGGAAAAGACACTTAATAAATGGTGCTGGGAAAACTGGACCACTGTCTTTACAAAAGTAAATTCAAAATGGATTAAAGACTTGAATATAAGACCTAAAAGCATAAAACTCCTAGAAGAAAAAACATAGGCAGTAAGCTCTTCAACATCAATCTTAGCAATATTTTTTTGAACCAGTCTCCTCAAACAAGGGCAACAAAAGCTAAAATAAAATAAATTGATTACATCAAATTAAAAAGCTTTTGCACAGTGAGGGAAACCATCAACAAAATGAAAACATAACCTATTGAATGGGAGGAGATATTTGCAAATCATACATCTGATAAGGGGTTAATATCCAAAAGATATAAAGAACTTAAACAACCTAAAAAAAAAAAAAAAAAAAAAAAACCTGATTAAAAAATGGGCAGAGGACTTAAATAGACATTTGTTCCAAAGAAATACAGATGACCAAGAGATGCTTGAAAAGATGCTCATCATGACTAGCCATCAGGGAACCAGAAATCAAAACCACAATGATCTATCACCTCACACCTGTCAGATGGGCTATTATCAAAAAGACACAAAGTAAGTGTTGACAGGAATGTGGAGAAAAGAGAACCTTATACACTACAGATGGGAATGTAAATTGGTGCAGCCACTATAGAAAACAATATGGAAGTCCCTCAAAAAATTAAAAATACAACTATTTATGATCCAGCAATTCTATTTCTAGGTATTTATCTGAAGAAAACGGAAACACCAATTCAAAAAGACCATATGCAGCCCTATGTTCATTGTAGCATTATTTATAATAGCCAAGATACGGAAGCAACCTAAGTGTCTATCAGTACATGAAAGGCTAAAAAGGATGTGGAATATATATGGAATATTACTCAGCCATAAAAAATGAAAAGAAAAAAATGAAATCTTGCCGTTGCCACAACATGGATAGACCTTGAGGGTATTTGGCTAAGTGAAATAAGAAAGAGAAGGATTTTTAAAAAATAATAATAATAAATAAAAGAGAAATATAAATGCCATATGATTTCACTTATATGTGGAATCTAAAAACAAAACAGGGGCACCTGGCTGGCTCAGTTGACAGAGCATGTGACTTTTGATCTTGGAGTCATGAGTTCAAGCCCCACATAGAGCTTACTTAAAGTAGATAGATAGATAGATAAAATTAAAATGTCCTTAACTATTTAAAAAAAATAAGAATTAAAACTTAAAACAAATGAAAAAGCAAAATAAAATGGAAACAGACTCATAGATAGAACAAATTGATAGTTACCAGAGTGGTGGTGGTTGGGGGTGGGGGAGGTAAAACAGGTGAAGGGGATTAAGAGGTACAAACTTCCAGTTATAAAATAATTAAGTCATAAATTTTGGTCCAAGATGGCAATGTAGGAAGATGCTGAACTCACCTATCTCCGTGGACACACCGAATCTATGCCTATTTATAGAGCAATTCCTCCTGAAGAACTGAGGGCTGACTGAACAGCTTCTGCACAACAGAAGATAGACCACATACAGAATGGCAAGAAAGATGGAGACAACGGTAATGAAGGGAAACCCCCAACTACAGCGGAGAGGGATAGTACTGAGAGACCATGAGTAGATTTGTCTGCCCTGGGGCACAGAAAAAAAAGCCTTGGTTTAAAATTATAAAGGAATCAGCCCTAGAGCCCTTCTGAACAATGGGGGAGCTGCTGTAATTCTTTGGGTTAGAGGGGCTGGTGAGCACCATAGTTTATGTTCTTCCTTCACCTTCATAGCACAGACATGAGCCAGGTCTGGGCACCAAAGCCAGCCTGCCACCTCAGCAAGCCCCATGCCTCTAGCCCACACAGTTCCAGACACCCTGGGGAACAGAAAAATGTAATTTAAAAGAATGACTAGAATATAAAGGATCCATCCCTAGAACCTTTCCAGTCATTGGGCAGGGGCAGACTCTCTCCAGATCAAAGGGCTGGGTAAGCACCATGGTTTATATTCCCCCCCACCTTAATAGAATGGACGGGAGCAGGGTCCAGGTGCCCCAGCCAGCCTATCACCTCAGTGAGCCTGGGCCTCTAGTCTATACTAGCCCAAGCCTTCCCACCCAGCACAGTGCAGACCAGGACAGCCCTGGTCAGCATTCACTTGGCCTCTGCTGTCCCATCACGGGCCCCTTGCACAGAGCATCCTGGGATCCCCAACCAACACCAGACACAGATCCAAGCATCTAGTCAAAGTCACCAGGCACACACAGTCTACACAGAAGATGACCATTCTTTCAAGTTTAGGAGAAGTAACTGTACCACTGAATTCATAGAAACAAACACAGAAAGTCAGGCAAAATGAAGAGACAGAGGAATATGCTCCAAACAAAAGAACAAGCACAAAACCTCAAGAAAAAAAAAACTGAATGAAATGGAGATAACCAAGCTACCTGTTAAAGAGTTCAAAGTAATGATCATAAAGATACTCACTAGAATGAAGAGTGGCTGAACTTACTGAGAACTTTAACAAAGAGATAGAAAATATAAAAACGAATCAATCAAGAGTTGAAGAATACAATAACTGAAATGAAAAATACACTAGAGGGAATCAACAGATTAGAGGATGCAGAAGAATGGATCAATGATCTGAAAGACAGGGTAATGGAAAAACACCCAAGCTGAGCATAAAAAAAGGATTTTTAAAAATTGAGGTTAAGGGGAGGGGTGTCTTGGACAACATTAAGTGAACAAACATTTGCATTAATAGGGGTCCCAGAGGAGAAAAGAGAAAGGGTCGGAAAACTTATTTGAAGGAATAATAGCTGAAAACTTCGCTAGCCTGGGGAAAGAAACAGACATCCAAGTTCAGGAAGCACAGATGAAGTTCAAACAAGATGAACTTAAGGAGGTCTACACTATGACATGTAATAAGTAACATGTCAGAGATTAAAGATGAAGAGAGAATTTTAAAAGCAGAAAGAGAGAAGCAACTAGTAACATATGAGGGACTTAAAGGGATGAACGGGGAAAAAAAAATACAAGGAGGAATACTCTCTTGGCAAGATTATCATTCAGAATTGAAAGATAGTTTTCTAGATAAACAAAAGTCAAAGGAGTTCATCCTCACTAAACCAGTCTTACAAAAAATGTTAAATGGAATTCTCTTAGTGGAAAAGAAAATGCCATAATTGGAAGTAAGAAAATTATAAAAGGAAAAAATTTCATGAGTAAAAAGAAACATATAGTAAAGATAGTAGAGCAATCACTTATCAAGCTAGTATGGTTAAGAGACAAATGTAGCAAAAAGTAGTAGTATATATTACATTGGGTGGGAAGGTAAAACTGAAGTTCTTTTAGAATGTGTTCAAACTTAAGTGACTATCAACTTAATGTAGTCTGCTATATAATTAGAATGTTACATATGAACCTCACGATGGTCACTAACCAAAAACTTATAATAGATATACAAAAATAAAGAGAAAGAAAGCCAAGCATAACACTAAAGAAAGCCATCAATCATAAGGAAAGAGAACAAGAAATGAAATGAAAGAAAAGAACTCCAGGCGCTGGGTGGCTCAGTCAGTTGGGCGTCTGTCTTTGGCTCAGGTCATGATCTCGGAGTCCTGGGATTAAGCCCCGCATCAGGCTCCCTGCTTCCAGGGAGTCTGCTTCTCCCTCTCTCTGCTCATGCTCTGTCTCTCTCAAATAGATAAATAAAATCTTTAAAAAAAGAAAAGAGAAGAACTACAAAAACAACCAGAAAACAAGAACAAAATGGCAATACATAGCTACCTGTATATGCTGCCTACAAGAGACTCTCTTTAGACCTAAGGACACATACAGACTGGAAGTGAAGGGATGGAAAAAGATATTCCATGCAAATGGAAACAAAAAAAAGAGAGAGAGAGGCAGAGTAGCAAGACTTATATCAGACAAAATAGACTTCAAAATAAAGACTGTAACAAAAGACAAGGGCATTATGTAATGAAAAGGCATCAGTCTACCAAGAGGATATAACAGTTATAAATATCTATGCACCCAACATTGAAGCACCTAAATACATAAAGCAAATATGAACAGACATAAAGGGGGAAATTGCCAGCAATACAATAAGAGTAGAGGGTTTTCCCCACTTATACCAATGACTAGATCATCCAGGCAGAAAATCAATAAGGAAACAGTGTCTTTGAATGACCCCAGAACGTTATACCCCCAAACACCAGAATGCACATTCTTTTCAAGTGCACACAGAACATTCTCCAGGATAGATCACATGTTAGGTCACAAAACAGATCTCAATAAATTTAAGAAGACTGAAATCATACCATGCATCTTTCCCAAACACTATAGTATGAAACTAGAAATCAATCACAAGAAAAAAATGAAAAAACAAACACATGGAGGCTAAACAACATGGTACTAAAGAACCAGTGGGTCAATGAAGAAATCAAAGAGGCTATCAGAAAACTGCATAGAGACAAAATGAAAACAATGGTTCAACATTTTTGGGATACAGTGAAAGCAGTTCTGAGAGGGAAGTTTATAGCAATACAGGCCTACTGTAAGAAACAAGAAAAATCTCAATCTAACCTTACACCTAAAGGAAGTAGAAAATGAACAAAGCCCAAAGTTAGTGTAAGGAAGGAAATAATAAAGTTCAGAGCAGAAATAAGTGAAATTGTGACAAAAAAAAAAAAAAAACAAAAGGATCAATGAAAACAAGAGCTGGTTCTTTGAAAAGATAGACAAAATTGATAAACCTTTAAGCAGAAAAAAAGAAGACCTAAATAAAATCAGAAATGAAAGAGGAGCAGTAACAACTAAAACCACAGAAATACAAAGGATTATGAGACTATTATGAAAAATTACGTGAGATCCAACTGGACAACCTAGAATAAATGGATAAACTCCTAGAAACATATGGTCTTCCCAAACTGAATCAGGAAGAAATAGAAAATCTGAACAGACCAATTACTAGTAATGAAATTGAATTAGTTATCAAAAACTTCCAAAAAAACAAAAGTCTATGACCACACTGATTCAGTGGTGAATTCTTCCAAACATTTAAAGAAAAGTTAATACCTCTTCTCCTCAAACCATTCCAAAAATACAGAAGAGGAAGGAAAACTTTTTTTTTTAAATTTTATTATGTTATGTTAGTCACCATACAATACATCATTGGTTTTTGATGTGGTGTTCCACGATCCATTGTTTTCGTATAACACCCAGTGCTCCATGCAGTACGTGCCCTCCTTAATACCCATCACCGGGCTAACCAATCCCCCCTCCCCTCTAAAACCCTGTTTGTTTCTCAGAGTCCATAGTCTCTCATGGTTCATCTCTCCCTGCAATTCCACCCCCCGCCCCATTTTTCCCTTCCTTCTCCTAATGTCCTCCATGCTATTCCTTATGTTCCACAAATAAGTGAAACCATATGATAATTGACTTTCTCTGCTTGACTTATTTCACTTAGCATAATCTCCTCCAGTCCCATCCATGTTGATGTAAAAGTTGGGTATTCATCCTTTCTGATGGCTGAGTAATATTCCATTGTATATACGGACCACATCTTCTCTATCCATTCATCTGTTGAAGGGCATCTCGGCTCTTTCCACAGTTTGGCTATTGCGGACATTGCTGCTATGAACATTGGGGTGCACATGGCCCTTCTTTTCACTACATCTGTGTCTTTGGGGTAAATACCCAGGAGTGCAATTGCTGGGTCATAGGGTAGCTCTATTTTTAAATTTTTGAGGAACCTCCACACTGTTTTCCAAAGTGGCTGTACCAACTTGCATTCCCACCAACAGTGTAAGAGGGTTCCCCTTTCTCCACAACCTCTCCAACATTTGTTGTTTCTTTCCCTGTCCATTTTTGCCATTCTAACTGGTGTAAGGTGGTATCTCAGTGTGGTTTTGATTTGGATTTCCGTGATGGCTAATGATGAACATTTTTTCATGTGTCTGTTAGCCATTTGTATGTCTTCTTCAGAGAAGTGTCTTTTCATATCTTCTGCCCATTTTTTGACTTGATTATTTGTTTTTTGGGTGTTGAGTTTGAGAAGTTCTTCGTAGATCTTGGATACCAGCCCTTTATCTGTAATGTCATTTGCAAATATCTTCTCCCATTCTGTGGGTTGCCTCTTTGTTTCGTTAACTGGGAAAACTTCTAAATATATTCTGTGATGCCAGCATATTACCCTCATACCAAAACCAAAAGCACCACACAAAAAAAATTATAGGC
Source organism: Phoca vitulina (assembly GCF_004348235.1). Taxonomy (NCBI): domain Eukaryota; kingdom Metazoa; phylum Chordata; class Mammalia; order Carnivora; family Phocidae; genus Phoca; species Phoca vitulina. The sequence continues at coordinate 5,718,010 of NW_022589773.1, read as the reverse complement.
TACTATTCCTGATGAACATAGATACAAAATCTTTAGCAAAATATTAGCAAACCAAATTCAACAATACATTAAAAGTATGATTCACCATGACCAAGTGGGATTTATTCTGGGGGTGATAGTTCAGTATTTGCAAATCAATCATTGTGACATACTACATTAAGAAAACAAAGGATAATAATTATATGACCTATTAATATTTGTAGAAAAAGCATCTGACAAAATTAAACACCCCTTTATGATAAAAACTCTCAACAGAGTAAGTTTAAATGGAAGGTATCTCAATAAAGACCGTATATGACAAACCCACAGCTAACATCATACTCAATGGAGAAAACTGAGAGCTTTTCCTCTAAAATTGGGAACAAAACAAGGACATCCACTCTTGCCAGTTTTATTCAACATAGTACTGGAAGCCCTGTCCATAGCAATCAGACAAGAAAAAATAAATAAAAGGCATCCATATTGATAAGGAGGAAGTAAACTCTCAGTATTTGCCATGACATGATGCTACAAATAGAAAACTGTAGACTCCACCAGAAAAACTATTAGAATAAATGAATTCAGTAAAGTTGCAGGATACAAAATTAATATGCAGAAATCTGTTGCTTTCTGTACACTAACAAGAAAGTAGCAGAAAGAAATTAGGAAGACAATTCCATTTACAGTAGCACCAAAAAGATTAAATACCTAGGAATAAACTAACCAAGGAGGTGAAAGACTATACTCTGAAAACTATAAAACATTGATGAAAGAAATTGAAGATGACACAAATGGAGAGATATACCATGCTCATGGACTGGGCGAATATCCATATTATCCAAAGCAATCTCTAGATTCAATGCTATCCCTATCAAAATACCAATAGTATTTTTCATAGAACTACAACAAATAAACTGAAAATTTGTATGGAACCACAAAAGACTCTGAATAGCCAAAGCAATCTTGAGAAAGAGCAAAGCTGGAGGTATTTGGGTCCCAGATTTCAAGATATACTACAAAGCTATAATAATGAAAACACTATGGTACTGGCACAAAAATAGACACACAGATCAGTGGAACAGAATAGAGAACCCAGAAATAAACCCATGCATATGGTCAATTTATGACAAAAGAGGCAAGAATCTACAATGGGGAAAAGACAGTCTCTTCAATAAATGGTGCTGGGAAAACTGGACAGCCACATGCAAAAGAATGAAACTGTACCACTGTCTTACACCATACACAAAAATAAACTCAAAAGTGGATTAAAGACTTAAATGTGAGACCTGAAACCATAAAACTCCTAGAAGAAAACATAGGAAATAATCCCTTTGACATCGGCCTTAGCAACATTTTCCTAGATAGGTCTCCTCAGACAAGGGAAACAAAAGCAAAAATAAACTATTGGGATTACACCAAAATAAAAAGCTTTCATAGCAAAGGAAACCATCAACAAAATGAAAAGACAATGTAATAAATAGAAGATATTTGCAAATGATCTGACAAAAGGCTAATACCCAAAATATATAAAGAACTTATACAACTCTACACCAAAAGTACAAATAATCCATTTAAAATAGGTAGAGGACCCAGGGACACCTGGGTGGCTCAGTCGTTAAGCGTCTGCCTTCAGCTCAGGTCATGACCAGGGTCCTGGGATCGAGCCCCGCATCAGGCTCCCTGCTCAGCGGGGGGTCTGCTTCTCCCTCCCCCACTCCCCCTGCTTGTGTTCCCTCTCTCGCCGTCTCTCTCTCTGTCAAATAAATAAAATCTTAAAAAAAATAATAAAATAGGTAGAGGACCTGAACAGACATTTTTCCAAAGAAGGTGCACAGATGGCCAACAGACATGAAGAAAAGATGTTCAATATTACTGATCATCAGGAAAATGCAAATCCAAATCACAATGAGATATCACCTTACACCTGTCTGAATGGCTAGAAACAAAGACAAGAAAAACAAGTGTTGGCAAGGATGTGGAGAAAAAGGATCTCTCATGCATTGTTGATGGGAATGTAAATTGGTGCAGCTACTGTGGAAAATATATGAAGGTTCCTCAAAAATTTCAACTGGGTATTTACCTAAAGAAAATGAAAACACTAATTGAAAAGATATATGCTCCCCTGTGTTCATTGCAGCATTATTTACAATAGCCAAGATACGGAAACTAAGTGTCCATCAATAGATGAATGGATAAAGAAGAGGTGGTATATATACACAATAGAATATAACACAGCCATAGAAAAGAATGAGATCTTACCATTAGCGACAACATGGATGGACTTAGAGGGTATATGCTAAGTGAAATAAGTCATGCAGAGAAAAACAAATATCATATGACTTCACTTACATACGGAATCTAAAAAACAAAACAAATGAACAAAAATAAGTCCATGAGGATGTAATGTATAGCATAGGGAATATAGTCAATATTATTATAATAACTTTGTGTGATGACATGTTAACTAGACATGACAGGGATCATTTCATAACATATAAAAATATCAAATCACTATGATATAAGCCTGAAACTAATAGGATATTCCAATTATTTCTCAACATGCTAAGTCAACAGCAGGCACTTTTGAGTCATGAAAGCGTTGGTGGTATTTTTTTCACCTGATCTCTGACCATGCCCTCCTGTGGATGGAGCTTCTGCCCTGAGGGAGCCTTCTCAAGCCTGGCAGCTGGGACTCAGGCTCTTCATCCCGGAGCCTTTGCCCTACTTCTCCCCAGCGAGTTCCTGTTCCGCTCATCTCCTATGCTGTTACCTTGGGAATGGAGAAGCAGGCCCCTGCAGAGTTTGCCTTGTTTCACAGGCCACAGAGATGATAGCCAGCCTGGCCCTGCCCGTGGGGTAAGAGAGGAAGAAAGTGGCCCAGAGAATGCTCCTCTGGTTATTCCAATCACATATCCACCACTCTGGGGAAACAGTCCGCATTCAGAATGGAACATTCTTACGTCTCTCCCAAAGAGGTGCTGTGAATAAGGAGCCTAGAGTATGTCACGAATTCAAGTTTGCTGCCTCTCCTGGGCAGCCCATTCCCACAAAACAGTCCAGTCCTAGCCATACATTAATGCTTCTGGCCTGCACCTGAGGCTAAGGGAAGGTGGAAAACTCCAGTACATCTTCATAAAATATCATAAGTCTGCTCAGCTGCAAAAAAATTCATTGAAGGGAAAACACCAATGATTCTCATTACACATTGGCTTTTTAGCAGGTGTAGTTGTCTGGGCACCTTGGAGCCCATCCATCATGGTCTAGAGAGCCTCCTTGGCACTGTCCTTGTGGGTGTTTTGAAACTATTTTTAGTAACATACCAGACTTCCTAACTGGAAGGCTTCCTGCAGTGGCCTCATGACAGGTTGAGGGCATCCTGGCTGATGCAGCTACAGACAGGACAGATGGAAGAAGTCCTCTGCACAGTGCCAGCCTCTCATGGGTTTCTCCTCAGCCCCCCTATCTCATCACTTCCTCTCTCTCAGAGCACTGTGGAAGGAGTCCTGGGTCAGGTCTCCTTGGCCTGGGAGCAGGTGGTGGCCAAATGGTAGAAGTGTTGGCTTTGGTGGGATGGCCTTTCTCTTCCAGCAGGAAGAGGCCTTTCTCTTCTCTTCCAGGACTCCATCCCTGACCCAGCTTTGATGTGAACTCAGGCCCGAGCAGAGCAGCTCCTGAGCCAGTGTCCTGGTCTTATCCTTCTTATCCCAGCATCAGCTTTGCGGAGCTGTGCACACTCGAGGCTGCAGACCACAGGGGCTGCATGTCTGTGCCCTGTCTAAAGGCTGTGACCTCCCACATTGTCCCACACTCCAGCTTCTGCTGTAGGATACTCCCTACAAAATGCTCCCCTGGGCTCCTGCACAGGCCCCCGTAATCAGCTTCTGCCCGCCTTGGGCTTCTGAGAATTTCCACTGAACTCCTTCTTCGGAACCCCTGCCCCTTCACGCCTGGTGTTCTGCTCCTCTGGCTACTAGGTTTCTTGCCCTGCTCCCTCCCTATGTGCCTCCTTAACCAGGATGAGTCAGAAGCAGCTCGGGTGGTGTTGGGATTGGATTCCTCCTGCCCTTGAGGCTCACTCTGTCCTGCCCCCTGTCCTGTCCTGAGTTCATGTTTCTCTCTCCTGTCATCTTTGTTCCTGGTCCACAGCAGTTCCAGGTAAGTTAGCTAGCATCTGAAATAGAGAGTTCAGTTCTATAGTTGTTGAACTCAAATGAATTTCATCTCTATACAGATGCATCTCCGCCAACAATGCAGATTGCCTACCTGGGCTGCAGGGAGGCGGGCATGTGACCAGAGACCGTGAGTGGAACAGTGTAGAGGTTGAGCTGGCTCGTGAAGATGACACAGGGTCAGGACAGGTGGCCTCCACAGTCAGCTGTTAAGACTAACAGCCCAGGGGAGCCCCTCTCCCTGCACTTGGGGTCTCCCTGCACTTGGGGTCTAGGAAGTAGATTAACTCTTTGAAGGTGTCCCAGGGAGGCTCATGCAGTTTCATCCATCCACAAAGACAGAACTGTATCTGACAGAGGTCATCCACAGCATCTGTGATTCTGAGTAAAAACCACACAGTGGTAATATGGATACTGAGAGCACAGTGAACCCCACCTAGTCTGGTGGCCTGCCCCCAACAGCCTGGCAGAGCCCTTCTGAGCCAGAGTTGAAGAGACCTCATGCTGTCGCCGTGCGCCCCGCACATCCTGTGCTGCCAGGGCATCTGCCTCAGCTGCCGGTCAGAGGTGGTAGCCCTGGAGTGAAGCGTTTCCGGGGCAGTGGGACTGTCCGAGGGCACCAGGGCGGGCAGCCTCCCACCAGAAGGCCCAGTGTGGAGATGGATGGGAAGCTGACCTTTGGCTGCTATGGCTGATTAAAGATTTGACTGAGGGGTCTATAGAAACTGTCCCACACAAAGTGAGTATATAGATTACTCTCAACATCAGGGCTGCTTAATGTGCTCGTGTCTAAAAAAGTCACAGTAAATTCTTCACACAATTCAGTTGTGAGATTCTCACCCTTGCCTTTTTGCTGAGCTGAAATTCTTAGGAAAATACTTAGGCGCCGACAACTGAGAATGCCTTGAGGCTGTATTTAGCAGAGCTAACAGTTCCTGCCTTTCCTGCTTCCCTTGAGAATCGGGTGTTAAAACCTTAGATGTCTATTAAAAAACAAGTGGGCCCAGGTTGCTAGCCCAAGAATGCCATTTATAAAGCTGTTTGTGTGAGAACAGGTGGCGTTTTCCTTCCAGCAGTTTCCAGCTCTCATATTAGTGTGAGCTTTTTGCAGACAGGCCGCAGCACGTTCACTTGCCTTCGCTCCCCACAGCAGATAGTCGCCCGGCTTGTGACTGGCATTCCAGGAAACGTGGTGCTTATTTGTAGCCTTTGTGCGTTCCAGGCCATTCTGTCCGAAGAGGGTGATCGTTAGGAAATGACTCTGCTCACTGGATGGCCAGCCTCTGAGAACAGACTTGCTTTGCCAGTCACCTTGCAAACAAAACAAGAGCCCTTCCGAAGCTAATAAGAATGCAGCTGCTTTTCGGGGAAGGATGGGTACGGTTGGTTCACTGGACCAAGAGATGAATCTGTCTGGTTAGTGTTTTAGTTTTCTTTCTCCTCTGTCCTCATTGCAGATGGCGCCAACTGATGAGTTAACCCACGAGATGACCGGCTGGCTTGACCAGACCTTGTACAGATGGGATCATCTCTGCATGGAAGCCCCAAGGTCGAGAAAACTGGCCAGAGAGCTCCTCGTGGAGCTGCGCTCGGCCGGCACGGCCCGTTGACCGCAGAGCTGCCGTGCAGAGACCAGGCTCCCCGCGGCCTCGTGATGTGATGATGAGACCATTTCTTCGTGGAATGAGTAGTGAGAATGAGCCAGACATCTTGGCAAGATATGCTAGCACATATTTTATGAAGTGAGAAGACAGGTTCTTAACCCAAACTCCATCCAGTTTATTGTTCATGACTGGATTGTGCCTTGAGCATTCCCTACCTGCTCAGCCCAGCTGCCAGAGAATCACTAAAGAAAAGGCTTAGATAGGAGAACAGATTTTTGTTTCCATTTTCCCTCATATCAAACCAAGATACACAACTATTATTTGAGTGGTTCAAAGTCTTTGGACCAAGAGATGGGTCATGAACACAGGGTCAGGACAGGTGTGGCCTCCCCTGATCGATTTAGAATGTAACTTAGTCCTTTTCCACAGGTCTCTCTTTTCAGAAGTCATGTTACTGTTATTGGTGTTTCTTTTGACCCGCAGGGATTTGAGATAAAGCCACACTGTCTTGCGTGCCTAAGAAATTCTTCATCGAGGTGTCTCTCAGGCACCTCAGAAGGGAAACAGAGCCCGCTCGAGACCGACAGCAAAGTGGTAGTGCCCGGGACCACTGCTCATCGGTGGAGGACAGCTCTGCCTGCCAGAGGGATAAAGCCAGTTCCAGTGGGAACTGTCTTTGCTTTGTTTGCTAAACATTGCCACCAGAGGGGCTTGTGTGACCTCAAGGATGGCTGAAAGGGGAGAGTATAGGACATATTCTGGAAACATTAAAAGAGATTACGGATTAGTTGTCTAGTTAACTGAAGTGGGAATTCAAATTTTTTTTTTTTTAAGATTTTATTTATTTGAGAAAGCACAAGTGGGGGGCAGGGGCAGAGGGAGAGAGAGAAGCAGACTCCCTGCTGAGCAGGGAGCCCGATGAGGGGCCTGATCCCAGGACCCTGAGATCATGACCTAAGTCAGGTGCTTAACCAACTGAGCCACCCAGGTGCCCTGGGAATTAGAAATCTCTAATAAAAGAATCGGTTAACCCCAATATTTATTTCATATCAATTAAAAAATTTTTCCCCTTCCAGGTTTATTCTTAATATGCATTGACTATGTGCTTTTCTGTGTGCATTCTGGTGGTTGAGTCAGTCAGGACTTTATGTCCACTTTGATTTATGTGTTAGTGATCTCTGAATCGCCCTCAGTTTGGGCTCCTGTTTGAGGTATGAGTAACATTTTGTTGGATTAAAGGTTGTGGTTTTAGGAGCATTACTGTTTTGGTATATGGATCCACCTAAAGATCTGGAAAATTCAAGAATGTTTGATCTGAGCCTGCCTTTTGAGAAATGTTGCAGTTTGAGCAATGTTCTGGTAAAATACTGTCCACACAACTACCACCATTATTACTTTCATATAAAAAGGCTTCATCAAAACGTGTAGTAGTAGGCTTCATTTGGAGTCGAGGACATCTCTTCTGTGTTGTTTGCCATGGAAGCTGTGAACAGCTCTGTGGGCATGAAGAAGGGCATCTGTCGTCTGGTAGCCTGAATAATCCCTAACGTGAGGGCCCGTCAGGAATCAGACTCCTGTTGTCGGTGTGCTTCCGCTGGAAATTCATTCTCAGCAAGACTGTTACCCACCTCAGACTGTTGAAGTTGCATTTCTGAAAGGTTCCTTCCCGTCCTGACCTTACCTCAGCCTGTTTGTAGTATCTCCAATTCCTATACAAAGCCTCAAAATTCTCCCAAACCTTGGGTGTTTGAGTCAGCACCTGACCAGACTATCTGATTGGCAGAGCTTTAGTCTTCACCCCGGTGAACTCCTGGCAGCCAGGCAGTTCTTGTGTCTGGAGCAGGCCCTGGTTTGTTTACTGATTCTACTTTCTCCCCTTGCCTTTCCCTCCTTGAGAAAGTCACTGACAAGGGGAGAAGTGCTCCACAGGGGGAAACAAAGGGAAGCAGGACTGTTCCCCAAACTGGAGGGGCAGCCGGGAAGCCTCACCGGCAGGCCCTGGCCTTCAGTGGTGCACATGCCGACCACTTTAGAAGGGTTACTGCATCATCCCGTTCACTTCTCTGAGGAGGAGGGAATCTCCCTAAGTGCAGATGGAGGGGGGGGTGCGCTGTGGAAGGGAGGAAGCGACGCTGTCCGCTTGACAGCCCAGGAAGACAGGTACCTTGTGCTCCTTCTGCTCCTGAGCAAGCCTGCCCCCAGCCACCCCAGAAGAGACCCAGTCCTGGCAGAGGAACTCAGGAGCAGGCTGAGAAGTATCTAGTAAATTCCACTTCCTCATCCCGTTGCTTGGAGTAGGGGAAAGTCAACCTGTGGGTTCTTTCGGTTTTTTGAAGTTCAAAGAAGTAGGGTTCGAGCTAGGAATGGGCTCTGGTGAGGATGCACGTGCAGGCCCCACAGGCCGCTGAGCCTTGTGCCCCTGTTGGAGAGCTTGGAGCGCTGAGGCCTAAGGCAACAACATCAGCAGTGAGGCTGAGACCCAGAGGCTGTGTGTGGGGTTTACTGGACGGGGTTTCTATCCACCATAGTGTCTAGGCCGGGCAGATGCCTCCAGCTTCCACCAGCAGAATAGCCAATGACGAGTGGCTCCAACAAGGAGGACACCTGATGGTCGCAGACACAGAAAACCCGGAAAGGTGGCTAACAACGGGGTTGGCTTCAGTGGGGTTCTGGGTTTTCTCTCCAAGTTCAAGAAGGCTGCCAAGTTGAGACTTTCTTGACAGCCTCCAAGAAGGAAAAGGACGTCAGGTTCTCCTGTCTCTCCCACCAGCCCGCACTGGACCTGCCCTTAGGTCATTGGCAGACCCAGCCACGGCGGAATGGGGTTGCTAAGACCATGGGCAGATTTATCAGGACACTAAGGAGCCTTGAGCTTCAGGGCCTTCCACTGCCTGGCCCCTCAGAGGCCCTGGGAGAGGCCCCAGCACCGTGCTCCCATGATCATCTGTTTTTGTAAAATTCATAAAGAGAATTTAACTGCCACTGGCAAAGGTGTCTCTGTGCACTCCTACTGTCCCCCTTCCCATTGGGCAGTGCAGGGTGGCCTTGTGCACTGGAATCCGGCTGAGAGGACTCGGAGTTGGTTCAGCATCACTTCAGGGTCTAGTGAAGTTACTGCGGAGGGCGAGCTTCCAAGAACGCTAGCGCCCCCTGCAGGGGCCAGGGCCCAGCAGCAGTGTGGCCTGTGCCCCCTGAGGAGGAACCCCGAGGGGAGTGGGGGGAGTCCTTCCAAAACCCGGAGCTTGGGTCTGGGATGAACCTGATAGAGGTTTTCAGAGATCTGATAACAGCTCTAAAATGATCTGTTACCAAGAGCAAGCTGTGAAGCGGAGAGAAACGTTAAGTCCTAATAATGAAGTTTTTGATAAAGCGTGCTGGAGAAGCTGTGGGAATATGTAAAATCACTGTCCCGACAAGAGGTGATCAGAGGACAGAGCTGCCAAAAACCGGGGAGAAAAGGCATTTATTGACCACCTGTTAATGCAAAGCCTGTCACCTGCACTTTGTGATGTGTGGAATCTGTTAGCGTTTTTAAATTTGTAATTTATTTTTTTTATTATAAGTAAAAAGGTACATTACACCTAATTTTGTATTCATTAACTATGACAACCTTTCTCAGAAGCAGCTTGCCTTCACTCCCCAGTTACAGAAGCCGCGTGTCTGAAGGAGCCCCTTGTGAGCAGTCCTGCTCTGTTACACGTGCGCCATTAGCCCTTCCCCGCTCGGCCCCGTTCCTCGTTGGGTGGGCATGGGCTCCTCCCTCCGCGTGACCCTGCTGTTCACGGGGACCCCACAGACTCTCAGACACTCGTCTGGTACTACCCGTCACCAAGCCAGTTTACTCCTGAAGAACCAACATTAAGGCAAGATAAAGATGTATGTGTTAAAGCCTTCTTCTAAAATCCGGTTCCACAGTCTATCCCATGAGTCCACATCCTACCCCTCAGTGTAAGCCTTCCCTTTCCCCAGTCCTGACATAATCATGATCCCTTATTGTACTTGGGGTTTAGGGCAGGAAACTGGGATACTTTGATACGGAAAGTTCCACACAACTTTTCTGTAGAAAAGCTGAGTTCGATCACTGTCGAACATCTTGGCCTCCGCTGTTTCTCACAGTATGATGAATCCATGTGTACCAGCCCAGCTTCTTGGTGGCAAGCAACAGAATCGGACGCGATGTCAAAAGTAAAAGGGAATTGATCGAAAGGATATTTAAAAGTCCACAGAATTGGGGGGCAGACAAGGCTGCATGTCAGGCAGTCAAGAGCAGTGCCCAAACCTGCCACCACCAAATCCTGCCACTTAGAGCCTTTGTAGCTTGGTCCTGCAAGGCCCGCCACCTCCAGCAGGGAGACGGGCCTCTGCCCTGTGCCCTGCTCTGAAGCCCCGGTCCCTGCAGGGGCACCTGATGGGGCGCAGGTCCCCGACCTATGCTTCAGCTGGAAGCAAACTGGAAAAACAGGTGTCTGGCTTGTTTTGCCTCCATGACATTACTGGAACCTTGGACCCCACCAGCGGTCTCCTACATGCAGGAAGGGGTCAGAGCCTGGGCTGCTGAAGAGAATAAAAAATCTCCACAACACTATGTATCATCAATCCTTAAAGCTCGTCTAGAGCAGTTGAGAAGGTTGAGTCCCATGAAACCGTCCAAGCACTCAGCAGGAAAATGCAGAGGAGGGCCCTTGGCAGGAAGCGTGCCGCCCGTGAGGCTGAGTTTCTCCAGCGCCGCTAGAACAGCGTGGAGCAGGTGAGTCTCTGTGGCGGGGTGTTGTGTGCGCTCTAGGGGGGTGAGCAGCATCCCTGGCCTCTCCCCACTACATACCGGCCCAGAAGTGACGAGACTTTCTCCAGAATGTCTCGGGGACCTCCCCCCAACTCTCCAATCGAGAACCATTGCTCTAGCTGGTGGTTCGTTATTTCTGGAAAGACGTCCTGGATAGAAACACAGTTACAGAGATATAAATTAGGCTTAAGAGGATCCTAATAAGAAAACTAGATCATCTGATTCCAAAATTCGTATGGAAAAGTAACCACTGAGGAGCGGCCAGGAAAAGTCTGAAAGTGCAGGGATGAAGTATAACGAAGTGGGGCATGCACTGGCACGCGCTCTAAGGCTCGAGCATGACAGCAGGGTGATGGGACCGAGGGGGGCACACGGAGACCCCATCTGGGTTGTAACCCCTCCTTGTGGATCCAGCAGGCAGTTCTCAGGTCCCCTCACAGGTCTGGGCAGCCCCTAATCCCATCAGTCCCTTTCTCCCTGATGCTTTCCCTTGACTGGCAGAACATTCCAGGGCTTCCCCTCAGCTGGAGAGCTGGTCCCTTCTTGACCCCTGACCTTTTTCCTGGGGGGAGCCCCCAGGCTCCATCCTTGGGCCTCTGCCCTGCAGACCCTCCCTACACTGGGCTTTCACATGCCATCTCTGTGCAGAGGGGCCACACCCCCTCCTGGACCATAGGCCTGCGTGTCCCACTGCCCAGGAAGCATCTCCCCCCAGAGGTCAGATGACCATCTCATGTGCAAAGCTGATTCCACCAGCTCTACCCCATCCCCCCAAACCCACTATCTATCTTCCCACATCAGTTGTTGGTAATTCCATTTTCCCAGCGACTTGCACCCAATTCTGGACCCTTGATTCTTCTCTCTCTCACCCCCACATCCAATCCATTAGAATACTCTGACCATTTCTTGCCCTCCACTCTTAAGACGCCATCGTCCGTCTGGTCTCCCTGCTCCCGCTCCACCCCACTGCAAGCAGTGTGGGCGATCTCTCTCCACTGCGATCGTGGTACGCCACTGTTGAAGGCACTCCAGATGCTCCTCACCTCACCTCAAGTAAAACCCAACATTCTTAAAATGGCTTTCAAGGCCCTACACAATCTAGGCCCTCCTTTTACTCCGACTTCATCTCCTAATTTTCTCTGCAACCCTTTCACCCACCCACCACCACCAGCTCCACCAGATGGGCCCCCAGCAGTGACTCCAACACATGGTACACTCCAACCCCAGGGCCTTTGAATGGGCTGTCCTGACCTCCCAGACATGCAGGCCAGTTCCCCTGCCTGCTCACAGGTCGCTGCCTCCATGAGGCCTCCCTGACATTGACAGTGACACCCCACTCTCCTCCACCCCTCCCCCTGTACTACCTCAGCTTTTGTCCCCCCCCCCCAACTCCTTCTAGACACCAGGTAATCTACTTATGTATTCTGTTTACTCTTCATCGACTGTCTCCACCACAGGTGCCTGGAATAGTTGCAGGCATATAAAAGAATGCCAATAAGTATTTGTGGAATTGATTTGTAAAGGGATTTAGTATATGGTAAAAGCATTTTGATCAACAGGGAAAAGATGGTGTTGGGAAATCAAGTTGGATCTCCACTTCTTCGATGAAAAGAAACATTACAAAATAAAATGTCCAACCCTCTTTACCAAATGTCAGCATCTTGAGGTCTGGGCTGGGGTTTTCTCCAGAGAAAGCTCTGGCAATTCTGTTTGGAAAGAGAGCGGGGAAGAGAGCCTATTACTCAGATACATAAAAAGCTAGTTTATAAAAACAACTTTCCTGATGTAGAATGTTTTTCTATTTCATTTAGCCTTCCTTGCTCACACACACCCAAGTCCCTGCCTGGGGTCTGCGAGTCCAAGCCCCTGGCCACTGCTTCAGAGAAGGCGTCTCAGTCCTTTGTGGGGAGCATGGGAGGGGTCTTCCCTGCACGAGGAGCTGGGGAGGGCCTGAGGCTCCGCTCACATCACCTGGAAACATCCATGAATTCTCCAATTCAGCCAAATGGGAGCACTTTCTATGTAAGACAGAAAACCCAGAAGCCACAGAAGACGAATAAAATTGCCCATACAGAAGCGTTAACCAAAAATTGAAATACAAATAACACCCTGGGAAAAAATATTTGCAACACATGACAAATAACTGATTTCCAAACTGTTAAAGCTCTTCTCCAGATCAGTAGAAGGCCTTCAGCCCAGAGACTTATGGGTCACGATACAAACATTGCACACAGTTAACAGAAGGAGAGATACACAGGACTCTGATGAGACTTTTAAAAAATATTTAATACAGCTTGTGAGAAACTCAAATTAGTAAAAACATTTTCCCATATCAAGATGCCAAAGCAAAAGAGACTGATTTGGCCACGCGGGGCGGAGGCAGAGGCACCGTCCTTCACAGAGGGAGAGACTGTAACGTTTCAAGGGCATACGTCCCAGAAACAATGGTGACAATCACCAGGTGACCCAGCAATCGCACTGCTGCTGTGTCCTGTGTCCCCAGGGGGATGGGAAGGGGAACCGGGAGAGGTGTCCGTCCACCGTGTTCCCGGCAGCGCCACCCAGCAGTCAGAGGTGCAAACAGGCCCGGGGCCGTGACACATCAGGGGATCCAAAAAATGGGGTCTGTCCATCCCACGAATGTTATTCAGCCGTAGAAGGAATGAAGATCTGACACCTGCTACAACATGGACCAAACTTGAGGTTATTCTGCTAAGGGAACTAAGCCAGACACAAAAAAGCAAATATTGTGTGATTCCATGAGAGTAGACAAATTTGTAGAGACAGAAAACAGAATGGTGGTAGCCAGGGGCTGGGGGACAGGGAATGGAAGGTTAGTGTTGAATAGGGAGCGGTTCACTTTGGGAAGATGAGAAAGTTCTGGAGACGGATGGTGGCCACGATTGCACAACACTGTGAGTGCACTTAGTGCCACTGCCCTGTACCTGTGAAAATGGTAAATTTTGTTGTGGAAGTTTTCCAAAAATAACATTAAATAAAACATGTAAAATTTACATATCCTATTCTCCATGAAGGAAATTCCAGTTCTTCAGAGCCACCCCCTCCCATTTCGGGTTGCACGGTTCCCCCCACCAGGAGCAAACCCAGGAGCCGTCCCACGGACGCCCCCCCCCCCCCCCCCCCCCCCGTGCACCTGCAGAATGCCCGCGGCGACTTTCGGCGGCGCTGCCTCCAACAGGCGCTCCCTGGAAACACCTCGAAGGCGCAATGGTCAAGGGCTGGTTAATACATTAAGTCAACCCACACACCCTTAGAGCTGCTGCCAGGCCCCATTCCCAGGGTTCGAATGTCCCCGGTTTACAGACGAGGAATCCCCGCCAGGAAGGTTGCGCGGGGGACCCGGAGCGGAACGCGTGCGCCACCGGGGACTCCTGCCTCTTGCAGTCCGCGACGTTCGGACCTGCAGTCGTCCGAACAGAAGTCAGGTCCCTCCTGCGGGCCGCCCAAGACCCAGTCTGTCCCGTGGGAAGAGGAGTGTGTGCCGGGCTCCCGTCGGGGCGTGGAGCCGGGGCCGTGCACGCGCCGTCCTCAGCGGCTGGGCGGGGCCGGGGGCCCGTGGAGCCCTCACACTGGAGGCTTGGGACAAGGGACCAGGTGAACAGGCGGAGGAAAACGTCCTTTTTGCCCCACGTATAGTTTGTATTTGTCTGCCTGTTTGATGTAGGCCCCCCAGATTGTACTCAGTGTTTGCCTGTTCCCGGAGAGGCTAAGCGGAGCCGGGGCGGCGCCGACACCGTGCCCCGCATTTCCACCAGCACCGCGGCGCTTCACAGGACCGACGCTCTAGCCTCGAACAGAGCTTTCTAGAAAACGACAACCTGGTTGCATCCAGGTCCCCGACATAGGGGAAGAGCAGTTCGCGGTCTGTCCGGGCGCCCAGCCGCCGCGGTTACTAATACGCGTAGGCGCTCTACATGACGGCCTCCGCCTCCAGGGCACTGAAGCCAGAATTTGTGCCCTTCTCTCTTCTGCGGCAAGTCTTTTAATTTATTAAATAAAATCATAAAACGACAATCCCTTTCCCTTAAGTGATCTGTCTTCTCTTTACAACCCAACATAAACGCTCGCGGGGCCCATCTCTTGGGCAAACACTAAACCTGGCTCCCACCTCTTCCTGATCCCCGCACTCGGGTTTATTTTGAGCGCCCCTCCTTACACAGAACTGAGGTTGAAGTCTCGGGAGACTGCAGTCATGCGGTGGGGACGCGGGAGCCCGAAGCGGCGGGGTGAGGAGCGCCGGGGTCTGGCCCTGGGAGTGTGTGGGGGGGGCTCCTCCTCTCCTGCCTTTCTCAGCCACAGTATACTCTCCGGTGCCAGGACCCTCACTTCTGCCGCCGCGGCCCGTTCTGCCAAGCCTAGTGCAACAAGGGAAGACTATTAGAGCGGGAAAGAACTTTCTGGAACACCGGACTCTTGGCGGTTCGGTTAGGGCCCACCTTCAGGCGGTTTCGGCACCTCCTGCACCACTGGGGCCGGGCCTCACAGTGGTGGAACCACGGCCAAGGGCCGCAGGAGGAGCGCCAAGAAGGCGGCGTGCACCCTGCCTATCTGCTTCCCCGCCAAGCCCAGGGGAGCCGCCCGGGCAGGAGCCCCGCACCGCACCCGCACCCCCCTCGGCTGTGCCAGCGCAAGTGGCAGCGCAGCCGGAAGAGGCGGGGGCACCCCCGGCAGTTTAGCCGGAAGAGGCGGGGGCACCCCGCGGCGACAAGGACTGGTCCCCTCCCAGTCCTTGTCGCCGCGAAGCCCGGGGCCTGAACCATGCTCTCTCCCACACTCCGCGGGGAGCAGGTGAGTTTTCCGAGCGCTGCTGGAGTAGCCGGAAACACGTGGTCGGAGAGGCCTTGATCTGCATTTCTGCATTCTGCTTTGCATTCCACGCCACGCGCACATGCACGCACTCACGCACTCACGCGCGCACGCATGCACGGGCGTTTGGTGCTGTCACCAGCCCTTCCGGTCCCGGCTGCCGAGAGTGGGCCGCTCTGGCCGGTCCTCTCCCGAGGGCCGTGTTTGCCTCTGCGGCCTGCTCCAGCCCCGGGGCCGCCCGACGCCCACCCACCATCCCGGCAGAAGGCTCTTCACGGCCGGGGCTGGTCCTGGGAACTTCGGGTTTCCTTCTGCCCCCAGGCTGGGCCGATGGCCTCCTCCCTCTTTTTTCACACCCTCTGGACTGGAATAGAAATGCCTTATTGGCCGATCAATCTCCCAGACAGCCCCAAAGGGTGGGCAAAGATCTATAAAACCCCGCCGGTGAATAGCCCCAATCGGCCTCTCCTCCCTTCCACCTTGTAAACCCCCAGGGCCCAGCCAGGGAAGGCCGAGGTCATTGTCCTCAGGACCGTGGCCGGGGGGCCGGGAGGGGTGGGGGGCTGAGAGTTCATGCCCCCCCACCCCCGGCACTGCCCTGGGAGGTCCAGACCGCCCTTGTAAGCCCCCACCTCCCTGAGGCTTCCGACGCCCGGGCCCTCTCTGCCTCCCCAGGCCCGACCTCGGGCTGAAGAGACTCCCGGGAGTCTAGGCGCCCGTCGGGAGGGTCCCCGCCCCACTCTCTGCAGTCGGAGGCAGTTCAGCCCCAGGCGCCCTGGGGAGAGGACCCTCCAAGGGACCATCCAACCCCAAAGCGGCTGCACGGGGTCACCTGCTGGTGGCACCCGTAGCAGCCCCTCCCTGACTTCTCAGGAATGGGAATGTTCCAGGCAGGCCGGCCGGCAGAGGCCACAGGCCCAGGACGCCCAGAGATCTGTCCAGCAGGGCGGACAGTGCGGGTCAGCCCTGCTGACGGGGGAGGGGGGGGGGGGGGGGGGGGGGGGGGGGAGCAGAGCCCCCCTCACGCCCCTCATCCTCCCACCGCTCCGCTCAGCTGCAGAACCGGGAAGTGGGTGGCCCAGAATGGAAAGCTCTGAAAACATTGGCGCACCCCGTGTTTGGGCTTCGCCAAGTGTCCACGCTGAATCAGCCGGGTCAGGGAAGAGAGCCAGGATGCTCTGGAAACATCTGTCTGAGGCCTTTCTTTTGGAGCTCTGTTCTTCATTTTAAATGGATAGTTGAAGGTTAGGGACACAGATTACTATTTCTGGTTCCTGTACTTGGGACATGGGTTCTGCCTGCTTTTGTGACATGTCTGTACCTCGTTTGGGATGGAGACTATTATTTCTATGTTTTGATTTGAAATTCCAATAAAAATAAATGCTTTGAAACCCTGTCATCCTAAAATAGAGGCCAAGAGGGAGAACTGAAACATCTTCCCTTGTATTTCTTCCCCCCCCACCCCCCCTGCATTTCCGGTCCTGGTACAGCCGGGGCGCCCAGCACTTCTGCCCCCGCCGCTGCGCAAAGCCCACGGCCAGGTGATGGGAGCCAGGCGGGCAGCAAGTGCTCCTGGGGATGTCCCTTTACCCCCTTCCTGAAGCTCAGCCCCTCAGCCCAACCGGCCAGGAGAGGAACGGGGGCTGCCTCAGGCTGGCTAGGGGCTGACAGCCAGGCCCAGCACAGTGGGGAGCACACCGGGGACATTGGAGGCCTGGCCCTTCAGTCCAACCATGGATTGGCCCCACCTGTTTCCTAACATGCTGGAAGCCAAGGTGACCTGGGGAGATGTGCTTCTGTCCCTAACCTGACTTGCTCTTCAAAGACACAGGGTCTGCTCCCTAAGGGGCGGAGGAGCGCTTCCGTTTCTAGAGCCCTTGGTTCTGGGGAGGACAGCTGACTGGCAGGTAACCGAAGAACTCGCTCAGAGGACAAGGCTCTGCTTCTTGCTTTTTTAATAAACCTGTTAAAACACTGCCAGTTCTGTGCTTGACTGCCTGGGTGGGGGTGCTGGTGGCGGGCTTGCTCAGTGGCCCCCACGTCCCAGGGGGGGCTCGGGCCAGGGGTGCCTCACAAAGGAGCAAGCCTGCTAACGGACTACTGCTGGCAGGGAGCCCCCAAACCGCCCCTGGGAAATGCCGGGTTCCTGGCAGCCAGTAAAGGCCGAGTGTGATTCAGGGTCAAACTGACGCACCACTTAAGGAAGCCGCTCTCACTGGACCAGGGGACCGACGGTGACGCCCCTCCTGTCCCGGGTGCTCTGCTGGGGGTGCGCTGTCTTGTTGGGAAGCAGGCTTGTTCTTCTCGGTTTATTTCTCCC
This sequence comes from Phoca vitulina, assembly GCF_004348235.1. NCBI lineage: Eukaryota > Metazoa > Chordata > Mammalia > Carnivora > Phocidae > Phoca > Phoca vitulina. Next base: position 5,700,328 of record NW_022589773.1, on the reverse strand, counting down.
ACTCCTCCTGGGGGTCAGCTCAGCCCCCCATGTCTGCTTAACGTGAGAACTACGGCAGGGGTCGGGGGAACCGCCTAGGCCAGAAAGGAGTTCTGGGGGAGCAGAGACCAGGACCTGTGCCGCCCAAGAAGTGTACGAGACTGCCCCGCAGACGGGTCTTTGTGCCGTCTCCCTGGGGACTCAAGATGCCATTTTCCCAAAGCCGGTGTCACCTCACCCCGCCCTCACCCCCATCCCTACAGCAAATCGGATTAGGAGTGCAGGCCTCAGTGACAGGTGGGCTGTCCCTGGGGAGCGTGACAGTCCAGGCCGTGAGGAGCTGTCACAGGGAGGGAAATCCTGAGCCATGTGGACCCACATTCATATCCTGTCACTTACTAGGTGGGGATCTGCCCAGTTAAACCTGTCTGGGGGGAGGAGGGGTCCCACCAGGGGAAGCTGGGCCGGGCAGCCTCCCTCCTTCACCCGCACACCTACACCCTTGTCTCCACAACGGCCCATCTTCTGTCCCCAGGGCTCCCAGGCCCCCTGCAAATTCTCCCGCCTGCCCTGAGGCCGCCCTTGGAAGGCGCTATGTGCACCTGCGGAGAACAGCAACCCAGCGAGGGCAGTGGGCTTTCTAATCCCAAGCCCCTTGCGCGCCCCGGGGGGTCCGCCACGGCTGCTTTTCTGCAATCAGAGGACACGTGCAGAAATCAGCACGCTAGTCCGAACTGTCTATCCCCTCATTGCGGGGCGGACACGGGTATCTCGCCGTGTGGGCAGAAACTCAGGGCATCCACTCACCCCTCCTCCTTCACTGTCCCCGTGGGGGAAAACACCCGGCACAGGCAAGGCCCCCGGTGTCACAGGCCGAGAAGGCAGACACGGCACAGGACTCAGCCAAGGCAGTGACGGGGCAGGGGACTGGGGGCGGGGTGTGTGTGGGGGGGGAGTGTCGGTTCAGGTGACCCCTCAGGGACCGGCCACAACTGGTTGCAAGACTCAGGGGATCACAAGAGCAAGGGCATCAGCTGTCTTTGTGTAAAATCCCATGCGTGGGGTGGCTCAGCCCTGCCTCAGTGGCTTCTAGAGACAAAGAGGGGCTTGAACTTTCTGGAAAAACAAGAGTCAGCTAACCACTGGGCCAACTGGTTGCTCCCGGCCACGGGGAGGAACGGAGCGGCTGTGTGCACACGGACAGGTGCAGTGTGCGCCCCCGGTCCCTTCCTGCTCCACCCGGCAGGCCCAACACGCTCACGCAGACCATCTATTCCAAGTCGGCACAGGGAGCAGCGCTCTTACATTTATTCGAATTCAAAAATCACAATAATTCTTGTACCACTGTGGTACACAAGGCACATACCGTCGTACGCAGAGCACAGGTAACAGCGAAGGGCAAACCCCCGGGAACCTTCTAGGTTCCATTAAAGAATTCTGAAGACCAAGAGCTTCTGATGAAGGAAGGTGTTAACGCCACACTTCCTCCCACAGGCCAGATGCAGAGCGGGGTGCACTCGGCCCGCACGGCCCGGCAGCCTGGTCTCCGAGCGCGGGGAGAGCCACAAGGGGGGCCGGTGGGCAGGAGGGGCGGGGCCGGCTTGCAGAGAATACCCCTCGGGTAACACCGTTTTTCTTTTTTAAAAACATTATTAAATTCAGAAGCACACAGGAATGCAAAAATAGTAATCCACTGTTTTATTATGAATACGTCTTGGATTCTCACCCTGCCCTTTTACCAAGGGTATTAACATTTTGGACAAATTTAAACAACAGACCTAGCAATCAAAATAATCCTGCAGAATCTTTCTGAAATGATCTAGAGAAGAACTCCACTGGTCCCAGGATACAGAAGCTGTGACTTCCTGGAATTCTAGAAATCTCCAGTGCAGGCATATGCTGAGGGGATCAATGCAAAATGTTCAGCAGCTTTTCCAATGCATCTCAGGCAGCTTTCATCATTTGTGTGAAAGAAGCGCCTTCGCTTCACGGAAGAGATCCAACGCAGACTGATCTTGAGGTGGCAAGTTCGGGGCAGGGGACAAAGGCACCATGCGGTCCATGAGCTCCAGGGAGAGCAGCCTCGGGAAAGAGAAGCACCAAGGCGTGGATGCTGCTGGCTGATGGCTTCAGCAGCCCCATGACCCTTCCTGCGATGTCCAGGGTCAATGCGATCCTGGTCCCACCAGGGCTAGGTGTAGATGCACGAGAAAGAATCTCGCTGAGATCTTCCCTGCAAAGGAAAAAGCAGTACAATTTACTGCCTGGTAACAACGGAGGAATGCTTGTACCTGCACCTCTGCTCGCCTCCGCTCCGGCTTCGGAGAGAGGACCTGAGCAGAGGACGGGAGGAGACCGGCTGCACCTCACGACCCCGCCAGTGGGGTTCACAGCCGTGTCGCTCGCATCCGGCCGTGAGAGCCGGCGGCCGCACCCAGCCTTCTTTGCCCCACGCGGCTCCGGCCCCCTTCACTGCACCTGCTCCCACAGCCTCAAGGTGCCCTGCGGTCCGCCTCCAGGATGGAAGCTCATGCCCTCCAGGCGCCAGGGCTCTACGGACAGCCACACCCCGGGGCCACATACAGATGGGCGCCGCCACCGACGTGTGCTCCTCGCGTGGGCGCAGTCCCAGCTCCGGAGCCTCTGGGCACTTGCAAACAGGAAGGCTTTTTGCTCGAGGGCTCGACTCCTGTTCCTGCTGAACTGAGCCAGTGTGTAAAATGAGAACTGATATCAGCTCAGTAGGCACCGGAGGGCGGGTCCAATCGACAGCCCGGAAGCAGTGCCTCGGCTGGGAGCTCGGCGCCGTCCTGCGGGGGCTGCGAACACAAAACAGAGGTTACCGTGCTCGGCAAACTGCAAGCAGGGCGCGCCTGGAAAGCACCGGCCCTACTCACATGCAACCCACTGCTGACATAGCTTTCACTTGATTTTTCTGGTGATGCCTTTGGTTTTAGTTCTTAGAGAAGTTGTTTTGCAGCTTTCAATACATTTGACCTTTCAGACAGGTATCTAATTAGTGAGTTTATATTTCCGCAGACTTTTGGTACATTCGTGTACTCCCGACAGGAGGGAGCGCATCCTCGGAGCCGAGCGGTCTCGTAGCCTCCAGAATCGCGCCCGGCACCGAGCGGACCGCTCAGCGGCGGCCTCTGCCCCAGCAGCTTAACTGTCCCCATCTCACCTTCTCTTCAGGTGCAGAACTTAGCCACTGTGAACAAAGCGGAAACCAGTCACTGTTCACCAATCAGCTAAGCTCTGCACCTCGGCAGAGAGGTCGTCGGCTGGGCGGAAGGAGCGGGCCGCCGAGCGTCTTCCACGGCTGTTGCTGCTTCTGTTTCCGGAGAAGAGCTACAAGATGCGTCTGTTCTCCGAACTGCAGAGAGAGAGAACTACGGCTTCTGAAGGAGCAGCCAAGGTCATGGCTGCGTGGTAATCCCTGGCAATGTGATTTTAATCTTAAGTCACAAATCAGCATGCCAGGAACCCAAGCAGCCAGAGCACCGGAGCAGCGCTGGGCGCCGCCGTCCACCCACTAGCCACCGCGTGGCCGTGACTTCGGCTCGCTGGGCATTGTACCCGGCGTCCTGGGGGCCCAGCCCACAGCCAGAGGACTCCGCGGCGACCACGCGCACCCGTGCAGCTCTGGCACATGGAACGAAAAATGCAACCAGCAGCTGCCCCTACGTGGTTCGCCGCTTCTACCCTGGGGGCCCGGGGTTCTCAGTGAACGGGGCCGGGGCGTCCCCCGCTGGAAGGCGCCACTGTCACTGAGCAGGAGCGACGGGGAAGGGGCGTGCGTGTGGCCCCGCGCTGATCCCCAAGAGGCAGGGACAGGAGGGGAGCAGACTCGTGACCAGGGCTCCCCCGAAAACTCCCGATGGAGAAGGGAGAGCCGTGAAGCCCACTGTGGCTCCCCACAGCTGCAGCAAGGGGGCGGCGGGGGGGGGGCACCGCCCCACTGTATGCACAGTCTCCAGGAAACCGCAACTCTCCACGAAATAAAACATCTCAGACAAGTAGGGTTTATCCCGCGGCTACGCAGGGTGGCGGCAGGAGAGGCTCGCGGTCTTTCCCGCTGGCCCGGCTCTGCCCAGGACACGCCGCCGCCACAGGGACGGTGGGGGACGGATCGTGCACAGCTGTTGTGCGACAAGACGTACAATCGTGGCAAATACCCCCATTATTTCCTTTTCCTGGCAAACGGTTCCTGGACTCTTCTGGAAGAACAGGATCATACTTTAGAAAACCCTTTTCTCTCCTTAGTATCAAGAGTTCTTTCAAATAAATATTTAAACATGTTAGAAATGGTTTTGTTAACAGCAAAACAGCAGAAGCACACTGAAAGTCTGACAACAGATTAAGAATATCTACATAAAATATTAACCATGAAGAATTCTACATGTAGAGAAGCTGTATAAACATCAAAAATGCTTGAGATTTGATGTGAAGTTAAAAAAAACGATACAAAATTAGGCCCCATTATATCACATAAATGAGAAGAAACAGAAGCCGTGGTGGCCGTCACGGGCCGCGCTCACAGCCCCACAGTTCTGCCTAAAGCTTCCCGGACCATTGGGATGTGACTTTTAAAACGCAGAAACCCAGTTAAAAAACGAACTGCTAGGATGTAAATCTAACAGGTCAATTCCAAGCACAATTGATCGGAAGCAGTTTAAATAATTTAGGGCTCGCACTCCAGTGCAGACCAGGGAGAAATTCTGCTCCAGTGCAAAAGGTGAGAAATAAGCCGGGCACGGGGTTGTTGAGAAGTGCATGGCGCACTCCGGCGGGCGGCCCCTCAAGTTCTCCTGAAGATGGGGGCCAGGGGTGCACACACGTCTGCATGGAGCTCAGGGTTCAGGGTAACCCGGCCACGTGCTCCCATATGAGCCCTCACCTGGACAACTGGATCAGTGCTCCAGCGGCCTCCCCAGCCCACCATCTAAACCTACTCCAAGTGCTCTCCGGTGTTTTTGTCCCTACAAGTAACAGAACCCCAAGTGGCCAAAACAGTGTCAGGAGAGCTACTCTGGCCAGAGCGGGCCTCATGCTGCCGGCAGGCGCCTGCCCTGCCTGCGCTCCCAGGCCACTGGCCACGGAGCAGGAGCAGAGGACCGTGGCTCAGCATCTCATTATCGGCTCATGTGGCTCCAACGAGGAATCTCTGGTTAGAGCGCAACAGCGGAGCAAGGGAAGGGAGAGAATCACCTCTTCAGAACAACATCTCGGCCACCACCTCAGCTGACGATCTCTCCATCTGCTCCTTGGTCAGCTCAAAGCACCGGCGGGCGACCTGCTGCTGCCTGGGGTCCTCGCTCAGCATCAGCTCCCCATACAGGTACACACCCATGGCCTGCAGGGCACAGGGGCAGAGCGAGGGAGGGACAGGAATGAGGTGTCCGCATGCACACAAACTTGCCCGTCTGGGAATGACAGAGACCCGAGAAAGACAGATGGTCGACCAGCTGTACTTCTGCAACCTATGGTTTTCCATCCCTTCTCTCTCGTTCACACTGCCCCCCCCCCCCAGAATTCTTAGCTATCCATTCCATCAACAGAACCTTGGCGACCTGTTTTTGCAAGGATGACTGTGTCAGGAATGCCAGGGACAAGCAGGGAGGTCCCCACAATGCCCGCCATGGAAACCCGCACGGCTGCAAGAAGGCCTTCCTCCCGGGACAGTGCCCCCAGCACATCACATGGCGCCTCGGGGGGAGAACCGTCCTGCTGCCCCGGAACAGGTGCCCGCTGCTTCTGCCCGGCCCGGCCGAGCCCCCCAGCCTTCCCCACCCGGGCAGCAAACACCACCTCTGCAGTTTGCTACAGTCTGAAAAACAGCCGATTACATCCTGGAAGACCACAAGACCCCTTTGGTTCTGCCTTTTCTCTTGCTCTAAAGCACAGTTATGCATTACATTCTGCTGGAGCAAATTAAAAGAAGGATCTCAAAGACGGCACAAGATAAAAACTCGGTAGTCTGGGGCTCAAAACTTGTTCCCTGAGAAAGTTGACTTCTAATCCTTATTTGGCAAAGGTCTTGGCTCTAAAAAACCAGTTACTTTTGGTTTTCAGAAAAAACCTTAAGTTGCTTCTTACATTCTGTCCCTGACTGTGTTTCCAAACACCTCTGCTCCAACTGTGCAAATGTGACATTTCTTCTGCTACAAAGTCATGTATTTTTCTTTGTGGGAAGAATGAGCCCTTCCTTGCTGGCTGCCCCCCATACTCAGGCCCTCTCAAAAGTCCCTTTGTTCGCCCCACCCCCACTCAAGCATGGCTCCATTCTGCCAGCCCACGGTGCCCGGTGCAAAGCTCGCTCAGTGGCACACAACGGTCACGCTAACAGCAACGAGCTGCAGGCTGCCTTCCAGAAGCTGACAGAACCCGCGGCACAGCCCCCCCTCCACAGCCACGCTGGGCAGATGTGGGTGTGCAGAGGCGGCAAGGAGGGCACCCCCAGACATGTTCATACTCCTTCGTGCTTCCTGCGGGCTCCGGGGAAGGTGACCGCCTTCCCCCGTGAATAGTGAGGGAAGTTCTGGCAGGAAGGGAACTGGAAACGGGGGGGGGGGGGGGGGGGGGCCGGGATGACACACAGGGGCGTGGCAGGGCGTGGCTGGTGCGGGCACAGACCAGGCTGTCCTAGGCAGTCGGGGCTCTCCGTGACTACTCAGAGCCGCTGAAGACACGGATGCACACCGGGACAGCTAAGCTGCGGCCTGGCCCGAGACCTGGTGACGCCGTGAGGTCTGCGTGTGCGTCATGTGGTAATGACAGTGGTCCACAGCCACGTCAAACCAACATTTTGGTTTGCTTTAGGGACACCAAGAGAGGGGAAAAATCAGCTCCAGAATGTTTTAGGGAAGCTCCTACCTACTTCTTAGAAATCTTTGGAAAATGTTTAAATACTTGTTATGAAAGAGAAGTTCACAACTTGGGTCCCTGTGTTAGTAAGTGCACTGGAAGTCAGGGGACAGCAGTAAAGAATTCTCATCTGCTGAAGAAGGAAACTTACCTGATCCTCCTGGAGGAATCTCTCCACGTCTTTGTAGGCTCTTGTGTATCTGTGCTTAACAATGAGCTCACACCATCGATGGCGAACCTTAAGGAAGGACAGAAAATCCAGTAAGCAACAAACCGGGGGGGTTCCTCAGCCTGTCTTTTAAGATTTTATTTATTTATTTGAGAGAGAGAGAATGAGTGAGAGAGTGCACATGAGAGAGGGGAGGGTCAGAGGGAGAGGCAGACTCCCCGCTGAGCAGGGAACCTGCTGCGGGACTCGATCCCGGGACTCCAGGATCATGACCTGAGCCGAAGGTAGTCGCTTAACCGACTGAGCCACCCAGGCGTCCCTCCTCAGCCTGTCTTAATGACAGAATTTGTATTACCAAAAGTTACTCTCTCAACTGTATTAATGTCGCTGACACTTTGTTGTAAATTTTGTTTTAGTTTAATTTCGTGTACAAAGAAAGGAACCATGTTCCTCACTGGACCGTGGTGTGTCAACTTTAGGGGAAGAAGGGACATGGTTCAGTTAGGTGTTCTGATGTTTTTAAATGCAATTCTGCAAGACACCAGATAAATGCAAAACATAACCGGGCAATGAAGCACACAGCCCAGCCAGCCCAGCTCTGCCCCGCAGCACGCGGTCAACAGACGTGCCCTTCAAAACCACAGCTGCTTAATTAACGCTGTGGATCATAACAATAAAGACAGTGAGAGCGGGAAGACACGGTCCTCCACATTCCCGAGAAGACGCACCGCACGCCTCTGTAGCGTGTGTGGAGGGCGCCCGGGGCCAGGAAGGAGAGCAGAGCCCTTGCCACAAGCAGCCCCCCACCGTGTGCCCGCGGGGTGCCGCATGTCTACACAGCCTGCCGCAAACAGCCCAGCCGACTGCGGGGGCCATTCAGTTCAGATCCACTTGACTCAAGGTTTCGCAGAATGAATTTGCCAGAACCCCAGCCCCTCCAGACAAAATGGGAGTCTGGGCCCAGGACTAGTGGTCTCTGCTGGTGGAGGCAGAGCCCCAGCATCTCCTGGCACATTCTTTAGGTGGAGAGTCTACCTGAATTCGGTTTTCAGAATCCAGTCGCAGGCCCATGCCTACTGCCCCAAGTCCTCTCAGTTATATGCAGTGAGCAGTCTACCACTTTGTATTCCTTTACTGGCTCAACATCAGCCGTCCACGGAAGTGATTACAAGCACCTAAAAAGCTTCCTTCCTTCCCTCTTTGTTTTTATTGCCTTTGAAAGAGGGAGACCCTGCATAGTAATCCATTTGTGGCAATGGGATAATGTAAGCAAATTCAACATTTTGGCTGGGGCCCCTGTAAATTATATCATTACCCACTGCTGGCCGGATCTCTCCTTTAATCTACTATAAATAGATATACACACAAACAAGTAGAAATGAAGAAACAAATCTTCTGGGAAGAATCCTTCCCCTGGGCTACAGTGCACTCCCAAGACTGGGTGTTAACTTGGGGGCTCTGCCCTTTGCTTGTGGGCAGCAAGCCCTTTGAACTTCTAAGGACAGGATGCCAACGAACTTTACATCCACGAAGGAATTTCAGAGGCACATGGAAATGAGCTAATAGCCTCGGAGCATCACAACAAACGGGAAGAGGCTGGACTGGATGGGTCTTGGCAATCTTTCCGTCTTCCACAAGATGTTCTTTTCCTACATAGCCAACAGAAATGAACAGACCATAAAAGGGAAAGGGCAGCCCCTACAATATTCTCACAGAACAGGACAAGTGGACTGAGCTCTGAGAAGCCAGCTCGTCATACTACACCAATCAGAAGCCACCAGAACCACCAGACGCCCCGCTCCCGGGCCCTGGAAAGCACCCAACCAGGCCCCGCTGGATGCCCTTCCACTGTTTTCTCGCAGTCATGCTCATCTCAACACCTCAGACACCCCCGGTGGCACCTTGCGAGCTTGCAGAAAATGGGGGGGCCAGCTCGGCAAGGTCAGGAGAAGGCCCCCGGCGAGCAGAGGGTGGCCTGGTGGGAGGCCCACCCTGCGGGGCCGAAGGCTGCTCTGTGCCCCGCCCGGGGCCCTCAGGAAAGAGCGCCCCTTTCCACCCTGCCCACGGGGTGCTCTCCTCTCCCTGATACACATGGACAGCAATAACAAGGCTCACCTGGGGGCCTACTTCGGCAGAAGAGGGCCTCCAGGCAGGCAGAGGCGGGGTGGTCCCACCACAAGGGGGCGAAGGTCCAGGAGGCCCGAGCGAAAAGACTCTTTGACACCAACATGAAGTCAGCACTGCCATTTTTCTTCCTTCTCTTACTGTTAGAAAGAGATTACTGGCACAAGAAGAGATCTAGTCTTCTGACCCCTGAAAGCCAACATGGCATCCAGGAAGCACAGCCCAGCGTCCCTTCCCCTGGAAGAGCAGAACAAACAACAAGCCTTTTCTTTACAAAAGAGCTCAGTGCATTTCAGTATTTCAGGGGCAGGATGTTTACAAGACACCACAGAGATGCTTCGTGAGGCTGAGGGCCTGACAGATGTTTCTTGCTCCCGCACAGGGCTTTTACCTCTCTTCTTACTTCTTTCACAAAGAAAACCCTCATTTTTTATCCCCTAAACTCCAGGACCTAACCTGCATGGCCACTTGTCACCACACATAATGGGGGTCTTCCCGAAAAACTGGCAGCAAAATGACATTTGTCTCAATTTTTCCCAGCAATATTTCCAAAGTAGGTACTGACAGAATAGTCCCCTTCCAGATCACTGAGAAACTGGAGAATCCTTGGCAGGGGCTGTCACATACGTGTATCACGCTCCTTCTCCCACTGGAACTGGAGAAAGTGAGGTTCCCGTGCTGGGGGGCCAGAGCCAGAGAATTTGGAGCAGGCCTCTGAGCAGAGGGCTGTCCATCCTGTAGATCTGCCCTTCCTCATTTTCTATTTAATTAACTAAACAACGGGGTAGTGGCCGCCTTGTGTGTAACTCCCTCAGTGAGCTCACCGGCAAACACCGCGCACGCACAGGACAGCGCCCGCGCCCGGCGGGCCTCCCTCCACAGCCTCCCGGGCTCCTGGGTTCTGCTCACTGAGCTTCCCTGTTGCAGGCGCTCACACAGGCCCACACGGATCAAATCCCACTTTAAAGATCCACGTTTTACTGTACTTCAGTTATGTCAATAGAGCTGAAGACATTTAATGACCTTTTGAACGATGACTCAAATTCACCTCACTCCAACCTCATGCCGGGAATCATCTGCAAGCACCCCGGCAGCCAACATCCTAGTCCCCAAGGCCATCAACGTGGTCAGCCTGACAGAGAAGGGGTGAGGAGGCACGGGGGGGGGGGGGGGGGGGGAGCAGAAGAACCAGAACCTGAGGAGGATGAGAAAAGGGGCATTTCGGAAGTGAAGAGAGGCAGAGCTGCCCCAGGTGACAAAGGGCAGAGTCCCGGGACCCCGAGGGCCGGCGCCCTCCGTCCCGCTGCTCTGCGACAGTGTGTGGCAGGGCGCTGGAGGCCTTCCCCCCGCTGCGCCTTCCCTGCGGGTCCCGGCCCCTGCCATGGCCACGTGGGGGGCTCCTCGCACACATGAACCATTCAGCACAGCGTGTGGCACACGACTGAGGAAGAATGATAAAGAAAAAGAGAATGTAGGTCCCTGGTCCTTCCCACAAGGTCACAAGGAGGTCTGATACACAGACGTGCACATACAGGTGTGCGCCCCTAAATCCTCCAGTCCAACAAAAGCTAGTTTGAAACTCTGCTCTTCAGAGTTCTGCTTAAGGGATATACTGAACAGAAAAATGATGTGGGTGCTGCCCTCGGTACACAGGTGAGTTTTAATACAGCGGTGCGCATCTGCACCACTGGAAATGGATTCCAGAAGTTTCCAGGTTTCCAAAGCCTCCATGAACAAAGGGTGGTAAGTACACAGACATTAATGTTCTCCCTGGGGATGGCCAACAATGCGACTGGTTCTTTGGGGTTGGGTGCCAGAACTGAGGTGGCAACAACGAAGGGGAGGTGTGCAGAAGCGGATTCATGTTGGACCCACTTTTGGTGACAGAGAATGAAAACCCTCCAATAATCCACATAACTGCTCCAGACCGGTGGATCCCTGACCTGTAGCAGGCACTCCTCCAGGAGGAACTCCACCAGGAAGGTGGGCTGTGTGTGTGGCAACAGGCCTGAGCCCCTGGGAGGCCTGGTAGACGCGTGGCCTGGGCACCCACGAGGTATCCTGCACTTGACATGTATAGCCGTGTATACACGTGCACACACACGGAATCCTTTCCCTCACTCTGGTATTTTCTTTTTTTTTTTTTTTAAAGATTTTATTTGCGAGAGTGCACGAGAGCGGGTAGCGGCAAAGGGAGAAGCAGACCCTCCACTGAGCAGGGAGCCCGATGCGGAACTCGATTCCGGGACTCCAAGACCATGACCTGAGCCGAAGGCAGTCGCTCAACCAATTGAGCCACCCAGGTGCCCCTCACTCTGGTATTTTCTGTCCTTTTCTTTCTGCTGGTCAGTGAGCTACTCAATTGATTTCATGACCCACCGTGCCCTGAGCCACAGAGCCCGAGGCCCCAGGCTGGAGACCTGGGTCTGCCACTCAGCCCCGTCAGCGCGGCCCAGGTCCCCGGGGTGGGGTAAGACGAGGGTGGCCCCTGTCTGGCTGCTGTGGAAACTGACTGAGGTTGCCCATGGCAAGTGTACCTAAGGGTCCCATATACTGAGTGCCTGTCACTTTAGCAGGAGTGGCATGTTTCTCGGCTTTCTTTTCTATTTCAGAAGTTCTGTTATTTATTGAATTTATAAAAACTTGGGAGTATCATGTCAAGAAAGTGCTGTTAACTGGCGAAATGACAGAGCAAGGTGCCCATCGGATGGCTGCTGGTCGAGAGGGTGGACTGGAAGGTGTGTGAGGTAGAGCAGCCCAAGACAGAAGGCACAGACAGGGCTGGGCTCCCGGCTAGGGGTTGGGGGAGGGGGCGCGAGTTCCCCAGGCCTCTCTGGGCCCCTGCTTTGCCTGCAGTGACTGGATTCAGGAGTCTGAGATTCCCTGCGGGAGAAGAGCAGGGGTGCCACCAGGGAGGGGCTGAGAGGCCTGGGGAAGCTGGCGCGTCTCCTGTCATCCAGTACACCCAGGGGCCGGGCACTGGGAATTTCCCAAACCACCTGTGGAGACAGAATGCCCAGCTCAGCCCTGCCTCAGCCCCAGCCCCATAGCGTTTCTACCATTTCAAGGAAGTTCTTACTACTCAAAGGCTGAGCCGAACTACTTCCGGCCTGCTCCCCTGACTTCCGGCGGTCATTTGTATTCCCACTCCACATCTCAGACTCAAGGGGACAAGTCCCATGACCCAGTGGGGCCTCTCTGTGATATGACCGTGACCTTCATTAGGACATGCTGGGGGTCCCCCTCATTTGGTCGTTCTCTCCCAGAAACAGGAGAGAAAGACTGCTGAAGAACAAGCCCACTCCCCACCCCAATGTCTTTTCAACCTGAGAATTTTCATGTATCCAGAAGCAGTTTCCTACCAAACTCTGGAACAAGAGTTGGGAAATTTTCTCTATCAAGGGCCAGTGAGCGTTTTTGGCTTTTTGCAGCCCATTTGCCATTGTACTGCCAAAGCAGCCTAGACGGTACGTAAATAAGTGGGTGTGAGCACAGCGGTCTTCAGATAAAACTTTATTTACAAAAACGGGGTGGGCGGGGCTGGCCTGGCTACACTCTGCTGACCTCTGCTTAGGACGGAAGCCCACACCCCAGGTCCTGGAGTGAGGCGAGGTGAAGGGGTGCTGGTAAACATTCAACCCCCAAAGCTACCTGCATGATATCTTAGAACACAGAGCTGGGAGGTCCTCATGAGCTGGCTCAGGCCTACTTCAGCCTGGTCCTGCCAGAAAATCTAGCACGTTTCTGGATGTGGGGCCTCTTGAGTCCTTTTCTCCCTATAGGTTAAATTCCTTCTGAAACAGAGTGACTCTCAAGCCGGTGGGCCCAGCACAAATGCAGATGTGAGGCATCATGCATGGGTGGGTGACCTGACATCAAGGAAACACAATCTTTGGGAAGAGTGACCCCCTAAACCAGCTCGCTCCTAGTCTCCCCACATTGTCGGAGCTTCCCTCTGTCAATCACTACACACCCCAGTCTCCATGCTTAGTAACACTTCACAATTCTCAAAGTTCTTTTATAGCTTTTACCTCAAGTTTCCTTTTTTCCTTCAATTTCTGTGTTTTCCATGAAGCTATTTCAAAGAAATAAAACATTCTTTATGGGAAGGCACCCCATAAGCCTGTTTATTAACTAATAGACTAATTCTCCAAAGTGGTTTTCAAACTTCTCTTGAACACAATTCTTCTAACTTCTAGTAAAAGTGTACTCTGGAACCTTCTAAAGATAAATTAAAGAATGTAAGTGGTTCTTCAGGCAGTTTAAACCTCCATGTCAGAGAGGAAACACCTTTAAGGTAAACAGTAAACCTGTGGGGCCCTGGGTTCCTCGGAGGCGGAGTTTGAAAACCAGTGTCTCAGAATTACCGTGCCTGAAGAATAAATGCAATCACAGAGGCTGTGCAGACATGCTGCAGTGTAAACCAAGAGCTTAGTTCTGCTAACTCAGCCAATACCCCGGCCTTGGTTCTCTAAGCACCGAGCCTACACAGGCACGCGCACGCACACGCACGTCAGAGAGAGGAAATCAGGCCGTTGCTTCTGTCACTGTGGTCTGGGAGCCAGGGTTTGGCTTGGTGCACATCACTGTCCAAGCCTGAAAAAGCCCCTATGGCTCCTGGAGGTAGCTGCTTCTCTGCTTTATCTTCAAATGTTTAAAAATTATAAACACATAACCTTATACAAACAAACCACCCAATGAACATGAAATTCTAGCCATTCAGCCAAATTTGTTTCTGATCTTCACAGCAACATTCAACGTGGATATATTATTTTGCGTTTTTCCTTTTCTCCACTTGCCCCTGTCGGGCTTACTAGTTTAGTGGAGCCCACATACCTTCGCTCAAGAAGACAGGGGACGCCCTTCTGTTAATGCACCACAGCTCCACTAAAGTCTCAGTGTGTCCCACAAAGTCCCAAAGTGTGTTAATAGCCTTTGGCTTTTTAACAAGGACGTTGGGAGGGGCCAGCAGACGGGAGGGGACAAAGATGTCGGCTGTGACCCCAGCAACTCCCGCACTGGCGCGCGCATCCCCCAGCCCATCAGCACCCTGCCACCACCGGCCACTCTCTCCGAGTTGGGTCTGCGACCTGCCCCGCCCCCGGTGCTCCTGGAGCAGCCTGTGTTCCCTTGTTGGCCCGCACCCGTACCTGCCCTGAAACACAAGCTCACGGGGAGAGCAGGGGCCGGGCACCTGCAGGTCATCTCCAGGCCCGTCTCGATGCCTGGTACACAGTACATGCTTGACAAATGTTTCTGAATGAATGAAGCCCCTTTAAAGACTCAGAATGCTTTCCAGCTACTTGGAAATTATAAGGCACAGTTGGAAGCTGTAAAACGCTTTGAAGAATGCCACCCATCCTATTTATGACAGGAAGTACTCCCCTTTCTTTTCAGTCCTTTTGATTTCAAAATTTACTGTTAAAGGGAAAAAAAGTCTGTTTAGGGAACATGATCTGGGAAGCCCATTAAGCCTCATTTAGAGTTCCATTTTATATCTGTAAACAGAAAGACCAAGGCTCATGGCTTTGGGGAGTTAATAAGTCTAACACTGCAGTAAATGAACCCGCTTTTTCAATTTGTGCCTGAAATTAGATTTAACTTTGCTTTAAAGTGGCTTTCCTGCTGGTGAGGGCAGGAAGGCCTTTGCAGAGTGTGGCTCCAGGACAGACAGCATCTCCATCCAGTGTTTTCTTCGGCGGCGTGTGTAACGCTCTGGTGTGCCTCACGAGAAAAGATGAAAGACCCCTCAGCTGTGTGGCTGTCACGTCGAGACTCCAACATCTGTACTGTGACTCTAGCACTTCTCCTTTGCGCTCCCACATTCGCTGCTCCTTACTGAAGAGCTGCGATCTTCATGCTCTCTTCGAAACAAAAAAGACCTAGAAGTTACTGCATTTGCTGTCACGAAGCCGGGCGGGTGCGGCAGGGACAACAGATGAGGCATGAGAGGCTGTCTGCTCTTTCTCAGGGCTCTTACCACCCATGCCTGAGTCAGCCCCTAAAGCTCCGGTGATGGACAACTGGTTATAACTGGTTATAGCCAAATATAACCAGAGCTGTGGCAACACGCAGAACAGGGCTCCTTCGGGACTGCCTCACACTTGACACATCCACCCAGAGCGACCGGGAGGATAAATGGGATGACAAATGTGAAGGATTAGAAGAGGCAGCCTTACATAGTTCACAAGGGCAAGTTCTAACCTTTCTTCCTTCTCCTGTGGATATACTTACTCTTTCATCTAATGACATTAATGCTGTTAAGGGCAACTGGCTCCAAAAAGTAGAACTTGGGAGCCCATGTTGGGTCCACCTTGAAATATGGCACTATTTGCCTTCCTTTCCCATCAAAACTCGATGACAGTCTGTTCCAACATGTAAGTCTGTAATTAGGAAGGAACACATTCCACCTTTTTTCTTCCTTGTGTTACCATGGGACACACAGCTTTTACGGCAAAGAGGACTTTTACTGTTGGCAGAAAACGGGACCATGGGTTACCTCCTCTGATAAGCTCAGAAGGGACACCGGTGCCTTCTCTCACTCTCCTCAGAGGCAGACTCGAGGCTAGAGGGCCTCCCTGTCTCTACCAAAAAGGACTGTTCCCTCCCGAAGGTGTTTCCCTATTCCAATTACCCTGTCACGTCAGATGCTACTAGCTGCCGTTCCAGAACACCTGGAAACTCAGGAAAAGTCATTCTCCAAAAAATAAGTATTAGATGCTGAGGATAAAGTGGTGAATAAAACAGACAAGCCCCAGTCTTCTTGGAACTTGTAGTTCAATAGAAGGTCTAAGAAAAATCCAGGAAACCAGCAATACCTTTGTGACAAATGCCGTGAAAGAATGTAACACGGTGCAACGGGGGAAGCCGGGGTGGCACATTAGATTCTGAGAAGGAGCTACACAAACGGGAGTGCAGAAGGAAGACAAGACACCAGTTCCTGAACGAGGAGGCATCCCAAGCCCAATTTCTAGCCATACCACACATGCCGCGAAAATTTCAGCCCTCCCTTCCCCTCTCTTTTTAATGGCTATTTCTTTCAATACCCTCCCTACAAAACCACTATTCACAGCAGCCGAGATGCGGAAACAGCCCCAAGTCCATCAGCTGATGGATGGATCATGGCTGTAATCCATACGATCGAAAATATTTGGCAATACAAAAGGAATGAAGTGCTGATATATGCTGAAACACGGACAATTCCCGAAAACAGGACGCGAAGTGAAAAGAAGCCAGTCACAAAAGGTAGCATACTGTGTACGGCTCCGTTTGTAAGAACGTCCAGAACGGGCAAATTTAGAGAGATGACAGTGTTGCCAGGACCGGGAGTGGGGGCAGAGGCGACGGGAACAACAGCTACGGGCCACGGGGGCTTCTTTGAGGGAGGATGACAATGTTCTACAATCATCTGTGGTGCTGGTTGCACAACTCTGCGAATACACTAAAACCACTGAATTGTGCACTTGAAATGGTGAATTGTGTGGCCTGTGAATTATTACTCAAAGCTGTTATTAAAAACAACCTAAGAGTCAAGCTGGGGAAGGCTGTTTCAGCAAAGGGCATTGTTCTATAGAGTCTACTCTTGAGGAAACTACCTGGTGTCCCGACAGCAGAGCCAGGGGACTTCCCGAGCTCAGCCCGGTTGGCTTCTTCTACCCACAGATGGGCAAGATCACTCGGTCTACGGAACATGGTTCCATGTGGTTCAAGGCTGCAGCGCGGCAACATGCAGACCAAGTAGCTTAAAAAAAAAAATCAGTGTCAGTGCCACCCCATGAAGTTTAACTGATCCCTAAATTTCACACACACATGCACAAAATGCCACGATTTGCATATAAGTGGGTGCTCTTTAATTTTTTAAACAGTTTAAATCCAATTTTCCCTTTGCTCTCAGGGACCAGCACAGACATTCACACCTAAGAGCGAATGCTGCCACGACACAGGGTGGGGGCCACAGAGCCTGCGCCCTGCCCCGGGGAAGGCTCCCCGCACGCCTCAGGGAGAACCTGCATCCCACGTGTGGTACGTGGCTTCCACAGCACAAAGGCCAGACTCCCCCAACGCCCAAATCCTGGTGTGCCAGGGAACTAGAGAGCAGGGAATGTGTCCAGGTAAGGCACTGGAGGGGAGAAAAGCAATCTGGAAAGATGGGACCATTTTGGAAAAAGTGAGCCCTCTATTTTAAGGTACTTATGGGACACTTTACATGTGAATATGGCTCAGTTTACAGCTGTGGGAAAAAGATGGCAGTGTTCATGGACAACAGGGAGCATTTTTTGCTGTGGATTTCAGCACAGAAATAGAATATGAAAGATGTAAACTACTGAGGGAGGAATAAAGAACCCAGAAGCACCAACAAAACCCCACACTGATTTCACTTGTGAGCCCTTTAAAGACAAAATGGACATGTGATGTAGCTGGGTTTTGGGCTCTACCGAAAGAGCATTAAGGCAATGTTATCTGTAACCCCAGAAAATGTGTTCATCTCTGCATCTGAGAAAATCTGTATAGATGGGGGTGTGGGGGGCATATAAAGCTTCTATACCACAGGACCTGCTGCTGAGCGCCAAATGGCAAAGAACAAAGAACACTAAGAGACTAGAAACTTTTCTAATCAAGTCTGGCTGAACCTGTGGCTAAACGCCCCTCTATTAAATGTTCTTTTCCTTTTTCTTCTATTTACAGATAAATTATAAATATTATCAACTGATTTTAAGTGTTTATTTAAATGGTCCTAAGAAGAATTGAGCAGATTATGCAATTAGTGGCTCATTTTTTCTTTATCTTCATCACTTAACACACATTTGAGCAGCCCCAACATGCTGGAATGATTCAAGTAAATAAAGCACAATCCCTGGCTTCAGGAACAAGAAAGGAATATTAATCTAAAAAATATAAGTTTTTTAACTCTGTCATTTTAGATCAGTTTTTGAAAATTTCCTTTATCGTACTATAGTAGGGGACACTTTGTTGCAAGATTTCCACAGGAAAAAACCTAGGGGCACTGAACTGAGTAACAAAGAAAGAAAACTCCAAGAAAGACCTAGAGATATCTTCCTGACTTGAAAGGAAATGTTCTAAAAACAGTTTCATAAACCAAATACAACAAAGGAAAAATACACAAATATAACTAAAGAATTATATAAGAGCTCCGTTCTTTCCCACATCATAAAAGGCACAAGGTTTAAAAAGACAGGTATGTCTAAAGCAACTACAGAAAATTACCCCGATCTCTTTTTTCAATCTGTACCCCACCCAACCTTTCAAAACTCTAGAAAAGGAATTACAATACTGTGTCAGAGACAGCTCAGTGCCAGCCCCCTCCACTCTAAAGCACTGTCTTGGCCTTTTAAAAAATGGGTATTAATTCACACTATAGCTCACAACCAGAAGTTGGGGTTTCAACAGCATCTGACCTCTTGATTTGTAACCTGAGCTTAGACATGTCACCAGGCCACCAAGCCGGACCCCTTGTCCCTGCAAAGAAACTGTGACAAACAGCCCAATGCTGGATATGGCAGGTGTTTTGGGAAACTCCCACCTCATAACTCACCCTGAAAAACCACCTCACTAATTGCCACACATCATTCTGACTCTCCACAATGGTCTCTTTTTTATGCTTAATCCCCAAACTGCCTCGTGGGGCTCTAGGCCAGGATGGTGCCTCCAGACAATGCTGGTTGAGGACGTGGGGAGGTCCTGGGGTGTGTGTGCAGCCTCTGGGAGGAGGGAGGAAGAGGCGTCCCTGCACCGGGCCGCCCTCCCACAGCCCCGGGATCAAAGGCAACAGCATCTGCCACTATACTGCGTAGACTGCAGGGAGGGGGACCAGAGTGGAAGGAGGCTCAGAGTTTGGGATGCTACATTTTAATAAACGTAACTAACTGAGCATCCTGAAGTGGCAAGAGAGCCTAAAGAGATTACAACTAACCTCTCCTCTAAACTGCTCTGTGAGGAAAACAAAATAGAAGTGCTTTATTTAATTCTGTAGCTGGAATGCTGCGGAAAAGCAACCAGAGGAGTGAAGGGGGACAGGGAGCTCCGCGTGACCGGGACCAGACCTGAACACTCTGCGGAGGACTGTGACCTTGAATGGAAGGAGTGTTAGCATTAAAAGGAACGGGCAGAATCACAGCGATGGATCAATTTTAGAATTCAGAGACGTAGAAACTGACTAAGCTTTTATTCTCTGCCCTTTTAACATGCCAAGGTCTGTGAATCATGAAATTCTCTCAATTCACAGAAACTATGCTTTGGGCCCAGATGAAATCAGAAATGAGCGCCAGAGTTGTCAGACCACTGCACTCCTGGAATCATCCCCTTTGGACTTCAAAGACATGCTGTGGTGGTTTTTGTTCCAGCAAACAATGAGTTCTCTTAGTAACAACGTACTCAAATACACGCCCTCCCCACATATGTGAAGCCCACCATGGGAGGGGGCCATTTGTTGGGTTTTCAAGGGCTCTTCAGCAGGAACCAGAGGAAAAGCAGTGATGTGGGAAAGGCCCGCAAGGTTGGATGTTTTTCCATTTGCAATCAACCTTGAACGTGTCCTTTTCAGAGCGGAGTGGAGCGGTCGGATGCTGGCATGGCTTCTTCTGGGTTCTAGTGGTAAAACAGGTTTGTCCCTCTTTGCTGATCTGCTTCCTCAGATATGCTTGCTACTACTACTTTAGTTGTAAGTTGTTTCTTTTTCTTCCTTGTGGGAGATTTTGTTTTCACCTCTTCCAAGGTTACATTCTTTGGAGCCTCAGAAGTACAGCACTTCATTAGATGAGAAGGAAAAATTGCCTCTTGTGAATCAGCTGGTAGTGTCGAGCTGGGGTTCTTAAATGGGAGTGACTCTGCCCCCTTGGAGACATTTGGTTAGGTCTGCAGACACTTTTGATTGCCAAACCGGGGGTGGGTGGGTGGCGCTCCTGCTAGCATCTCATGGGTAAAGGCCAGCAATGCTAACCTTCCTACAAGGCCCAGGCCATCCCACAACAAAGAAGTACCCATTCCAAAATGTCGGAAGTGCCAAAGTTAGGAAACCGTGATTGACAGCAAGTTCTCCCCTGCACCCTACCCCTCCGGCTCACCATGCCCCCAGAACAAGAACTCTGTGACCTGAGATGCTTACGGGCTCCTAACAGGTAGCTTATGCTTCTTTTCTTTCTTTCTCCGTGACAGATTAAAGGAAGGAGAGAATATAAAGGTTGTTTCAGGTAAATAACAAAACCTGACCATTTCACAACAAATGAGAGACTGTGAATCTTACATGAACAGAAATTACATGAAAGCCATGGATGCTCACAGACATTTTCTCACATCGTGTTGTTAACAGTCCCATGAAGAAGGGGTTTACGGCTCCATTTTAATCCTGAGGAGATGGAGGCTCAGGATCCTTGGCCATGGTCTGCAGGGAGGAAGCAGGGGAGCTGGTGAGGAGGACCCTGACGTCACCCCGCCTGGCATTTTTCAAACCGCGGGCTGTGGCCAATTTGGTGGATCATAAAAATCAATTTGTTACATCACAATGCACATTTTTAAAGAAAATGAACTAGGAAATGATAGTAAATGTAAGAGTAAAACTGGTTTTGTGAAACTCATTTTGCCACTTGGCTGTGGTCATAAAAGCCGGAAATCTGCAGTCCCGTCCAGGCAACGGCTGTGCAGACAGGAAGATGGCGCCCAGGAAGGGGACGATTCGGCTGTGGTCACCAGCCATTTGGGGGCCTGGGACTCGAGTGGAGCTCGTTACCAAGGCAGTGCCTCGGCCAGGACCAGGTGCTCGGCCTGGGTGTTAAGAAGAGATCAAGGCGTGGAAGAGGCACTCCCACGGCTAGGAGCAGGCACCGTTCCTTCCCTTCTCATGGCCGGCCATGAGGATGTGTCCCCTGACGGGAGACTAGAGGGCCGGCGCCCAGCTGTCCCACTCCAACCCACCCCCGAGACCTGTCCTTTCAGCCCTCAGTACTTCCCCAAACACAATGAGGGGAGGAGCTGACACTGGTCATGGCCTCTCCCAGAGACTTAATTTTCTGGCTCAATCTACCAACTGAAGCACCACAGCAGAGCATGACACCTTGGGGAACTTCCTGACCAATGTCTTCCGTTCCCATCTAGGCCAGATAAGATGCTGAGTTGCTGATTCTAAATTTCTGAAAACTCACTTGAGGTGTGCCCCTAATTTTGAAGTGCTCACTTGTAGTCTATAGAAAAGAAATTAACTTCAAGGTCACTTGAGGAGCTCTTGGGAAAAAAGGTCCCAGAGCCAAGCTGCGTGGGTCCTCACCTCCCCCCGACCACAGCAGCTACTACTACAGTTCAAGAGACCTGCTTAAAGAGAGCAGGAAAGTCATTTAGAAAGGGATCTTAGAAAATATCCTTTGTTCCAAGAATCAGTTAAACTTCTGTTTTTTAACTTTCATGGCTCTTTAGTTGAGCCAATATGCTCAAAAACTGTAGACAATACATTTCTGTGAACTGAGGTTCCCCTCAGCTCATTTTCCGTCCTGGTTAAAAGCAGCCCCACATACGGTTAGTAGTATCATTAGCTCAGGATGTAAAAGATGGTTGACTCTTGTACTTAGGGTTACTTTCCAGGCTAAGAAAGGCAAACATCCCCCCCACCAGTGCCCCACGTTTCATGTGGTGGCAATGAGAAGGGGGAGGCAAGGCACAAAGTGGCCTACGATTACACGTGTGACTCTGCCCAGCTTCTGATGACATTTGTCCTTCAGTGCTCTTCCCGTAAGCCTGGGAGCACGTGGCAGCCCTCTCCCGGAGAGCAGGCCTGCATATTCACACCAGGGGTGACGCAGGCACCTGGAAGCCAGGGACTGGCGTTCAGAAGGCCGACACCCACTGATGTGACATGCAACACACTGGTGAGCAACATCAGCCTGGGCGCCATGCTCAGAAATCCTGACCCACGGACCAGATGTTCCGGGAACACAGCTAAAACCCAGAAGCAACACAGCTGATACAGGTACTGAGCTACCTAGAGAGAATAAGTAAAACTAAAACTCCCGGTGGGACCGCACGAGCCCGCCCACACACACAGAAGGGAGGAGGGAAGGGCCCAGGGGGGTGACAGCAAAGAAGGTGAAGCAGCTACTGGACGGAAGGCCCCGATTCATGGCAGGACAGGCGTCTCACACAGCTGAGCATACTCTGGTGGGACGCATGGAGAATGTACTGCTCTGACAGCAAAAGAGTGCTTTAGCGCACTGAGTGAGCAGGGCGGAAGCAGCCGGAGCCTCCGCTTCAACAAGCTGTGGAAATGCTGTGGCAACAAGACAAGGTGCAGCAGGCCCCCCTTGTCAAAAGGGACGTTACGTATGGGCTTTCAGGGAAAAGGTCCGTCCAAGGTAAGGCGAGCCTTTCTGTACACCTTGGAAACGTGGGGGAACTACACCCCCTGCTCTTGCTGGAGAGCCCCGTCGTCCCTGGGGCTGAAGTCTCGGTCCCAGGTCCCAGCACCCTGAACAAAGAGCAGCAGGGCCATAACTCACACTGCTCCTTGCCAGGAAAGTCACTCCAGAGCCCTTTCCCACAGGCATGCCCCAGACACGGCCTGCCACACTCCAGTAGATCCGGCCAACTTTCCAACGGCTGCTATTTGGGACAAAGCTCTGATAATGACTGAAAGGGATGGTCCTTACTTGTTTAGGTCAAGGAGAAGCACCGAGAATAAAGTCAGAATCTTCAAGACCTTACCATCAAATAATAATTCTTTCTCCCAAGAAATGTTCTGTCACTTAAAATAAAGGCAGATGATTATTCAACTAAATTCCTGCTAATCAATGTCACAAAGAAATCACACTTAACTAATAAAGTTTCTAGAGAACAGCCTAGTTGGTCAAAACCCTGTTGCTTTTCCGGTTCTGAGTGACATTTCAAGGAAACTTCACAGTGAGACGAGCTGTCAGGGTAACTAACTCCACGCCAGGACCTCAGAGAACTTAGGGAGGGGGCAGGAGGCACACCGTTAGGAAAAATCCCAACTGCGCACCACGGCCTCAAGGCCCTCCTTGATCTGGCCCCTGCCCACCCCCGAGCTCAACCCGGCAGGGCCCAGGGCAGGGGCTGACAAGCTCCAGGAGAAAGCAGGCCAGATCAGCCTGCAGCAAGGAGCGCTATGTATTTTTTTTTTTTTTTTTAAGAGTTTTGCGGGGGTGGGGTGAACAGGGTCTCGCCCTCACAACTTCCGGGCACAGAGTGACAGGTGCCCAGCGCCTGCTCTGATCCGCTGCCGGTCACAGGGGCCTGGCATTCCAGAAGAATTCAGCTCTGATTAAAACATAACCTCATGCCTATAAATAAAAACGTCTTTTAAACACTAATTAAAAATAACAGGCTGGCATTTGGAAACTCCCATAAACAGAAATATAAGAGTTGAAATAAAGAGCAACAGTTGCCTGTTTGATCTATGCTCAGGTGGGTAAAAAGCCACATGTGTCTTCTCTGAAGTTTTTCCATTAACTCCTGAATTTATGAGGCTTTAAAATGCATAACAATGTCCATCTTACCTTTTAATCTAATAATGTCATAGTGAGCTTTTCCCGATTTACTCCATTTTAGTGACTGTGTTAATTAGTTTTCATATTTTAGTTAACCCAACATATCCAAAATATCATTTCAACACTGTAATCCATAAGAAGAAATTCTGAGATAATTTGCCTTTTTGTACACCATGTCATCAATGTCCGCGGTGCCATTCACACTCCCGGCGCATCTCAGCTCACCACAGCCGCGGATCAAGCACTCAATGGCCCGTGTGCGTTCAGGCTGCCGCTCGGCCCTGGACGGGTCTCAAATGCTCAGTTATTTCAACCGAACACAAACCAAACTCACTTGCATTTTAGGAGTTTTATATAAAAGAGTTTTTCTCGTTTTGACTGTGTGCTTGTTTTTTACTTCAGATGACTTAATACAATAAATATTTACTATTTTAGGTATATAAAAACTCCTGGAATTCATCTTAGGATTCACACCACATTCTTCACAGTAAGCTAAAAGATATTACGAACCACATCATATTGCTTTCCCACAAGCATCCAGTTTTGCTTTTCAAACCACGGCTGTTAGATTTAGTTTTCATTTCCTTTACACATGGCTCCTTTCCTGTCCTAACTGAATGCAACCAAGAAGTTCTGGCACATCTGAGCCAAGCTTCCTTAATGTGCAGCAGGATGGCGCCACCATCGTGCACAAAATGACCCGCCTGAGTTTCTAATTCAAAAACAATCCATCCTGTCTGCTCATTCCTTTAGGAGACTTATGTCCATCTTTATGACTTAAGTAAAAGGGAAAAACTCGGGACCTCAAGATAGCCAGGTAATAACCAGGATCAGAGGCTGCCTACTGGAGCAAGCACAACCAGGGGAGCAGTTCACTGCTTAAAGTACCTGCTCTTCACTCAGAAGCACGCTGCATGGATGCTAAAGGAAATAGCAGTTTCAACAGCTTAGGATGCAATGGGACCCTCACTCTTCACCAACAGCGGGGCCCCACTGTCTAAACTCTAAGAGCATTCCTGGTTACCTCTGCATCCTGTTGGGGGAGGTGGTATGTCCTCTCGAGGCTTTGCAGAGTTCGGGGGTTCAGAGTCTTCTGCTCCAAGAGATGCTCCAGAAGCAAGACAAGCTGGTCTGGAAGGAGCTAAGGGCAAAACCAAAAAGTCTATGAAAAGGCTAGAGACTTGATCTTGCTAAAACCTCAGAGCTTACACCATATCCCCAAAGACACTGCATTCTGGGGCATGATTAAGCCATATTCTCCATGGCTTTTCATGTCAGTTCTATAGTTAGAGCAGATAAAAAGATCAGGTATTTAACTTTTTTTTTTTTTTAAGATTTTATTTATTTATTTGACAGAGAGAGACACAGCGAGAGAGGGAACACAAGCAGGGGGAGCTGCAGGCAGAGGGAGAGGGAGAAGCAGACTCCCCACCGAGCAGGGAGCCCGATGCAGGGATCGACCCCAGGACCCTGGGACCATGACCCGAGCCGAAGGCAGACGCTTAACTGACTGAGCCACCCAGGCGCCCCCAGGTATTTATCTTTTTATTTTTAGGTTGTACAATGTGATTTTTTTTAAGGTGTGCAACATGATGATTTAATATACATATGCACTGTGAAATGATAAAACCTGTCCTTATCTTAATAAAACATTATCATGGTTCATTAGATTTCTTTCTTTACAACATGTAAATGCCAAAAAATGTCAGTTAACCCAGATAAAGATTCAAGAAGCCATCTGATCTTAAGTGAACACATGGAAAAGAAATAAGCAGTTTTCAGATTTCCTGTAGCACCTAAACCTTGCAAATGTACAACCAAGAAATAAAGGGCACATAATGAAACAAGAACCATGTCTCACAATCCCTCCATTATAAAAAGTGTAAGTTTACTATTCCATTAAAATGACTGTACATGTGATTTTATACGTATATGTATAATCTCTCTCTCTCTCACACACACACACACAATGCACAAGGTCACTCTTATTCCTGAGTTTTCATACAGTCAAAAAATGCTGTTGATCACTTAAAGGCAAAGAGAGGAAGATGTTTTCATAGGACATAAAAACAACGAAAATTTATGAGCAAACAATATTTGTGAAATCCAAGAACTTAAAATGTCTTATTCACTACAGTACTGCACGCAATGCCTGGATCAGCCCCGACCACAGGGCAGTGCTCAAATAAACTATAAATGGAGGAAAAACTAAATGTAAGATCCATCTTGTAGAAACTGTAGGAACTGAAAAATATTTATTCTGAAATCAAGGTTTTAACATTATGACTCTGAATTTCACTATTCTCTACATTTAGCTTTTCTCCATCCCTGCTTATGACCAGATAATCCCTGTCAGCTAACTCGATTTTACAGGTCTAGAAGTCAATGCTCGATCAACAGAATATTCATACTACCCACCTGGATTTTAATCCCCACTTTGTTACTTTAAAAGAAAATTTAAAAATCATTGGCTTCTCTTGCTACCTCTCTACCTTTTTGCCCCTTAGTGTGCACTCTGCCCCATCCCCATCCCCCCTCCCCAACACACACACACACTTCCCAAAACACAGAAGAAAACTGAGTAGACAGCATGCACAATATTCACCAGGCAATTTCATAGTGAAAGCATTTCTTGTATTTTCTCACATCGCCCTTCTAAGTGATAATAAAAACCCCACTTTCCTACAGACAAACATGGATGTACATCACTTGATTCCTGGGCATTTTTATTTTATAACATCACTTCGTTCCACCTTAGAGTCAATGCTGTGGATCCTCTCTCAGGCTGACAGGATTGAAACAAGGTGCCTTCAGCAAAAATAGAGGGTTACAACCAGCACTGACCCGTGAGGTCCTATAGGAGGACTCAAAGGATAGCTAAAACTTCATTCACTTTCATTATAAGTCATGTGCCTTTAAGATGTTTGAAGATATCAAATCACTACATAACAACCAATAACAAAAATGACAGTTTTTCATTTCTTACAGTTTCAGACATATGAGGCTTTTATATTTTCAAAAATTTGCTGTTTATAAAAGAGCCCAAATCCAGGGCCAGCAGCCTCTAGGGAGCCTCCACACCAGTTCATACCACAAGCAATGTGCTCAGGTCCTGCCTGGCACCCAGGCTTCCTCAGCCCTCCTTCCTACCCACAGCATCCTGCAGCCTCCCTCTCTGGATCTTTCTTTCTTGCCTTCCAAGAGAGGATTTTCCCTGGTGGAGGCTAATCCTTCAGCCCTGGCTTTGAGTACACCCCTTAGGTCACTCCCCAACTGTCCTCCTACACTTGAACCCTCTTCACAGAGCTGGCCTTTCTCCCCCATCACGGTCTCACCCCACCCCCCACCCCCACTACTGCCCTTTATAAAGTGTGTCCCAATGGCCCTCACCACGTGGTGGCCTGGCCTGGCTTCTGCCTCTGCAGGGGCTGTGGAGGGGAGAGCCCCAGACTGAGTCAGGGGCCCATCCAGCCCTATACCCTGACAAGCACTCCCAAAACTGGTCCCCAGCATTTCTATAGCTAACCACCCCTAGGAGTAACAGCTTGATGTATAGGCCACTCTGGATGCAGGACAACAGCTTCTGGGGAAGGGCCCACCTGACAAAGCACAGAACACCTACCAGCTGGGGGTGTGGGCCCTGCTGGCTAACTGAACACGGCAGGAACCAGCCCTGCCAATTTGCAGAGTTGCAGGAAAGGAAGGAGCAGGAAGGAAAGCATCTCCCTATTACGCATACGCACTTACAAAGAGGCCTATTGTTACAACTCAAGTTTGGGATTTGGTTTAAACTAGAGAGACCCATGGAGGAAAGAAGACCTTGAGTAAGATGATTCGCTTGGTCCTTAACTTACCCCAACTGGGTTTTACCAACAAACACAACTCCAGCTTGAAACTGAAGAATTACTAGCTTGTGAACTGATCAAGGTATCTGGATTCATACTTTTATATCTTGAAGTTTTCTTCTGAACGGGTCACACATCCTCACAGAGAAACAAAACCAAAGGATCACTGAAGGCCTTTGTCCTCTTCAAATTTTCCACGATGGAAAAATACTTAAAGCCAAGCCCCCTGCCTGAAGATGGACAGCGGAGATGGATGGGAGGGGGTCAAACCCTTAGGGCTCTCTAACACGTTTCATTTACTCTAACTGGAGAGAGGCAAAGAGAGCAGGCCGCACGCCCCGCCAGGGAGGCCCCCCACCCAGGCAACGCTGCTGGAGAGTGGGCCTGTTGAGAGCGGGCAGAAGGCAACGAGGGCCCACATGGAGACCTGAGACCATTTCTCCAGAACGAACGCCAGGAGCTCTGCTAGTCCTAGCCTTCAGAGCGGACTGGTAGAAATGACTCTCCCTTAGTAAACAACCTGTAGCCATCTGGCTTCCAACTGCGGCTCTTCTAATTCACCAGGAAAAATGCAGTTTCTAAACAATGAGGAAAACAGAGAAAATCAGCGATCAAATGCTATTTTAGTACACAGACAATAAGACTGATTCAGTATCTTTCATTCACAAATAAGTAAACATTACATAATTTTTTACATGACATTACAGACCCCCTGAAAGGAGGATATGAAAGCAAAAATGTGGTAAGTAGCTCACTTTAATACAGTACATTTCTCTTCATAAAATAAACATTTACTCCCTGTGAAGCCACCCTACAATGAAAAAGAAGTACTATGTAATAAACCAAAATGTCTGCACAGCAGCGAGTGAGATCGTACACTGGCAAACGTGCTCAAAACACGGTGCTGGGCACCGCCCGCCCTGGCGGCTGGCG
This sequence comes from Phoca vitulina, assembly GCF_004348235.1. Taxonomy (NCBI): domain Eukaryota; kingdom Metazoa; phylum Chordata; class Mammalia; order Carnivora; family Phocidae; genus Phoca; species Phoca vitulina. The sequence continues at coordinate 5,671,904 of NW_022589773.1, read as the reverse complement.
CGGCAGCAGTGGGAAACGCTATGCGGGTCATTCTACTCCCACCCACGGAGAAATCACATTAAATTTCACATGACTTCTAGGCCAACTGTGTTTTAATGCAGCAGTACTGAGAGCTTCCGTCACACTATGGGGTGATTAAGAAAAATAAAGTGCGTGTTTCAGAGCGTTATCTCCTGAGAAAGCAGCTCCTCTAAACATTACAAAAGAACCTGACTTTATTTCTGAGGGTCTAATGGTGCTCACGCCCACAGTTTAACAGTGACAGGAATAGAAGGTCCCTTCCTTTGCACACACAAGGACTTAATGAGGGGGTGACTATTTTTCCACAGGGAAACCACCTCAGTATTTTAAATATTCATCTGCCTCAGAAACTTAGACAAAATAAGACAATGGGGTGCCAAAGTCATGTGCTTTGTGTGTGAAAGAGAACTTCACACACTGTAAAACTTCCTCGAATACAAAACATAAAATGCTAAAGGGGGTCAGTCAATACAAATGCTATTTGTTAAGGATTTAGAAGTCTGTATTCTTGCTTTAAAGAGGGAGGATTCCGTAGTCGCTAATTACTCAGAAATGTACGAAGAAAAAAGAAGTCTACCTGGTATTTTTCCCAGTCTACTTAAATTGCTGAGGGAAGCCACACAACTCTGAATGGTTTTGAAGAGTTTCCACACAGGCTCTTGGAAAGAAGATATGAATTTTCCAAACCCACCCTCCTTGTCTACAAGCAGCACAAAGCAAACAAACCCTGACTCTTCCAGAAGCCCCTTACCGCCGTCAGAGGGGCATCACTCACTCCCGGCTCCCAGAGGACCACCCACGCAACTGAGCCCCTCCACCATTTCTGCCATTAGCAGGGCGCAGAAAAGGCCAGCTCGCCGTCTCGATCAGAAAATGTCACCAATGCATCCCACCACTGACCTTGCAAAGGCAGGAACCGACACGAGGAACCCGGCGCCGCCACTGCCTGCACCCTTCAAAGGGAAGGCACCTCCCCTCATGGCCCAGCCGGCCCGCGGCAGCCGCACACACGGAGGAAGTCTCCGACAGGCTCCCAGACGGGGAGTGAGCCTGGGACTAAGGCAGCCACCGACGGACAGTGGCGTGAGTTCTATTATTACCCCATTATCACTCTGGATCTGTGCCTAAATGAAGCATGCTTCCTCCCTGCTGCCATTTCCTTTTATCCTGGCTGGAGACTAAAAGCGGATCAATGGGGGCAATACATATGATGTCACTTCAATTTACAGCAACAGCCTCCCTCCTTCAGTCTGTCTCAAATACACAGAAAGATCAATTCTTCCCAAAAATGGTTAAAAAATGCTTAGGGAGCATTCTTCTTCCAGAAAAGCATTCTCTGCTATATTTGTCTATGTTACTACGGCAGGAACTGTTTACACTGAACAAAAACAGAAGAAATGGGGGAGGGAGAAAAATCTCAAATTCTCCTGTATGCTGGAGACTTGCTGGCTGAAATTCAACAGAAGCAGGGTCCAAACCAGAATCAAAGCAGCTGACCTTTCAAAGTCAAAGGCTTTCGGGCACAGAGGCACAAGAGAGACAGCAGTTCTTTGCCCCTTGGATTAAAAAGGTAATCCCATAGATATAAAAAGTCTTTTTTATAAGATTTCCCCAAAGTCCAATAAATTCCTTTCTACCTTTCCCAGAAAACGTACCACACGATAGAGCCTCAGGTGCCCCCACAGTCCACAGCGTGAGAACAGACAGTGCTCCCTCTTGTACTTTCCTCATTATGGGCAACAGGAACGGACTATAGGACACAAGGGGAAGCCTTAACAAATCATTTTTCAGATGGCGCTTGACCCAAAATAAAACAAAAGAAGTAAAAATCTCTAAGTTAAATAAATTTTTGTATCATGACTTTTGAAAATGGGGTATAATTAAGATATAATTTTAAGAAATCCTCAAAACATAAGAATTCTCCTTCCTTACAACCCCAAAAGACACACAAAATCCTCAAGAGTATCAGAACCCTGGTGAAGCTGACCTTCCAGACCCCAAACACCAGCCAGGACTATGGTCTTCACAGAGATGTTAGAATATGATCTTCCGTCATCTGTCACTTTCCTAATGATAAATGTTTTTAAGTGACAAAAGTGAATTATTTAATAATATGTACACAGACAAGTGTCTGCCTAAGAGCTGTTGTCAACTAAGGTATCATGATATAATTAAAATATTCCTAGTTTAAACTAGTAACTTGTATAGAGGAAAAACAATTGGTTTGAGTTGCTACTGAAAATAAACTAAAAACAAAACCTACAAAAGAAGAACCAGCCTCTACATGCTAAAACAAAAACTTAATACATTTTAAAGAACTGCCAAACTTAAGAAAAGCAGTCACAGTTCCTATTATTTTGGGGATACAAACTTGATTTACCAACAAATGAAAGTCACCAAATAAAATAATTAAAAGTGAAAATAACTTCCTTCAAAATACTGAGAGAGCAATCAGTAGACATATTTACTCAGCACAGTCCCTTTTGATTATCAAGTATCTTTAGGGAGTATGTCTGTAGTCAAATTTTAGTAGAAAAATTCAAGCAGAAGCAAATATTCATATAATTCATTTCAGAGGAAAAAAAAATTGGGAAACAAAAATACAGTAAACTCCCCTCACACACATTTCTTGCCATCTTACCATACTACAGAAACAGTTTCACCTCATTCTTTTTAATAGTTGAGTAGTATTCCATTATGTGGTTCCATACCTTGGCTACAATCTGACATACAAAACCAGTTGACAGTTCTCACAACAAAGGTATTCACACGCTGGACTTTAGGGGGTCGTAAATTAGTATGCAACTAGAATTTTGGGTTAGAAATACTACTACTTATAAGTTAGGAACTCCAGCTCATAAAACACACACTCTTATTCAAGATAAATGCATCAGTATTAATACAATATTATTACTTTAGGTAAGAGCATTAATTCTAAGGAAACAAAAAGAAGATTCCCGTTTAAAAAAAAACCTGCAAATGCAAGTTAAAAGTATTCTCTGATACTTTCAAGTGTTCCAAATTCTTTAGAAAGCTTTAAACCAGGCCGACACTGAGCATGCCATTGTTGTCATGGCACAGTGAATGGACTGATCACTTAGGAATTTATAGTTTTCATGAGTGATGATTTTCTTGAGAAGCATAAAATTCAGATCAGGAATTGTCTCCCTTTGGCCCTTTTGGTTATTGATCTGACAGGCTGCTGGGTAGGGGAAGCAGACATGAAGATCCTAAGTACTCTGGTAAAATTCTGGGAATTTCCAACATTAGTGTTTACAAAGATTTATTTTCCAAAATGTAGGACATAAACCATTAATGTACACACATGGTCATAAAAGTTGACAAGAAGACTGCATTTCATGTACTTTAAATAACATGCTTTGTGTCAGACAGCATATAGTTTGCATAATACTTTCACAAAAGTTGGGAAAATTAAGTTAGCACAGGAAAATGTGACCCTTCTACAATGTGAAAACATGAGAATGATCGATGCCAGTCAATTACATCAGATCCTACCTGATGATGGTGTGTTTTAGTCTCTGTGGTGTCACTTTTGGAAGTACCACAACCAACCGATAGCTCAAAAGTATAGGACATGAGCTGCCTGGTTTTTTCCTTTTTTCCTGCCTCCAGCTGAAGTAAACTATTTTTCTTAAATCATGTCAAAAACATTTCCCAATAATTTACTTAATGGAGAGAAGATCTACTTTATGAAAAAATTCAATACTGCAATCTAATTTAAGCACTGAAATGCGTAAATGATTAAAGCACATGCTCTAACGAAGTGCTGAGCCAGCACCTAGAAACCAGGGGGTGGCGGGGGGGGGCTTCTATAAAGAGGTCCAGTTAGTACAGGCAGAGTCCCTAGCACTAGGGTCACAAGAAACCTGTCGGCATCTCTCTAGTCTTAGAAAAACAGTATTTGAAAATAACACAGATCTCAAAAGTTCAGATTTCCACGCTTCTCCATAAAGAGGAATGCTAACACCATCAGATAGAAGACATTAGTTCTGTGCACACAACACTCAAATATTGCTAGAATCTTACATTTTCTGAATGCTTTGCATATACAAAGCATTGCATCAAACAGCTGCATGCTCAGATTTTTATGTTGTCATTTACAACATAAATGAACTATCAAATATTTTCAGTTTTTTCCAAGAGACAAAAACCAGTAATTTCATTCAAATTCAGAACTTTTCTTTCTCTAACTTCCTATATTACCCTCAAAATGTCAAAATCATAGTCTGTGTGGCATTATTTATTACAAATTTAATACCTGAGTAAATAACTACAACTTTAGATTTCCCCTTTATAACATTTGGTTGAATGTATTTCATGTAGCCCTACGTTCCTGGTAAAGAGTGACCTACAGAACATACACAAAAGGTTTTCATAAGCACAAATATTTAACCCTTAGGAACATCCAGTCTAAAAACATACTTTTCCCTCTAAATAAGTAGTGAACAAATGGGGAAAAAAAACAAACAAAACCTAAACTCTTATTGAAAATATACTCTTCAGTATCTTATGGACAAAAACAGGATCCTCTTAAGTGTAAACAAAGAATAATGAGTTCAAACAAAACTATATTTCAACTTCTGTAAAAAGTTTAAGGCAACTCCTTATGGACTGTAACCCGACAGTGCTCATTTCTTGTGCCACCTACCCCGGCCTGACATTCACATGTTTTATCAAATTTAAACAAAGGAATTAATGTCCACTATAGTAGGTGGAGTAACATAGTAAGATGACTGCAAGAATAGTTGGCAATCAATGATTTGGCAACTTAAATCTATTACAAGAAAACTTTTAGCTACAAATGAAAATTCAAGCCAGAAGTGATTCTCACTTCTAAACTAAAATAAATCCAAAAAATACACACATTCAAATACATCAACTTAAAAAGTTTTATAAGCATTCTAATAATAGATGCGGTAGAGGATTCTTATTTTAAAAGCTAATGAATGGTAAAATAACTGAAATGCCTCTGCAATTGTAATCAACTGTATTCAACCAAACGATGGCTCTGGAATGTTTTTAAAGAGCTAATAAATAAGTTAGGTTGTACAAGGAGTGGCAACAACCCATTCTGCTCTAAGTGCAAAAAATGGATAGTACCTCTAAGAGAGACCTGCCCTTTTGTCTTCCAAAATCTCCTTGTTAAAACTTGCTATTCAAGATTAAATTTTTCCAAATTATCAAAATCACCCGCTAAAAAGAAAGTAAGCCACAAAAGCATTTTAGAGACAATGGTACTAACAAGACTGTAAGGTGAGAAAAAGACCAGCAACAGGAGGAGGGTGAAACCAAGTCAAATCACTGGCCTCAGCTTGGACACGGACTCAGGCACGGATGGACACACACACAGTCAACGTGTTTTTAAATGCAGAACATAATTTATAAACAAATTTCATTCCTGGGTGTTTATTCTGGTCTAGAATGCTAACATTCCATCACTCCTGGTTCCTGCCCTTTCTTCTTCACAGGAGCATAGTCAAAATACAGAAACATCTTTTGGTTAGGCTTTATTTTCTAATATTCTTTCTATGTTTTCTACCAAATCCAAACTAAGCATGACTTTAGCCACATGTCTACAATGTGTTGTGGTTTCTGTCATAAAGCTGACAAGGAGACATATCCCTAAATACATGTATAGCCAGCCACAACTAAGGAGGCACTGTGGGGGTGGGGCAGACGAGGGTGAGGAGTAAAGCTGCATGAGTGACTGTGGGCAATGAAACAATAAAGTTGTGTTTACTTAATAAAAATACGTTGAGAGTATGCTTCCACTGACTGTCCAACGGCTGAGGGTTATTTCACAGAATAACTTCATGTATATAAAGCACATGAGTCACATTTCGCTCAAATTCTGTACACTTCTGGATTCGAGTCCAGACATTTTATATCCAGGATTAACTCTGGAAAGTTTCATGAGGAACAGAGCAAAGGATTAACTTGGGAAGGGTCACTCTGACACTTATAGCAATTCATATTATTGAAAAAGATATGGATTATTGAAAAAGATATGGACTTAAGAACTTCAGGAGAAAGAAAGGTAGAGAACAAGTTTCACGTACTTTCAAGAAATGTTTGCTCCATTTTCAACTTCTTGTCTCTCTCCTTCACCTCAACACCAGCTCACCTGAAGGGAATGAAAGCTCCTACTGGGCCAGCATTCTGTATGAAGAGCAGTGGCTGCCTTGTGGATGTACATCATGTGAGAAGGTGAACGGGAAACAGAACAGTAACACCACACGGACATGTTCGAGGCCCGATTTGTTTACCCCCAAGTTGCATGCTATGTACAAATGGCTGAATAATTCACAAATTAATGTACTTCCCATCACAATAGACTCTATTCCCAACTAAACAAGTAAACTAAAACAGTAAGTTTTATAAAATGTTCTTTGGGGGCGAAATGTCCACATTATTGCTAGGAGAGTTCATACATTATAATCTTATGTCTACTGTGAGCTCCAGCTGGGACTCATGGCCTGGAGCAGCCCGAAGCTGATACGGGAATAGGAATCTAAAATGCGGCCTTGTTTGCTGCCATGGAAATATTTTCTCATGTGAATTCAAGTACTTGAAAGTCAATCCAACAGAAGTAAGTCTTCAAAGATGCAAACAGATAATTACTAACCACGGATCTAAAAAATTTATGGATCTAAAAATTTATGTATGCATCTGTATGCATCTAAAATCCTAAAATTGCTAACCATGGATCTAAAATCCTGGTAGGTCAGAGACCTACTAACACCCTTCTAATAGGTGTTGGCACGAACATGATTAAACCTACAATGTGCTTTCTAGCGGCAATCTAAAATCTCAAGGATGTGCATGTTATTCCTAACAGATTCCTAATGAAATTTCATAAAAACTGTAGTTAAGTTTTAGCAATTAAGTTTTATATCTTCCTTTGTGTGTGTATAATGTGGTCATGTAAAAAAACAAACCAACCAGTATTATTTTACTGGAATAATACATTTTAACAGCACAGAACAACTTCTGGAAGTTACAGGAAACATTAAGACATTTCTAAGTTTTCTGTTTATTCAATTTTAATGGAAAATAGTCCATTGGAAAAGCAAACTTTCCCTTCCCTTAGCATCCCAAATTATCTCTATAAATTAACTTGGAATTTATCTTTACAAAAAAAGAGACAGCAATGAAACACAGTTTTCATCATACAGATTTTTTAAATTTTTTCTTTAAATAATTAAAGCTAAAAACTAAAAACCACTTTTAAAAATGGGATTTACTTTCCACATTCTAACAAAATTTTTGCTACTTTGCTTTTACTATATATCAAAGTTACAGCACACCAATTATAATCTACACATTCTATGCCAAGCTGAAGCTTGATTTATTTAAAATAAATTAACGTGAAAAACCAGTGATCATGGATTCCCCTAAAAATAAAAAATGGATACACAGATTTTAAAATGACTAAAGTCAACCTCACTGGTTGAGAACCACTTCTCCACTGATTTCACAATGCAGGGTCTCGACTCATCTGGGAACTTTGTAAGTAAGAGTTGAGACAGAAATAAAAAATGAACAGGCTGCTCCATCCTGGGCAACCCAAACAAACTTCTTTTTAGAGTCAAAGTTTAAAATGCAGCTTTTTTTTCTTTTTTAATTGTCTGGGTTAGCCGTCCGGCAGTAAGTCTACATTTCCATCCAAGAATGTTTTTGCTAGGAATTAAGACCAAAGACCAGAACCCCTCTAGATCAGCACACACACTCTCCAGCAGTCATTTTTGTTATTCTTTTCCTGCTGGATTTGTACTTTAAACGAGCTTTCCTGTGCGAATGAGAATGCACTTGTTTACCTGGGTTTTTTTTTTCCTCGAAGCCTTGGTAAATACAACACACCAAAAATTACAATAACATAGACGCCCAGGCCCTCGAACACACTCCGCAAGTTAAACTGTTTACAACTACAAAAGCGTGAAAACAAAGGCAACAGCCCGTCAGAAGCACCCTATAGTATTTCTGAAGGCAACTGAGAGCTCCCATTCACATCAACTGGTATCACCATGGTAGTGGGAATGCAAACTCCATAGAATGGGCTGTTAGCTGCGAGCAAATAAGGACAGGATTATGAGGCAAAACGAGTATTAATAGTGACCAAACTTGGCTTTCTTTCCCGCTAAAGCTCATTTGGTGGAAAGACTGAGGTTAAAAGGAGGAAAACGAGAAGGGATTTGGTAGATGGAGAAGAAACCACTCTAATTCTCCTAACGAACACCAGCTGACGGCCCCGGGTCCCCGCAGCTGTCAGACGCGGCGGGCTGCGGCGGGCGGAGCCGCCGACCCGGTTGGGAAGAACGTCTTACTTACTGAGGTTCCCGTCGGGGCGCGGGCCGGAGCCTGGAGTCCGCTCGCACCCGCCGCGGCGCCGCCTGATATCTCCCGCGACCGCCCCGCGCGCCGCCTCCTCCTCCCCGGCCAATCCCCGGAGAGGCCGCCCGGCGCGCCCCGCCCCGCCCCGCCCCGCCCCGCCCGGCCAGTCGGGGCCGGGTTCCCAGCGCGCGGCGCCCCGGCCCGGCCACACCCCTGGCCCCCACCCGCCCCGCTAGTCAGCTCCCACCCGGTAATTACTCTAATTAGAAGTCTTAGTCTCAGCAGTTAAACAATGTACGAACCAGTCCCAACACAGCCTGCAATTCAAGTGGCTTTGAGAACAAAGGCAATCATAGCTGTAGCAATTTTTCCTCTAATTTACAGAATGTGAAGACTTTCTCTCATTGCACGTTGTACTTAAAAAAAAAAAAAAAAAAGGTTTAACCTCTGGTATACATGCCCTTTCACAAGGATATCAGCATTTCTGTGGAAAAACACCAGCACACACCAGCTACATGTAACAAAAAAAACACTGTTTCAAGAAAAAAAAAAAAAAAAGCGTCTTAAACTTCTAAGTTTGGTCCCTCCTGCAGAACCAGTGTTCCTGGATCACTTGGCGGAAAGATGTAAGATGTACAGAGATGTGGGAGGACTGTTTTCCTACAGTTTATAGACCATGTGAATAAAAGGGAAACACACTACCCGGGGCATCTTTCTAGTAAGCAATCTGCACAATTCTTAACTGGTATGGGTGGAGGTTGCTAATCGTTCACACTAACATCAGCTGAATGGCTACCTGCCGGTCCGAGGAGGAAAACACCACATGCGAGCAGTTTCCTGGGTGCAAGAACAGCTTTAATGCCTACTGACTTGCATCTTTCCCCCAAACTTCACCAGAATATTTCGAAAGCACACAAGAGGCCAGTCTTGTTTCCAAGACTCTTACAGCAACCCCAGTAGATAAAGGTCACCAGAATAGATTCCAACAAGAAAAATCAGAAACTGCAACCGCCATCACCCAGAATAGCTATTTCAAAGATTTGGGGAAATGTACTTATCAGGAATAAGGCATTTCTTGAAGACAGATCTACTTCACAATAAAACCAGAAAGATAAATATGGCCCCAAACCCAAGGAATCCTCAGGAAGGGATGTGATCAGGCCTGTTTTCCCTAGAAAATTATAATAGCCCATTCACAGCTCTTCTGGGTATTAAACTCTTTTTTCTAATTTTAAATGTACACTGGAATTTTCAGGATGAGTAAAATTATAACCGTAAAATATGTGTTAGAAAAATAAAACATCAAAAACAAAAAAAAGTCCTTTCTTACTTTGTTGTCCAGTACTGGCTTGATCTTTAAAGCAATCTGCATCCATTTTAGAAGAATTACTCAACACTCAGAAGTTTATGTGAAAGATTGAAACAAAAAAAAAAAAGGCAATGAACTACTAAAGTAGAGAAATAATAAAAACAACCACTACAAAAATGTTGCACAAAACAGGTTACATGTCTTATACATCTCTTCCCCTTTCAATATACTTTTCCCCAAACACAGATCCTAAATTTTTCAAAATTTCAGGTAGTTTTCAGTCTCACTCCATGCATTTACTAGAAAATGCTTGAAAATTTCTCTATTTTTAATTGAATGAAATCTTTATGATTATGGAAATTATGAAACATTATGAAACATTATGAAAAATGAATTTAGCACCTTAGTTTGTTACAAGATGCGATTTTTGCTTAGCAGCTGTTTGCCTTTCTAGATGTTAACAGGACAAATATCTAAACACAATTTAGTTTCACTGTAGTAACAACTTAAAAAGTTAATCTCTTTTAACAAAAAAATCAACTAATTTCAAGTTAAAACAAGGAGAAAGTAAGAAACAACTAATCCAAATGGAACACTTTCAAATGCTAATGTACCTAACTCTTTATAAAGTTAAAGCCCTGAAAATAAGATGGTATTCTTAAATGCTTAAACTAAGAAAACCAGGTGCCTGGGACATAAAAATAGAGAGAGGACTTCCAAACCCTTGTTCTGCAGATAAAATAAACATAGTAAGCAATTGAGAACACAGGGAGAAAACTCCTCCAGAGAAAATATATTTCCCCCAAACTTATCCTTCCAAAATTCCCCACTAAGTCAACATCTAAATCTTTAAATGGCTTTAAAGTCTTTCTTAGCTAAGTTACTCTCTTTGTGTACAAGACAGGACAGCTCCCTTTAAATATTAAGAACATTAATAAGCTTTATGTATGTTCTCAAATGTATAAGAACATAAAAATCATTCAATATAACTCTCAAAGAAGTTTCAGTATGAAAAATCCATGTTATGTTCCTTCAGATAATAAACAACATAAATATTCTGCAATGAGAGACAGACAAGAATAAAGAAATTTTACAAAATATACCAAAATGCCTTGTAAAAGTAAATATCTAACAGCCAAGCACCCATGCTGCTATCAGCCTCATCGCTGACACAAACTTATTTTAACATTTACTTTTAAAAGCAAAAAGCCATTGTCAATTTAGCTGTTGGTCAAACCTGCAATTTTGTTTTAAATTGAAAGGTAAAGACCAAGAGTTAAGATAAAATACCACATATTGTCCTGAAAGTATCTCCATGTAAGATCGAGTTCTCAACATCAGAGATTCCATTTCTCGTTGATTCCAATACTATTTGCTCAAGCTATTATTATAATTACCATTTCCCCTTTTGGAAGTCAAATTAATAGCCCTACCCCATGAAATTACTGTTATGATTATTATTTTTGAAAGAAGCCGTATCTAGGGTGACCCCTCCGCACCCTTTTCCCAAGCAGAGCGCAGTCCCCTGCTGGCCAGCGCTGCTGCGCCCCCACCTCTCTTCAAAGCAGAGGCGGTGACACCTTTCCAAGGCTTTTCAAAAGCAAATCCCCAAACGCCACTATCCATTCCACAGGGCCCGCCGGGCGATGCTGCCCTAAATCTACACGTCTCGCTCCATGCTCTCATCCAGCTTCACCTAAGTTTAAAGGCGGGTAGAACTACACTGACATCTGTCCCAGGAGCACGTTTGTCTCTGAAAAGCAAAGAATGACCTAATAGGAAGCACAAGGACAACAGATTATGAAAGGCACGGGGGTCGGGTGGGAGAACAAAATTAAAGTACCTAGCTCTTGGGAGACTACGGCTGTTGTGCAGCAATCAACGACGCGAACGGCGCTCTCCGGGTTCGGAAGCCAAGACCCTGGGTGAGTGCGCGGGATCCCTCCACAAGACTCACAGAAGCCCTCCGCCGGGAGGACCAAGCACCCAGCGTCCACGAAGAAGGCGCAGGCAGTCCCCAAAGGGGAGACGAAGAACAAGAGGGATTTAGGGAATTCCAGGTGTGCCCAAATGCTTGGATCTAAATCCCGGAGCACACCTAATATAAGGAAGTTTCAACCACAGCAAATCGTGTCGGCCCTGGGGCCCCACAGGCCTCGCTTCCTCCTCCCCGCCCCAGACCCTCACCCGACACCAGTCGCCAAGCCCCAGATAAAGGTCGGCTAGCGCCAGTGTCCCAGCGGCCTCACAGTCCGAGAGTGGGGCATGGGGCGCAGGGGTCACCCTGCGGAGGGAGCGGGCGGTGGGCGGGACGCGGGGCCTCCCACGGAGGCTCCCACGGAGGGGGCGGTGTCCTGGCCCCGCCCCGGCCCCGCCCCCCAGCCACGCAGGTGTCAACAGAGCCACCGCAGAGTCTGCGCACCGCGCCGCACCTCGCGGGACCAGGGTCTTGCCAGGTGCGGGGGATAAGACTGCCTCTCTTTAAAAACAGCGTCCTTTCCTCTGAACACAAGCGGTGGGCCTTCAGCTGGCAAGTCACCTAGAACCCGGGTCTACTCACCTAGTGACCTTGGGCAGAAACACCGCGACTTCCGTTCTCTTCATCTAAAAAAACTCGATCCAACTCTCAAGGGTGTCAGGAAACCGTTGGAGCCCTTTCGGGCTAGGGACCGACTTTGGTCCTGGGCATGAATTTACAACCGCCCACCCTCCTCCCGCATGCTCCTCAAAGACCAACAGTGCTGACAAGGAGTGGAGCTCGGACTGAAACCGGTGAGCCGACTAAAGTTAACTGCCAAATCTCAACCAGTTGTCAAAGCAGCTCTCCGTTCTCCCACCCTCCCTGATCTACAGTGCCTTCCTCCCTTTGTGAGGGCCCTAGGGCCTCATCAGGCCTGCGTGGTGGCGCGGACCTGGATTATACACCCACGTTTTCCACGCCCACCGGGACAGGTGAGTTTTGCTTACTCACAGCTCTGATTCTGGCCTTCTCTCTGCTCGTTCTCTGACACAGTGACCTGTAAGCTCCAATGTGTGTCATTCAATACACTCAGTTCCAGTTCCAATCCTCTCAGCCGTTCAAACTCATTCTTGAAGTCAAACTGATATGGATTGCTAATACCAGGCCCTCCACCTGGAATGCCCTCGGACTCTCCTAATCACTTTTCAGGGGCTACCTTTTTCAAGAATCCTTCCAGCAACATTTTGCGCCTTCTGGGTTTTATCCTCTCACCCATCCCCATGCAGGTAGTCCCACGCCGCAGTGCAACAGAACTAGCAGAGTGATGCTGTGCACGACACACCGGGTGTCTGAGCTGGAAGGCCACACTGTCTTTTCTTTCAGTCTCCCCACCCAGCCCCCAGCACAGCCAATTTGGAATTAATGTCACCTGTCTTGTGGCAAGATCAAAGTTTCAATCTTGTGCCCATTAGCACTAATTTTAGCAACTAAAATGATGAAAATTTGTTAAAATAGGATCAACTTTAAAAGAGAAAATCAAAGATAATACACCTTTTTTTTTTTTAAGCCTTATACCATTAATTTCACAGGGAAAGAAAGCCATTACAGGTAAATGTCGTATCTACTTCAGGGACATTTTCTACTCGGAAGCTGTTGACAGCTTAACCACTGTAACTCTGCTTTATGCAAATGCAGATGGTGCTTTTCTCCCAGGGCACTTCACACGTTTGTGATCTCAGCTGACTTTGCCATGGCATTGCAGACATGGGCACACACCGCCCAGAGCCTTAAAAGAGATGGCTAGGGAAAGGGGACACAGAAGTCAAGCCACTTAAGACACAAGAAATGCACACAGTGCTTGAAACTATGTAAAAATTTTACAGATGTGAGTACCAAAAAGGATGTTTAGAGTGTTAAAAATAGAGTATTGTGTTATTGGAGGTTTTTGTATGAAGTTAGATGTTAATAACAAATGAAAGCACAAAAAATTCACAAGACAAAAAATGACTGATTCAATTATTAAGTCAATAAAACTATAACTGGATCATTCTTTTGAACAGAGAAATGCCATTTTCCCCCCAAACTAAAATTATAAATATTTGTATGTCAGACTTAAAACTTCTCTTTATATTCAGTAGTTGACATTAGACATTACAGTAAAATGGAAGCCCATTTAAGCTAGAAATACAGATGACCTTTTCTACTGTTATACCATGTATGTACATGTACATACATATGTAATTTTTCCAGGCAGTAGTTATCAGAAACCTTAGTGAGAAGCTATGAAAACCCACTTTTTTTTTTTTTTAAGATTTATTTATTTGAGAGAAAAAGAAAAAGAGAGAGCATGTGTGCACGGGGGAAGGGGCAGAGGGAGAGAATCCTGAAGCAGACTCCCTGCTGAGCTCAGAGCCCCAGGACCCTGAGATCGCGACCTGAGCTGAAATCAAGAGTTAGATGCCTAACCAACTGAGCCACCCAGGCGCCCCGAAAACCCATTTCTAATATCACACAGCCTGTATCTGTCTATTGTCCAACCCTATGAACTCCCAAGTCACTAACCTTTACATTATCAACACTCTCTAGTGCAGGAAGCAGGATAATGTCCATGTCCTAATCCCTGGAACCTGTGAGTACGTTAGGTTACCTGGCAAAGGAGAATTAAGGTTGTTAATCAGCTGACTTGGAGATGGGATGATCCTGGATTATCCAAGTGAGCCCGAGGTAATCACAAGGTCCTTACAAGTGAAGAAAGCAGGAAAGGAAGAGCCAGAGAGACAGCAGTATGGGAAGGACAGGCCCCAGCCTTGCTGGTTTTGAAGGTGGAGGTAGGGGCCATGAGCCAAGGAAAGCAGGGACCTATGGAAGCTGGAACAGGCAAGGATGTGGATTCTCCCCACAGAGCCTCCAGAAAGGAACAAAGGCCTGCTGACACCTTGAGGTTAGCCCAGTGAGACGGATTTTGGACATCTTATCTCCAGATACTGTAGATAATAAATCTGTGTTGTTTTAAGTCCCAGAATTTGTGGCAATTTGTTACAGCAGCAATAGGAAACTAATACTAATACATCTGGGTTCCAAGTTCCTCTTATAATCAACGTCACTGCTGCTCAATATGTGAGGAAAATAAAAACATCCGTTAAAAGCTCTCAGCTACACCTGCACTCTGATCTGTTTCCTCCTAAGAGGGGAGAATTTCTTCCAGGGCCCTCCCCTCATCCCCAAGCACACAGCTTCATAGGGAATTTCAGGCTAGATTCTAGGGTCCGAGAAGTTTGCTGGGGTCGGCAGGCTGAGCTGAGAAGAAAACTGGATAGGAGGTCTAAGAGCCCTTTCAGGTCTGGTTCCTAACTGCTTCGCTGCTTTTATAGTGCCACGGAGGCTGGGGCAGAGCATGTCAATGAAACAAAGGACAAACATGAAACAAAACGCCATGGGCAACCACGTCTTGATCAAATCTAAGAGCGATTCAAGTTAATAAGTAACATAACCCCACCACCTTTTTCATGGCTTTAATTATTACAGCCAGTAAAAAATATTCAGGCCATCCCTGTTTAGTGATGTTTTATTTACCCCTAAAGGCTAAAGTCTTCATTAAAAGCAGAAGAGCTATGTTCAATTCAACACATATGGTGAGATCACAGCCCAGTTTATTGTAGTTTTTTGAAGTGCCACCCCCCCCCCCAAACATACACACACAACCGAGGACTCTGGATACACAGCACTGCAATTACAATTGGGCCATATCAGGTTTTATATTACTACATAATTGACTTAAAACACAAAAACTTATTTTTGAATAGTTCCCCGCATTTTCTGTTTTTCTAGCACAAATCAATCTTTTCCTGGGGCCATTTCCTCCGCTGTTCAAAGGGCACAATGCTGCTGTTGGAAGGGGTCTTCCTTTGCCCCCAGATGTTTCGCTCGGTTGTGCTAAACCTGGCCAAGTTCCTGAAGAGCACGGGGCCTTGTGGATGGAGAAGCCAGACAAAACGTCTTAAGTGGTAAAAGGAATGGGTAAGAGGTTGGAGCAATCCACATGTCCACAAGATCAGTGCCATTGCTTTCTTTTTTTCATCATGCACAGCCTTTATCATGGAACCGCCTGATTTTGATGTTTTCCAAAGTCCACGCTATTATATTTTCCAAAGAGAAACAATTAACCAGCCGTATCTTTCCAGGCAAACTCTTCACTGAGGGAGGAAGGGCAATTCTCTGTCATGCCCTATATTAAAAAAAGCAATTTTTCCCAAGTGTACCTCACTTGGATCAGTGTTTTTTATATCTTTGGCTCTCCTGTGGCATTACTGTCTGTGGAGTTGAACCGGCATGAGAGGTGCGAGGGTCATATCCAAATAAAGACCCTGCCCCCCACAAGAGAGGAAGGCTGAGGTGGAAGTGATTCTGTCACGAATGGCCTCACCTCCAGGAACACGCAGCCGGAAGGGAATGAGGGAACAGGAATGTGGCCTCACCAGAAGATGTCTCTTGGAGCACCTGGTCAGAAATAAGTGAAGGAGAGTTCTATGTTCTTCTCTTTAATCCCAAGGATGGAGACAGATTCTGGAGAAGCCCTGGAAAATGTGGAGGAGCCTCAGGCAGTGGGAAGCAACACAAGATGAAACACACCTGGGCCCAGGGCCGTGACATTTTTCCTTTAGAAAAAAGTACTTATCATGTTGCTGTACAATGGTATGTCTGGAAACTAAACTTGGCTTTGTATTCGACCATCCTTTTTTTTTTTTTTAAGATTTTATTTTTATTTATTTTAGAGAAAGAGAGAGAGCACGTGTGTGCATACGCAAACAGGGGGAGGGGCAGAGGCAGAGAGAGAGAGAATCTCAGGCAGACGCAATGCTGAGTGCGGAGCCTGATGCAGGGCTCAATCCCAGGACCCTGAGATCATGACCTGAGCCGAAATCAAGAGTCGGACGCTTAACCGACTGAGTCACCCAGGCACCCTGACCATCCATTTTTATTAGCTGACTTGCACACCGTGAAATACAGCCCTCCTTCATCTCTAGTTCTCAGAAAACCATTCCTGATAGCAATGTAATTCTAAAGGGGGAAAAAAAAAAACAAAAAAGAGGCTGGGCATTAAATTTTACAAAGCACGGGAAAAAAATTCCTATCACTGCAGGCACAAGCCTGTGGGAAGGGCTTGGGGAAGCAGAGCCCACTGGTGAAGCTGTGGCCTCCAAGTTGCCTGACCCCGTGCTCCTCTCCCCTCCTGCGGTCCTCTGGGACTCAGGAGAAACCATCCTCCACCTGCCGCTGCTTCTGTATGAGGAGGGCTAACAAGGCCTCTTCCAGTCCCTCCTACATGTCCCTAATGCTATTCTTATTGTATTCCCAGAATTGAATTAAATTAAAATAGTATCCTTCACATGCCTTAGTTCTGTGGGAAAAGGAAATATATCAATCATACAATAACTATAAAAATTTAACATCCTGAAAACTGTTTTCACAAACTCTGAGAAAAAAAATAACATCAGCAATCTTATTTAGTCTGCTGTTCCAAATCATTCTTCTTGATGGTAAATAACACCAGTGACTATTGTAAAGATTTTTAAAAAGTAGTAACATGAAAAATGAATGAATGACAACAGACAAACACGATGTCCATAGCAGGTAAACAAATTAGTAAACTCCTAAGTTGTTTCTGTTGTATAGCCTGCCCTAAGAGCCTTTAGGAGAAGTATTCTTAAAGTAAAATGTGTGTTGATTGTAGGATAGGACTTACTTGAAATGTGACCCAGCTTTTAGCAAAGCCACAAATAATTAGCACTGAAGACATAGCCATGTAAAAATATATGAATTTATTAACTGTTGCTATTGGTAGCACAAAATACTGATTTATTTGCAAAAATACGATTCTTAACCCCACCAGTGCAATTTAAGTCCCTTCACTGTGTGCTGTGAAAATAGAGTATCTTGTGAACAGCTCCTCTGAATTCAGGAAAAAATCTAAAGATGGCAGGATGTCTCGCTTCCTCATTAGAGGACAATTTTAAGTTGAGAGGCACTCCGTGACTTGTCTGCCTAGGGGCACAAAGGTTAGAACCTCGCTGTCAGCTCATCCCCAAAGTCCCAAACTAACATCGCTGCTACTAGACAGAACAAATCCAATTTTTAAAAAATTTGCTCAGAGACTTTACTTTTTAACCTCTAACACTACCTTTACTTGGACCTTTCCCAACTGATTCACACTTCTTAAGATGCAGACTCCCAAAGCGCATAAAGAAGCCGCTGGCTGACCCCCTCCCAGCACCCCCTGCCATTACACTAGGAAATACTGAAAGGCACTGCACAAATTCCCGCAGGTGTCCCATTCGACTTCTGTCTGTCCAGTGGATCCACAATAACCCTGCTTTCAAACCTAGAGCTGGTAGTTCCCCCCATGAATCTAAACAGTGCCTGGTCTAACAAGATCACTTAGAATGCCAAATTTACTGGCAACCTTATTAAACCCGCCTCATCCATAACCTCCCCACGGTTATCTTCAAGTCCAAATCCCCAATAGCAACAGTAAGCCACACTGACTCTGGGGCTGCTCTATCATCTCCCTCCTGGTGGCAGTGGAAGCACTGACCCATCCAAACAGGAGTCTATGAGTCCTGAGAGCTGCTACAGGAAAAGGGGAGATAAGCCAGTATTCAAGACACCATCCAGTACCCCTTCACGGACAGAACCTGCTGCTGTCAGTAAGGAGATCCACGACTTCTAACAATCTGAATGCAGGACTAATTAAAAATACAGGAAAAGAAATCTCCCTTAACAAGAGAAACCATTTCCATGAGAAGATCTTTTCTCTTGCAGGTTACCTTGGAGGAAAAATACCCACAACTTGTTTGTACTGTAGAAATATTAATCATTTTGCAGGGCGCCTGGGTGGCTCAGTTGGTTAAGTGACTGCCTTCAGCTCAGGTCATGATCCCGGAGTCCTGGGATCGAGCCCCACATCGGGCTCCCGGCTCGGCAGGGAGCCTGCTTCTCCCTCTGACCCTCTCCCCTCTCATGCTGTTTCTCTCTCTCTCTCTCTCTCTCTCTCAAATAAATAAATAAATAAAATCTTTTTTAAAAAAAGAAGTATTAATCATTTTGCAACAAAAGAAGTCCTCATTTCCTAGATTTAACCACCAGAATCTCTAAATAGCCAGGTAGTGGCCTGGATTTGTTTGCTGTAGTTACCAAGAGTTGTGGCAAACAGGGGTTATGTCATTAGGCTTTCTATCATTTTATTTAGAGTTTTTTTGATTGGGGAGGAGAGAGAGGAAGTGTGTGTATATGTTTATATTCAGATTTAAAATTTGTGCAAGTTGCCTAGAAACCAAAGCACAGAAGAATTCACAGCCTGATGCATGCTAAATTGCAGCTGCTGGAAACAGCATGTTCTCCCAAGCACACTCCAGGCTGGGCTCATTCCTATATATCCCTGTCATTCAAGGTTGATGGTATCTAGTTTTCCAGGGAGTTTGGTTTAGTTATACCATTATGTTTGGTATAATGAGAGAAATCAGCGTTTTCTTCACCCTGATTAAATGCACTTAATTCTTTAGGAAACTTAGAAGGAGGTCCCTTCTCCTGTGTCAGGACAGCACATATGTGTAACGCTTTACATTTGGGAGAGATATAGGCCTAAGTTAGATGGATGGATGGATGGATGGATGGATGGATGGATGGAAGGAAGGAAGGTAGGTTTCTCACACTGAAAGCATTCCCCACATTGAGCAACTTTCACCTAGAGAACTGCATGTATTTTGTACACATCTTGGGTGCCAACACTCCCCACCATGTCACCACACTCTTGGGTCACATTTTGTACACGGGGGCTCAGTCAGAACACTGGTCAGGATCACTATAAATCACCACGGGAAGCCAGATAACCGTTAGGAATTTATGACTTTGTTCTGCCAGGTAATGGGCTACACTATGCAGATAAATCAATTACAGTGTTGCCACAGCTCTCAGGACTAAGCACTTCCTTCTCCAAGTGTGTCTGAAGGCTTACAGAGAGCAGCTGGAGAGAAAAGAACAGCGCTTGCGGGCTTGCCTTTTCAGTTTAGCAAACTGGACCCTTTACCATCTTAAAATGCTCTGTCCCAGTCCTTCAGCAATCTCCTAGAGGCACTGTGCCCAGAACAAAGATGATGCCTTATTTACTCCAGAAACTGAAGGGTGGAGAAGAAATGTGAATATCGCAGGGAAAAAATGCAAGTTAAATTTCTGTGGAACACCTGAATTCATTGAGCTTTGGTGCCCAAGATGCTGTTTTTTATACCATAATCTCAAACAATGAAACCCTGCACACCCTTTACAACCGAATGTAGCAATGCTTCTGATGACTTTTAGGTGCCAAGGACAAAAATATCTTCCATGGTTATTTGTACAGCCTATCATTTCTATCAATGAACTCTAATCTGCTTTCTGGTAAAATAAACGAAGGATGGGACTTCAGAAAGAATTCCTAAGATAAAATGGTTAGAGACTGATAAAGGAAAATCCTTTTTTTTTTTTTTTAAGTCACAATAAGGCTAAAAGGTGGATGAAAAAGTACATTATTTCTGAAACGTCATAAAACAGTTCTTCATAACCAAACTACCAACACCGTTCTGAGGTCATGTCGGTGAAACACTCTGAAAGCGTCTACGGGTGCTCTACGATTTTCATGCCCACAATCAGGCTGCAGATACCGCACACATCTGTAATGTTCAAACTGCACAGCAGCATACCAGCTTCGAATGCAAAGCTAAATAGATGCTACCACTTTCTGCAAGTGGCACATTCAGAATGCATGACCTGCCAAATTGCAGTGAGCATCTGATCCCCTCACAGTTGAATTGGCAAGAGATGACACTCAGGGCCCTGACTGCTAAGGCAAGCTTGAGGCCAGGCCGGAAGAAGGAGATCAAAGGGCCCTCAGAGCCACAACGCCCCACCCCCACCCCCCAGCTGACTTCAAGCCCTGTGTCTCCAGGTCAGACACGGAGTTCATGGGACAGCTTTCCTCCCTATCTCAGTTATGTCATGCCTGGTGACATCTGAAACAAACTAACAAAAACAAAAAAATCCTCACCATTCTGATATGTGCTGAAAGGCATACAACACCACACCTATTTTTGGTGTGTGTGGCCAATAATGTATTTAAGATAATTAGGGAGCAAGGAAAGCTTTTTACAAAAAGATTAAATATATTTATGAGGGATGAAGGACATTCCCCCACCCTCTACTATGATTGCTGTCATTTCATGGGTTGCCACTCTTAGAAATTTATTTAAAACTTAGGATTTTTTTTTTTGCCATAGGTCAGGACTGAAAGCAAGTAGGGCCTACCAGATAAATTCCATCTTCATGAATTGTAACTTCAAATAATTAAATCAAAAGATGTATTTTCAGACTTTCAAATAACTAAATTAAAATGTCCTTCTGAGAAACCAGTGTTAAGATCTTGAAAAACCAAGCAAGCTCACTGGAAGATTCCAACTGCCTTCAAGCTTAGAGAAGCTTTTAGGCTTAAAGGAAATGTGCTAGCATAGAATCACAGGTACATCCTCATAAAGGAACTCTTAAACACAGCAGGAATTCTTAAAGACAGCAAAAATCTGGGGAGATTTAAGACATGAATATTTGTACAATCCTTTGTACTCAAGAACTTAACTCACTGTGACCAATGTCACAGGAGCTTCTCCCTCCCTGGGGTCTGCAATCTCTCATGTTCATTTTCTGGATGAAGCATCTGAAAGCATGTGGTAGGAGGTGAGTCTGGGCGAACGAATGATGAAGGGGCAGTGCCTGCTCTTACTGACAGACAAGCTATGCTACGTAGCAATTTCTTTAAAAAAATATTATATGAATCTGGTGTCAAAGGGATTAATTTTAAAAAACAGCAAAGCACCAGTACAAAGGAAATTCCTTAGAGAGTTACTACCGCTTAGATCTTCAAGATGTTCATACTGGTCCTCAACATGAGTCAAACTGTTAGCTCTGGTTACTGACAGCTCCCACAGGATGCATAATTGGGGCAGATTTTTCAAATATGCCAACAATTAATGTCCAGTCTTGGGAAAAAAATGATGTGTGATTTACTGTTAGAAATGTTTTTCTTCCAAATTATTAAGTGAAATGCTAGGTGTATAGGATGTCTTCCTACTTCTCTCCCAGGTTCATAATGAAACCAGAAACATATCAACCAGTCCAATCCAGCCATTAGCCAGAATCACCTTCCCTGCTTGTCAAGGCACCTTCCCTGCTTGTCAAGCTTCTCTTTCTAGAGAGCCATATTACATCACCGAAACAGTATGTGCTTTCTCTCAGTGTAGCTCATGTCAAATCAAGGACTGTTAGCTGATCAGAATTGAAAGCATAATTGTTCCAACCTTTCTCCATTAAAAAAACATGAGGATATTTACATCTTCCAAACAAGTTTCTTTAGCCCACATAAGAACGGATGAGCCAAAGGAGGCCTCACAGGCCACAGTGCGTGGATTAAGGGGAAAATTATTAATACCCACGCAGAGTTTCAATACTAGCTCATCTTTACTTTTAAATGGTTTCACCCTCAGCCTTCATGCCATTTCTGCCCCATTTATCATCTCAACTTATAAGGAGCATGGTCTCAAATTCTCTCATCTCTGTGATCTGTAAGAGAACTCCATTTGTATTTACCAGTTTTGTCCTTTCGTATCCTGATGCTATTCTATCAAATCGACCTTTATTGCAAGGAAGGAGAAAACAGGGGTGAAAAAGAATGATTTAGTGGGTGTCTAGACCTATTTTCCTTTATTAAGGATCCACTTTATGAAGATACCAGTTTAAACTCTTATTCAGAAGGATAGTAAGAATAAAGTTGAAGTAATCGCTACTTACATCTTGGCTTTGAGCAATAAATAAAAGTATGATTAAGTTTCAAATATAACTGAAAACCCAGGTTTTCATGAACGTAGCCTAAGAACAAAACAACATGAATTTCAGGACTCAGAACAAAATCTCAGAAGACAAAGCAGGGACATGTCATCAACAGGTCATTTAAAAAGCAATTCTCTCATTTTCAGTAGGAGAACTGCACTAACATAGGTAACAGCAAAACAGGGAAAGAGAACATACATCTTTTTTTTTAGATTTTATTTATTTGACACAGAGAGACACAGAGAGAGAGGGAACACAAGCAGGGGGAGTGGGAGAGGGAGAAGCAGGCTTCCTGCTGAGCAGGAAGCCCGATGCAGGGCTCGATCCCAGGACCCTGGGATCATGACCCGAGCTGAAGGCAGACGCTTAACGACTGAGCCACCCAGGCACCCCGAGAGAACATACAACATCTTATAATCACAATTTGGTTAAGCAAATGAGGATTATAAATTTCTATGTAGAATATACCAAATTTAATGGATGACACATAGAATTTCGGGCATTTAACTTCTGGCTATACAATATGATTTTTACTATGTCCATATGTAGAATCATTATGTAATTCATACTCGATTCCCATTTCTGAAATGGCACAAAATAAACACAAAAAACATCACTGTGATTCGCTGAATCACATAAAGCTCCTATTTCTAAATGTCAAATATTTCCAACGTGATCTTTTTGGGGAGAGGCTTATTAAGTAGACTTACTGTATTATTAATTAGAGTGTCATATAATTAACCTAGTATTTCATTTTCAAAGACGGGGAAACTTTGAGTTATGGACTCTACCTTCAGTAAACCTCTCTTAACATGAAGAATCGCTGACCAATGGAGAGACGACCACACACACGTAAGCCCATCAATTCTACTAGTTTAACACGTCACCTACGATAGAAAGGCTGGGTGGAGGAACATGACTGAATGGAAGGAGAGGGAAACTGGACAAGTAGATTCTGCAGGAGGGTAGGAGTCACCATGTGGGGGGAGGGGGGGGGTGGATAAGAGATGAGAACGAAGAGACATGCTGGGCACTTGGAGGCATGAGGCACTTGATTCAACAGGTTGGGGGAGAGACCAGCACCAGCAAGAGGAACAAAGGTATCAAAAGAAGAGGTGAAATGAGGACGCATGAGGGTGACACCTCGAATGTGCCAACCTCTGGCCTCCGTGACCCCGGGGTAGAGAACGGCCTCAGAGATTAACAGCACACGGCAGTGGGGCTATTCTTAGCTGTGTCTGCTGACTGAAGTTGCAGGCACCTTCCCTCCAACCATGTAAGGTGTGCTCCAACTCCACTGTTTCTAACTGAAATCTCTTCAGAAGTTACACTGGTATTCTAAAAACAGCCATTCTAAAGATCTTATTTATTTATTTATTTGGGGGAGAGAAAGAGCATGTGCAAGAGCAGGGGGAGGGGCAGAGGGGCCCGACACGGGGCTCGATCTCATGATCCCGAAATCATGACCTGACGTCTAATTGACTGAGCCACCTAGGCTCCCCTAAAAACAGTCATCCTAAAATGAACTCGGGTTGGGTGTTCTAGCACTTGGCACAGTATCAGGCAAATCCTTATCCCCATTACACACACGCATGTCCCTGGTTGGTAAAGAACTCTGGGCATGTTTCAGGGCAGCACAACCTATAAATCAGTGATAAGGCTATTTTCTCATAGAATAAAGGCTATTTCACCGTAGCCCAGAAGTGGGGACAACTATAGATCACCCTGCCCTGACTTTATGCAGTCATGTATTTACCAGTTTGTTTCGGGGAACGTGTATGTATTCCTCAGTAATGCCTACTGTGTACAAGTTACAGATCCCAGTCCCCGGTGCAGCTGAAAGGTGCCGCCACGGGACCCTGTGCTTCTGAGAGACCCACAGAGCAGAGTGGATGCTGGCGGGACACCGGCTCTTCTGACCAGTCCCACTGGACACCCAAGTAAGGGTGAACATCGCTGTCTTTAGAAGGGCAGAGAAAAACATCTCCAGAGTTCGCCCGGTGGCTTCTGTGTCAACAGAAATACCTTTGAATGGCAGAACTTAAATGAAAACATACCCAAGAGGCATGTTTTAAAAACAGTGCTATAGAACTTGCTTATTTCCCTGGAGGCAAAAGCCCGCTCTGGTCCAGAAGGGACGGGCCTTCCGCTAAGCCACGAGGCCCCATAGACAGTAGGGTGTAGAAGGGCTCCCCCTGCACCTGGGGCATGCCTGACCAACCCCAGGGCCCCAGGAGGGCCAGCACGTGCACCTACAGCACCAAGAGGTGACCCAAAAAGGAAAGGCACACCACCAGAAGCAGCTGGCCCCGGCTGGTCAGGACCAACGGGGCTTTCTCAGACATACAAGATAAAGGGTGTTTTCAGGCCCACTCACCATCACACCGGAGGGTTTCTGGGCCACCACACATTAGTCTGATAACCTTGGACACGTGCCTTCTGAACAGGTTCCTTTCCATGTTATGGTTAACACCACAGGATGAGAGAAACCACAAAGTACAAAAACTACAGGGGACTGAGCAACTTATTCATGCCCCCTGTAAGCACTGGAAAAAAATGTCTTTAGCAGAAACACATGTAACCAAAAGAAAGGGTGGGGGCTGTGGAATATCAAAGCCCCTCAGTGTGGCACAAGGTCCACAAACAGGACAGTCCTCCAAATATCTGGGACAAGTTGAAAGACGGAGGAGCACATAGCGTCCGCTTGTCAGAATTGAGATACATCCAAAAATGACCCTAAATGATGTGATCCAGTAACAGTTTAGGATGCTCATGTTTTAATTCTCCCACCCTCTGGGAGCCAGGCTGGGAAGAGGATTCAAGATGCACAGGGAAGCTTCAGCAATTCTTTGGTTCCTCATGGGAGTGAAATCCAATGGCCCCCTTTTGTCTTGCCAAGCGTGCAGCTCTGACCTCATGCTCCACCAGCTGCCTGATGTCAGCACATGGGCCATGAGCTGTGCTCCTGGCCTTTGATGGAAGGCGAGATCTCAGTCAGGTATCAGCTGCTATAAAGAATTTCTGAGGGACTTACTTTCTTCTCACATGAAAACGAGGACCCACATGACATCATGTTCTGGCACTTTGGGGACGTGTACAGCATGCCTAACCAGAGTGGGTCCTGCTATTGGATGTTTGTGACAAGAGAGAGCCTACCTACGATTCATGATTCTGTTTAAACTAAAAAGAGCAGATGCATGAAGAGCCAAAGGAGACAGATGCACTGACTCCATTTAAGTCAATACTGGTAAATGCAGAGAAATCTATTAATTGCCAAAACAATTCACGCTATTCACCCGCATAAATCTGTATACGACATTCACTTTGTGTGGTAGCGTTACCAGGCTCACGGCAGGTGCGTGCGTGTGTGTGTGTGCGTGTGCGTGCCTGCACACCCCAGGGATGAACTGAGCACTCCAAGGGCCACTTTCCACTACCTTGGGACAAAGCCTCTCTGGGAGGGGTTTTCCCCCATGTAGACAGCAAGATAGCCAGAAAAGCCAACCTGGCCCCACAAAAACGCAAAAAAACCAAAGAAGAGGCCAGGCATCAGTTATAACCCCTTTCAGGACTCAATTACACTACTCTGAAGACTATTTGCATTTTAATAAAAGCCAGAAAAGACAGGCCGGCTGTGTAACTGCATATTCCTTAGAAACAAGTTGGGAGTATCAATTTCAGCGTAACTCTTGAAGTAGAACAGAAATAGCCCCACAGTTAATTGCTGAACAGAGGCTCATCTTCCATAATTCGCATATTGTGACTGCAAGCTCAACCCACAAGTCACGAGGTGAGCTGGTAGCACACCCTCAGATCCTGAAATGGACGTCCCTTTGATTCACGCTGAGAGAGAAGAGGAAACACAGCATGGCTGTTGCCACTTTTTACACCAATGGTCACACCCAGAAAGTCAAAGGTAAAGAAAGTTATCCCCCAGCCCTGAGCTCACTCCTGCCATCATCCATTTGTGAGGCTGTGACATCACATCACAGTCTACATTTATAGAAGTTTACTCTGGTACACACAAGATCGTTTCCACATGGATTTAGTTAAGGTACACAAGTCCCTGGGAAAGCCAGGATTCCAGTACTCACTGTCCATCAAGTATGTTTTCATGAAAGGTATAAAACAGATCTTCCCAAAAGGCCAAATTTCAAAATCAGTGAATTCAGTTAATTAGAAAAAATGAAAAGTAGCCTGAATGAACCACCTTTGAAGTCACAAATACAAAACATACTCCCATTCTTTTTCAATAATTTTTTTCACTAAGAGACTTAAAAGACAAACACCGGAATAGTAAGAGTCTACAGCTCTCCGGATGACTGGATTACAGGCAGTCTTCAATTCTCTTCTTTATACTTCCCTATATTTTCTAAATTTTCTCTAATAGTATATCACTTTTTAAAAAAAAAAGATTGTATTTATTTTAGAGTGAGAGAGAGAGAGACAGCGTGCGTGCACACACTCAAGCGTGTGGCAGGAGCAGAGGGAGAGGGAGATAATCTCCCCAGACTCGGCACTGAGTGCAGAGCCTGACGCAGGGCTCAATCCCAGGGCCCTGAGATCATGACCTGAGCCAAAACCAAGAGTCGGCTGTGTCTGACTGAGCCACCCAGGTGCCCCGACGGTATATCACTTTTATAACAAGAAAAAAATGTTAATTTTCTTGGCTCAGGTTGGTTTGAAACTAGAAAGGGAACTAAATATGCTGAACTGAAGTAAATATACAGGAAAAGTACCACACAGGAAAACAAACTACTCTATGCAGAAACTGGGAACATAGCACCCTGCACCAGTCAACTCAGCATTTGGTGTAGTTTCAACAATCTGAGCAACATAAACCAGGATCCCCAGCGAGCCCACCCAATCAGCCCTATGGGGCGGGCATACTGTAGCCTATGTGTCACTCCGATCTGACCAAGAAACTCTCAAAGACCTAGGCAAGGCTTAGTAGAAACCCGAGTTGTTACATTAACAGTGGACTTAGTTATTACAAATGAAACTGAATTAAAATTAATTCCAATTCCCTGCCCCTGAGTAAACCTTTCTTAGGAGCTTCCTTCCATGAGAAGGCTGAATTAACTTTTTTCTTCCTGGTGTCCCTGATTAGCTGCTGGAGAAGATGCTTATAAGCACTGAAATGTCCAAAATATCAGCAACAAATGGAAGGAGAATAATTACTATTGGAAAATCTGCAAACTGGAATCAGTGCTAAAATCGTGAGGAGCTGGTAGAACGCCACGTCTCTCAAACCCAGGGATGAAGAGTGACTGGCATGGCACCAAAGTGGCCTGGAGTCATGACAGGATGGCAGGTGTCTGAGGGCCCAGGAGGGGGAAATGCTGCATGCAGGGAGGACACTTACATGTGCGAGCTCCAAGGAACTGCTCTGCCGAGAAAGCACGGGCTAGAAGGGGCTGCTCCTGGGTGGATCAGGGGCATGGCTCTTCGTCAGGAACACACCGCAGACAAAAGGGCAGAGGCCAGGAAAACTGAGACTGATAAGATGATTTAATGTGTGCATCTAGGCAACATCCCTAAGGAATTCAGTAACGTCAGCATGAAGCCCAATGGCTCGGTTCTTCACCCTCCACTCTGCCCTAGGCCTCCCTACCACATCTCTTCTCAGAAATATGTGACTAGCCTCATGATGCCCCTTATGCCCCACTGATGGGGTGCACAGTGACGGGGAAGCAAGCAGTCCTAGGCAGTACTGCAGAGCCCACAGGACAGTCAATTTACAGCAAAGGAACACAGCTCAGTGACCTGCAGCACCCCGCCCTCCACAGGTCCCTGCAAGCTTTGCCTCCCTGCCATGCACCCTCTGAGAGCTGCTGCTACCCCCCATTAGCTCTGCCACTCCCTTCCACACATACCTGTAACATGGACTGAAAGCCTGTTGGAACGTGGAGCCAACAGCTCTCACAATGTCAGAAATAATGCCTCACTTTTAAAACTACCCTGAAAAGAAATTCTTAGATATCCTAACACATGTAATACATATAATGAGAAGGAGACCTTAATAGAATGCCCCATCTGTAATATAAAGGAGAATTAAAAGGAAAGTGGGTCCGGATGCATTAATGTGGATTTCGGTATTTACAAGCCTGTGAACCCTAGAAGACATAATGAAGCAGTAAGAGGCCTAAAGAATCCCCATAAACACACAGCTATTAATGCAAACTGAATCAAACATGCTGTGGAAGTTACTCAGACACAAAAGCATTCTCACT
The DNA here is from genome assembly GCF_004348235.1 of Phoca vitulina. Lineage (NCBI taxonomy): Eukaryota > Metazoa > Chordata > Mammalia > Carnivora > Phocidae > Phoca > Phoca vitulina. The sequence goes on along the minus strand of NW_022589773.1, from coordinate 5,643,124 downwards.
GAGGACATGGTTTTCTGAAATGGCAAGCATTTGGGGGAAAACTCAGCAAAATACAATCCTCCCAGATTTACCTGGCAGTCACATTCCTAGAGAAGTCAGAAAATATTAAAACTGTGCCTAGAGAGTCAGGTCTAAGCTCCGATATCGGTGCCAGGATTCTCAGCTGTCTAACCCTGCAGCGGGCACCTAAAGACTGCAGGAAGCAGCACATTCCTCACCACGCTGGGAAGTGCTACGCACTGCAGACACACTATTCCCAGACTCAGCCCACTAACGGCCAAGAGCACCCCCCAATCACGGTGACACAACATCATCCCCATGGGAGTGGTTCTGCCCCGTGAGAACGGCTCCTTGATACCAAACTACTCCCACATGTCAGTGTGCTAGAACAGAAACGGAGGCCAGGCTAGGTGCCACAGCCCATAGTAAGCTGTGGCCGTCTCCTCAGCTATCAGAACCTACGAGAACATCTCTGCCGTGGTTTCTCTCCTGTGCATTTCTGTCACTTGGCACTTGGGTACCCCTCATCCTTTCCTCTTGGGAGGTGAGGTGCTCCCTCATTATTATAAAGAACATTATCTTTACCCACTCACTGCTAAAACCAACCCTCAACAAGTACAAATTGTTCAAAGACCAGCAGGCCTGCAGCAGGTGTCCTGGGGCACCTAAGGAGCGGCCACAGACCTCACCAGGAGGCTCGGTCATGACTAACTAGGACTTGGCTAGAAAAATGTTTATTTGATAAGCTCACTGCCAGAATAAAACACACCTGCAAATCCGAGAATAAACAAAAATAATAAGCGACTTTTATCACTTGGTCTTAAAGGTGCACAGTAATCCCTACCATGTCAAATGATGGGATAAATTCTTCTTGTACAACTTTTGTGAGGCCTTTGGAAATAGCCCAGGTTCATACAAATACCCCTACCTGCATTTTTAATAAAAAACCCTTAAAAGCTACCTAATTCTAGAAACTAGAAAACTTACCATTTGATTATTTTAAGCACCATAAAACATGGTCTACATACACATGTGTCCACTCTATATTCAGACAATGTGTATAATTAGAAATATAAACTTACAACCTTTGGCATGAGCAAAAGAGAAAGTAACAAAAAGAAAAGCACAAAAAATAAAATCCCCTCTCAAAGTAAACTAATTTAACGTTGAAACAATTAACATCACACACGGCCTCCATACTTCTTATCAAGTCTACAAAAAACCCCACATAATTAGAGATTAGAGAGGACAGAGTACCAAGGACTACAGTTTTGGTTAACATGCATTAACAATCCTTGAAAAAATGCAAAAAAACCCTAAAACAGTTTCTACCTTTCTTTGGTGTGTAAGAGTATCAAATAAAAGTCAAAGGTTAAGGTTATTCCTTAAATATAGCCTATGGTTAGGGTGTAAAGAAACTAGAACCCTCATGCATCACTGGTGGGAATGTTAATAGGGTATAGTTTTTTGGAAAACAATCTGGTAGTTTCTTAGTAAGTTACACATAAGTTTACTGTTAAGACTTCTAAGTGCCTACCCCAAAGAACTGAAAACACACGTCCACACAAAAACTTGTGAGTCTTTATAGCAGCATCATCCACAACAGCCCCAAACTGGAAACCACCCAAATGTCTATCAATTGGTGAACAGACAAAATGTGGTATATCCATACAATGGAATACTACTCAGGAAAAAAAAAAAGAACAAATTACTGATACATCCTACAACATGGATGAACCCCAAAACGGTATGCTAAGTGAAGGAAGGCAAACGCACAAGACCACATATTGTACGATTCCACTGATACGAAATGTCCAGAAAAGGCCAATCTATAGAAAGAGAAAGAAAGTTACAGGTTGCCCACAGCTGCGGGGCGGCGGGAAACAGAGAGTCACTGCTAATGGGTGCCAGGGATCTTTCAGGGATGATAGAAATGTTCTAAAACTGGATTCTGGTGATGACCGCACAACTTGGCAAATTTATTAGAAACCAATGAATTGTACACTAAATTTTATCCTCTAGCCATTACACCTGACACAAGCTGTTAAAAACATACATAACACACACATACATAGAGCCTCTAACTGAAGCCCTGGGCAGCTATGAAATGTTAAATCTGTGTTTTGGTTGTCCCTCTTTCTTGACTCCAGACTGGAAAAGATGACATCAGGCCATTAACATTATGAGAATGCAGAATTTTGCTATTCAATTTCCTCTTAAAGATAATAAAGGAGCATGGGGGGAGGGAGGGAGGCACGCAGGGGGAGCAAATAAATCTGCTCTTTCCTCATTATGGAGTTCAAGCCAGGTCACGGCCCTATTAGCCGGTAACCACGAGTAGCTTACTTATTACTTCACACGGCCGGCGGGGGCAGTGCTGGGGCCTGGGAACGCAGAGTCCCCTGCCCTATGAACATAGGACCTTTGTCATGGGCAAACCTAGGCCAGGCACTAGGCTAAGCATGCTAATGGACACTCCGAACAATCAAGAAATGAGAAACCAGGGAAATGTTTATATTCAGTTCATGCGCTGAAAATCTAACACAAGCCACTTACCTCCCAAACCTCAAAGTTAGGCTTTATTTGTTAAAATTGGTATCAACTGAGTAATTTTACACAGTGAGAAACCTCAGTCTGGTAAGCAGGCACAGCGTGGACAATGCCGTAAGACGACCTATCTTGCCTTCCCCTCCCATCTCCTACTGAGTCAACTGCTGCCAAGCACCTACTAAACAGCTGGGCAGGGCCTTACGGCCAGTGTGCTAGCTCTGCCTTGCAGACTCAACGACGGACCCCTTCCCAGCAGGACAGCAGACTGGATGGCATCTGGCACTGTTCCTGGGCACAAAGACCAGGCTCCGGGGCCATGTCTGAGCGCTGGGGGCTGACGGTGCCCACTGATGGAATGGCCCTCTAGGACATGGGTCGTGGAAGAAATAAGAGCAAGGACAAGCTAGTCCTTATCTGGAATTTCCTGACCACCAGAGCCAAGACTGCCCCTGCCATGTACTCATAGGAGGTCCCGCTGGAAGCCGTGGCACACGTGCCATGTCGAGAAGACAAGCTTCTTAGGACCACCTTATACGTCCCTGTACAAAAGTTTCTGAACAGGAAAAAAAAAAAAAGTAATAAGTGATAAGAGGGCCAATCTGACAGAAACGGTATGCAATTATTTTCTGTTGAAGTTGGCAGGATAAAAATCCATCTTATGAAAAATGAAATTCTGTGGAAAACAGTAGAATGGGCAGGAAAACGGAAATGCTATATTTATCCTCCTCTCTCCCAGCACTCTTGAGTATTTCCTCTATTTTCAGAAGCAATAAAACTGTTCTCCCTCCCAGCATTCTCCCTGCACTCCGAGACACACTGGCCGACAAACTGGCCAACGAGCTCGCCGGCATGGCAGCCCCCGCCCGGCCCAGAGTGTAGAAACACACCATCTCCGGGGCAGCCGGCACTCACACGGGGTCACACAGATGCAGGTCTGCACACTGCTGCAGCTATCCGCTGAGGGGGGGCTGAGGGGAGCCCCCCCCCCCCCCCGGGCCTATGAAATCCTTCCAATGGCCCTCACCACTCATGGAGAGGTATGGCACTGCCTGGGAGAAAATGGGGAGAATGTTCCAGCGACTTCCTCCCCAGGGGGGCCCACAATGCCCCTTACCATGAGCAAGCCTGTCGCGGAACTCAACAGAGCTAAGAATATTCCAAGAATGCCAAGGACGAATGGAAAGGACCAGCAGTGTTTTTTCATGATTCATTCCCCTCGTTCCAAACCTACTTTCTCTCTCATTCTCTTATCTCTATTTAAAATAAACTTCACAGAGGAAAAGTAGGGATCAGGTGAGTTAAAGTGGCAACCCATATAATCTGATAGAGCTAGCTGGCTAACAGAACGTTTGACATGAAAATTATCCTACATAAAAATATAATTTCTTTCCCATAAAAAATTCAAGCCTGTTCATAATTTAGAGGGCATGTGGAGTCTCAATCCTTAGCAATTAGGGAGCAAAGTCAGTCCACTGGGTTTTGTCCAATGACCCTTTTAACTACATGAAAATGATGTCTGATTATCAAATAATGTGATGGCTTATCTATAAAAACTTCTTTCTAAAAAATATTGATTCTTGATTTACATAAGCAAGGACATTCTGAGAAGCCTTTTTAAATCATGCATAATACATTACTCATAGTTGAGACAAACACTGGGCCCATTTCTTCAGGGTCTAAGTGGGTTTCTATTAGTAAGTCCATGCCTGGGGATACTCACTATTCGGAGCCAGCTCTACATAAGAATAATAGTTATTGTAAACTCAGACCTCTATAGCTGTGGGGTGGGGGTGGGGGGCGAGGGCAGGCAGGGATATCTCAACACTTGTTTCTGACAACTTCCTGGAATTCTACAGTACTCAGATACCAGCAAGCACTGTATTTCTGCCTGGCCAGACCTTTTGCCAATTGAGATGACTGATGACCTTAATTAAGACCTCAACCCAAATCAATAAAACTACTACTGAGGACTTCCAACTAAAACTTTCTTGGAGGAGCCTAGTGGAAACTTCCAACAGAACCCCAGGCAGTATTTGCCTGGGGCAGAGCGGCCTCACGGAGCAGATTCCGGGGTCAGCTTAGCAGAGAGGTGCACCTCTAGGCGTAGCTGAGACCTGCCAGAGAAGTAACTGGGCTGCCTCCCTGGTCTTCATGCTGGGGACACTCCAGCCGGCCAGGAGACGCGGGCTGATGTTCCAAACATGGCCATCCTTCTCTGGCTACATTTCTGATCTATCCTATCGCTTCTCAGGGCCCCTTCCGTTCTCTTAATACACCGCAGATGATGAATGACTTTAACCCCTGACAACAATACTGGAGAAGCCCATCACCAGTAACATTAACTACTGTCACTGAGCAACAATCCAGGGGCAGCTCTTTGTTAAATGCTTTACAGTAACTGTTCTATAGATGAGGAAGCTGAGGTTTCCACAGACTAGTTTGTCCAAGGTAAAAAACTAGTAAGGGATAAAGATGGGATTTCCATCTACCTGTCTATGATTTCCAGGTTGTGAAGGACAACAGCGGTGGGGGGAAATGTACAGCACAATTTCAGTTCAATTCTAGGAGCACAGATGACCCACAGCATCATCTGCGGCCATCTCCACAGTTCGGTGGAGAAAGAAGTTAATGGAAACCACACATGTTCTGGGAAAAAGAAGAAAAAGTGTCCATCCACGACAGATTTACACTTTTCTTGCTAAGAAAACTACAGTAAAAAAACTGCTTAGGAAATAAATGCTCTTGACACACGAACTCTTTCTACTGAGCTACCGTTACAATGGCTACTTTATTTTACTTTTCAATTCTTTTTTTTTTTAAAGATTTATTTATTTATTGCGGGGGATGAGTGGGAGGGGCAGAGGGAGAGGGAGAATGTGGAGCCCAACATGGGGCTCGGTATCATGACCCTGAGATCATGACCGGAGCCAAAACCAAGACGCTTAACTGACTGAGCCACCCAGGTGCCCCAATTTTCAATTATTTCTGATAGTAAGATTTACTATATTGAACGGTCTTTAAAAAATGAGGAAGTGTTTCCAGATATGCTGGTAACAGTTTTTCACAGGAAAAAGTCCCACCAAGAATAGCATAGAGATAACTTCTTTATTCTTAACCCTCACATAAATGATGTGCCTTGCCCTCCCAATTATTAAAAGTTCATTTTGAAGACAAGTAATTAGAATACCAAAGTTTATATATATTTATAACACATCCCCCTCTCTTCTCTGTAACACTGCATGATCACAAAATAGGTTTGACACAAAAAATTAAAAACTGAGAAATTATGAATGTGTTCAAAATCGACAATAATCACAGGATTATTTACTCTCCTCTCCTCCTCCTGTTTTAAGAATCTGAACACAAGAGGAGTCCTGCAGCAACAAATCAGATTTCCTCTCTTCTGTTATCCCGAACTCCATCAGGATTACTGCAGTTTTCAAAAAAGTGACTATGAAGTTCAGCAAAACCAAACAAAAACCGTATCTTTTGCCTCCTGTTCCAGAGCCTGGTTTGCTCCAACTTCACTTTTTCCACTGAACTTCTCCCTACAATGGCTCATGATGACAATGACTTTGCATTATGCACAGGGCAGTTCTCTGGGAGCGTGAGTCAGAGGCAAACAGTGCCAGCTCTGGAAATAGCGCCTGCAGCTTTCCTCTGAGCTGGGAGACAGTGGTCACGACAGCGGGTCTCGCCCCTCACCTCCCCTGCTTGCAGGTCAAAGGCTGACGGGACAGGTATATGTGTGTGTGTACGTTTGCACGCACACCACCCAAGTTATACGTGCATGCTGGTATGACAGGAATCCTTTGTTGGAAGACCATTCAGCATCATTTAGATATGTCTTACGATAATCTGGTGCTCTAAGGTTGGGTAATGCTACTGGTGACCAAGTCAGTGACTTAATCTCTAATGAAGACTCAAAGTTTGCCAAAGGAGCAAATTCATTCTGCTGGGGCAGGGGGGCGCCTTCTGCAAGTCTGAAGCAGCTCAGTACCTACATTCCCTTTTCAACTGCTCATTTGGGGGCACTATCCTTTTGTATCTACCAGCTGTGTTGCAGATAAAATACAAGCAGAAACCAGAATCTTCCTACTCACTTTGCCCTGCCAACTAAACCTTTCATAATCCAAGTTCAGCATTAGGTTTATCAATACTGCTTTTGGGGGTGAAGGTGGTTTGATTTGGCCTGTAAGCTATGAGCCAAGTGAGAGAGACTGAAGAAAAATATAACTCTAAATTTGCAATACAGCAAGGTAGGAATATGTGTAAACATGGAAAGCAGCCTTGCATTTTAGAATAAATAACATCACCATAAAAGAGATCTGCATAGACTGAAGAAAAGGCATTTGTGGGTGTACCCCTGCTGCAATACAAAATAAAATGACTAATTATCTGGTCACACTCACATTTGATTGAAAAACTACCACAACATTTTCATGTTGCAGTTGCTTGGACTATGATAAGGATCACAAAAATTCAAATAATCTGTGCCTTGTAAAAGTCACTAATTTAACATGAAAAGCAAAATTTCACATCAGTCCTTGCAGACACCCAGCTGCCTCACCATGAAGTCTTTCTCCGTGCTCGGAAATGACTGAGCCCTCAAAATCTGACGCAGCCCCTGCCTCACCAAGCCTCTGTCCACTAGGAAAAGGCCCTCACTCTGCACGTGTTTCTGCATGACAAGGGATGACCTGGTAGGGACATCCCAAGTCTCTCAGACGTTCTTTCTGGGCCTCCCTCAGATGTCCACGCCCTACAACATAACAAAGACCAGTGTGACCCATTTCTCCTCACCTGGAACCCAAGGCTGCTCTGCCTCCACACCCTGCTTTGGGAAACTGCCCAGCTGAAAAGAGCAAAAAAAAAAAAAAAGGGGGGGGGGGGAACCTGGGCTCTGGTCCCAGGGCAGCACTCCAGCCTGGGACCCGAAGCTTCTCGGGGCCTCCATGTTCTCACATGTAAGAAAAAGGCTGGCCTTCAAGAAGCTGTAAGGTCTTCCCTGAGTCTAACAGCTCAGTCCCATACAACCTCCCAAATAAAGTGCTAAAGTGAAACCTGACTTGTCAACTTTCCACGTGACATTTCCCCCCTCATTTCCTCTCTTGCGGTCCGGCACACTCAGGTGTTTAGGACCTCAAGCAGCTTTAACATTACAGCCACTAACACACCCCTTCCAGGTGCCTGACTTAGAACTTCAGCAGTTATTTTAGACAGCTCCTTGGTGGTGGTGGTTAGATGTTCTCAAGTTCTCAACCTTTTAGCTCGTCCCCACGTTCTGTGCAACAGCATAAGACCAAGAGGAGATTTTTCAGAGATCTAAAAGCCATGTTCCCTTTATTATTTATTTATTTTTGAGAGGGAGCGAGAGAACAAGCACGGGGAGGCGGGCGGGGGGGGTGGGAATCCTAAGCAGGCTCCACGCTCAGTGCAGAGCCCGACATGGGGCTCAATCTCACAACCCTGAGATCATGACCTGAGCCTAAATCAAGAGTCGGGACGCTTAACCGACTGAGCCACCCAGGCCCCTCTCCAGGTTCCCTTTAACATTTAGAAACTCAACATGACCAAGAATCATTTCAGAGAAAATAATTATTTCACAAACTACCTATACTAGAATTCACTTTTTGTCCTGAAATAAGTGAAACACTGCAACCCTGTCTAGCGAAAGGTAACAGAGGTAACTGGAAGCTTCCCTTCAACCAGGCATGCCCTGCAAAGTGAGCATGGAGGGCGAGATGTGCCCCATATTAAGTGCCTTTCATTAGCTGGGCATTTGTATAAGCTCCGCCAGCCTTCCAAGGAACTTCACATCAAAACAGTTTGGCCTCAAGATGCAAAAGCAATGACATACTGAGAGCAAGAAATGATTATAGATTGATCTAAAATGGAGCTTTTGGTAGACTACAGATCTTACAGCCACAAGAGCACTCTGAGAGCTTCCGGTCTGGACAAACTGGAGGGAGGGGCTGACGAAATGCTACAGTAGCTCCGAGAAACAGGATGAGTCTTCTAGAGTAAAGCCAGAAGACAGGTGAAACAGAGAAATTTGTAAAAGTACTACTGCTACATTTGCTGCCCACCAAAGAACAGTAAGAAACCATGGCTGAATTTTTTTTTCTTAATTAGTAAATAAATTTAAGAACGCTCTCCTATCTCACGATCGCTGAGAAGAAAAACCCAAAAGACTGGTCTTACTGTCCACGTCAGAAGGTAGTCGACTTTCACAGGCATTGGACGAGGTGCTGTAAAACGTATTAACTATTTAGTCCGTGCCAGCTGTCTCGGTAAGTCACCTCACCTAACTCCCCCAGCGCTCCGGTGAGGCGAGGGTCTACCCCCTTTGACAGGATGACACGTGCTGGCACAGCCACCCAAGGCCTGTGGACCTCAGCTAAGGAGCACCTCTCCAAGACACTAGCACATCTCCACAGAAAACAACGGGATTTCATCAGACCAAATTCCAGAGAGGGTAAGAATGGCTCATTCAACAAAGATCAAAAGAAAGCCACACCCAACAAGGCTATGAGGACAGAGAGGAGCCTGAGTCACAGGGAGCCAGGAGCTGGAACAAAAAACAGGCTGCTCCGTCTCCAACTGATGCACGAGGACTCTAGGCTCAGTGACTCATTTGGGAATCTTGGGTGAGACATTTAGATTTTCCAGTGACTACTCTACTGCCTTCTGATCTATAAAATGGAGGACGAAAGCACATTCGGGTATACAGATACTTTCAGATCCTCACAAGAAATAAAAGCATAAGTGAAGAAAGCACGGTTCCACTCCCATGAAAATGGCTAAAATAAAGAAGTCTGACAATTCTAAGTGCTGATGAGGAGACACAGGAACTGGGAACCGTAAGCACCACTGGTAGAACATGCTGCAACCACTCTGAAAAACAGTTGAGCAGTTTCTTGGAAAGTTAAACACACCCCTACCCTATGGCCAAGCCATGCCAGGCCTGGGTATCTACCCAAGAGAAACATGTCCACATGTAGGCAGTTAAACACTATTCATAGTAAGCCAAACCTGCAAAAACTCCAAACACCTCTCAACCAGAAAACGAATAAACAAAACGTAGCACATCCACACAATGGAATACCACCTTGTCATAAAAAGGAGCAAACACCAAAATGTGCAATACTGCTCAACCTCAAAACGGGGTGATAAATGAAAGAAGCCAAGCCCAAAAGACTAAAGTGTGTATGATTCCATTTATAGGAAATTTCCAGAAAAGGCAAAACTCTAAAGACAGAAAGCGTATCAGTAGTTGCCTGGGGCTAGGGGGTCAGGATGGGGATTGACCACAAATGGACACAAGGGAACTTTCTGGTGATGGAAATGTTCTAAAACTGGACTGTGGCGATGGCTGCACAAACTGTGTCCTAAAACTCAAGAAACTGGCTATGGGTGCATTTTATGGCATATAAAAGATATGGGACCTAAAACTCAGTACAGCTGCTACAAGAGAGAACCAGAACCACTATCTTCCGCTGGCTGTGGGAGCACTCGGCAGCCTTCACTGTTACTGTGAGCAATCACTGTTAAAGCTGGGCCTTCAACACTGAAAAGTAAAGCTCCTGTAGCTGACAGTTAGGGAGAAAAACTCAGAAACCAAACTGTGCGTGAACACAACGCAGAGCTATTTCTCTTCCAGATTCTTCCCGCTGTTCTCCTTGACTTCTCCTGCTCCTCACGGAGATCATGAATTTTTCTTGGACACCAAATGAAAACTGCCACAGAAAATTAACTCTATGGTTTTCAGTTATAAATGAGGCCACATAAAATGACAACTGTTGCCTTTTCTATGAAAAAATCTTTCCCCACTTTACATAGTCTCCCCACTTTACAGTTTCCTTGATATTAATTACTGCAAATCAGTTTGTTTTCTTGCTTCATATATATGAAGTCTGAACCTTCACATACCTATGATTTAGAATTTAACACCCTGAAAAACAAACATTTCTTGATTTATAGAGATGTAAAATGTTAAAGGATTTGGATATGCACTTAATGCCATTTTGTGGCCCACTTGATGAGTCTATTTGTGCTCATCAACAGAAAAAGGGGCATATAATTATTTTTTAATAACTTTTTTTTAAAGGAGGTCATGCTAAATCTGTGCTGCTGAAAACAAGTGGGATGCTTTTTGATGACAGAATACAACATTCAAAAATCACAAGACGAAACTGAAGGACTCCAGAACTTGCAGTCACCACCTTTAATTCTGAAACATTCTCATTTCTCATTTTGCCTCAACCAAATGTTCAGCGAAGGGAAAAACCCCAAAACTTAACAATGCAAATAAAAGGGAAAAAACAGAGTGGAAGAGATTGAAAACTTTATACATCCTCAAGTCCAGAAGTAGCCTGAACTCGCTGCAGGCCTCCAACTGCACATGAGCCAAAGGGAAATACTAATTTCCCAGTTTCAGTACGTTCTCATGAAGACAATCAGAATTTTGAGAACTGAAATGATGGTATCCTCAATTCTACAAAATAACAAAAGCTGAATAAACTGGAATATTTGCATCCTGGAATCATCCTGGAAAAGCCTTATGGAGAATGCAAAAAGCCCACAGAGAGAGGACCCCCTTCCCTTACAGAGATCCAAACTGCTCTGTAGACATACTTGTACCACTGACAGAGGTTGGATTCAATTCTGTTTCCTACTCTATACAATTTTTTACATTCAACTGTAAACTCATTTGGGACTGTTTTCCATTCATTTCTGTACTCCTTATTCAGGGCTTTGTATGTTGTGGATATGTGGTGAAGTTAGTAAATAAATTGTTCAAATAAATATAGAATTTAATAAGGAATGTGTTAACATGGAATTACAGGCGGTATTATATTTCTAGCATTGGGTTTTCAAATCACCCTGATTTGCAAGTGTAAGCAGAATTTCTATGATAGGTTCCAGCCTTACTTGCAAAACATGGATGAATTTATTTTTTAAAAATCACATATTCAAATAAAGACACTAACATTATTTACATGTACGTCGATCAAACCCCTATCTGTGCTTACAAATCAGGTAAAAGCATTAAAATGGATTCAGTTAATTCAGTTACCCAATTTCCCACCATAACTTCCAGGCTGCATGTGTAAAGGGTTGCTTTATCCAAACAAGGCCCAGGCGTGGAAACTCGAGTCCAGGGTAGCCTCAGGTACAATGCATCATATACTCATGTCCTTAGTTTATGCCACACTGGTTTGAATTTACTTATCCACATGCTGCTTTGTAAATGATCTTTGATGTGTGTGTTTTATCTCCTATGGCCAGAAATGACATCTCCTGTTTCTCTGGTATTTTCCAGCAGCTTCTTACACAGGTCTTACGTACAACAAATCCAAGAAAACATGCTGGCTGATTAGAACTGACTTGGGTTTTCGGCTTTCATTATCTGAAAAACAGAGTCCTTTAATTTTTTTTCCCTGTATATTGCACTGTGCACAAACCATGATCATGTAAACCCAGTTGTGTGTGGGGAAACTAACCTATTTCAGGCAAGAGTGTATGAAGAATAAAACAGAGAAGGAGTTTTCTCCATGAGAGGCTTTCAGAAAGCACCACTGGTTTTAGGCCAGAGAGCCTGTTGACCACATGCAATTGGCGAGCATTTATATACTGCTAAGATGCAGACAAAAGACTTCAGAAGATCCACTTTAGATTTCTCACAAATATAAAGCCAACTCAAATCTGACTGCCATAAAATGAAGTACTCTAAATTTTAGAGTTCCTAACAACACAGGACTTTGAAGAGTAACAAGAAAGTAAAATGAATTTAAAGCACTTTATATACAGTACCCTAGCTGGTCTTCAAATCCACTCTCTTGAGCAGCAAAAAAGGTTACCATTATTCTCATTTTACAAATGAGGAAAATAAAGGTCAAAAGCCATTTGACAACTGGGAAAAGTAACCCACAATGAGACATATTCAAGTAACATTTTCGGAATTTAAAGAAAAAAAAAATCTGGGAGAAAAGACCAGGTCACTCTGAGGGAAAGAAATGAGACCAGCGCTAAGACAATGTAGTAACATACTCAAAATAAAAACGTGAATCAAGAATTTTATATCTAGTTGAACTGACCTTCACATAGAAAGAGCACAAACTTACAAAATGCAAGAACTCAATAAATATAGTTGCCCCACGCTCTTCCAGAGAAATCCACTCTAGAACTAGCTTCAAAAAACCAAAATCCCCGAAGATCAGTTGTATGAGGACGGCTGATGAACATTACAGATTTACTTGCAGAATTAAAGTTATGTGATTTTATAAAGCATATGGTATTAAGTATATAATATCTACATGCTCTGACATCATAAATCTAATACAACCATCAAAGAAAGGGAGGAAATAGGAAGACTATATAAACGATACCATCAGCTTGTTGACCATGTTAAAAGTATTTATCTGGAAGCAAAAAGACAGTATTTCATGTCACATGATAGAAAATAAAGAGAGGAGGGGCAAGAAAAGGTTAATATCTAATTTCACTACTGCTCACAGCAGGAAATCAATAGACAAGAGGGGGGAAAAAAGTGAAGAGAGACCAAAATGTATTATTATGTCAAAGTAACCATTAGAACAAAAATCCAAGCCTTCTAAATACGAAAAAAGGACAAAAGAAAAAAATATATCATAAAACTATATAAAAGAATCAATGCTAAACATACTCATTAATTTTATAATTAATATACACTGGCTTAACTAGCCTATTAAATGAAAGGATTTTCAGATGAAAGCAAAAGTCAAGTGACAAACTCAAGGAGCACACAATTTTGGTGGCACAGTTGGGACCAAGGGCAGGCCTTCCTGGCTCTGAGCTCTCTGTATAGAATGGATGAACAAGATGACCCACAACAACCAGGAAAGCTCTACCAAATGTGCTTTCATGAAAACTGCTATCATTAAAGAACAAAATAATTAAATAAAAACTGGGACATTACAATTTCTTAAAAACATAACAGCCAGGTGTGACTTAATAAGGTCTAAGTGCCATGAGCGGGATTCATTCATCTAATTCATTCGACAAGTATTTTTCGAGGCTGCGTGTGATCAGGCCCTCCTAAGTGCTGGAGATACGAGGCTTGAGTGTCATTTCTGCTGTGCGCAGACACCCAGAAATACAAATGAAATACAGGTTGGCTATATTTAAAGGTATAGTGTCTGCCTCCTAAAAGAGAAGATGAATGGAAACTGTAACAGGCCCTAAACTACGCTGACACCGGTAGGTGCTACTACGATAACGCATCTTATTAGTGCCAGATGATACCAGGCACAAAGCAGCGGTCATTAAAATGCCTCAGATGAGAATAATTGCCAAGTAAAGCATTCTATCACAGGAACGTAACTAATGCTTCCTATAAAAGTAACTAAAAAGTCATGAAATTGTTCTCTGCCCGCCTCCCCTTTCCAGCCAAAACTCATGGTTTATATTAAAATGGCTTTCATCTTTCATGGCATAGAAGAGCTGATGCCTGCTGGCATCGAATCTGCTAAAATCAACAACAGTGTAATTATCTGCACACTTTCAAGTGTTTTCAAAATACTCGCTGGTTGGGATTTTCCTCATTTAGAAATGTATGCTTTATGCTGGTGGTCTAAGGCTGTCAATGGCTTGGGTTAAAAAAAAAATTCTTTAAGTCTTGCCTGAAGCATTCTTTTCTGCAGCAATTATTTGATTTGTTTGGACCTCACCACCTTTCAGAGCGTTCGCCCCAGTCTACGACCCCCTCACAGCATCCTGCTGGTTTGCAGTACTACCTTAATGGTGCATTTACATGAGCGGATGCATGCAAAGCACTCAGAACAGGGCTTGACACATGACAAGTGTCAGCTATTATTATATTAATAGTTCCATTCACAGATTCTTTTTAAAATACGTGAATAAGTGCGTGAGGGTAAGTGGATGACTATACTTTAATTTTCTCTGTTGTGCTAGTCGAAAATGGAAGGGGTTTCAGTTCACTCAGAATTCTCAGAATATTTTTTATCAACTGCGGATTCTTAAAAAAATAAATCTACAGAACAGATGAAAATTTAATGGTATAAAATCATACAGATCAGACTTCCTTCCTGAGGCTACCAAAAATACATTTTATCAGCAATTCTTCCTTGGTCCAGCTTTAAAAAAAAGGGAGGGGGGCAGAAAAAGCCAAGATCTTGTGAAACCGGATCTAACTTGAGACCTGGGTACAGAGAATTTAATAAATTATGTATTTGCTAGAGATTTACAAGGAAAAAAGGGTGACCCACAAGTAAGACCCAGTTCTAAATATTGCAGCAATAAAATAACGAATTGCATATTAACAGCGCTGTAATTACTCTTTTTGTTTGGTTTCTTTGTAATTACTTTTAATAAATTACGCTGCCTCTCCCCATCACTCAAGTAAGTTGTCATCCAAAGGCACAATCAGTACAACACAGGACACAAAGCCACTCACAGACAGGGAGGGCGGCCGGTGCCTCACGAGCAGTGACTCATTAGAACCCATAAAGCTTTTCTATGGAGATCAAGTATCAATGAAGCTATTGTAAGAGATTACAGCTATATAAATGTAGACTAGTTATGAATTCTCACAGGGCAAGAGCATTTTCGAAAAGAAGCAAGGGCACCAATGCCTGGGAAACCACTCAACACCAATGCTGCCTCAGTTGCGTAAGCGCGGCTGCCTGAAGCCTACCATTTTGCTGAATGTGGTGTAGTTCCTATGAAGTGAAGGGACCCTTGGTTCAGCCCTCTCTAAATTCATCTTGTGCCATTTTGCCAAGCTTTGTATCCTCACGGCTCCAGAGTCAAGCCTAACACCGTCACCGTCTGCTGTTACAGGTCCAACTAAGAGCCAGATAATTTTTATTAGTCTTAAATAGTTTTCCAGAAATCATAAACTTAATATAAAACAGACCTCTGTCACAAAAGACAAACAGCAGTAAAGCACTTTGTTAAATAGTTTAAAATTTGTACCTACCTTTAACATGTTGAATATTTCAGTATTAGAATTGTAATAAAAGCATTTTCTTAGAACATATAAAAATTTTAAAAGGAACAATAAATGGGGCAAAATTCATAAACCAAATTGGGTTTTATACACAATTTTTTAAATGTGTACATCATTATTCATACCAAGATTATCACTGCAGTTCAGAATCAAACAAATGGAAAGAGCAAATGAAATAAAAGTGAGAAAAAATGCTCCAGAATCTAAGAAGCATATTATCACAAAGAAAATAGTGCCTATGTTTGTTTTCTCAAAGACTTAGAAAACAGAATTTATCATTTGGCTCCAACTAAAATGGCCATTAAATACGATATAAAGTCCACATTTCACAACCATCTTTCTAGATCTTTGTATGTTTCGCTCCATAGTTCAAGGAAAACTTCATAAAATTTTTAACAATTTCATGCTACAGAATATTGTTTTTCAGGTTCCGGCAGAAAAGAACAATTAGGTTACCTTAAAAGGTGCTTTTGTTAGAAACCACTTGTACCTAGTGTTGCTTATGACTAATCGTAACACAGGCCGACACACTCACCCTCGCCAAGACCACTAGCTTGGAAACTAACACATGTAAAGGATGGACTGTTAATAATAATAATAGCCAACCTCAGTATTACTGAATTTTCAGTGTTTTGAAAGTTTGCCAATGCATGCTTGTGACATCATCATATATACTTGATGATGACCAGAAATGAGTATCTTAAAATTTATTCTCTGTACGTTATCACATATGCATGAAATAGGATTTCAGGTGCCTCTTTTGAATCTGAAAACTGGCATTTTCTTCTTCTAAAGGAATCCTACCTCATTCATATATTTTCCCCTATATGCTATTTATTGTTCTATACTATAGTATTACTAACCCTTAAAAAAAAACTATTTATTAGCACCACGCTCTAACCAACTGAGCTAACCGGCCAGTTCCAAAAAAAAACTATTTAAAAACTTTGTATTTCATGTATATTTATAAAAGTATATTATCCCTTCATCTTTGAATGTGATGGGTAATTTGCATTTATCTTTGAATCGGTTAGAGATAAAAGCAGAAAAAAAAATTACGTTCCTCTTCCAAAACCAACAGCCATTCAGCAACATCTATTAACATTATTTTTAAAAACAGACACCACACAGTCAGCCGCCACCACTGTCTCAGCAGCCCTCACAGAGCAGGCCGATCCATTCCCCCCGGCTGTTTGTGTGGTTGTTCATGTTCTCCTTGCCTTTCTGTTGCACAAGTTATTCAAACTAAAGGAAAGGAATGTGAAATAACTGAAGAAGAAAGACTATCAGAATGAAGGAGAAAACACCTGAGGACCAGAAGCAAAAGAGAGGTGAGTTTTGTCATTTGAAATGAAGGAAAGAAAAACCAGCAGGAAGGAATTGAGTTGCACCAGTGGAAGGGGGGCGAAGATGTGAAGAGAAAAATAAAATGAAATAAATGTCAGGAAAGACAAAAGATGCGTCAGGCAGACCGACGTAGTAGCTTCAGGAAGAGGAGAGCTGAAAACCTGTAACACCGCACAGCTACCTGGTGGGGCGGGGGGTGGAGAGAGACTTGAACAGTAAGCAGAAGAGCCAGGAAAAGGCCAGGAGAACATTTTAAATCACTTCTCCGGGTGGTACCTCTCACTCACCCCAGTTTACTTTATTTCATTATTCGTTATTTTAACCCACAGCTGAGAACGGGGTAAGTTTGTTTTGCTTCCCCTTCTGAGTTCACTGAAAAACTCAACCCATAGATCAGGCTGTGCTGACCACTTAGCACCTTCAAGATTTTCTTTAAGGGGGAAAATAAATATCTCCTGTAAGATCACATTCACTACCTATAATTCCTCGCCAGTTGCCCGCTTCCAGACTCTGGCCTTGCACCGCTGCTCTGTTTTCCTTCCTCAGGCAGGTCAGACGACTCTGCTTTCCACAAGTCAGTAAATACTGGAGAAAAAATGTTCCGACCCTCCCACAGTTAAACACAGACTAGTTAACCAAGTTCAGTCATCTGGGCTGAATCCTGCGTGAGCCTGAAAGATGTAAACAGAGACTGGGGGGATGGAGGAAGGGCAGCGTGCGGGAGAAGTGGGGCAAAAAAAACAAAGTAGGCAAATAAAGGCAATGGGCAGACTTAAAATTATGCCTACCAAAAATGACTAAAACTCATTTTCTCATGTTAACAGTAACAGAAAATGAATAAAAGCTGAAAATACCATAGTTTTATTTCAACGTTGTAAAAAAAAGATAGTGGATGAGTTAAAAAGGAGAAATTAGGTTCATTTGCTTCTACTTGTGGCATGGTAGACATTTAAGAACATTTATGAAACTCAACAGCGAGTTAACTACTGAGATTCCTACTAATAACAGGTTCAAATCGTAGCAAAAAATTAACACATGACCTCGATTTAAATACTCATTACCACACAGAATTCGCTCTGTATTTCGGAATAGACACTCGGGCAATCGGGGTACGGCACCTTGGCTACCCGCTGCAGGGTGGCTTCTGAGCCTTTCAGAACTCGCTCTAATGCCCTTGGTCACTGATTACACTCCCTCTCACCCTGCCCTTGAAAATATCGCCTGCTTTGCCTCAGCGAACTCCAAACCCTTTCCTGGGTGCAACAGAGGCAAAACAGTGGGCAAAGGGCTTGGCTGCCATGCAGAGCCAGGAAGAAAGACTAGACACACTGATAATTAATATTCTCTGATCCAATTCTGAAATTTCCCATCTTCTGGCCCTCTCCACCTCCCCCTCAAAGCTAGTCAGCTTTAAGCTGCACTCCTTGAAAGGAAGTTCAGCTTGTTGGTCCCAACCTACTTTATTTCTGTATCCTCTTTAAAACTGCTGCCCACGTTTTCTAAGAAGAAAAGTCAAACGTGCACCCTGCTCATAAGCTCTAACACACAGCCTCTATCGAGGAGAAAGGCTCAGCAAAGAACCCCATTTTCTTGGGAGGTGAAATCCTCAGTTCCCTCCTTCTCATTCTCAGAAGGCAGTGGTCAGATAATGGGTGTCACACATGTGGTTACTTCAAGTTCAGATTTTGGGGGTGATGGTACCTAGTAATCCACAAAGGTAAGGGCTTCCCTTCATTCATGCGTGACATACTGTGCATTTGGGTAATCATCTTTTTGGCTTAAAAAAATAATAGCCAGAAAATATTTTTTCGAAATGTTAAGCAAGCCATAAAACTTTTTCCTTCTTTGGACATTTTATGATCTCATTCATCACCTCACAGACATTTTTTAAAACACCTGGAGCATGAAAGTTAAACAAACACAACCTACCACAGCATGCCGAGGTATGGTCAGAAAACTCAAATCTATTCAAAATGAAACCTTTTTCTATTACTGTTTAACTTAAGTGACAGATATGACTCTGTTTAAAAAGGTAAGGGCTGGAGTACCACTCTTCATGGACTGACTGTCTCCCTACAAATGACCAGGATCCTAGGCCAGTTCTTTTCCCAATTCTCTTAGAAGCTGTCCTTGGTATCCTTACATGCACTCTGAAACTTTGGAATCACCTTCATTATGATGTGCTTTGTGCACATTCTCGGACGCTGCAATGCCCATACTAAGGCAACACATCAGAGAAGTTGGCAGCAATGCTATCAGCAGGAATTTGGCTTCAGAATCAGGAGTGATTCATCATACATTCTAGCAGCAGAAAAACAACACACATCTATTTTAATCCCTTGGTGCTATCAAGAATCAAAAAACAGTACAGTAATTAAGTCAACGCAACAATAATCCTATCTGCTGTAACACTGGTAAAACATTATTCAGAAAACAACATACTACTTACCTTATTTCATAATTATTTCATAATTATTTATTACAATGACAAATCAAGTTTTAACACAATTTCAGGAGAAAATAGGTAGTCCAAACTTCTGCAAAGTAACATACTGAAATTCTAAATTAAAAAAAACAAATTTCTCATTTGCTTTACAGTAAATAAAATCTCTCCTAGTGTTTCAAAAGAAATCACTTCTTTCATCTCCCTCCATTTTTAAGATTACTCTAATTTAAAGTCTAAAGGCTAAACGAGTGAGTGTGCTACTGTATCTATCACAACCAAACACAGAAACCTGATATTGTGGGCAATTTATTCAGAACACCCCCCCTTTTTAGAGGTACCTTAACAACTGCATAACTACTATTAACGGGTCTAATATAATAATGGAACCCGCTTATGTCCTATTGCTCTAGTTAATGAGCACGAAACATATCTCTATCGCGAATCATTCTCTTACTTCCTGAGAATATAGTATGTCTATAATTATCAGAGATTATCAACCAATATTTCTGTATAACCATCCACGTTATTTTACGGCTTACTGTACATTTAATTGAAACTTAAAAACTACTACTCTATTGTTATGACCAAGTCCTCAGGGGCTAGGGGGAGATTTCTCAAGAACTCCACCCAGTGCTCTTTCGGGGACCCTACCTTTTCAAACACTTCTTCAGCCTCCCTTCGTTTCCGTTTTCGGGGTCTCCGGTTCACTCGAATCCATTTCTCGACCTGAAGTTCAAAAACCACAGAGCGATTTAAACACGACGACGGGTGGTGAGGGCCATCCCTCTGCGTGAGAAAGAAACGATCGACGGCCTCGCGACGCTGCCTTCCAGGGCTTCACCTGGGGAAGCCACAGGCACCTTCCGGGCTCGCCGGGCGGCCTCAGCGCCGGGGGCTCAAGAGACGCGCGGGTGTGCGGCGCGCCGAGGCCGTGACCTTCGCCCGGGCCCGGCCCTCCGGTCACCGGCCCGGTCGGCCACCCGCGCGCCGGTGCGCGCCGGAGCCCCCGAACGGGGCCATCTTACCCACCGCTGTCGCGCGTCGGCGCCGCGGGGAGTACGCGGTGAGGATGCGGCGCCAGACCCACCGCCCCCAGGGAGGGAGGAAGGGGAGCGCGGGGAGCTCGCCTCCCGCACTCACCTCGGCGCTCACTTGCCGCGCGAGCCCGCACTCCGCCCCGGCCTGGCGCTCCCTCTGCAGCGGCTGCGGGGGAAGGGGAAAGAGTCAAGTTTACCCCGGGAGCCGCCCCAGCCTCCCTCCCCCGCGCCCCACCAACTCGGCGCGCTGACCCACTACCTCGCCCGCGGAAGGTGAGGGTGGGAGCGAGGGCCCCGCCGCCCGCGCCCAGCGCCCGCCGCCCCGCCGGCCCGCGGGAGAGCAGCGGGCACGCTGGGCCCGCAACACCTAAGGCGCAGCGCGGGCGGCGGGGCGGCGCGGGGCCGGGGCGGCGGCGCGGGCGGAGGGCGGGCGCTGGGGCGGGGGCGGGGCCTGCCTTAAAGGTATAGGCGGCCGCGCCGTCCTCCCTGCAGGTCGCCCCCGCCTCCGCCCCCGCCGGCGCGCCGGCTAATTTTATTGTTCTTTTTGCGAACGTCTTTCTTCCTCTCCCCGCGCCCCGCCCGCGCCCGCGTTCCCGCGCCCTCCCACGCGCGGACCGACCTGGGCGCGCATGCCTTACCTTTCCAGCCCCCATCCCCCGCGGACCCCTGGGGACCCGCGAAAGGGTTTCTCGGCCGCGTTGCGAGCAGAAGCGCTGCCCGGCCGCAGGCGAAAGGGCTTAGCTCGAGAAGCCGCCCCCACACCCCCGCGGCCAGCCGAACTCGCTTCTCCGGTCAGAAACCTAAGTGTCCAGATGGCCTTCGCGGAGCGGAAAGGAACTTTCCTAGTGGGCTTTTTTTTCCGGGAATGGACTAGACGTCATCAAGAAGACGTTTTTCAGTGGCCCCTCCGAACTCCGGGGCGGTGGCAGGTGACCTCCCGGGGGAGAAACCCGGAGCGCGTAAAAGGCGAGCCCCGCGCACCACCCGCGCCTCGACGGAGCCTGTGCGCTCTCGGCGCGGCCGGCGCCGCACGCGCCTTGCCCGCGGACCCCCACAGCGACTGGGGAGAATTTAAAAGGAGACATTGTCTTCATAATTAGGGGGATAGTTTCCACTTAGTTTGTAAAAGTCTGCGATGCTCCACATTTTTCTGCCGACACCCAAAAGGCTTTCTTCCCATCCGTATCAGAAGTTGGCTGAACCAGAAAGGGGGTGAACAGTTGGGTCGCACTCGTATTTGTTGATCTTGACCATCCCTTTAACTTTATCGCATTTCTTTAAAGAAAATCTGTCTTGCCCTCTCTTTATTGCTACTCCATCCTTCTTTCAAGATCAAAAGCTTTAGATCAAAGCCAAGATCAAACTCACTACTTTAAATAGAGGCAACTTTGCCACGGAGTATTTTACACAAAGAGGAGCTTCTTAATGGAGACATCAGAGTGGAAAACTTTATTTTATCCCTTCATCCTATATTCATAACTGGACTACTTAAAATTACATTGATGATGCACTTATATGTCCTAAAATAAACAACAGGTCTGCTCAAATGGGGGATTCTTGACTTAAGTGTTTGTGTTTCCATGAATACCAAAATAAATAAATAAATAAATGTAACTCTAGTTAGATAAGCATATTTGCCATTTTGTATCATTATTAGCTAAGTACTATGAAATGCATGCTCATTTGCTAAAGATTTTTCGAAGTGGTATCGAATCTCCTTATATATAATGTACAACTATCATATACAATTTTTCCACTGCAAAACAAATGTATAAAAATAGTTAATGCCTTGCACATCTCCAGTGCACATACAGAGGCAGGTAAAAGTTACAAATGATGAACTGGATTATGTAATTGCAGAGCTGCTTACTTTCAAATGGAAATAAGACCTCCAACTATTTGAGCTTCCATGCTACTAATAACAGTTCCAGAATCAATAGAAATCTATCACTGGTAGACACTTCTTCACCCACTAGAATTTTTTTCCTTGGGAATTTACCACCCCTAAGAACTCTGATAAAAAAACCTTTCATTACTGATGTACTAAAACAGCACCCCAAATAGACCTTCCTTAAGTATCCTTTTTGTTGACTGATCAACAATTTTAACATGTAGCCTTAAAAGAAACAAAAAATAAAATAAATTCCAACAATCCAGTAGTGGGAATAGAAAATTACTGAAAATTAAATCATATATAGACTTCTATGAAAATCTGTTATTACAGATGGATAGTTAGTACTTGAAGGCTTGTTTTCCATTGTAATTCTCATCTGACTGTAGTCTCAAATACACACACACACACACACACACACACACACACACACACAATTGTTCCTCATGCTAAAAATCCCATTAAGTCACTAGAAAGATCTTAGGAATTGAGACCTGGGAACCCTGTCTTGCTGCCAGTGACAGTCTCCTTTCTTCCTAGTCTGCAGCTCATGGAGAACCTAATGGTTTCTGGCATAAGCTGAGCAAAGGAAAGAATCCTACTGTCACTGCTCCTCTGAGTAGGTAATTAAAGCTATGGTCCACTCTTAAGTTCCTCCTAACTCCTTTCCTTTGTACTCTTACACCCTCACACCCACTACCACAATCCATCCTACACCAAGAAGCCAGAATAGTATTTTGAAAGGTAGTTCAAATGATACCACTTTGCTTTACCAAGAATGCACTTCTTTCTCTTCTCTGCCTGGCTGGCTCCTACTTATTCTCTAGTTTTGGCCTTAACTCTAGAAAGGTCTTTCCTTACTCCCCACTCCAAATTATGTCACCCCCACTATTCCTTCTAATAGCATCCTGTTTATTTCTTTTAAATTGCTTATCTTTTAGAGCTATTAAAAATTATTTTTAATTAAGAGACTATTTTTTAGAGCAGATAACAGAAAAATTTATGCAAAACACACAGAGTTCCCATATGCCAACATAACACACAGTTTCCTCTATTACTAATATCTTCCATTAGGGTGGTGTGTTTGTTACAATTCAGGAACCAATATTTGATACATCATTATTAAATAAAGCTCATGGTTTACAGTAGGGTTCACTATGTGTTGTACAGTTCTATTGCAGCTTTTTTATTATTATTATTAATTTGTTGAATGTCTATCTTCCCAGTTGGACTTTAAACTCCAGGAAGAAAGAGATCCTGTCTCTTTTGTTCTTGATTTTGGTCCAGTCAGTTAAAATATCGCTGGCACATAGTAGATGCTAAATAAATACGTTAAGTAAGCAAATGGAAGATATAGGAACAAATGACTGAATGAACAGCATATGAAATTTCAAGGGGGAGAGTCTCAAGATAAAGATCTTTCTAATTAACTCCTGTTTGTTTCTCCACTAAAATACCTTATTTTGTAAAAAGCACAAAATTATGCATTTTGTTTTTAAAGAAAGAGACCATGGGACATCAGTTACATTGCAGGGTGCTTCTAAAATGACCTTTTAAAAAAAATAAAAATAGAAATGAGAAATAAAGATTCTTAATTCCCTCTTCTATTCATCATGAAAACTGTATTCCAAAAATTCAGTGCTAGGAGCTGAATTTGATCTAGAATGAAATAGTAACACATTTTAAAATTATTGGAAAAAAATATTTTTTAAAGATTTTATTTATTTGAGAGAGAGATTGAAAGAGCACACAAGCGGGGGAGCAGCAGAGGGAGAGAGAGGAGCAGGCTCCCCGCTGAGCAAGGAGCCCGATGCGGGGCTGGATCCTAGGAGCCAGGCTCATGACCTGAGCCAAAGGCAGACACTTAACTGACTGAGCCACCCAGGCGCCCATTTTATTGGAAAAATATTAATTCTTTTTTACTGTGTTCAATATAACCTCAACACATTTCTCCTTTTGCCTATCTAAATCTCCCTTTCTTCATGGGCTGACCCCAATAAAGGTAGGGTGTGGAAAAACTGGAGGAAGAGTACTTTTTAAAAATTGGAATTCTGGGGATGCCTGGATGGCTCAGTCGGTTAAACGTCTGACTCTTGATTTAGGCTCAGGTCATGACCTCAGGGTCATGAGATCCAACCTCTGCCCCCCACCCCACTGGGCTCTGTGCTGGGTGTGGAGCCTGCTTGAGATTCTCAAACTCTTCCTCTCCCACTGCCCCTCCCACCCTTCCCTGCATGCACGCGCACTTTCTCCATCCCGCTCTGTCTCTTTAAAAAAATAATAAATAAAAAAATAAAATTGGAATTCTGTAGACAGGGATGGATACTCTTAATAACTATCTTTAAGAAAGTGGTGAAAGCACTTTAAAGCTATCTTTTAAAAACAGATGTTTTCTATTTGAAGTATGTTTTAAAAAATGTTTCGTCTAGTAGAGATGCAAGTTTTGAAAGGAAGTTGTTTTAAGAGACTTTCTTGTCAATGCAGTTTGTAATAGCTGAAGACAATTTCAGAGGCTAAGGAAAATGCCATTGCTTTAGAATAAAAGCGTTACTTTATCTAGTGGCTGGAGATTACTTTTAGAGAGAAAATCCCTCCTCCTCCTCCTCCACCTCCCCCTCCTCCTCCGGAAATGACTCCTTTCATTGGAATATGGTATCGATAATAATTTCATATTGTTAATATGGATGTGTGCTTCTGCTTCATGATGAGCTACAATCCAGAGGAATGAGAAGCAGCAGCAGGCCTTCCTAGTCACCTAGAAGGCCGAAAGGGCGGACAAGGGGAACCCTTTAATTAGTCCAAACAGCCTCAGATGGCAAAGTACACTCACTTGGGCTCAGGAGAGGAAAAACTATCCACTATAAGAAGTCAAAAGATCTTTTAATACCAAACAATGTAGAGAGGTTTCAGAAGAGCTCTATAGCCAACATATATTGAGTGTAAATTAAAAAGTACACACCTACACAAAACTAGAAATGAAAAATCAAGATAAGTTTAAGCTGCAAATAATAACAAGGAAGTAATCCTGATTAGGGTCAAAGTTCTCAAATGTCTAGGTCTTTAAATTTTGCTCTACCCTTTTAGAATGTAACATTCCTTTATGATATCTTTGATTTTAGAAAAATTACCATTTCTATTATTGCCCATTTTGTGTCTGTGTTAGAATGAATGCCTAATTCTTCTTTCTCAAGAGGATTTTGGCCCTGCTAAATGGACCTCTTAGTGGAATCCTTATAAAGCATGGTTTTCAAAAAAGGAAATCCTTCCCACATTTGTGCTGCAGTGAGCTGGCTAAGAGAACCTCTTCCTCTCAGTCATCATAACCCTGAACTCACTGTTATTCAGAAACTTTTACAGAGCTTGCCTGAGGGAACATGCTCAGCTCTGCCATTTCTAGATCCCCTCTGCGAATCTGATAAAGCATTAGCTATCAGCTTTTGGCTCCCTAGAAAAAAATACACCTACAATCATTCACAGTCCCCTACTCCCTTCCCACACACACATCAACTGTCATGAGGTTTACAGATTTTTCTGATTGCCCAAACCCCTACCCTAGATACTCTAAGATCCTCTTGGATTAGAGCAGACCCCACCATATAGCTGGCCCAGGACGACGTCTTACTGGTGCTCTGTGAAAGTCCTTTTATCGCATTATGTTCTGGTAAGAAGCCATCAACCTTTATTGAGGTGCATTGTAAGAAACAGCCCCATAAAACCCATCCCAGTGTTTACCGTAAGGATAGTTTCAGAGGATTGTTTATTACATTAAATAGTAATTTTCTGAGAGGACCCACAGGGAGCCTGGTATCAACATCAGGAATAGCTGGACTCAGGCACCTGGTTTGTTTTACCTCATGAACACTACAAATTGATTCCTTTTCCCTCTTCTAGAAAATTCTGTGCCCCTACATTAAACCAAGCATAAGAACTTCAAGGGGTGCATATTGTATGATAATTTAATTCCTGGCCCCATCTTATTTTCCTACTATTATTTTCACATTTCTTTGCTTTTTATATTTTAATTTATTTTTATCATGCTCTATTTTGCTTTAGAAGCTGTCTTAACTCCATTTTGGGCAAAGAAGAGTATGAATAAATAAAATATTCTGGGTTTATTTTTTCTTTCTTTAACTTTCTTTTACTTTTTGGGGGAGAGGGAGAGGTTCTGATAAAATGTGACGGTTCTAATATTTCTCTCCATTAAAAACACTTAGAAGTGAAGCATGGGAGGTAAGGATGTACTATTACACTCTACTTATAAAATTCAAGGAAAAGAACTGTTAAAAGACAAAGCAAAAGTAAATACACTATTACACAAAAATGGTGCTAAACTACTATAAAAATGTTAACCAACCGAGTATTTTACCTCTTTTGATATCGAAACCAGAGGAAATAGGTTTTGACCTCGGGAAGAAGAATGTAAGCTGGATATAGAGACAGGTTAGTCACTTAACAAGCATATTGAGAGCCTACTGCAAAACAGAGCACTAGACTTCGTGAACACAGAGCTGAATAAGACACCATCCCTGTCCTCAGGACCCTCGTGTGACCAGGCAGTCACCTGGCGTAGTATAAGGAGCACACAGATAGCCTGTTGGGTTGGAATCCAGGGTCTGCCATATATTATTAGTCGTGTGACCTCTCTAAGCCTCCTTTCTTAGAGACTTGTGAAGATCAAGGGACACATGTGATGTGCTTACAAGGGGAGGCAGTTGTTACTTACCAAATTCTAGAAGCAACGCAACATCACTAGAAGCTGGAGGGAAGTGACCTTAAGACACAAAGTACCCAACTGCTACGTGTACCAGAGACCATGGAACCTCAGAACTGGAAGAAAGAACCAGAGCAGCCAATTCTGTAAGGACTGAATGGTTTGCCAAGTGCTTCCACATACAGACTGCACTGTTTATTTCTCACATAGTCCCATTTTCAGGATGAAGAAACTGGGTCTCAGGGAATTTTCGTATCTTTTTTTTATATATATATTATTTTTAAGTAATCTCTACACCCATCGTGGGGCTCGAACCCACAAGCCCAAGATGAAAAGTCGCATGCTCTACTGACTGAGTCAGCCAGGTGCCCCAAATTTTCATATCTTTAGTATTTAATATTGGGTAGCCCTTAGATCTCCAGCCTGGAAATGTAGCACTCTTTCTACTCCAGCATGAGAGCTTAGGGAACATCTAGCATGACTGTCTCACTTTAAAATAGTTGCTTATTATGTGGATCAGATCAACCTCAGATCAAAACACAGCCCATAAAATATTATCCCATACCATAAAAGTCTATTGCAACAGCCATTTCAGAACACAGACATTGTACACCCCCTTCAACACCTATATGACTGCAATTCTTTACAGGAGCTTAACATTCGTGGATATTCTGACAAAGAGTTTCACAGGTGAAATACAAAGTTATGTAGGGGTGGCGTTAAATCAGAGGGACCCCTGACTGCTTATTAGAATCACCAGGAGGGTTTTTAGATCCCAATGCCCAGATGGCATGCCACATCGCTGAAATTCACATCCTGAGAGTGGGACCCTGCATCAGTCCTTTTTTAAAGCCTTCCCCACCCCGTCTCCCCCAGTGATTCCACTGTGCTGCCAGTGTTGAGAACCACTGGTTTAGATCATTTTAATGATGACCCATCTCTAACAAGTTACTATTAAGAAATTCCAGATGTTTGGGAGACATCTAAATTTCAAGGTCAATGCCACAGAGGACAGCCATCTATTAAGTTCTATTTCATTAAGTCTCTGGGTAAACAACAGACAATGCTGGGCAGGATGGGCTGCTGGCCTGACCCAGGGTAGCAATTCCTACTGCTTACACCTGGGGATAAACTTCTGGGCAAGATTAGTTAAGTACACACACACACACACACACAAGAATTAAAAAGAAGTAGATGATCTCAACACTAACCAGAAGGGAGGCAAGAATGAATGGATATTTGACTTTAGAGTTTTTTCCAGGTTCATGGGTAATACAATTCTGGATCTGGAATGAAAAGAGCATAGATTCTTGTCTTTCGGGGAACCTGGAACCCCACATACATATGAGGTGCTATTTCCCACTCATCCCCTGTAGACAGTGTTCTAATCATGTCGATGGCTGCCACCTATTCCCTGGAAACAAATATTTTACATTTGGAAGACTGCTGGCTACAATTCGGGGACAGTGTGTACCAATGGAAAAGACCCTTTGTTATGTGCAAAAGCTACTATTCCACACAGGAAACAACCCAGGTTGGTCTTCCTTAGTGTTGGGCACCATGCTCTAACCAAATGGGCTTCCTTATTTAGAAAAATACACTACAATGATGCTATAGGAGAACTACTCTGGCAAAATGCCTTACAAAAGATATTAGTTACTAATTATTTAAAAGCACAAACATATATGTGAACATTTCAGTAGCTTGAAAAGCAAACACTCATGTCTAGGTCCCTTTGGTTATTCCCTAAGATGGATGGATACGCTATCTGTAAGTATAGGCACAAGGAGTGCCTTGTGCTTCATGATGCCTTCAAGGGAAGCTATGCATTGGGAGTCTGGGGCCCCAGCATGTCTCTTTTTCTTTTTCCAGCATGTCTATTTTTAAAAACATTGGCACTCAGACTGGCTTGCCTGTCATCTGGCCTTCCAAGAGAACTCAATGAAGTCACAATTTGCAAACAAGTACAATGGGCCTAAATCGTCCCACCTCTATTCAGAAGTAAGAACACACAGGCACGTGCACACACAGAATAGGGAAAGTAAAATCCACCACAATTTGGGGGGGGGGGGGGGGGGGGGGGCTGTCCCAAATAGAAATACTATATGAGAAAGAGCTATTTTCCAGAATGTTTGTTCACCAAACATTTAGATCCATATAAGAGGTGTTCCAGAACAACAACGAGAAGGGCCAGAATTAATTGGTTGCTAATCTCTTTACTTTTTGCAGGATGTTTCCTCCAGCAGTGGATTAAATCAATGTTTAATGCTACACAGGCCCAGCTGTGTCCATATTAGGAAAGCCCAAGCTCACATCTCTTTCTCGGTGAAAAAAGGATCCGTCCTCCCTCCTTTTGCTCTGCTTCCACCCCCTGCGTGTGTAGGTGGGAGAGTAGGAGCTGGGGAATGTGAACTTGATCCAGCATTGATCAGCCAAGCAGCAAACTCTCATTGTTCTTTAGATACCAAACATAACTTCTCTCTACTAGGGATAAACCCAGCCATTCTGCATACAACACGGCTTTTGTGCTCAGTAGTATGAGAGATGAAAAAGAACCACCAAGAACATTAAAGCTTTATTAGACTCATCATAAACACCTAATATGTAGACTTTGAGAATCTACCCAGTGAATTTATATTCCTATTAATATTAGGTATGTTAGACTCTCTTAAACCTACCAATCTTCTGGTCATTTCTGTTTTATGATTATGGATTTCAATTTATAGCATAAATACTGCAGTCTACTTTAGCTTTGCTTTCTATTTGAGCCTTTCTTATCTCACTGCCTTGCTCTCTGAGGTTCAAGGGCATTGGAAATCATGCTAATGTACAACTAAATATGCTGTTGTTGTTTTTAAGTGCTGTCCTATGAATGTGGTTTAACAATCTCTGTACAAAGCCATATGTAATGAGAAATACACAGTTAAGAACCTAGACCTAGGCACCCTCTGTCCTTACCAGCTAGAAGCTGTGTAACCTTGGGCATGTCACACAACATTTCTGGGCCTATAAAAAGGCGATTATGCTATCTGTTTCGCAGAGTGGTGCTGAAGATGAAATGAGACAGCACATAAACCAAGCGGCACCAAGTAGACCAGTAGATGCTAATTCCCTGCCTCTTTGCCCCCAGAAACAAAAGCCCGTCTGGTATTTTGAACCTAAGTAAACTTTCAAAGGTCTCAAATAACTGAGTTGTGACATCATAATAAAAAGCCTCACCTGACCACCACACAGCCGTGTCGCCTCTGACAGAGCCCACAGTGACAGTGGCATGGCTGAGCTACTATAGGCAAATGCCTGTTCTCTTTCCAAAGGACTGGTGGCCACAAGGAAACAAGTTCTCTTTCTCATATGCCTTATGATAAAGGAGATCATTCTGTTTCCGGTCCCATCGCACTCAAAACAATAAGCCCACTGTTGTTCTAAGAATATCAGAAATGAAATTTGGTATTTCTACATTGTTCTCTGAAGGTACCAACATGACAGGTGCTAGATACAAAAACATCTGAAATCCTAATAGTAGCTACATGCATTTAACACCAATGTAATAATTAAGAAGAGAGAAAGATTAAATTCACAAATACAATTCTATACAGAGCCACCCGATCTACACGTTCTTAGATTTACCCATTTACAGTTTAATTCACTAGAAGCATTTATGCAAAACCCAGGCAGACATCCCTCAGTTACAAAATCAATGACAGTGACGAAGAAACACAATTTGAGGAGAGACTCAGTGAGAGCTCCAAAGAAGCCAACCTTGTAATGAGTATAACCAAGAAGAGTCTCAAAGAGAATGTATCTTTGGTTGGCCACATGGAATATGAAAAGTGACAGCACACACAACTGAGGGAAAAGGAAGAGAATACAGAGAAGGGGAAATGGAGCCCCTGGAGGAAAGGCCCGAGGAGCCGCCGGGCATGGAAGGAGACCTCTCTCCATGGAAATAGGCCATGGGGGTGAAGGCATTCTCTCCAGTCCATCCCTAGTATTACTTGTTGCCCCAGAGTCTCAGCCCCCAAGTCTGATGCATTGACTCTGGCCTCCCTTCCATGCATTTTCATGCCAGTAAAATTGCTGAAATAAAGAAGTGAACTATGGAGCTGTGGGGCATAAATAATGTCATATTGGAAGGTCGGGGCTAATAACAACCAGGATGCCCTTAATGCTCTTTAAGAAAAACCATCTGATCTATATAGCCCTCGATGTGGTTTGAAATTCCCTTAGCCTACAAAAGAAAATATTTTTAGCATGTAGCACACTTTGTAACAGACATATAAGTGCACTGAAAATATAATTTTAGGAAAGCATCTGGGTTTGATCATTTCTTGTTATACCTCAATGCCAAATAGGTTCTAGTTTCTCAATATAAGGAACATGGCAACATTCGGCCGCAAGCTCTACAGCAATCACTGTAGCAATTTCTCATAAACATTTCACTACCGGCTCTGCTTGGTTTTATTTTTTAAAGCGGCAAATAATCTACAGATTTAAATATAAAAGCAGCATAAAAAATATGAATTTTTTTGGCCCCAATGTCTTCCCCTCCTAGAACTCACTGGATCATCTGGACAAGAGACATAAATGAGTATTTACTTTTATGTCCCAAAATGTATCCTAGAAATAATCGTTGCCACTGTCTGAGGTAAAACTCCCCTGCAGCTTTTATTGATCTGCAGGCATTTCAAGACATTGACAACCTGAGCAAAATTTTTTTTCATCTCCTCCTAGTCAAACAGGTTACTATCTGTGAATAATTGATTTGCAATAGAAGCAAATGCCTATTCTTCAATGATCAACCAGCCTAAATGCTCTTGCAGATTGATTATTACCTGTGATTTCTCCCAAGAATCTTTTGTATAGCAATTTTCCAGCTGAAGAGAAAAGAAATGTACAGACAAGGTTTCTTGATAGCTACCTTTGTAAAACACCACTCAGGAGGAAACATATGAAAATTCTCCCAATACCGGGGCACCTGGGTGGCTCAGTCGTTAAGCATCTGCCTTCGGCTCAGGTCATGATCCCAGGGTCCTGGGATCGAGCCCCCCGTCGGGCTCCCTGCTCGGCAGGAAACCTGCTTCTCCCTCTCCCATTCCCTCTGCTTGTGTTCCCTCTCTCTCTGTGTCTCCCTCTGTCGAATAAATAAATAAAATCTTTAAAAAAAAAGAAAAAAGAAAAGTCTCCCAATACCACTCCAAACTAAGGGAAGTTTCCAGTCTGTGGGCAATTCAACAGATTCCCAGGTTGGAGAGGGAGACACTTGGAGGAAAAGTCAATCCAGACTTCTCTCCTCTCAGAGCAACCAGGCTCATCTCCATGGAGCTCACACTTCAGCCAGCTACTGGGCATAGCATATAGTGACATGAGGCAAAAAAGCGGCTCTGGCCTTCACCCAGGCCAGCCCCGTTCTTTCCCCAAAGAATCAGTGAGGGTTCAGAGAAGGCAAGTGGCTCACCCAAGGCCACACAGCTTAGTGGCACAGGGCTGCTTCCAAAGCCTCATTTAATGTATCAGTTACCTCCTTTGTCCAATATAGAATTAAGTTCGCAGAACAAAAGTTCATTACAGCATCCTCTGTGAAAACAGCAAATTGGATACAACACAACTGACTCTCCTTTCCCACCCAGCCTCTACTCCCGCTCTTTAACCTCAAAATAATGCGGCCGTGCATTTTATGCATCAAATTGTCTGGACCGTACTTAGATACGGTGGTGGCAGTTATAAGTAGACAGGATCAGAAGCAGAAACACTGAGCTTGCAAAGTCCCAAGCTGAAGGACCGGCCTGGAAGGACAGGGTCTTCTGTTGAATAAGCTGAACACACCCACTACCAAGCACCATCACAGACAACTGCCATACAAAGAAATGCGTGTGACATGCACGCTACCCTTTTTAAAAACACACATGCGGATTTGGGCAGTTTGACAATCACTGACCGTTACCCTGACCCTTGTGATTACGCTTGCTTCTGGGCCACCTCTGGGCTGTGCCCTCGAAGCTCGCCTGCTCCAGGTCAGGGGAGAGGACAAAACGAGGGCAAGAGCCAGGGACTCTAGCTGGAATTGGCTTTTGAATGCAAATAAGAAGATAAAGGATACATCCCTTAAATGCTTTAGATGGTATATAAAGACCTTCTTTGTTCGACCAATTGCTTTTTCTCACTTGTTGTTTTGGTGACCTGATATTTATTACCTAATTTAGTTTCCATCTCGAGGAATAGCTCTGTCTTTCTAAAAGCAAAGATCTCGGGTGCCTGGGTGGCTCAGTCATTAAGCGTCTGCCTTCGGTTCAGGTCATGATCCCGGGGTCCTGGGATCGAGTCCCACATCGGGCGCCCTGCTCGGCAGGAAGCCTGCCTCTCCTTCTCCCACTCCCCCTGCTTGTGTTCCTGCTCTAGCTATCTCTCTCTCTGTCAAATAAATAAATAAAATCTTTAAAAATAAATAAATAAAAGCAAAGACCTCAACTAATCTCTACACACACTCATATTCATTCACACCAAAAAAGATACCAACTCTTCAATGCAGTAAACCCCAGAATTTCCTATGTAAAATACTCAGATACACAGGGCTACCACCATTTAGAGATAGCCACATGGAAAAAGGATGTACACACCACGACACATATTTATGGAAAAGCCCTGGAAGGTGAGTTTCATATTACTGCATGCACAAAGCACAGTTTTGCCCACTAAAGAATAGTAAAGAACAGATTCAGGAAGAAGAGCAGTCATTAATTACATTAAAAATCATCACTGCTCAGAGCTCCCTGCTGTATTCATTTATTATCTCTTCATAGGTCTTGTAAAAATGAAGGCAAGGATGGGTTCCAGCTGATTTGGATTAAAAGCAACCTTGCTAAAAACACAAAATACTTTAGTTGGATGGACAGAGGGCTAAGGGTCCCAGATCTGAGCTGGGGCTCTGCCGCTAACTGGGGCTACCAGCCTGGGCAGATCAGGCCACCACTCCTGGGGAGAGAAAATGAGCTCCTCACCACGACTTGCTCCTGCCTATGATTCTAAAGCAGACCGAAAGTCGTGCAACACCAGAAAACACTAATATTTAACCATGAAGCAATAGGGGCCACACCCAAGAATTCTATACCATGCACATAGTAAATATACATCTATTTTGTACGACACAGTGGCTCTCCACAAAAGAGAAGGAAAAAAGCCCCATGTTCTAAAATCAGCCAAGTGTTCCTAATAGCTTTCCTTGTCAGCAGGTGGCTCTGGCGGCAGGTGCTCTGGCAAAAGTCCCCGCGAGCATGGTGGAGGGCCACCATCAGAGCGGCTGCCCAGAGGCATGGGATGCAGCTGACAATGCTGTGCAATGTCAAAGCGCCAAGGGGCCCTGTGTGTGTGCACCCACGTCCACAACCCACTGCTCTGCCGGGCCTCAGGGCTTGCCCCAGGCGTGGTGAGAGCAGAATGCACGCGCTAAATAATCTGCCTTTGATGAAGAGTCTACCAGAATATGTCTCCAGGCTAATAAAACAGAGAATAGGGGCAGTTCTTAAAAAGTAGAATCAGATGTTTTTCTATTGATGTATACGTTTACAACCTGATGCTGATATCTTTGTCCTGATTCTTTGAGTTTACGTTGCTCCTTCTTTCCAAAGAACTCTCTCTATGAAAAAGCTAAAGCACCATTGTAATGAAGTCCTGTTAAATGGTATCACTCTTTATGATCGCTGCAATGTCCTTACTTAAGTGAACCTCTCTTGTGGGTGCACAATCTGTATGAACCTGAAAACCAGGTAACGTCCATATGTCCAAACATGGCCCGCCAGACTTTGCACCTTGAGGACAATTAAACTGGCTCCCGTGCACATCAGCTGGCTGACTTGTGACCCAGTGGGGCACAGCCAAGTCTCCTGCCTCCAGGCATGCTGTCTTCCAATGGACATGGTCTCCCAGCTGAATGTGGCAAACACAGAAGTCAACTTCTATGGCTCCTCTCAGGTCTCAAACTCAGGGCAGAGGCCCCTCGAGCATGCCTTGAACAACGGTTGGTTGCAGATGCCCTCACAGGCCATGGGCTCATGGGCAGGGCGGTGTCCTGTCAGCTTTGTAAGCCCACTGCCCAGCACAGTGCTTGGCATAAGGGTTGAACAAATAAACCAAACCATAAAGCCAAATATTTGGATCGCTTGGGAGGAATATAAAACTAAAGGATTCTAAGAGCTTAGATTATACTCAAGGAATAAGAAAACTTCTGTTGATTCAATATATTGCAGAATATGACATGATTATGGAGTCTCTCAGTTGGTCCCAGTCCTACTTATGGAGATCCTCATTCACTGGGTATGGCCTGAGTCCAGGATCTGTAGGTTTTGTTTTTTTTTTAAGATTTTATTTACTTATTTGACAGAGAGAGACACAGCGAGAGAGGGAACACAAGCCCAGGGAGTGGGAGAGGGAAAAGCAGGCTTCCCGCGGAGCAGGGAGCCCGATGCGGGGCTCGATTCCAGGACCCCGGGATCACGACCCGAGCCTAAGGCAGATGCTTAACAACTGAGCCACCCAGGTGCCCCTGTAGTATTTTTGTTTTTTAAGTAGGCTCCACACCCAACATGGAGCCCAACGTGGGGCTTGAACTCATGACCCTGAGATCAAGACCT
This sequence comes from Phoca vitulina, assembly GCF_004348235.1. NCBI lineage: Eukaryota > Metazoa > Chordata > Mammalia > Carnivora > Phocidae > Phoca > Phoca vitulina. The sequence continues at coordinate 5,607,506 of NW_022589773.1, read as the reverse complement.
GAGCTGAGAACAAGAGTCAGATGCTTAACTGACTGAGCCACCCAGGTGCCCCCAGGACCTGTGGTTTCAAACAGCTTCTTGGATGATTCTGATAATCAGGTCTCCACATAACTGGGCTAGGTGGCCTCTAATCCAAGTCTGCAAAGCTATGCTTCCGGAAAATACCTACACTTATCTCTTTATTAAAAACCATGTGTGGGGCACCTGGGTGGCTCAGTCGGTTAAGCGTCTGACTCTTGGTTTTGGCTCAGGTCCTGGTCTCGGGCTCTGTGCTCAGTACTGAGTCTGCTTGTGATTCTCTGCTTCTCCCTCTGTCCCTCCTCCTTTCCCTCTCTCTCTCTCTCTCAAATAAATAAATAAACAAAATCTTTAAAAAAAAATGAAAACCATGTGTGCACAGGCCACTACCAACTGTCTCTATCAATTGGATGGAACCAAGTAGACTTTTCAAAGCTAGTGGCTTCTGCTTCCTTTTCCTTCTGGTTCAAGAGGCAAGCAAATATTGTTCTTCTCTCCACAGTGCCACACCCTGATCATGTCTGTGTCCATCTGGGCCAGTTCAGAATTTGTATTCTTTTTAAAGAAACAAGTTCTCAAATGCTCTTTATCCACCCGACAGAGCCATTCCCATATGCCCTCCTCTGAGCTCACTTTAAAAACAGATGTCCAATCTGAGATCCTGAAGGGTCTCAGACCTCAGTCTAGGTCAATATCCTGAGTGTTCTCCCTCAACACTTAGCAGGATTCAGGCATGTCACCTGCATTACATGAATCTGTGCTTGTTTCACATGGCTTCCTACGTATTTCTCTGAGGGCACCTGTAGATATTCCTCAGCCCATTGCATGTGCTTTCTAAGGAGACACCACTGGCCATCCAGATACTTAATGATGCTTTTTAAAAGCATCCGTGTTAAGTGAACAGCTCCTGGACCTGAAAGTTTAAAGTTGATAACCAAGGGGCGAAAGTCTCTCTCTGTTCTTCTCACTCCCAGAGACTCCCTAGTACCTGAATGGAGGGGAGAGGCTTGGCCTTTCATCCAGGAGTCTTCCTTCTAGCTAGGCTGCTGGCCTACCTGCCCAGGGATCTAATTGCCGTTCAAGTATTAGCACCCTTTTACAGGCCTCTGGTGGTCCTCTGTGGCTCTTGAATCTTGTGGGAACCCTCCAGCATCACATCCAAGTTCCTGTGTAGTCTGGCAGTGTCCTACCTTACTAATCAATGCCCTTTGCAGATCCTGCTCTCCGTGCAAAGTGGGCAACAATATGCCTGTCCCTAACAAGGGGAAAGATCACTACTCCAAGTTGTGGTCACAATGCATTCACCCAATGTATTTTATCGCTACAAAAAAAAAAAAAATGCACTGACCCTTCTATTATTCGGGGGACAGATGACCTTGGTTAGAATGTGGCAGAGGCTGGGGACAGAGAGGGGGGTGACAGTGAGGCTGGCTGGGAGGGTGCTTTCCCCCAGCCCTCCCACCAGGAAGCTGTCTCCATTCCTCTGCTCCTGGGGCATTACCCACTGAGCCTTAATCATGCTTACGACAAACTGGTTCATCGGCCCCCTCCCATTATTGAGATCTGATTCTCCCTAATGCTGCTCAAGCATGCATACTCAGTTTTCCACCCCTAGATGCTGGTTCTGACTCTCCGCCTGCCTGAAATGGCCTTCTCCCCTATGTATCCTTCAAGATTGGCTTCAAATGGTACTTCAACCCTCCCTGTTTCAACAAATGGGAAATGACCTCTTTCTTCCGAATGCTAAAAGTTAGCATTTTTCACAAGTTACTGCTTTCTGCCTTAGGTTGGTTACTTGTGTGTCTATTTTCCTTACTGAATTATTAAGCATCTTGAGGGCAAAGCCTGTGTTCTCTCATCTTTGAGTCATCCACAGTCCCTCAGAAAAGATAGAGGTACCAGCTATATTCATGGGAAGAAGGGAAGGGATGGGGTGAGGGGTGGGCACTGGACTAGGAGGTAAGATTTCAGATCCTGGAAGTTTCCTCTTGCAAATCTCATCCACCTGGTCTGGGATGCTTGGCAGTTCTGTAGAAACCTAAGCTCTGACACAGTTACAAAGGAAATCTTCAAGGGAGAGGAAACAGTTTTAATCCTTATTATTCACTTAGAGTCTCATCTTAGACTATTGTGAATGAGATTCAAATTCTTTCTGAAAATTGCGTTTTGAAAGAGAGAGAAAAGGAAGGAAGGACACAGAACTTTCATTTGGGGCACCAAAGGAAAATGTCTCCCGGTTCATCGTGGTGCCTTATGCTTTGAAGAGGTCAGTTCATTTAGACAGTGTCAGATCAGATATCCCCAATAATACACAATGCCCAGCACAGACCTTCAGTTACCTCGTACTCTCCAGGAGAACTGACCCTTCCTTCCCACATTTCTCTCTTGTTCCACAAGACAGGATGTCATTTGGGACCACAAAAATCTATAGACCCCAAAAATATTCATCCATAGGGGAATAAAATATATAGTGAGGTTGACTTGAGTGATTTTTATTGGCCATTTTGAAGGGATTCACAAGAAATGTAGAACTAATCAGGGAAGTATTGGGAATAAGCATTGTTATGGGCTGAATATTCGCCCTAAATTTACATGTTGAAATCCTAACCCCTAATACCTCAGAATGTGATTGCATTGGAGATAGGGCCTTTAAAAAGGTGATTAAGGTAAAATGAGATCACAAAGTGGGCTCTAATCTAATTGACTGGTGTCCTTAGGAGGGAAGATTAGGACAGAGATCTCTACGCACACAGGGGAGAGACCATATGAGGACACAGGGAGAAGTTGGCCATATGTGAGCCAAGGAGAGAGGCCTCAGGAGAAACCGATCTCACCCATACCTTGATCTTGGACGTCCAGCCTCCAGAACCGGGAGATCATAAATGTCTGTTGCAAAATCCCACCCGATCTGTGGGATTTTGTTATGGCAGCCTGAGCTAACTAGTAAGAGCACGAAGGCACAGATGCCAAGAATGAAAGAAATCAGGCTACAGATGAAAGGACTTTAATAAACTCTCTCTCTGTCTCTTGTGATTGCAGAGCAGTGTATCACTTTGAGGGATTTGTGGGCTCTTCGATGAACTGTGGCGACTCATCGACATGATGGGCCCTGCCCCAACTGAGGCCAGGGAATCTAGTCAGTGTATCTCTAAAGCCCCCTGACAAGGTATTTAGTCACTTAGAAAATATAAGCCGAACCACTGGACTAAAAAGACAGCAAAATTATTAGGAGCCCAGAGGCACCTGGGTGGCTCAGTTGGTTAAGCCGCTGCCTTTGGCTCAGGTCATGATCCTGGAGTCCCGGGATCGAGTCCCGCATCGGGCTCCCTGCTCGGCAGGGAGTCTGCTTCTCCCTCTGACCCTCCCCCTTCTCATGCTCTCTCTCTCTATCTCATTCTCTCTCTCAAATAAATAAATAAAATCTTTAAAAAAAAAAAAAATTATTAGGAGCCCAAAAAACACACCACATTATAGCAACTGCTACTACTGATAAAAAAAGAAGCAAGGATCTCATAGCACATATAATTTGAAAAATATCATTTCTCTGGAGTTTGCAAAATAACCAGTCTCAGTTTTCTTGAATGACCATTAAATGTAGAATTCTTATAGACATCACTGAGACTGAGTATCCCAATAGACCTTAAACTTATGTTGATGTGATTACATAAACTGTGCAAAAAATAAGCTTACAAGTTATGCCGCTAATAAACCACAGGCTTTCTCTGTGCTAAAAGCACCACATCTTATCAAATTTCCTCAGTTCTGTGACCTCAGCATTTTCCCTACGAGACTTAAGTTGTCCATCATTTGCTTGTGTGGCCTTTGGCAACTTGCAGATGTTTGCTTGAAAAGGAGTGGCATTCTCCAAGATGACACAAGAACCTGCTGTTCTAGGAGGGGATGCAGGAGCAAGTCTGGGAGCTTGAGGTGCTTCCTGCCTGTCTGAGACACCCGATGTGATCGGCTATTACCCATCTTCTCGAGCCTCCTCAGTGCCCTTGATGCCCATGGCTTTGCCTGTTCACATCTGCTCAGCACTTCCCCCAAACAGCAGACAGCGCCACAGAAGGGCCGTGAGGTTCACTGGCGTCGTCAATGTGCTACTTGTTAGTACCTCGGGAAACAGGCTGCCTGGGAGTCGAAACTAAGAGCTGAAGTGAGGCTGGTAATTGGTTCATGCCCTTCTGGATGCCCACAGTGAACAAGCACTCCCATCCGTGGACTATAATCATCTGCGCTGTCACGGCACATTGAAGGGTGTCTATGGACTGGCCGAGCTCTATCTTTATCCATACATTTGACAAAAATACAGATGATTTCAGTTACATTTATTTGGTGGGGGATTTTAAGGCATCATGCACTCAGATTTTAATTCATCTAATAGTTTTAGAGCAGTACTGTTCACTAGGAATATATGCGAGCCACATTTGTCATTTACGATTTCCTAGTTGCTGCATTTAAAAAGTAAGATGTAACAGCTAAAGTTAATTTTAATAATATATTTTAGTGGGTATATATACATTGGGTTATGACGTAGCCAAAACAGTATCATTGTGACATGTAACCAATATTTTAAAAACCATTAAAGAGACATTTTACCTTCCTTTTTTGGTAATAAATCTTCTAAATCTGATGTGTTTTCACAGTCCACCTCAAGTGCTAAATTTTAACCAGAAATGCTTGGTCTGTATTTAGATTTCATAAAATTTACGGTTAAAAAAAGTAGATTCATTCACATACCCAAAGTTGTTCCAAACAAAAACTGAATTATTAGATCTTAAATTTAGATGTGGATTAGATTAAAAATTCAGCTCTTCAGGCAGACTAGATATTTTTCAAGTGCTGAATAATTACGTGTGGCTAGCGGCTGCCATACTGGACAGCGAGACCCCAAGCACCTACTGTGCACATCACAGCAGGTAAGACAAGATGAGTCAGACAGAGCCCTTATTTCCTCTGGGTGGGGAAGCCTATGTATGAGACACATATACAAATAGCAACAATGTAAGGCAGGTCATGACACTTGCTAAGTACACAGAAAGGAAAGCGTTCCAAGGAGAAAAGGAAATGCACAAAGGAAGGTCGGTGGCAAAGAAACAAACATTTAGAGATTGGTAATTATGGTTGGGCATATACCTAGGAGGGTAGAAATTAAAGTTTAAAAAGACAGCCTGGGGCAGTTCTGCTGATAGCCTCAAATAGCAAGCCAAAGAGTTTGTCCTCAATCCACAGTCAATGGGGGATAAGTTTCTGGTGAGGAGGAATCTTTTAGAAAGATCCACTTAGTATTGATGCGGAACACCTTCGTGGCTAAAAAACCAATTAGCTACTGAACCGGTCCAAGCAAAATATAATGAAAAAATGGGGGAGGCGGTAGGAAAGGAAAGAAAATTCGAAATGTAATAAATATGTATATAAGGATACCAGGACTTGGCAATGTGGCCAGGAACTCAAGGAAAAAGAGGAGTCAGAGAATTCTGTAGCAACTAAAATAAGGAAGTACAGATAAAAGGCTGGATGGGAAAGTTATTTCTAACGTATCTGCACATAAATGTTTTAAAAGGAGTTGGAATATATGTGCATACAGGCTGGTGGGGGGGTTTGGAAGAGACACTTGGGCAGACATTAAAAGAAGTCAATATCTATTTATAGAACAGTCAAATTAGCAGAATGGGCGACTTTCTTAGAAATAATGTATACTATTTGGGGCGAGGAGGGAATCTGAGTAAATTAAATTACAGTACTATTCGTTAGAAGGCTAGGCAGCTGTTGAAAATTACTGCTCTTAAATTATATCAAAGGATAAGGAAAGCTGCTTAAGATATACTTTTAAATGAGAACTTTGAGCTTGGATAATAAGATTCCAATTTTGTTTAAAAAGGATATGCACCTACATTCTGTATAGCACAGAGAATGTGTGGAAGGACCACACCGTGCTGTTGGCCAGCCTGGATCATCTCTGCAGAGAAAGGCTGATGGGGGCAAGGGCTTTTCCTTTTTATATCTTGCTATTGCTTGAACTTGCTACAGAGAACACATTATTTGAGTTTTAAAAAGGGAGACAAAGGAAAGGGTAAACCATGTATTCAGACCTCCAGAAAAATGACTGAAAGGACTTATAGCAAAAAATTATCTCTGGGCCATTTTAATTTTCTTATTTTGAACTTTTTATATTCTAAAATAAATACATAATACTTCTATAACCAGAAAAAAACAAGTCATAAAAGGAAATAATCTATAATACTGATGGTACAATCAATTTTAAATCTGTTTGCAAAGCCAAAGGTTACAGGGTTGGGTGTTCTTTAAAGAGGTTTGGATCCAATTTCTTTTACTTCTTTGGGGCTCATGCTTACTTTTATTGCTGCTGAAGTGATTTCCACATTTTTTTTAATGATTTCCATTCAGTGTGGCCAAAAAGGAAAATCGAGGCCAACCACAAGGCAAGCCTTCCTGAGAGGAGACAAAAAGCCTCTGTAACCTGTGGAATGAAAACTTTACCGGGAGAACGTGACTCTTTTGTCATGAATGACTTCAGTTGCTGGTGGACAGAAATTTTTAACGAGAACAAAGAGCATCGAAGCGATTTCAGTGCTCTGGTTGTCAATCCCGGCCAAGCACACTCGTAACTTTATATTATAATGATGGGGACAAAGAACAAGGTGTCCCATTCACCGCCAGCTGGCTGCACCCAGAGGGTCCCGGGCCTTTGCAGAGCCTTTCACTGAAGTGGAACCGAGAAGGAACTCTCAAGGAGTGCAAAAAGGACCGTGAGTGAGTAAATCATCATCAACCATGTAAATAATGGCAGAGAATGGGTACGGAGATGAAAAGGTGCCTTCTGATCATTCACCAATGGAAAGATGTGCACTAAATCAGAGTCCTTTCTGTCTGACGCTGTTGTTTTTACTGAACAGTTAAGCGCCCAAGGAAATACCAGTTGGGTCTTAAAGACAATTTATAGCTAGGCTGGCCTCATTGCACCTGGCTGTGTTTTGACAGCAGGTTTCGTCAGTTTATAGCAGAAATTCTTGTCTACACTATAAGCTGTCACAAATGCAACTAGACCTTGGAAAAAATGCACTGCTCAGAGGCAAATCTCTCCCTTCGCCGCGCCCCTCCCCCTTTTAATGAAAAGCAAAAGCCTCCTGCTGGTGGCAAAGCCTCCTTCTCTTCAGGGGAAATTAGGGAGCCTCCTGGGACTGAGAGGGTCAGCCCCAGTGTTACAGCCCAAGTGGGGTGCGCCTGCTTCTGGGCACTCGATTAAGGACTCTTTCTTTTCTCTTCCCTCGGGGCTAACTGTTGAATACAGCGGTCTTGTTGTGTGGAGCCAGGAAATTTCGGGATCCTGCTCTCTGAGCTCCCCACTCTTTCCAGTTTCCAGGCCATGGAAAGAATGTCTGGGCGCCTTGCAACAGCCTGGCCTCGGAACACAAGGCCCACAGCTTTGGCGAATGCCCTCTGCCCCCATCTCAAAGAAGAAGGCAACGCTCGGCTATTTGGGATCAGACAAACCTTAACTTTGTTTTTGAGACTTTTCTCCGCAGTAAATGGCCGGGTTCGGAAGCCCCCGCCTTAGAAAGCCCAGGACCTCACTATAACACACACAAGCTGACAGAGCTGCCTCCCAGGACTGTTGCCTTACCCTCCCCTGTTTGGTTTTGCTTTTTTAGACCTCAGGGTTTTTTTTTTTTTTTTTTTTTTTGCTCCCAGACGATTGGGCCAAATAAATAACTTTTTAACAGGTGACACGCATCCCCGAACAGAAGGAACTGCATCCTTTTTAGGAACGAGTTCATGGCGGCTGGTGGCCGACATTTTCCCCTGTGTGATAGCACGGACAAAGATGTGAAGAGAGGGATGAAAAGGTAATGGAGAGCAGCCCCTCCTGTTCCTTAATTTCATGGTTCACAGACATTCATTGACATTCAGACACTCCCAAGGGGAAGCTCATATAACCAGCCGTGAAACTAGAAACGAGCAGGCTAAGGAGGCTGCTTGCCTGGGCCCAGGGCAGGGTTTCTCACAGCCATGGGGGTCCACTCCCAGACACTAGGGCTCACTCTGATGGGTCTGCAGCTGCTCGGGGGGTGGGGGTGCAGCCCAGACTGGGAAGCTCCAGGCCTGCAGGGTCCCTTGATCGGCTCCACACGGGATGCCACCCTCAACTTCCCAGGGCCTATGCTCTGGCAAGGGTCGGCCCTCGGGGGCTGCCCGTCAGGCTCCAGGAAGCACAGGACCTGGGGAGAGTGGAGGGAGGTGAGGCTCCAAGCTAGGCAGTTCCCATGGAGCTGGGACTGGTCGGGAATGTCTCTCCCTCAGACGTGCCCATGGGCTGAAAGGGAGGGAGACAGTAGAACAACCATTCAGCTGGGATAGGTCCCGGTCCATAAGATGAAGAAATGAATCTACATGGCTCATTCGGATCACACCAGCTTGAGGCAGGGATGCAGAACCAGGCGAGGAAGTTGAGGGGCAGCTGCAGCGGGGAAATGATGGAGAACGAAGGGCATAATAGGTCAGAGGAAAGCTGTAGGCAAGCCAGCTCACTCACTCACCTGGCGGTATCCAAAAAACAGAGCTGGAGACCACCTGCTCAACCGACCGGTGGCCTTGAAGTGTTGCCTGGTGACACCACCCACAATATACACCACACTTTGCAAGATCTCACTTAACACACAGTTCAAGGTCAACCAGCACGCCCACCTACAGCGCCACAGTCCCCTGAGGCAGAGGCCGGAGGCACACACCATGATCGCGGGCGGAAAAGGGTGGGAGACCATCATTTTCCTGACTTACAGATACTCCACCTCAGTAAGATGGTTACTTTTATAACTACACATACAAACAAATCATTGTCAAAATTGATACGCTAAGCAGCAAGCTTCACTCTCCTCTACAGACCCTCCTGACCAGTCATGTTGAGCCCACCTGTGGTATTCCAGAACTCTCAAGCCAGTCTCGGAAGATGTTTTCCACAGACAACTCAAGCCTTTAAAAATAAAGCAAAAAGTCAAGGATTAAAACGGTACAGAGCACTTACTACATACATAGCACCTTTTTCTATAACTATTCGGGTAGATCACAGCATCGATCTTCCAGAGAAGTACCTGTTCCCTGGAGAAAAGCAACGTTGTGCCAGGTTCAAGTGCAGAGGGCACTCAGTCACACTCAGCGTAGCTTCGGTCAACAGGGATGTGCACGATGGGATCTAAAAATCGGAGGCACACTGTAATAGGTGCTCTTAATGCCTCGAGAGGAACTGTTGGGTTGGGAGCCCCAATTCAGGGAGGACAGGACACATCAGGCACGACTGCTTCCTCCACAGTTGGCAGCAAAGTGAAATCGGAACGCTCCAGCACTTAGCACATCAAAATGAAATTTGAACTTTATCGTGACGGGGGCTGCGGCAGGCACAGATGGCACGATCCCCTGTCAGAGCGCAGAGGCCCACAGGCTGCTTTATTTGAAATAAAAGTTGCTCGTTAAGTCTGACCCAAAGTCAGCTCCAATTCTTTTGGTTTCATGTCCTGCTGATTTGAATACTCCTTCAATTCGTGAAGTATCCAGTATATTTAGGGTCAACAGACCTTAGGTTGCGTCTTCCTGTGTTCCTGGGCTAATGACATTTAAAGCAACCGCAGTCCCTGTCTAGATACCCCCGGCCCCAGCTCCATCTCCCTGCTCGCAGAGGCCTTTCCTGAGCCCTGTCCCAGGCTGTGTGTGAGGCATCCACCATGCTCCCTGCCCTCTGCGCCATGGCATTCCGCACTGCGTGCCTGCCGTCTATTTCATTACTTGCCCTTTAACTGTCCCCTCACTGGATCGAAGCTCTCTGAGATCAGGGTCTATGGCTGTTTGACTCACTTCTCGAGATCCAGAATGGAGACCAGTTCCTGGTATAAAAGATGCTTCCCATAGATATTTTTTATTTGAATGAATGAAAACACATTTCACTTTTGTTTCAATAAAAAGTATTCCCTTTTAATTTAAAAACCACCTTTCCCAGTAAGAGATTCCCAATGTGTTAAACTCCAAACCTATAAAAATTTTATATATTATATTCTACATCATACATAAATATATATACATATATATATACATACATACACACACACACACACACACAGATATATATATAAATAATATTCCTTCCCTCCTTTTAGGGATTGCAGAGAAGTTGTGGAAAGATACAATGCCATCCATCTGTGATGTTAAGGTGCTGAAGCCAGTGCTCCCTCACCTCCTGGGCTATGCTCCAGGCTGGGCAGTAGTGAGAAAGGGAGGAGGGAGAAGCGGGCCTGGATGGGGTTGGGGAAGAAGGGGCTGACTGATATTTTTGCGACCTTCTCTTCCCCAGTGAGAAGCAAGTCACTGGTGTGCCTTGGTCTTCCTGGGCCAGGGCAAAAGCAAACGTTGCAGAAGGGTGCAACTGTTAGTATTTCCAAAGAAAATGGGGGGCAGGAGGGACTACGCAGAGTAAGTGGTTTGGATTCATTTCAAGATGATGCCCATCTGTGGGATGACCGGGGAAGGGGACAGGCCAGAAGTGGAGAAGGGGAGAACAATGACCTCCCCAGGATGCTTGCGCTGGGCTCCTCCAGGTTCCCGGGCTCAGTGGAATTACTGGGCGTGCCTTGTATGCAGGTGCCCACAGGGGCCACCGTCCCCGAGCCTTGCCCCACTACTTCTTCGTGGTCACTCAACAGCATCAATCCAGGTGCGAGCGACCAAGTTCCTGCTGTGACGCAGAGCGTGGAGGCATGTGTGTGCACGCACGTGTGCAGCACGTGGGGCAGGGGTGGGTGGGTGGGTGACTGGAAGGGAGGAGGTGGCTCTCAGAGCACCTTAGATCCAGATCACTGTTCTTCTTTGGGCTCGGTCGGCCGCACTGGGAGGTGCTGGCAATGCCCTTCACAGGCCTGACTGATCTGCTGGGAGGAGGAGGAGAGCAGGGCTGAAGGGGCCCCTTAGAGAAGTGTCTGAGGAACTCAAAGCTGATTTACTTTCTAACGAAACGTGCAAGGCTGCAAGGGCAGACAGACTATATAATTTCCGCTGAAGGTTAAGAGGCTCCGTGGAAGGCCTGCTCTTGTGGGGAAGGAACGCAGACCATCCCCACCTTGTCTGGCACCCAGGAGGGGGGTTCACTTGGTGGTGCTGGGTTCCTGCCCTGGGGCCTCAACAGCTGGGGATCTGCTGGTGCTCTAAGTTGTCTATCCTGATTGAGAGGCACGCCTGCTTTCTCCCGGGTCCTTCCTTCCCTGAAGCTTTTCCTAAGTCGCCCATTCATCTGCTTCCTTTCCAGCCAGAGAGGGGCACTGGGATGTCGGGAGCCCTCCGGGGCCCTGGGGCCAAGAGCTCCCGTCACCCTCCTTCCAGCGATCTCAGGAAAGCCAAAGCAAGAGGCTGACTCTGACCCAAGCTTTGTTGAGCTGTGGCATTCTAGGAAAACGGGCATTCTTAAATCTTGCCCAACTCGAGAGGAAGACAGGGGATTTAGAAAGGATTTAGACAAGAAGGTAGTGAGGATCAAAGGGGCGAGTACACTGGGTCCACAAGGGGGGTCGAGGGAACTGGGGTTCAATGTCCTGAAGAAGAGAAGTCTGGGAGTGACTTCATGGCCATTTTTGAGTGATTTTACAAAAGAGGGCGAACAGCTGTTGTGCATAGTCATGGAGGAGCGAGTAAGAGGACGTGGACATAAATTTCCTTCAGGGAATTTTAGCTGGAACACACAGTTTTTTGTTTTGTTTTGTTTTTTAAAGATTGTATTTATTGGGGCGCCTGGGTGGCTCAGTCATTAAGCGTCTGCCTTCGGCTCAGGTCATGATCCCAGAATCCTGGGATCGAGTCCCACATCGGGCTCCCTGCTCCGCGGGAAGCCTGCTTCTCCCTCTCCTGCTCCCCCTGCTTGTGTTCCTGCTCTCACTATGTCTCTCTCTGTCAAATAAATAAATAAAATCTTAAAAAAAAAAAAAAAAAAATTGTATTTATTTATTTGACAGAGAGAGACACAGCGAGAGAGGGAACAAGCAGAGGGAATGGGAGGGGGGAGAAGCAGGCTTCCCACTGAGCAGGGAGCCCGACGCGGGGCTCGATCCCAGGACCCTGGGATCATGACCTGAGCCGAAGGCAGACGCCTAACGACTGAGCCACCCAGGCGCCCCCAAACACATAGTTTTAAGGGTGGCATGGGGAGGGGCCAGGGAGCTGAGCCCTGGAATGTCACTGAGCAAGGCCCAAGTCTTCACCAGAGAAAACTGAAGAATGGGCAACACTTCTCCCTGCGGCATTGGTTCGGTGGATGCCTACAGGGCACAAGGTTCTGTGGAGGGCTGAGCTGGGAACCCCCAGGGCTGGACTGTCCAATAGGGACACATACCAGGCACGCCCACGGTGCCACCAGCGCTAATGCAGAGATGTGGGACTACGTGTGCAAGAGGCACCGGCTGCCTCAGGTGGCTCAGCTAGAAGGAGGATGGTGGGAGGCGTGTCAGGGGAGTCTTCTTCAAGGAAGCAAAGCTTGAACCATGTCATGGAGGAAGGCTGTGCTGTCCCCAACGATGGTGCAGGGCCAGCAAAATGGAAGGAAAGTGCATGCAGGGCAAAGGGAGCAGAAGCAGGAAAGTCCAAAGCCATGGTCAACTGGGCAGGCACACAGAATGAGGTGAGGAAAAAAAGGGGTGTTCTGTGAGAACCCTGACATCCTGCCATTGAGCCTTGGCCTCATCGAGGAGGCTCGGAGCATGTCCACAGAATGGCACAAACAAAAGGGAGTCGAGGAGGAGTAACAGAAGGGAAAGAGGCCGGAGGCAGGGAGACCAAAGTGGAGACTGTGAACAACTTGTGCTACAGTCTATGACCTGAAGAGCTGGCTGGGCCAACTGTGTGGTTGGTTATTCCACTGGAAAGTAATAAGGCAAATTTTGCATTGCCATATTTAGTGTTTGTACACACAGGTCCTATTATGGAGTGGCACCAAAAACAAAGCAAACAAAAACCCCTCTGCCCACTACCAAGTAAAGGCATAAAAGTAGTAGCTATTGCTTACTGAACACCTACTGTGTACCAGGCACTAGAAAGAATATCTCATTTAAACTTGACATTATTTGCACAAGACCAATATTAGTATCCCCATTCAGAGATGAGCAAATGCACGTTCTGGGAAGTTAAGGGACTTAACCAAGGCCACACAGATCCAAGTCTACGCTGCCTGGCTGCGAAGCCCCCACTTTTCTTTCTATGCTGAACTTAGGTATCATGATACATCGATTGTGATTTTTGGGGGCAGGCAAGCCTGTGGAAAAGGAGGGCCTGTGCTCGCACCAAACAGCCCTGCCTTCTCCTTCTTGCTCACATCTCTCCTGCCGAAGGCGGCCTGGCCCCTGCTGTGGTCACCCTGTTTGTCTGCCCTTCATTTACAGTTCTGAAGAGATGGGGAGACCCTTGGGAGGAGCAAAAGTGTAAGGGCAGGAGAGTTCATCGTTCAGCTGCATCCAGGAGCAGAAGACACTCTCCCGTGAATGAAAAGAACATGTGTTTTCAGATCACTTTCCTTTGGAAAAGTTCACAGCATCTTATAACCATTATCACTTCATTCCTCATAATATCCTTGTGAAGTGGGTGTCAATTATTGTGTGGCTTTGAGCAGATGGAGAAACTGCAGCATAAGAAGACTGGCCAAAGTCAGGCCAGACAAAGGGCTAAAGAAAAGACCCAGGTTTCTAGACTCCCAATACCAGTGCAGACATCGAACCACACTGACGCCTGTCTGGGGATTGCTAACAGGGAATGAGACTTTAAACTATGAGAGAATGATGAAAGCAATAACTTCAACTGCTAAAAAAAAAAAAAAATGAAGGTACTATAAGTGGCCTTACTTCCCAAGGAAATTATGAGAGATGTGTGATAATGCTGAAATTTTTTTAAGTAGGCTCCATGCCCAACATGGGCCTCAAACCCACAACCTCAAGATCAAGAGTCATATGCTCTACCAACTGAGCCAGCCAGGCACCCCAATAATGCTTAATCTGCAAGGAAGAAATGAACTGCAGACTGTTTGGAGGGAAAAAGTAACAATTCCATAGTTTTTGCTGTTTTGATCATAGTGATTGAGATGACAGTGCAGGTGAATTTTTAGGTCTAGACTTGGATAGATAGCCATGGTAAAGCAAAAGTTGACTTTTTCAGATCAAGACAGAGTCTAAGCCAATGGTGAATGTTTCCCCTCTGAGATCATGTGGCTTAAATAATCACAACAACAAGCAGAAGCATTTCCACTTCGCTGGGACCCTGGACTTACAGGAAATTACTCTTCTGCATGTCTGATCACTATGGAAATTGATTTTATACAGATAGCTAAAAGTACACAGACCCACGACCGCATGCCCCCATATTTGTACTAGTGAGCGGTACTTGCGCCTCATTACCCGAGCCTCCTGGATAGCTGGAACAGCAGGTTGTTTTTCCCCCTGGCTGGAGAGTACCCTCTCTGCACTCCTACATCCTGTAAGGCCACTCTTGAGTTTCAGGCATCTGTCTTCAGGCCCTCTGAGCTATAAATGTGGTCACACATAGTCAGCACAGCAGGGGAGAGAGTATGTTGGACACCGTGGCATAATGCGGGTGAGAGAAATAACTGTGTTTCAAGTGGAGAAAGCTGAAAGGCAGGGGCTCTTCCCTTTGTGATATTAACATGCCTAGAAATAGACCTGGGCTCGTGTGAAAATGGTATTGCACGCGCTATATTGCTTGTTCAGTTGATTTCTGAGGGCCGAGGGACACGGATGGCTGGGCTGGCCAGCAGCTCTGCCACTTGTGCCTATCACCCGCGGCCGATCAGAAGAGTCCTCACCGCTCTCTGCTCCCACCTGCAGCCCTTGAGAGTCTAATGATCGCGTTCTATCCACGCCTCTGAAGGAAAGCACAACTTTCACAACTTTCTAAGGCCCCCCGCAACTGTCACGTGAACTAAACCACAGATGGAAGGAACACTGGAAGTGCAGGTACTGGATGAACGCAAGCACTGGGGCCCTCGGTGCTCAGGGTCTGAAATGGAAAAGCCCTCGTTCAGCAGTGCGACCGACATTCTTCACAGATTTTTAAATTTTTGTAGTTTAGGTTTTTAAGTTCCCTCTCTACATGTGGATACAAATAGTGTGCGTCTCAGAACTCTGCACATGGTTATTTGTTTCTCGATCAAAAGGAGTCATTTGTGCTCAGGCAGATAATGAGAATGGCTGAGGTCACATCTATAAGCGAGCACTCCCTAGCTCCACGGGGGAGGCAGGGCAGTGAATGAAACCAAATACAGGGACGTGCACACAGAGACATAATAACTGATGAGCAAAGAAAAAACCACTGTTGGGGCGCCTGGGTAGCACAGTTGGTTAAGCGTCCAACTCTTGGTTTTGGCTCAGGTCGTGATCTCAGGGTCGTGAGACTGATCCCCACGTCGGGCTCCACGCTCAGTGCAGAGTTTGCTTAAGACTCTCTCTCCCTCTGCTCCTCCCCCTGCTCTCTCCCCTGCTCTCAAATAAACAAATATTAAAAAAAAAAAAAAAAAAAAGGAAGAGCAAGCCACTGTTGATAGGGTTGATATATTAGTTGGGCAGGGAGCTCTTGCATCAGGGCCAGCTGGTGCCCAGGGTCTGTTTGGATTTCCTTCTAAGCACTTTCAGCTTTTTCTTCCCTTGGTCTCATAAAACATCAACATTTGAACAGAAACCTCACATTGAAGATGTCTAAAACACAACTCCTCACTCCCTCCCCTCCACCTCCAAATGCTCTCCCTCCCACTCCCTGCCCCACATGGATTCCTGAGACAAATTCCCAGCCCCCTCTGCTTCCAGCACTACTCCAGAGGGTCACTGAGTGGCCCAGAAAGAAAGGTCAGGTCGTGCTGGATTCCTCCACGTAACTTCCAAAACCAACCAACCAAGTCTTAATCCGTGGCCCCTCTGGAATATCCCTCAGATCTGTTCATTATTCCCAAACCCTCCTGCCACCGCCACATCCCTGCCCGGGTTCCAGCTCTAGATCTCTTGAGTGAACAGCTGTCTAGGTTTCTCATTGGTCTCGTGACTTCTAGTCCTCCCTGCCCACATCGATCTTCCACATTGCCCCCCGGAGTATCCTTCCAATCTGCTGATGGCACTCTCCTACTTAGAACCTTCGGTGTACTTCTCTGCCTGAAGGCTTGAGGCTAGGACGCCTGGGCCTTTCCCTGTGCACCGAGGACTCTGAAACTCCCAAAAGCACTTCCTACACTGAATCATAACGATCTGTTTTCATGCATATCTTCATGTTGATTAGGAGCTCCCTGCAGGCTGGACATGGAATCTATTCCTTTCTGTCCCCTAGTGTCCAGCCTAAAGCCTGCTAGGGGAGGCGCTCAATAGATAATGTTAAATTAATCGAAGCAAGAGAACAACGCAAAACAGTGTGACACAGAGGAGACTGGCCCCTGAACACCAAGTGGCTGGTCTGATCTGAAGAACCTTGCCCCGCTCACAATGGCTCACATGCCTGACAGATGTGCCCAAGGATCAGTTTGCAGCCGGGCTACAGACTAGAGGCTCCGGGGGTAGGTGTGGGGCCTTTGGAGACCCAGATAAAATTGGTACAATATGCTGCATAGGTAAAAGGGCAAACGGTCTGTTTTAATAGCTGAATTAGATTCTGACATTAGTTAGCAGGAAAGATGTTCAAGGTTCAGAAAATATTCTGCTATACTTGCTGAAATAGATTCATTGCAGGAAGGAAATCGCCTTAACTTTTAAGGGGAATTTTAAAAGGAAGCTTAAATCTGCTAGCCAAAACATGACCCTAACTGGGAAAGGCGTCCTCTCAGGGGGTGAAGGTTGGTGGTCGGTGGCCACCCTTAAACAGAGACCATCCCAACAAAAGTCTCTTTGTGGGCTCAACAGTGTGTCCCTCGATAAATATTCACAATGATAAGATCCCAGTCCCCCGGAGCCCTCGGAGCCAGAGGGCTCAGGGCCATCCCCATGAACTTCATAACCTTATCAGGAAGAGGATGAAAAGAAAGAAGCCCTTCCCAATTAAAAATGCACTTTGTTGCTTCCATGAAATTTGCTATATTTGTGCCGTAAGTTCTTCCAAAAGAATGTATAGTACAGACTGGTAATAAGAATACACCATTTCTAGTATTGTCTTATCTTTCTTTTCTTGCATTAGTTTCTAAGGAAACTGCTCCATCTTATCAGGGAATCTGAAAAGTTATTCCAGGGCAGGTACAGAAGAAAAGGGGGAAAAAAATGTCTTGCAGGTAAACTGTTGTTCCTGACCTTAGGAATAATGGCCACATCTGATGTGATTTTGCATGAAGAAAATCCGTATGTCTGCTTAAAAAGAAAGGATGGTAAATCTGAAACACTTAAGACTTTCCAAAACAAGCCACACTTCCTTCAAGCAGCCTCCTGAAGAGCTAATAATCTTGGCCGTTTACTAAAGCCCCACGCAATCTCCCTGTATAAGACTTCCTTCAGCATCAAAAGGCATGAACACAAAGAGGTAGAAATGAAGGAATTTATCAAATCATATGGGTATGTTCATTTTGTATGATGCACTGGCTTGCTCTATGTGTGTGTGTTCACATCTAATTTAAAAAAACAAGCGGATAACAATAACACTTCTAACAGTTGAAGCCAGAATTGGAAGTAGAAGGTGGAAGATGGGGAGTTTAAACAAAAGGCCAGGCAAAAGTCTAACACTTAGAAAAAAATCTTCATGTCTTCATGGCCCCTGGATACCCCCCTGAATTTGCATGTCACCTCCTGGTGGCTCAAACCCTGCCACCTTCCCTTTAAGACACTCCATTTGGACTGCCTATAAAGCTGGCCCACCTACATGGAGGATGGCCTTGCCTGGGTCCAAGTCAGTGTCTGCGTGAAAGAATTCATTTCCACATTTGGAAACCTATTATGAGCATAAAAACATTGTTAAATCTGTGGATCAGAAAGGAGAAGAACATTGGCTCTTCTTCAAAGGAATGTTTAATTTCTCAAGATGCCCCCCCTCAACGTTAAATACCAATTTTGCTATTGGGAATTATGTTTCAGGGTATTCACTTCTAGTGTCTAAATTAAGATAGGAAATTAGAAGGAGAGGGTTGGAATGAACCCAGTGTAAACTTTGATGTAGGTCCTAAACCTCCTCCTCCTATACGTGGTCAGCCCCTCAGTACCTCAGTGCTCTTACTGGGAAAATAGGGATAGACATGTCATGCACTAAATAGTGTTGGATGAAGGATTACCTGAGGGCCTGCATATAGGAAGTACTGCCCTCCAATACCCACTGTGATGATGGTGTTGGGGGGGGGGGGTGTACTGTAATAAGGATTAAATGATTTACTATATGTAGATCCTGTATACAGGGCCTGAGGCACAGAAGATGACTATTGATATAACTGTTATCAATCATTGATTGAACACCTACTTTTCACAGATATTATCTCTTTTATTCCTCCCAAGGGTGAAAAACCGAAATTTGGAGGGATGAAGTAACTCACTCCGAATCTCAGAGCTGGGAAGGAGCCATGCTGGGGTAAGAACCTAGGAGAGCCTGACTTCAAATCCCAGGCTCTTATTACTACACTACACTTTTACCTTCAATTAAACAGCATTTCCTTATATTAAACCGTGTTAACTAGAGAACCCTAACTTAGAACTTTCCTCTCCTCCCTTCTTTTTCACGGCAGCTGAGGCCACGAAGTGTCCCTGGCTTGTCTCTCATACTACTTTCAGGGCTTTTGACTCTGGGCCCTCCCAACGCTGCATGCCCTGGCTCCCAATATCCACGCAGACCTAGCTCTAGGGCTGGTTGATTGTCCTGGGCTAGGTCCCTACTGCTGTTAAGAGATGAAGATTGAACTTTCTAGATTGCAACAAGCCAAACAATGGCAGGGTCATTTTTAACATTAAAAGTAAAACCGGGCTCTTAATTCCTAAATCGGTCCTCACCTTTTTTCTTCTGGGATATTCTCCAACAGCATTTGAAGGAAATCCTGGAAGAAGAAAAAAGCAAACCATTAAAGATGTCCATCAATAAATAACACTGTCCAGAATCGTGCCAGAGCCCGAGTGCTCCCAGCTGCTGACAGCTCACCTGCTAGGGAAGCTAGGTCTGTGATGACTTATTAGACTATATACTCTATATTTATTAATTTACCAGGGCTTCAATCCAATCAGTTAAAGAGATTTGTTTTGTAAAAACCGCAAATTGAAAAATGTACTGTTTGTTATTTTGACCTAACCCAACAGTTTATTTCATGTTTAACTATTTTCAAAAGGCTGACCATAGCATAAAGCACTATCCCCTCTCTACTTAACCACGTTTTCCTCCTCTCCAGCTTTCCCTAGAGATCCTGTGACACCTGAACACTCTCAACTCCAAGAGGCTAGGAACTAACTTGCAACATTCTTGCACTGTTCTATGGAAAGATAAAGACAGGGGTGCCTAGGGGCTCAGTCAGTAGAGCATGCGACCCTTGATCTCAGGGTTGTGAGTTTGAGGCCCACACTGGGTATAGAGATTACTTAAAAAAAAACAAAAACAACAAAAAAAGATGAAGACAAAAATCAAGACAATTAATATCCCAGTGGAGGAACAAAGATGTCACAATTACAAAATGGCTCGTGGGCCCCCGCCTCAGTCTGAAGCTACTTCTAGTGATACTGTGCAATCTCCTATTGCTTCACATTTTGGATCTTTCAACAATAGATTTTTTCAACCTAAACACATAACTTAGACACATCTATTTTTTCCTGTACTGTGGAAAATTTCAAACACATTCAAAAGTAGAGAAGAGTATAATTAACCTTTATGTACCCATCAACCCACAGCCAATCCGTCCTAACCTCTTAGCTGCCTCCTATATTATTCAGAAGTGAATCCCAAATGTTATATAACACCATCAATCAATGCTTCAGTAAATAACTCTAAAAGATAAGGACTCTTTGAAAATATAACCACAATACCATAGGCCTAAAAAAATTCACATATGAATGCTCAAGATTACATTTATTATTTAATTTGCACCTTGAGTACTGTGACCAATCTTTTCAGCCCATAAATTCTAGAATCTTGATTTGGTCTCAACCAGATCTGTCAGATAAAATACAGGACGCCCAGTTAAATTGGGGGCATACTTACACTAAGAAATTATTTGTTGTTTATCTGAAATTTGAATTTAAGTGGGAGTTGTGCATTTTTATTTGCTAAGTGACCCAAGGCTAGTGGTAACCCTAAGTTATCTGAAGGGTTTAAGAAGAAACATTTTGGATCAATACAGAACATGAGACAGAGAAGAACAATATTTAACTTTCTGGACTTCATATTGAACAATCAATAAGATCTACACTTGAAGTTTTTATTTTAATAAGTTGAAAACAATCGTTTAAAACAGGTCCTTTAAAGAGGGGCCTCTGTGTAAGCCCAGATGACCAAAGAGGATGCTACCAAACCAGAATTCCTGCAGAAAGAAGCCACACCCTCCGCCCCACCCCCAAGAATCAAGTCTGCAGATCCAGGGTCAGCACAGGGCTCTGATGAGATCCATTTAAGACACAGTGCGAGATGGAAGCAGCACCGACCTCCGTATTACAAACAGATGGAATTAGAGAGGAATAGAAATCTGCGAACAATTTGTATGATGAGGTGTTCTCTCTCCATCATGGCACTGAGCAGAGCCACCGTCCCTGTGTGCTTACAGGTGGCTAGGGCCATTTCTTCCGGAGGCCAAGTCTCCCTATTAGGAGTACTAATGAAAGATTTATTTCTCCTAACCTCTGTTCTCCTTCCAAGTCATTATTTGTCTACTGCTGCTTCACCTACAATAAATGATACAAAGAGTAACAAAACTAATATGAAGAACATGGATCATGTAGTCATAATGGAAAGGGACAACTCCAAATCGAATGTCTCACATCTGGACCTGCAGTGGGTATGTGGAGAAAAAAAGGAAATGAGTAATATCTAGAATGTGAAGAATTATTTTTGTTTGAGGTTCTTAAAGTCATTATTTTTATAATTTTAACAATCATTTTGTTAAAAGGTTAAATTAGAAATTGATTTATCACAATCTGATATATTGATTACTTTGCAAATATTTCATTGGCTTACTGACAGTATTTTTGCTTCTTAAAAATCTGAGTGCTGTACTGATAATTTCTTACTAAATTTGCTTCATTATCTCCTTATAGTCCATATCAACTTATCCCATATTTGTCCAGTAATTTATGCTCAATTATGGGGGGTGGGGATGACATTAACTCAATGACAAGGGGGAGAACTGAATTGCAGGAGAAGCAGGAAATTCAGAGTTAACCTTAATTCTGCCCTTTTGCATTTTCCAATTACAATTGGATCTTTCTTTATAGGAATGCAGAGCACAATGTTCCAGAATTTTGTGTCAATATAGGATAAGTACAGGAGGTCCCCAAGAAACCTTGCTTCATTTTTAAGAAACCTTGTTCCGCCTCCTGGTAGGTGGCCATCTGCCTCTCCTGCCTTAGGGCTGAGACCTGGAGGCCACCCAGCAGCTCGCTGGAGGCTCTCAACCAATGCTGGGGATAACAGGTCTAAAGAATCACAATGGATCACAAAACCCCACCACCTCAAGCATCTCTAAGTCATGGTATCTGTATTCCCATGGGCTATGTGAATGCCCATTCACGGTTCTAGATGTTCTGTCTAGACTCCATCCAGTCCAAAGAGATTCTTGGCCCCAATGCTATACCAGCTATTAGTGGATTCAACCCTACTGGTTGGCCCTTCTTACTCCTTTCATGACCTAATCATTAACCATGACATGCTAGTTTTCCTGGTTCTTTTTGTAAACGGGGCATACACCCCTGGAGTGGACTCATGATAGAAGCTTTTCCCCACTCTCCACAACAGGAGAACATAAAAAGAAAAATGCTTCCTAAGATTATTCCTTCCCTCACCACCTCTTTTCAGTTCTTTCATCCATCTTTCCTCTTCCCTTCAGCATGTTGGCAATTTTGTAAAGGCAATTTACAAATCTTAACTGGACAAGGAGGGCTTTCCTTCAAGGCTGATTCTAGGATCACAGACAAAGTTGGCTAGCATCAAATGCCAGAGTCCCAGTTTGTCACCTCTACAGTATGTCTGAAAAAAGATTAAAACCAAAGGGAGACAAGACAATAAAAAAAAAACCCAAAAAACAAAAACAAAACAAAAACAAAAAAGGCCTCCTGCTGTTCTGACAGCGGGCTAGGATAAAATTTTATCTGGATCCTTGGAAATTATTACAAGCCCTCACCCCAATCAAAAAATACATTCCTTGAGAAAAGTTTTTCATTTCCTCCTCTCCTAATATTCTATATGTGAATCAGGTCAGTCCCAGAGAGGTTATTTTCATCAACACCTAACAACATTAAATTAAGCACGATTTAAAAAAAAAAAAACTACGCTGATTTTTGGCACATGGCTAATTTGGTAATTATTTTTTTAGTCCTGGTAAAAATATTCAATAAAAAGCAGGTACACATAGATTCTACGGGATAAACTGGGAATGGTTGATAATTGCACAGATTTAGTGATTTCTTTCAGATGTTTTATGAATAATTACCATGGTCATGGGGGTTGGGCAGGAGAGGCAAAATAAATAACCAAATAATTTCAGCAAGGACCACGTCAGCAAGATAAGAACTGAGACGTGAATTGTCTGGGAAGAAGTCATTGTTAACCTGCAGTGGGGACTGGGACGGTGATAAACCAAAATGTTGGGTGGGTGGGGTGTTCACAAGGGAAAAGATTAAGAAGCAAACTGGAAAAAGAAGAAATTGAAGGACTTCTGAGCAAAGAAACTGGATCACAGCCCTCCTCATCACTAACAAGCAATACAAACAAAAACCCAATCCACTAAAAAAAAAAGGAGGGGGCAGAAATGTCACCAGAGGCATCCAAATAAGGAAAGAAGGACAGCCTCGTGGCATAAACTTCAAAAGGAGACAACTAAGGAAAGAGACATAAGATTCCAACAGAGCCTCCAGCCCTCACTCTGCACCACCCCCAACCTCATGCTTAGCAGTAGTGGGACTGGTGAATTGCCCAAACCCTGCAAATTCTCACAAATACCCACACAATTGGAAAGAAACAGGAATATCTTTATCTTTCCTCCTTTCTTTCTTTTTCTTTCTTTTTTTTTTTTTTTTTTTGACCGTTAAGGGACTAGAAATGTTTACTGGAGAGAGATGAGCAAAAGCTGGGAAATAAACAACTAAGATGCTCTTTGATGAACTACAGAGCTTCTAGAGCTCCACGCTGAACTGCAGGAACAATATGGATTGAGAGAGTACCTGCAGTGGGGAAAAAGCTGCACCCAAATCAGGTAAAGAGAATCTTGGCTGGAACATTTAAAAGAATTTTAAGAGTTCGTGGAGCCAAATTCTTGCAACAAAAGCTGTATGCAGCCCCAGTGGAGCTCTTGCCCTCAAGCTCCACCATTGCAGAACATCCAAGCTTCAAACTGTAGCTCAGAGGGAAAGAAAACATGTCTCCGACGAGTTGGGAAAGAAATCAAGAATAATGTTCCAATACATATGAGAATAAATAAAAGGTCAGGACAGGGCTACGCATGCCGAGAATGAGCAAGAAGAAAAGTATGGCAACTATGCAAATTAATGTAACAAAACCCACATAAAGAGAGAGCAGAACTAAGAAACATAGGATAAAAGACAAAGACTCCAGTGTTGAAGAAAACATAATGCAAGGAACAGAAGAAAATTCTCTATGAATGTTTTACACTATAAAATAAATTAACAAAAGATCATAATAAGAACATAAAGTCAGTAAAATGAAAGCTCGGAAAACAACAAAATGAGATGAAAAGAGAGATTTCAAAGCAAAGGAAATAAATTAAGGACCAAAATAGAGGCGCCTGGGTGGCTCAGTCGTTAAGCGTCTGCCTTTGGCTCAGGTCATGATCACAGGGTCCTGGGATCGAGCCCCACATTGGGCTCCCTGCTCAGCAGGAAGCCTGCTTCTCCCTCTCCCACTCCCCCTGCTTGTGTTCCCTCTCTCACTGTGTCTCTCTCTGTCAAATAAATAAATAAATCTTTAAAAAAAAATAAATATAAAAAATAAAAAATAAATTAAGGACCAAAATAATACCAGTACATGACAATAACACAAAAAAGTAAGAAAAATGTAGACATTAAAGAAAAAAATAATAATAATGTTATAATAACATTAATAATAAAAATAATGTCACTTAAGATAAACACATGCCATGAGGAAGAAAAAGATGAAAGCAATTAGAAAATGAAAGGTATGGAGGACAAAGATGATATAACACAAGGATAACTGGCAACCCTGAAATCCAGAACCCTGCAAGGGAGAAAAACCTGAATGTGTTCAAACATACAATTAAGACAATTTCGCTGAAAGAAGGAAGAACAGAAGGTAAGACTGGAAGTGCACACTCCTTCGCAGGAAAAATAAAACTGATGCAGACTCGTAACACCAAGCTATTTTCTGAGTCAATTACTAAATGTCAAAGATAAAGAAAGAATTCTTCTGTCATCTGAGTGGCATAAAGAGGAAAAAGTAGGCTGACTTCAAAAGTTTCCACAACAGGGCACCTGGGTGGCTGAGTCCCTTAAGCGGCTGACTCTTGATTTCGGCTCAGGTCATGATCTCAGGGTCTTGAGATCGAGCGCCAAGTTGGGCTCCATGCTAGGCATGGAGTCTGCTTGCCCCTCTCCCTCTTATCCTCCCTCCCCCACCCTCTCTCACTCTTTTTCTCTCTCCCTCTCTTAAATAAATATATACAATCTTTAAAAAAAGTTTCTACATTATTAATCAGAAGGCAGTTAAGCAATAGCCACAAAGTTCTGAGAAAATGAAAATGTGACTGGAGAATACTATACCCAGCCAATTTGTGATTCAAATATAAAGGCAACAGACAAACATTCTCAAGCACATAAGAACTCAAAAATCACAGAAGCAGTGAGTCTGCAACTTAAACATCAATTTGATAACAAAATTCAGCCAACAAAAAATGGAATCAAAATAAGGCATTCATGAATATAGAAGCATGGCAAAGTGACTGGTGGTGAAACTGAAGTCCTTTAAATCTAGAGCTAAGACTATAAAACTATGAAAAGTATGGTTACAGCACATATAACAAATGATATAAACCTTGACTCTATAAAAATATTTAATTATGAAAAATTTTGAATTGGGGGAAAAGTAGTAGAAGTACATAACTGCTAATTTCCTCAGCTTTTACAGAAGTGAATAAACTGACGCTTTCTAAAAATGGAATAAATAGCTGAAGAGGAAAAAAATAACAATTTCAACCTCAAAGATTTTTTTTGTAATCATCCTTCTTGACTATGGAAGAATCTTTTAGGAAATGATCTCTCTTACATTATTCCAAAGTTCAGGAAAGTTCTTTGCATTCACTTTAGTTTCTTCTTCATTTGTTAAATTCAAGTAAAATAAAATTGAAAACACTTAATTAAAAAGCACGTATAATATAATCCTATCTTTATAAAATTACTTCTACATATACCTTTGTATCTTTATATGTGTGTACACATATACATACATATCATGAATGTATACATATCATGTAACATACAAAAAGAGAGAGAATAGTGTAATTTCTGGAATGAAGTTCACCTAATATTAATTATGGGTATTTATAGGTGGCAGGATTTTAAATAGTATTTCACATTTTCTTTGTACTTTTACGTATTGCTGGAATTTTTTTTTTTTTTACAATGAGTATGTCTCAGTTGAAAAGCAATAATTTCTAAACTTACTGTGGTACTTGCAGAAATAGAGATTGATGGAATAGAATTAATAGTCCAGAAATAAACTCTTACATTTAAGGTCAACTGATTTTCAACAAGGATGCCAAGACAATTCAATGGAGGGAAAGAATAATCTTTCAACAAATGGTCATGAGACAACTGAATATTCACATGCAAAAGAATGGAGTAAGATCCCTACCTCACACCATATACAAAAATTAACTCAAATGGATAAGAGACCTAAATGTAAGAGCTAAAGCTATAAAACACTTAGAAGAAAAGAGGAGTAAATCTTCATAACTTTCAATTAGGCAATGGTTTCTTACATATGATAGCTAATATATAAGCAACCAAAGATAAAAAAAGATAAATTGAACTTTATCAAAATTAAAAACTTTTGTGCTACAAAGGACATTATCAAGAAAGTGAAAAGATAACCCACAAAATGAGAAAAAATATTTGCAAATCATATATTTGATAAGGGACCTGAATCTGGAATATATAAAGTACTCTTACAACTCAAAAATAAAAGACAACCCAAATAAAAAATTGGCAAAGAATCTAAATGGACATTTCTCCAAAGAAGATATAAAAAAGCAAAAAGCCAATAAGCACATGAAGAACTGCTCAACATCCGGCACCCGGCTGGCTCGGTAGGTCGGTAGAACATGCATCTCTTTGATCTCAGGGTCATGAGTTCAAGAGTTGGGTGTGGAGCCTACTTAAAAAAAATGCTCCACATCATTAACTATCAGAGAAATGCAAATTAAAACAACAGTGAGATACCACTTCACACCCACTAGGATGGTTATTATTTAAAAAACAGAACAACTGTTGGTAAGGATGTGAAGAAATAGGAACACTTGTGCACTGCTGGTGAGAATGTGAAATGGTACAGCCACTGTGGAAAACAGTATGGCAGTTCCTCAAATATAATTAAAAGATAGGAAGGCAGGAACTCATACAGGTATTTGTACACTAATATTCATAGCAGCATTATCGACAAGAGCCAGAATGTGTAAATAACCCAAGCATCCATCAACGGATGAATGGATAAACAAAATATGGCATATACAGACAATGGAATATTCAGTCTTTCTTTTCTTATTAATACAGTATTTATTTATCTTCTCTCTGTCAAACCATGAGCCAGCCACTTTCCCCAGGCTGCTTGGGGAGGTATAGGAAAAGGAACATACAGGGCAGACAAGACACGGGAGAAAGACCTATGGGAGGTGGAGACAGCTCCTTCACATGGCCAAGAGGATGAGAAAGGCCACCATCAGGCAAAAGAGCCCCATGGCTTCCGAGAGGGCAAAGCCCAGAATGGCGTAGGAGAAGAACTGTTGCTTCAGAGAGGGATTCCTGGCATAAGCAATGATGAGGCTCCCAAACGCAGTCCCAATTCCAGCCCCAGAGCCAGCCACCCCTACCGTGGCAGCCCCAGCCCCAATGAACTTGGCTGCTGTGCGGATGTCCCTTGAAATGGCACTGGTTCGGAAGCTGCGGCTGGAAATAAGTGAGGTCAGGGGACGTGGGGCTGCCAGGCAGTTGAGGCTCTCATCTGTCAGTGTCCCCGGTGGTTTTAGCGCCATTGCAGACAGTGATCAGCTCAACAGCTGAGAGGTGCTCCTGACCAAGAAGGGGGTGGAGACGAACTTTGCACAGGTGGACATTTTTAGGGGATGAGGGCCTGTGGCAGGAGAGCTGTTCCCAGTGCAAAGAAGACTGGAATATTCAGTCTTAAAAAGGAAGGCAATTCTGACACGTGCTGCATCATGGATGAACCTTGAAGACATTACGTTTGGTGAAATAAGCCAGTCACAAAAGGACAAATATTGTACTTACATGAGGTATCTAGAGCAGTCAAACTCCTAGAGACAGAAACTGCAGTGATGGTTGCCAGGGGCCAGGGGCGAAGGAAACAAGGTGGAGTTATTGTTTAATGGATCCAAGTCTCAATTTGGGAAGATTAAAACATGCTAGAGATGCCTGGTGCTGATAGTTGCACAACAATGTGAATGTACTTAATGTGCTGACCTATACATTTTACAGTGGTTAAAAAGGTAAATTTTTTTATGTTTTACCAAAGTTTAAAAAGTAAAACTTGACATAAAGAAAGGAATGAAGTGCTGCTCCGTGCTACCACATGAACCTAGAACACACTGTGCTACATGAGAGAATCCAGCACGGAAGGCCACGTATTCTATGACTCCATTTATGTGGGACACCCAGAAGAGGCAAATCCACAGAGACAGATGGTAGGTTAGTGGTTGCCTGGCGCTGGAGTGCAGGGGGAGTGGGGCGGTGATGGCTAATGGGTATGAGGCTTCTTGTGAGGCTGATGAAAATATTCTGAACATAGCAGAGTGGTGAGGGTTGCACAACCTCGTGCATATACTGAAACCACTGATTTGTACCCTTTAAAAGGGTGAAATTTATGGTATATGAATATACATATGGTACATGGTATATGAATATATATGGTATATCTCAATAAAGCTGTCATGAAAAACCAATAAAGCTGTTGTTCAGAAAAGATAAAAGAAAACCTGAGTGACCTGGTAGAGGAGGCACTAAGCATTCCACGGGAAGTTGACATCAGCACCTCAGAAGTCACGGGATGGGCAACACGCTCATTTAACACTGCAGTATCTCAGTGCGCAGTGGTTTTAGGCAGTGGGAGTTTGGGCTAATCGGTCCACCAAGCATATAAGATTTCTGAGCCTATTTTCAAGATGCCTTTCCAAATATATGTTTAGGAAGACCCTCCTTTCCCCCCAGCCAAAAGAAAAAAGAATGTAGGAGCAAGGAACAGTCATCTCGTCTTGTTACACTCACGCTACTCCCACTGTATGTGTTCTGGTTGTACACACACGTACATCACAGCTAACACTGTGGACACTGTGACTTCAAAACTGTGTATGAGCATCATTGTCAAATATCAAGAATACCCATCGGACCGATCGGTGTTAAGGCCACATCCTCTATTCTCTGTCAGTTACGAGCACTGTTTTCAGAGCCTCTCCCTCTTTGCTAACTTTCTTGCTATGTGCAGCTTGGCCCGACACCAGTATAAGCTGACAGTGTCTCTCTCTGATAGTTTGGTGGCCAGGCTGTCTGAATATTTCAGTGTATCTTGTTATTAATCGATTTGTTGATGGAATATATATGGTGCATGTACGGTGTGCCGATTGGATATTAGGTACTGGTGAGATAAAGAACATGGTCTGGCCTTGTTGAGCTTATGCACAGAATGGAGGAGATAGAAAAAAACAAATGGATCCACCAATGACAATATAATTATGAATAATGGCAATGACAATGAAGGCAATGACAAGGGCAAAGGGCAAAGAATAACACGGTGGGTACACAGATGTTCGGCGGGGGTGACTCTGAGATTGTGGTAGTCAAGCTCAGACAAAAGGATAAGAAGGAGCCAACCTTGCAAAGATCATTCCAGGTAAAGGGAAGAGCAGGATTGCGTTGTTTTTGTTTTTAAGGTCACGTAAGGTGCAACTATCCACATCCCTGTGCACAGGACAGCTTTGGGTTACAGTCTGTCCCAAAGCTATAGGGAGATCACCCTCCCCAAAACAACACCTCCCTGTGTTCACTTCATTAACTCCCTACTTTCCCTATTGCATTAAATTGTAAATCTTTTCCCTACTTTTTGATACTCACATAACCTAGTCCCCACATGTCACACTCCCTCCAATTACATATCATGGACTCATGACGACTCATAAATTACCTGGGAAAGAATCAACTGCCCATGAAATGTGTGCACAAATTTTCTTAAAAATGCAAAATAGGTGTCATCTCCAAGTCTTTGGGCAAGGAACCGGAGAAGGAAATAGCCCTAGAAGAAAGGAAGAAAAAAAAAAAAGATGTCTATCATGGGTTCACGAGAAAGCTGCTTACGACGTAGCCAATTCTAACTTCCCACCAGCGCTTTCTGCACATAGAGAATGTTCTGTCTGACCTGTCCTGGGCTGCCCTTTCAGATCCTTACCAGTAAGGCTGGACCTGGAAATTAGGGAATGGCTACTTTGCTTTCAACCCTTCTGTTAATGCTATCACCATCTGGTTTTTCCTCGGTTTACGTGAAGCCTAATGTCCATCACGGACCGAAAGCGAGGAGGGGCCCAGCTCCTGTCTCCCTCAGCTAGCAGGAAAAGCCTTTGCGACGTAAAATACTTCCTTATTCCTCCTGTCTTCTCCTTGGAACCTAATGGCAATTTTAAGATTCGGCTCTCCAAAACTGACATGAAGCAGAGAGAAGGAAAGTACAGGGCAGGGAAACTGATTCATGTCTCATTTTTGGGATATGAAGTGTTTTAAATATTGGACCCTCAGATACCTGCCCAGTCATATGACATTACAGTGTGGATAGTCTCTTTGTTTTGTCCCGGCCACGTTTACATGTTTACATGTATAACCTAAAGAGTGTTGCCCCGTAACAACTGACTTCTGTCGCTTAGATGCACTTACCTTTAAATAATGAACCTGCATGAAGACCTTCTCGGGATTGAGCCCATGTTTGATGACAGATGATCCTGAGTCACTCACGTGGCCAGTCTTCTCTTTATTGGGTCTAAAATGATGCAGTAAAATTTTGTTTAAGTATGCACATTTTTCAATAATTAGACCATAATATCATCTTATTTCTTATTTTCAAAGTTGTTCAACAGTGTCTGAGGTCTATTCAATTGTACCAGGTATAATTTAAAACAGTTTATATTATAAATTCATATATTGAACAAGGAGGGATTTATATTTGGGTTGGCAACCCGAGGTTGGCTATTGGCAATATTTTACATCATTTTATCCAAGATTAAAGCTTGCCAGACCCTCAAGGAATCTGAGCTGCAATATGAATTATTTAAGAACCTACGGGCTTTTCTTTTGGTGGGAGTGATGGACTGGGAAATGCAATGGAAAATGCAGCTTTACTCAAAAGGGCAAAGAACTAATATCTTTTAAAAAAAATCCTGAAAGGCCCAATGTTACCCACTTCTCTTAATTTGCATTTAAGCAGTTAAGATCTAAGAAATATTTGTACTCTGAAGCCACTTTAAAATATCAAAAACAAAAACAAAAGTCATAGCGGCCCATGTTTTTAGAACAGGTACAGGCATTACCAGCATACACTTTAACCTGTTCATTTCACAAATGAGGGAAACTGAGGCACATAGAAATTAAGACTGCATCCCGGTCTCATAGCTTGTTTTGAGTCGTGGTGACATCAGCATTGAAACCAATGTCTCCTTATTATCTATCACGGTGCTTTCCATTTTGCTCTATAGCTTTAAGTATTTTTTTTTTTTAAGATTTATCTATTTAATTGAGAGAGAAAGAGAGAGAAGAGCTGGGGTGGGGGGCAAAGAGATAGGAAGAGAGTCTTAAGCATACTCCCCACTAAGCACAGAGCCCGATGTGGGGCTCCATCTCATGACCCTACGATCATGACCTCAGCCGAAACCAAGAGTCGAATGCTTAACCAGCTGCGCCACCCAGGTGCCCCTATAGCTTTAAGTATTTTTAAAAATTCCTTTAAAAAATATAATTGGGTAATAATGAAGCTTCAACAACTAGCTAAAATCAAAATGAGTGGCAACGTACTTACAACTTTCAGCTATTCCAAAATCAGTCACTTACTGGCTCAACAGCCTGAAGAGCGTGACTTGGGGTGAGGGGAGGCAAGGGCTGACCATCGGGCTGGCACATCAGAAAGGGGGGATTTTATTCTTCAAAAGTAGTGTGGTGTTGCAAGGTACATGGCCTTTGGAATCTGAGAGACCTGGTGTTGAATCTCAACCCCACTTCTTACTACTTGCTACCTACAGGCAGATGACTTAAATCCTCTTACCCTCAATTTACTCACTTGCAAACTGGAAATAATCCCACCCAACTCCCCAGTTCCTGTGGGGAATAATTGAGATAATACACGCAAAGCCCCTAGCAAGAGCCAGAGCTACAAAAATTACTCAATAAACTTAATAAAATATTCTGAAGTTGTTAGCAATAAATAGGGCTAAATTCAAGGTTGGTCATCTGATGTTAAGGCAATGAATCTCAGTGGTTCATCCATTTAATCCCATATGCTCACGGACACAAATGTGTCAGGATGCTGGACCCGAATAGAAGTGCCTGAAGATGGCCCACCTTGCCAGTTAGGACCTTTGCAGTGTGTTCTAGCTGCCAAGCAAGAACCCCTGATTAAGTCTCTGCAGAGTATTCCAGTACATTATCTCAGCAGACAGAAGGCACGGGATCAACAGATTCCTAAAGTAGAGACAACAACCGGCCACCAGAGCTAACTGCATACTTTCAATTTTTGTGCTTGATCCCTGACTTACATACATGACCATACTTGCAGCAATAACTAGTCTCTTTCATCTTCATTTAAGACTCCATTGAAAAGCACCAGCTTTATTCCTGCTCTCAAGTTTGTCCTGGGACTGAGCGTTTTTATAAAGAAAACCACCCTGGCTTTGATAGGCAAAGCCCACCACCCTCAGCCTTGGCAGGAGGACGGCTTCTCAGAGTTGGCCTAAATTCAAACCAGCTTTCCCAGCCCCAAGAGGGACAGACTTGCTGTGAGCTTCTTACGCCTTAAGCTTTGTACTGAGACTATTAGAAGGGGAGGGACACAGAGGACCAACGTAAATCTTGGCTCCAAAGGCTGGCTTCTAGCTCAAGTTCCTAGTGACGCCTGTAGCTGGTGCTTTTTTCCCCTTTGCCTAAATATGTCCTTCCAGAAAGCATCCCTCTCTTACTTTCTTCTTTCACCTTCTCCAAATGAAGAAGTGTTCGAGAAAATTCTTTTATGCTGACAGCATCCAAGGCAAATATACAAGTCCCCAAGAGATTCCTTTTAAAGTAGACGTCGTGCTGGAGAGAGCAGGGCGCAGGCAAGCTTTATGAGAAATCAAAGGGAGTGGTTTTTACGAGGAAAAGATACTCCATGAGTGGGGAAAAGGTGACTTCCATTTCTGTGCTACTCCAGCCCTCATGATGCAACTTATCCCAGGTCTAGGCAGAGAGACAAAGCACGGAGAGAAAGCAGGGAACAAATCAACTCCCCCATCATGCAAAAACACATGAGTCTCACAGGTGAGCGACAGAAGACACACCCAAAAAGACTACATGCCAATGTATGATTCCATTTAAATAATTATGGTCAAGGAACAGGCAAAAGAGACCAATGGGGATAGAGACCAGAATAACCAGAATAATGGTTACCCTTGGGGGCGAGTATTGACAGAGCAGGGAAAAGGAGAAAGGTTTCTGAGATGCTGGGAATGTTCTATATATTGATCTGAGTGGTGCTTTCACTAGGATACATAGTAAAAATCTACTGAGCCATCCAGAAATACCTATGTATGTTACATTTCAATCAGAAAGTTAAGAAAAAATAGATGCACGCAAAGCAGTACACGTTTTGTGAGAATAAAAGGGAATCAGTCTAGGAAAGGAGCTTTGCTGTTCACGTGCCCTGAACACAAGATGAGGATTAATGAAGCCCTCTGCACAATGAAGTATGTTTTTTAAATGACGCTGGGAGAGGCAGAAAGAACTGTGGCAGATACCACTGGCTCAGTCCCATTCTCATCCACCTTCTTTCTTGCCTCTTATACTATTAAATCTGAAAAGTGAAATGCTCACTTTCCAAGTGTCCTGGCAGCTATGAATAGTCAGAAGACATGGTCCAGGCCAATAAGACAAAAGCTGATGAGGTGGGGTTCTGGGAAAGCTTTTGCTTTCCTTACGATAGACGGAAGTATGATTGGTAGATGGAGGTACAGCGGCCACCCTGCAACCAGGAGACAGTAAGTCAATATGCTATGAGGGCCAAAATCCATCAAATGAAAGAACGTAGTCTTCAATGGGATCATTCAGCTGCTGGCCAGCCCAAGACTGCCTGCCTTCAAACTTGTTATTGTCTGAGAAAAGGAACTCTCGTCATTTGTTTAAGTCAAGATTGCTTTACTATTCTATTAATTATGGCCAGATTCATTCCTAATGGATGGAGAATTGAACTAATACTATCAGCTACCATTTCCTGTTATCCCCCCGTGCCAGGTACTCTGCCAAGCTCTTCTTACGTATCTGGGGCAGGTACTATGAGTACGCCCATTTAAAGCACCGGAAAGTGAGGCCTGGAGAAGACCACAAAGCTAGTTAGTGGCAGAGTTGAGGCTGGAACCCGGGTCCACGGAACACCGGAGTCCTTGCTGAATGCTGAGGCCTCCCCAAGATCCGGGCCCCCACAGTGGCTGTGCCGAATATAAGTGGAGAAACTGAGACAAGTTGCTTACCCTCCCCGAAGCTCAGTTTCCTCACGTACAGAGAGTGTGATGAGGCTCAGATAATTTGGAAGCACCTTGTAAACGTAGAAGTGTTAAGCATCTCTTGAACATTACACACCAGTGTTTATTTCCTTGGCTGGAATACATGGAATGTGAGAGATCAAGTTACCAAGGTCGTTTGAGCTTAAATGCCCTTGGTTTCTGTTGTACCTGGCACCGAATGTAACAGCCAAGATTAGCATGACCTTTCCCTTCCTGCCTCCTGGCTTTCCGCCGCGCTCAGAAGCAATATGGACATTTAAAGAGCTGTCAGATAGCAGTGGTATTTGATACACAGTGATTTGACTTAGAATCAAACCTCCTGAAGAAAGGACTGATTCTGCAGGAGTATCACCAAAGGTGGGATTTGGGAAAATGCCTCTGAAATGTGCCCAGGTGTGTCCGCTTGGGTCCGAACACCCACTGCCCCGCCACAGCCCAGACGGGCCGTCTGCCAGCATTCTGCATCTCATACCCCTTGGCCATAGAAGCGAGAGCCACGAGATATCTTCATCTATAAATTCACTACTGCTGTGGTGCCTGAGCCAGAGACTAAGCACCGCAGACATGAGACAGAAAGAGATGAGACAACATCCCTTCAGCATTTCAACCTGCTTGTCTGTCTATCAGTCACAGCCAAATCACAAGGTGTGAAGGGCGGGGAGCAGGACCTCACTCACCCACCATAACGGAGGAAGTGCAGAAAGCGGTCTCATGGTACTTCGCTGAGCCCCAAGTGCACATGTGAGACCTACGGGGGGAAGCACACTGGTTAAGAGTTCGGGGTGAATCTTGACTCTGCCACTTAAGTGCCACTCGAGACACCCAACCCCATGAAGCCCGATCCTTCATCTATGGAAAGGGGACAGACGGTGATCGTGACCATGACACCTCATTAGGCTGCTGCAGCATCTAATAGCACTTAGCCAGAGTTCCTGTTGGCATCTGGTAAGCACAGCATGAATGCTGCTTTCTGGTCATCATGCATTCCGACTGGACTTCAGGGAATGCCGCCGACCCTGCCTCTGACAGGCGAAGTCCTACATGTTCTCATAAGGCGAAGCTGGGCGAAGAGTACACAGGACCTGGTTTTAGGAACCACTCGTTAGTCTAAAATCATTCCAAAATAAAAAGTATTTTAAAGAAGACATGGCACATATATGAGCCCTTCCACCTTTTCCTTTGCGAAACCGAATTTTGAGTGTAAACCCTTCAGAGGTTGGTCTTTCAAGCTGCTCCTTGTGGAATCATCAGAAAACAGAAAGAAACAACAGATTTCAGGTGTTGCCTAAAGTTGCAGCGAGCTAGAGCTGGGCAGATTCCTGATACACAAGCCCACAGTCTACACCACTTTTACATTTCTGGGTAAAAAAGGAAGGCGGAATGATTTGAAGTACAGGAATCTTAGATCCTCCATTTGTTTTTGCAACAATGTTCCCATCTATAAAATGTGCATTCTTGCCCACTGACTACACTAGCAGAGAGAAGCGGACAGAAAGTTGTGCACACCTTTAACTAATGATGTATCGTGTCAGAGCTACCGTTTGGCAAGTTTGATTATCTGTGTGCTTTTCACAATGGATTTAACAGTTATCCAACCTGAAGGTTCTTCCCTGTCAGGGACCATTATCCTAGAGCCGACACAGCAGGATATTGCTCTGGTGTTGAAAAAGGCAATTGCTAAGATGATTTGAGACAGAAGGAGGCTTCCCTCCAAGGAGCCAAAGGAAAGCGAGGACAGTATATTCTGTCCCCCTGATGGTGAAAGGAGCCAGTGGTCGGAACCTATAGAAGGAGAGGTCAGCTGCCGAAAAAGGTGACAAGGAAAGATTCGGTAGTTAGCAGAACTGTAGAAAACACAAACAGAGTCCACAAATTTTGATAAGCAGGGTAGGGACATGAAAGATGAAATTTAGAAAAGCAGGAGGTAATAAGAATCAGTACAAAACCAAAACAGTCCTCAGGTTTTGAGTGGCCATAAATCAGAAATACCTAAGAAACAAAATCCCAGAGAAAAAAAAACAAAGAACAGATGAATACAATGGTCTGAGCTGTATATTACCACATTCAACATAGCAAGAGAGAATCTGGACCTGTTTTCAAAGGAGACAAGGAGAAAATGGAGGGCACAGACCCCACTCTGCACAGAACGTTTTCGGAAGGCGAATTTTCAGAGGAATGTTCAAAAGATGGAGGGGGGGGGAATGCTGGAGAAAGAAAACAAAACAAAAACAAAAACAAAAAGCAAAGCTCAATACAAGAGCCCAGAAGCTGTAAAATCCTTGCTGGAAAGGCAAAAAGTCAGAATGAGTTGATGCCAATGGAGAATGTCCAGGACAATGAAAGGGGCTTTAGAAGTTCAGAGCATAAAGACCAACTGGTAAGAGGTGACAGAACCAACAGAACTACTTGACTCCCACTTCGCTCCAACCTTCCCGCTAAGGAGAATGATGTACACAGTGGAAGGAGCATTGTTCTGTGGGAACTGACGTCTGGGACAGGGGAAGGGGACTCCCTTCAAGAGTCCCGACCTGCCTCAGCTCTGAAAGCTTCCACCGGCAATCACAGACCCCTGGGGGGATCATCATGGAGACAATGGGGGAGGGACTGGTGGGGACAGACAAATGCTCTTCTGATTTGCTAAGGAAGAGGGGCTAAGAGGAAGGAAGGCAAAATTTGCGACTGGGTTATTGAACAGAGAGCTCGTGAGCGCTTACAACAGAAAATGATGAACTACAGGAGTTAGAGTATCTAGAGGGCCACTTCCAGAAATTCACTGTGGGCATCAGGCATCCTGACTTCTAGAGGACAGCCGGCAGAATGGATGTAGAAGTGGTGAGTGTACGGTGGTTGTTTCATGGCTTGTCGGGTAAAAAACAGAACTCAGAGCTCGAGGCTGTTGATTAATTACTTGCTAGAACCAGGAGGGAGCAGTACTTAGGGCTGAGCCCAAGGAATGATGATGTACCCGTGTAACAGATTTGCATTTCAGTCCAAGCTGGGAGTCTAGCTGGTTGACTGGCAGCACCCACAGTCAAGAACAGCAAGCATATGCTGAAATGAAGATCCAAAATTAATATGACAATAGTTAAGAAGGACAGAGGTTTTAAAAATTAAGCCTTGGCCTATGAAAAAGATTTAGTATATTAAATTGTCTGTAAACTCAACATGCAGCAAGAGGTGATTGATGTGGCTTCCAAAATAATAACCACACTGGGGCGCCTGGGTGGCTCAGATGGTTAAGTGTCTGCCTTCGGCTCAGGTCATGATCCCAGGGTGCTGGGATCGAGCCCCACATCGGGCTCCTGGCTCAGCGAGGAGCCTGCTTCTCTCTCTCCCTCTGCCTCTCTCCCTGCTCATGCTTTCTCCCTCCCTCTCTCAGTATCTCTGTGTCTCAAATGAATAAATAAAATCTTAAAAAAAAAAAATAATAACCACACTGGGCTCAACAGGAACAGTGAGAAGGTAGCAGGAAGGACTGCTGGGGAGGGGGTCAGACAGCATGGGGAGCAGGGGGCACGACTGGGCTCTGGAGCCAGACTTTCCTCTACTTCCTCCCGGCTTGCCACTTAGTAGCTGTGGAAACGTGGCCCAATGCTTAACACCTCTACACATCGGTCTCCTCATCTACCACATGGGAAGGAAGATGGCCAGTACCAATCTCATAGGGCCATTTTGAGGACTAAATGAGATAACGTATGTAGAGTGGTTGGAACAGTGTTTGGCATATTGGAAGCACTCAGTGAATGTTACTAAGGAGAGAAAAATGCGAGGGGGTTGGAGTAGTAAGACCACCACGAGAAGGTTTATCATACTGGTTTAAAAATGAAATATGGTGTATGTGTGAGTGCATCCGACTGGACCCATGCTGGTCCGTTCTTTTCTGGCCCAGCCAGACAAGAGAAGCAGTAACAGTTCCACTGCATTCTTTACAAGTGGAACCTCAAACAGAGTGCTGTGTTCAGTTCAGGTGTCACATTTGGAGAAGGCCACTATCAACGAAGACAACAACAACGGACCAAGCCCAAGGACGCAAGGGTTCTCCCCACCTTGTATTATGTATGACAAATTTCCAAAACTTGTGACCTAGTGACCAGGAAAGGAAAGACCGTGGTCTTCAAATATGTGGATTTGTTTGGCACAGAACAAGGCAAACCCGGTACAACTCTGGCAGTAAATGAGATGACCTGGTGGGCCTTACAGGGAGGCAGGTTCAGGGCCAGTCGGAGGAAGGCCACTGTAAGATGGGTGTACTCAACAGGGAAACTGCTGCTTTCCAGAGCAGGGAGAACCAGGTCCTGGAAATCTTCCATAGAAGCTGGGTGGTGTCTGTCAGGGATATGGGAGGTTAGGGGAAATCACTTTTAAGGTCCTTTCTGACCCTAATATTCTATGATTTTCAGAGATAAAATGGCCCAGAATAATTTCAGCTGCAGCATTTAGATGTAAACCAGTATTCATCCCTGCAGTGGAGTTAGTAGGTTGGCTCTGCAGCCTTGGTCATGCCAAATCAGCATCAAGGGTGATTCTGATTAAAACCAACCAACCAACCAATACCTAAATGAATTAGAGGAAACTTAACTGAACTTTACCCAACCGCATGTATCTGGGGATAGATTTAACCTAAGAATATAGGATTCAAGCAGTAAGAGGCTTTCATTATCCTGTTTCCAGTGTTGTAGTCTGGGGGAGAAGGCGAAGGAGAGAGAGGTGCATACGGGCTAAACCTGAGCTGGAATCCTCATAAGCCAGGTTAAAAGGAGCCCCGCACCCTATGCAGGGCTAGGGTGATCATAATGAAACGTGAGCTGTCAGTTGGCCACACACATTCAGAACATAGGAATACAGAGAACCTGGAAATTACGGGAGGCAAAAGGAGAAAAGGTAGCAAGGGAAAACCTTTCTTGTACTTCATCGAACAAAACCCACGACTCTATCCTGGAAAGAGGCAAATGAGACAAGCACCAGCTTCATTTTGTAAGGGGAGGCTAGAAGCACTTTTTGAACACCAACAGCACGCGTGGTGCTGTGTGCCGAGATAGTGGATGACTCAAAGCGGAGCAGATGGTCTGTGGGAGCTGAGGAAGGACTTTTCCCTGCTGGGTGGAGGATAGCACAGCACTGGGGACTGGGAGCCACAGGGGGTGGAGCCTTGCCTGGGTTTGCAGCCCAGTACATACCAGGATATAAAACAGGGTAAGTAGTTGGGAGAACAGCTCTCTTCCCAGTCTCGCGGGCAACTGTGTACGACTTAGGTCTTATATTTAACAGGCTGTGCATTAACAGTAAGACCATTCACCACAGCATTGTTTGTAAAAGCAAAAACCTAGAAATCGCCAAAATGTCCAATGGTTAACAGGTAGTTACATAGTTAGTTGCGGAACATTCAAAAAAACCTACATGTGTTGTGAACAGAACAACAATTAGGATTATATTATTAAGAGAAAAATGGAAGGTAGAGCATGTAGTGGAAACAAATTCACACATACACACACACTCATGCATATGTACTTGTGCTTGAGGGATGCTTTCTAGGTGGGGTGGTGATACCACAGACACTATGGAGATGTCTTCTAGGCATCCAACGCTAGAAATGGCTCCTTGGGTCCCCTCTGGTGCCCCGAGGACACCAGCTGCCTCCTGCCATAATTTCATCTGCCATCTCTCCTTCAGACATTGCTAGTCAACCCTGCTAAGGCTGAGATGATGTTATAAGATGTTACAAAATACCCAATGATTTCCATCAATCCCTCTTTCTTTAAAAAAATTGAGATATAATTCACATATCATAAAATTCACCATTTAAAAAAAAAAAGTACAATTCACTGGTTTCGGTATATTCGTAAGGTTGTGTAACCATCACCAGCACCTAACTGCAGAACATTTTCATCACCCCAGAAAGAAGATGCCACACCCACTGGCAGTCACTTTCCATTCTCCCTTCACCCCAGTCCCTGACAACCATTCATCTGCTTCTTGTCTCTATGGTTTTGCCTATTCTGAATATTTCAGATAAATGGAATCATACAGCATGTGGCCTTTTGTGACTGGCTTCTTTCACTTAGCCTAATGTTTTCAAGGTGCCTCCATTTTTGTAGCACGTAACAGTACTTCATTCCCTTTTATGGCTGAATGATACTCCATTGTATGAACAGAACACGTTTTATTGATCCATTCATCTGCTGATGGACATTAGGGTTGTTCCCACCATTGGCTGTTAAGAATAATGCTTCTATGAACATTTGTGTACATGTTTTTGGGTGAACTTATGTTTTCATTTCTCTTGGGTAAATACCTAGGAGTAGAGTTGCGGGGCTGAATGGTAACCATACATGTAACCTTCTGAGGATCTGTCAGACTGCTTTCCAAAGGAGCTGCACCAGTTCACTCCCACCAACAGTGTAGGAGGGTTCTAATTTCTCCAAAACCTTCTTAGCCCTTGTTCTTACTTTTCAGGATACTGTCCTAGTAGGAATGAAGTGATACCTCACTGAAGTTTGGATTTGCATTTCCCTGATGGTAAGTAGTGTCACGTATCTTTTTATGTGCTTATTGGCCATTTGTGTATCTTCTTTGGAGAAATGTCTATTTAGATCCTTTGCCCATTTTTTTTCCCTTTGCCCATCTTTCAATTGAGTTATTTGTCTTTTTATTGTTGAACTGTAAGAGTTCTTTATATATCCTGGATACAAGTCCCCTCAGATATATGATTTGCAAATATTTTCTCTCATTCTGTGGGTTGTCTTTTCACTTTCTTGATGGAGCCCTTTGAAACACAAAAGATTTTAATTTTGATGAAGTCCAATTTATTGTTTTCCCCCTTTGGTCACTTGTACTTTAAGAAACTGGTGCCTAATCCAAAGGCCATGAAGACTTATACCCATGATTTTTTTTTCTAATAGTTTTATAGTTTCCGCCCTTACATTTAAGTCTTTGATCCATGTTCAGTTAATTTTTGTTTGTGGTATGAAGCAGAAGGTCTAACTTCATTCTTCTGCATGTGGATATCCAGTTGTCCCATGGCCATCTGTTGAAAAGACTATTCTTTCTCTCATTGAATGGTCTTGGCACCCTCGTCAAAAACCAACCGACCATAAAAGAAAGAAGAGTTTGTTTCTAGACTCCCAATTTTATTCCATTGGTCTATATGTCTGTATCACACTATGTTGATTACTGTAGCTCTGTGGTAAGTATTGGAATTGAAAAGTGTGAGTCCTCAACCTCTATTATTCTTCAAGATCGTTTTGGCTATTCATTCTGGGTCCCTTGAATTTTCATATGAACTTTAGGATCAGCTTGTCCATGTCTGCAAAAAAAAATAGGCAGCTGAAATTTTGACACTGGTTCCATAGATCAGTATATGGAGTATTGCCATTTTAACAATCTGAAGTCTTCCAACTCATGACCACAAGACTTTTTCCATTTATTTGGTTCTTCTTTAATTTCTTTCAACAATGTTTTGTAGTGTCCAGTATATGTGTTGCACTTCTGTGTTAAATTTATTCCTAAGTATTTAATTATTCTTTATGTTACT
Source organism: Phoca vitulina (assembly GCF_004348235.1). NCBI lineage: Eukaryota > Metazoa > Chordata > Mammalia > Carnivora > Phocidae > Phoca > Phoca vitulina. The sequence goes on along the minus strand of NW_022589773.1, from coordinate 5,565,789 downwards.
GTAAATGAATTTGTTTTCTTAATTTCATTTTCAGATTATTTATAGCTAGGTATAGAAACACAATGGACTTTTGTATATTGATCTTGTATCCTGTAACCTTGCTGAACTTGTTGATTAGTTCTAACAGTTTTTTGCAGGGAGGATTCTTAGGATTTCCTAAGATAACATAATGTTATCTGCAAAAAGAGAGAGTTTTACTTCTTCCTTTCCAACCTGGATGCCTTCTATTTCACTTTCTTGCCTAACTACCTTGGCCAGAACCTCCAGCGCAATCTTGAGCAGAAACATAATCCCTCTTTTTAGTTTTTTCTCTCCTCAACCATTGACATGAAAGAGGAAGAAACCCTTTTAAACTGCATTTTTAAAAAGATTTTATTTATTTATTTGTCAGAGAGAGAGAGCACAAGCAGGGGGAGCAGCAGAGGGAGAAGCAGGCTCCCTGCTGAGCAAGGAGCCTGATGCGGGACTTGATCCCAGGACCCTGGGATCATGACCTGAGCCGAAGGCAGACGCTTAATCGACTGAGCCACCCAGGTGTCCCTATAAAACTGCATTAAAACGTGTAGTAGAAGATTCTTCTTTTGTGTCTTTGCAGCAGGTGCATGCAAATAGCTGCATTGTTTTTTTCTCAGCCATTCTGGGTCAAAACTATTGGCCAAAACACAAACGAAATGGCAGTGTCAGGGGGAAGGGTACAGGGAGGACGAGAGTTTTTCTGAATGGGAAACTAACACTCATTAGCCAAGAATGTAATGTATATCATGCTAGGACTGGCTGAGTGAATGAAACGTCCTCAGAGGATGGGCAAAATAAGAGTGAATTATTACAGATCGGTTTATGTATATGAATTATTTTTTAAGGAAAACATTTCACAGGCAAATAGGGTTATAATGAATCAGTGCCACACAGGGCAAGACAGAAGTATGCATATATACTTACAAAATTTATTTTCAGAAGAATTCACAAGGAAACGCTAGCCGTGATTATCTTAGGGTGAAGACTGTTTGGGTTTTCCTGTTATGTACTTTTAACTAAGCAGTGATTATGAACTGTTTTATTTCTTCTTTATGTTTTTCTAGATTTAAAAAACCCTACCAAATGTAATTGCAAAAATGAAACACCGCGTACAGTAAATATGTAATTAGGGGCCTATCAAGGAGAATTCCATCCCTCCCTTAGAAATACCTGAGTGATGAGTAACCAGGGAATGGTCTAGAAAAATGAACAGGGAGTGTTATTTGAGTTCAAATATTCAGGACATGTCTGTCATCTTTGTTGGGTAAAAGAAGTGAGAACTGAGGGAGTCCCTCCAACAGGAAACAGGAACTGAGTGGGCAGTTCGGGGGGACAGAGCTGGCCTTCAGAACAGGAAAGCGCAGAGTCTGTTTCTGGCTAGCTGAGAGCCTTCAAGTTTTTCAGAAAATGCTGGCGCAGGTACAGCCCCGTCCTGTCACGGAAGGGTGGACGCTGTCTACACAGCTAGCTTGCTAGTGAGTGTGGTTCCAAAAAAGAGAATTAGACAGAAAAAATGGGGGTGAAATGGTCCCCGGGCCTGAAAGATGGAGAATGGAGTGTAAGAATCGCTGGATACGCACGGAGAGACCTCAGGAACTCCACAGGCCAGTGTCAGTGGTTGGAACCCAGGTAAGAACTCTCAAAGCCATAGAGGCAAGAATTGCTTTCTTCTTAGGGCTGTGGTCAGATTCTGCACAGAATGCTGGGGAAATTGTACTGAGTGGAGCCAGAGGGGACACCAGCCCGGCCCTAATGTAGAGATTAGACCACAAGTAGGTTCCAGGAAGGTATGAAGATTCCATTTGTCTCAGAAGCATTGCCAAGTTAATTCTTACCTCAAGCTATTAGGTTGAGCATCTTTGTTTAATGTTCAAACTTTTTTTTGGTTTGTTTTTGCTTTTAATCCCATCTTTTCATTTGTAACCAGGCATTCTTGTTTCCCCCAACCCCTCCCTTTTTAAACATCCTCTTAAATTCTTAATACAATTAACTTTTTGAGCATTCTAGCCAATTGCAAGTTTGTCAAGAGGAAAGGTAGGTGTTTCCAGGCTCTGGTGGGTAAAGAGATGGGAGCAGGTTGCCTGTGTGGTCACCAGGGGAGGGTGGCAGCAGTGAAAGAAGAGATAGAAACCAGAATAAACCAGAAGAGAGAGTGGGGCTAGCTGCGGGGGCTGCGTCCTTGTGCCCTCTGTCACCTGTTGGGCAAACATTGACCGGGTGTCAGAGGGTCTAGATGACAGCCCCTAACACGTGTTGAGTATTTACTATAGGATGAACCATTGGAAATTGACAATACTGAGCCATTTTAGATCCACCAAAATGTCAATTCTCTGTGATTCAACCCAATACATGTATTCTAACTGATTTATATGTATTCATCACAGAACCCCCCCCCACTCACCTTTAAAGTAGAAACTATTGTGTTTATATTCCCATGTTATAATGAGGAGACCAAAGCTCACTGTGCTTGTGTAACTCTCTAAAGGTCACACAGCAAGTTGAGGAGTCAGGATGGGACTCAAATCCAGCCACTCTGGCTTCCAAGCTTACTCTCTAAACCCTAGACTACTCTCCTGGCTTGAGACCTGAAGACCAACAAGCTCTGGAGAGAGCCCAGGCCTGCATTCTCAGACGGTTTTTCTCTAAAATGAGGCAGGACAGACCAGGCTTTGGCCAAGCAGGAACTGGGACTGTTGCCCTTCACTCTGTTAAAGTCATAACAAACTTCACAAAGCCCACATATTCAACCACTTCCTTTACTGGGTCAATCCTTATCTGCGATCAGAGAAAGCTTTACATCATATTATTAGAAGCCTTCTTTGAAGCTGTATTGACACTTCAACCAGTTTTGAATAGCGCCAAATGAGCAACTTAGAGCCTCAGGCCAATCAGGAAGAGCATCTCAAACTCTTCTAAACCCAGCTGTGGGTTCCTGAAATGGCCACCCAATTCCATCTGGCTTCTAGATAGACTCTGTCTCTCTGATCAAGTGTGATCTCATAGGCTGGGTAATCTTCCCAGAACTCCCATTTTCATTATGTCATTCCTGGAACAGAAAATAGCTCCCCAGTGCCTGGATGGTCACATGCAAACTCTTGAAACTGACCTCTAAGGAACTCCATTACTTAGCCTGTCCTTCCCTGGCCCCCTTCGGTCTCACAGGTCCTGATGGCTATCCTCCCCAGGAAGCTCATTCTCACCTAATGCCCATTTCCACAATTAATCTACTGTTTATGCCTGCCAGGCTTTGCTCCTTGAATTCCCTTCCTTCCAGCCTTTCCCAGTCTCAATGCTAGCCCTTCTTAACCATCCCAGCTCAAACCTCACACCTTCCCAGCGGCCCTTTCTAGCCAAGCCTACCAATAGTAACCTCTCAGGCCTTAGAACTCTGAGGATGCAGCCTAGGGTTTTTCTATCTACTGTGTTGAGACCAGTATTTCAACTCTATGTAAATAAGATAGAAAGAACCTCAGGAACAGAGACTGTGTCCTCTATGACATTCGTTTCTTCAACATTTATCAAGTACCCATTCAGTGCCCAACCCTGTGGTATACAGAGGTAAAAAAAAAAGACACAGTCCCTAGGTTCAAAAGGCTTATGACCCAGAAGAAAGATGCATTAGGTTAGACCATGTGAAACTGCTGTTTCTATGGGTTAAAAATGGTCAAATATTGGCAATATAACGTGGCTCATTCTAAATATAATTACCATAGTAAGATCAGGGATAGAGATACAACCAGAGCATTTGGGGGTACAGAGGAGGGTCATGCACTTATCTTGTCAGGGGAGAGCCTGAGACTTCTGGAACACAGTGATATCTGTGCTGAATCGTGATGATCTGGAGTCGTGTGACAAGGGGAGGCTATTCTAATAGAGACAACATGAAGACAAGGCAAGGAGGTAAGAAAGAACAGGTAGACAGTAGATGTCATGGGCTGCATTCTATTTCTCCAAAATTTTTATGTTGAAGCCCTAACCCTCAGTACCTCAGAAGGTGACTCCATTTAGAGACAGGGCCTTTAAAGAGCTAGGTCAGTTAAAATGAGGCATTTGGTCGGTTCCCTTTACCAGACGAGGCGGTTCGGGCATACAAAGAGACACCAGGAGTGCAGACACGCAGAGGAGGGACTGTGCGAGGACTCAGCGAGAAGGGGCTACCTGCAAGCCAAGGAGAGACACTGCAGAAGAAGCCAAACCTGTTGACACCTCGATCTTGGACTTTCAGCCTCCAGGAGCGGGGGAAGTCCATTTGCACATACTGGTCTGTGGTAGTCTGTTATGGCAGCCCCGGCAAACTGATGCCGTAGGGTTGGGTATGAACCGAGTGAGGCGGCTAGAGGGTGAAGCAAAGGATGGGAAGAGAAGAGACTGTCCCAACAGGCAGGACAGCTGGTGTGCGGCGCTGTGCCTATGTTAAGGACCCTGAACTTTTTCCCGGAGGCGAAGGGAAGCTTTGGGAGAGTTTTAAGCAAGGAGGTGGCAGAATCAGAAGGTGTTTCAAGGAGAGCTCCCCAGCGGCGACGAGGAAGGTGGATTTGATGAGACAGAAAGATCAAGTCGGAGGCTGTTGGATTGGTACCAGCGAGTTATTAATGGGACTCAAATCCAGGGAGACAGCAGTACCAGGAATGGAGAAGGACCCAGCTGAGAATACTTACGAGGAAAGTTCATAGTGCCGGCTGAAACCCTCCCAGGGCAAGGAGTGGAGAGGAGGAGGAATTGGAAGGCCCCCACTTTTGGCCTGGGATAAGCGTGGGAACGTGAGCCACCACGGATGAGCTCACTGCCATAGGAGACGAGCAGATGGGGCCCAGGGAGTGGGGTTACCAGTGAGAGGCCTGTAGGGCCACCAGGAAGACAGGATGTCAAATGGGTAGCTAAGCAGTTGCCTCTGATCTTTGAGGGAGAGCGGAGCCAGCCTGTAGATGTGGGAGCCTCCAGCAAAGAGAGGAGGTATGGCCAGCGGTGCCCATGCCCCACTCACAATCCGTGGGGCCCTTTTATCATCTGTGTGCACATCAACTCCCGGCATGCTCTCCATGACTCTTGGTCAGATGTGGCTCTCGGGTGGCCCGAGCCTGTTTTGCCTGCAAACACAAGAGTCGGAAGTACCTGGGAACATACATCTGTCAAAGCAATGGGGACACGTGCAGGGGTGTGTCCACAGTCTGGGCCGTACCCCTGCGGGGACAACTCTGAGACTGACCCACACCACCTTCCAGGGCCATCCTATGGGACTTGACTTGATATCATAGCACCCTGGCTTGGCCTCCTCCCCTTCTCCTTGCTTCTACTTCCTGTCCTGGGCATACTTCCTCATAAATCTCTTACACATGAATCTTGTCTCAGGGTCTGCTTTTGGGGAATCCTACCCATGACAGGGTGTGTAGATGAGACCACTCCAGGAGGATGTGCGGCAAAGAGCGGAGTCCCCAAGGGAACACCAGCTCTGAAGAGGCAGGCGAAGAGAAGAGCCTGAAGAAGATGGAGGAGGAACAGCAGAGGGGCACCGGAGAGGCAGAAAAAAGAGAGGCAGAGGGGCTGCCAGGAAAGCCAGGTGACAGAGATTCCCAGAATGAAGACTTGTCAATAGTACCAAACAAAGCAGAGGAGTTCCAATAATATAAAGACTGGGGGCGCCTGGGTGGCTCAGTCGTTAGGCGTCTGCCTTCGGCTCGGGTCATGATCCCAGCGTCCTGGGATCGAGCTCCGCATCAGGCTCCCTGCTCCGCGGGAGGCCTGCTTCTCCCTCTCCCACTCCCCTTGCTTGTGTTCCCTCTCTCGCTGTGTCTCTCTCAAATAAATAAAATCTTTAAAATATATATATATATATATATAAAGACTAGAATATGTTTACAGAATCTGGTGATCAGAAGGGCAAAATGACCTCAGGAAAAAAATAGTTTCCCTAGATTCATGACCCTGGCTCACAGTCCCAAGTGATGGGAACTTCATTCTCCCTTCATAAATGGATCCTCCCTTCCCTTCTTCCTCATGGGCAGAAAACCTCACTTAGATATACATAAGTTCTAGATTTACGTCAATGCACACACATTTTCGCTGCCACCTCTGGAACTAGAAATGTGTCTTTAGTTGTACTGAGACTGACAGGTTGGCTCTCGGGCCTCTGAGAGATCAGAGAGATGTGGATGTTGATGCATTGATAGAACTGAAGGAAGAACACGGCTGATGGCATCGGTTTTCCCTGGGGGACAGGAGGCAAGAGAAGGAAGGGAGAGCGGGGAAGGGGGGAAGGTCTGGACTAGATACTGAAGGCCACGGGGAAGGGAGCTGCCCAGGGGAGAGGGAAAGGATTTGTTCCCAGCCTGTGGGGCCGCTGGAGCCCGAAGCAGGCACGCCGGGAGTCTCAGGCCCCAGCATGGAAGAGCAGCGGAGGCTGAGCCTCTGGGTGGAGGTGGGTGTGTGGCAGAGACAAAGGACTCTCAAAGGAGGGGCACTTTTCCATGAGGCAGGTTTGGGTGGCTGCGAGTGGATGAGTTCCCACATGTGGGTGGGAAAAGACCGCTGTGTTCTTCAAGGATCAGAAATAAAAATTTTGAGAAAAACTTCAGAGGTGAAAGCTTCATGCATACTAGAGGTGCACACATAGACTAATTTCAAAAGTCTTGTTTAATTTTTTTTAGATTTTATTTATTTATTTGAAAGAGCAGGGGGGTGGGGGGAGCAGGGAGAGAGAGAAGCAGGTTCCCCACCGAGCAGGGAGCCTGACATGGGGCTCAATCCCTGGGCCCTGGGATCATGACCTGAGCTGAAGGTTAAGTGTCTGCCTTCAACGCTTAACCTACTGAGCCACTCAGGTGCCCCTCAGCAGAGCTTTAAACAAGCCATCTGAGCCACCCCTAAAAGGCTTATTGTTTCAAGTGGAACACACAGTGTTAGGAATTGTGCAGACCCACAGAGCCTGTGGCATGCACATCTCCTTGTGGCTAAGGAGGGTTGCATACTTGGGGCTTCTCCCTATTAGTATGGGCTGTCTTTGTGACCAGGGAATGAGGCATTTATGAGGAAGGTAGGAGAAGATATCTGCGTTTCTCCGGAATTCTACCATTTGTGGAGGCAGCAGCTAGGAGAAAGAGCCACATCAGATTCTGTGCCTGTCAGCGCCTCCTCAACATGATATATTTTCACGTTTTTCTCAGCACGAGCTTGACTTTAACAATGAATCCAGAAAAGAGGAGAAGTGATAATAAATCACAAACAATAAAAACCAACAGAGATTTCTTCTGACCTCACCACCGTAGCTCTTCCATCCTGTAGGCCTGTCAGAGGAAAGCTAACTAACACTGAGTAAAGCACTTTAGAGAGAGAACGCAGGAATCCAGCAGTGCTCCAGGGACCAGAGGCACTGGAGCCTTGCAGAAGGCCCTTCGCATCTTCCTTGGCAAGAGTCACGACTGCTGCAAGGTCAAGGGTGGGGTGGGGGTGGAAACAACAGGAGAGCGGAGTGGTGGCGGCCAGGCAGAGTAGGACAGCAGTAAGATCAGCTTCGTCTGGTGCACAGTTGTGCCGAGTCGGTGGACAGGTGAGGGAGAGTCTGAGGAGAGCCACTGGGGTCTGGTCTATGGGAAAAGCATCTTTAATAATTAACAAATGAGAAAAGGCGTGGAGTTAGTAATGTGACCCCTAACCTTTTGAGCAAATCGCCATGCCTCAAGAGCCTGCAGCCAAATTACAGGCTTCCCAGCCAAGGAAGGCTGAGAAGGAAAACACAGGAACCGTTGTAACCAAATGAATCTCACAACCAAGTCAATCCAGGACACATCTGATGAGAGCCATGTTCAACACTGGATGTATGGAAGACACGACTGGAAAACGGTTCTTGTAAATGACTAAAATTAGCAAGCCAGAACCAAACGCAATTTTAGTTTTTCTCTTCTCACTTTGTTAATACTCCAATATCTATAATCAACACAATGTTGAGTTTTTTTCCTGATAGCCACCGAAATAATCAGACACATTCACTCATGTGTAAGAAGACAAAGATACTTGGTCCAAGGATACTTTTTTTTTTAACCCTGACCTTCATATCCTTCAAGATACCTGCAGTGGTTTTTTGGTTTGGTTTAGTTTGGTTTGGTTTGGTTTTAATGCAACTAAATGCTTATGGAGTTCCTTAAAGGCAGAGAGAAAGTGTATAGGGAAAAGAAGGTCGTTTCCATCCCTGGATTCCAATCTCTGTTCTGCTCTGTATCAGCTGTATGCTGCTGGACCCCTTAATACCTCTTTCTGAGACGTGAGTCATCTAAGTGAAGATGCTGAATAGCCAGCAGGAGGGGTGGGGACTGGCAGCAGAGCACAAGGAAATCCAGGAGAGTGTGACACAGAAGCCAAGAGAAGAAAGTGTTTTTAGAAGGAGGGAATGGTCAACCATGTTGAAAGCGGCTGCAAAGATGAGTGAGAGAAGCTTCCATTTCGTCTGCACCACCGAGGAACGCGGAACATATCAAGACACAAACCAAGACTTCTAAATTGTTCTTGGTCCATCATTTCAAGGCCATGGGCTATCTTGAAAGGGAGGGGGAGAAAAAGAGCATCTTTGATTACTGTCTTGTTTTAAGCGACTTCTTTCCCAAGGTCTTATTTGCATATTAAACCAAAATAAAATCTGAGAACAAATTTTTATAACTCTGATTTTTTTTTTCTTTCACTTTCAGTAATTTCTAGGCTCTCTGTGCCCATTTAAGGGAGAATTCTAAAGGATGGGAGTAAACTAAACCTTGACTATATAATTCAGGGCAGGTTCAGAAACATTTCCTCTTCATTGTAAGCGCATCTGATAACAATAGATTCCATACTGATGTGCAACAAATCTTTCGAATGCAGTCATTTCATGGTTAGCCTAAATTTAGGCAAACATAATTTCTGAATATTAAGAAAAAGAAAAACAAATGCCATAATAAGCTTTCCAGCACAAGGTTCTAAAAATAGTGTATTTCTTCTCCCAGCTCTACATACACAGGAAAAGCTCTTGGCCATCAGAGGCTGGGTTGATCACAGCTCCGAGTCCAGAGAGAAGGCTCTCCTCACATGCGTACTGACTTCCCCGTTGTGAGGCTGGCCTGCTTATGAACTGGGAGCACATTTCATCAACTAATGCTCATTATGACGCCCCACCCCCTCGCCATGCCGACTTCCCAAGGTCCTCTGCTGGCCCCCCACCTTCCTCTGACCTCTTCCCTCACTTTCCTCTCTCCCTGGTGATTTCAGTGTGCTCAGACTTGTGGGTAAGTATTTATAGACTGAATGTTCCAATCTTTCCAGTGAGCTGCTGACTTGTAGACCCCACTAAGTTCTCGATATCGAGTATCTGTCTGGCATCCCAAACTTAACATATACAAGACTGGGATTTTTACTTTTCCTTCCGATGTCTTGCTGTCTCACCAAATGGCCTCACCATCTACCCAGCGGCTCAAGTCAAAAGCCTGGAATTATTCTGGATACTCTCATCTCCCTCTTCTCCATACTCGATGACCAAAGACCTGCCAGCCCCACCACCTGGACATGTCTCAGATGGGTCTGCCACAGCCGCCACCAGGACCTCTTGCATATAGACGACTGCAAGGTTCTAACCCTCCCCTTCCCATCCCTCAGCGGCCTGCAGTCCATCCCCCAGCCCGAGCAGCCCTGAAAACACAAGACAGATCAGGATCCTTCCCTGCTACAAGCCTTGGGGCACCTTCCATTGCACTTCGGCCTAAGGCTCGCTGGCCAGACTCCTGCCTGCCTCCCTCTGCCCATCTGGCCACACCGCCCTCCTTTCTGTTCCTCAAGTACCAGCCTGCCAAGCCCTTTCCTGCTTCAGGGCCTTTGTAGTCCTCAGAGACACCTTCCGTTCACGCCACTTCTCACCATCCGGAACCCTGTGAAGGCAACAGGGTCCCGCTACATGGAAGCTCCGCGAGAGCGGGGACCCTGTCCACCTCCGTCGTATAGCCATCCCGCTGGCTGAGGGCAGAGGGGTGCAGAGAGCGGTGCTGGGTGGGGAATGCGGGGCTCCTCGCTCTGGATTTCCTACACAACCCATGAGTTAGCGGACGTAGAGGTTTCGTATGCGAGAGCGAGGGACTTCTTCTTCTTCGTGGGAAGAGTGGCCACACCCCAGGCGGCCATGCTGCACAAAAGCACCAGCCAGCCTCCCTTTGGGGGGGGGGTATTTAAAAACAAACAACCAAACCGGTTCAGACTGGCTTCTGCCCAAAGGTCGACTGGCCTTGTCATCAAACTGGGGGGCCACCGCTGGATGGCTGTCTTCCCACCTGTCTGACGGCTGTAGTGGAGAGGGGGCAGGATGAAAGCTTCTGTGGTCATAGCAATCGCAGTATTCCTGGGGCCTAGGCTTGGGCTTGCCGATAAACAACTATTTAGAGAAATGAAGAAAACGAGCAAAGCAGAGAGGGGCAAAAATGGAAAAATGGCAAGAAGTAATCCTACAAGTAAGCGCTGCAAGACACACGTGGACACCACCCTGCAGGAGCTCGGAGTAGAATCTCCCCCAGGCACAGGCGTGGCCTCCTGCTGGGAGGACCCCAGACAAAAGGCCCCACTGACACCGACATCTGTTCCTGCTACACACTTAGGAAGCAATATTTTCCTGAAAGTTTGTTGTTATTATTTTTTTAATTTTGGCTTTAAAGGGTTACTGTCTGTCAAGCTACCAAACCTTGTCCAAGTCCTCAGCCACCACACAAAGTGACTATTAGAACTTCAAACAAAGAATTTGGTCCTGGAAATGGCCTTGTGTTCGTTTTTTCCTGAACAGAGACACCAGGAAAACGTCAGAAGGCAAATCTAAGCCCAAGCCCTGAAAGACTTCAAACATAACAATCACATTCCTGGGAGGATGAGTGACCTAACCCAATTTGATTTAAAAAGGAAACACAGCAGATTTAATAGATGGCCAGGATGCGTCTTGAAGGAAAGGAGGGGGAGGCAGAGGATGAGGAGAGAAAGAGATCTCAGGGCGCTTTACCTCAACACCTGCATCTCCTCGGGGGAGTTCCGCACCTCGTCCTGGAGGCGACACCAGCGCAGACAAGCCTTCAGCTCCTGCTGCTCCTGGGCCTCGTGGGGGGCCAGCTGCTTGGGCCACAGACACACAAACACATGTGCACAAAACACAGTCACTGTTGTCCTCACGCGGGGTCACAGCCGCCCGACAGGGCAGCTTGCTCAGTTTCAGGGTGACTGCACGGATGGCCTCCCCGCGGTGCCTGGCACCCCATCAGAAAAGCCAGAGGGCCAAAGGGGTCTGGTAGGTCCTCACACGAAGACCCAGCCGCTCACTCTCCTGCTGGTGATGGAGCTGGGCCTGGCTGTCTGGAACCCACCCCTCACACACCCTGGGGCCCAGAAAGAGCAAGCTTCCCTAGAGGGCTGTTTGCACTCGGATTCCATCCAGCCCTTTCCTGCTTTGTCTTTCGGCACCGGGGCGGGGGGAAGGTCCCCTCCATTTACCTCCTACTTTTCCCAGTCCTCAGTTTGGTTAAGGGCTGTTTACAGTGGAGCCTGCTAATGCAGCCCAGATGATTCTGTTTGCATATAAGCAGAAAGAGTGTACTGCCTGGATTCACTCTGGGGGAGGGGGACGCCATCACACCCTGCCCTGCTGGTGAGAACGGGCTACTGCCACTGGGCTCACAAAGCCCCACAACTCAAGTCTCTGTAAGGGAGGGCAGCAGAACATCGGCCTGGGAGGGAAATGTCAGTACCAACAGGCACTTCTGGAAATGAAAGATCCTTAAGAGTGAATTCAACAGGTATTTACTGAGTCTCTGCCAGACCCTGGGTACACTATGGACACAGCCTATAAGAACACTAGCCATCAGAGTGCAGTGATGGTAGAGGTTAAGGAAGAACCTAGATGCCCTCTGGCCATCCAGGTGAGTCCCTGAGGAGGTGGTGGGGCCCACACTGGTCCCCAGAGAAAGCAGGAGTCAGCCCAGGGAGGAGGAATTTCAGGAAGAGGGAAAGCATGTGTAAGGTTCAAGGGGCCTGGAAAGAGCGTGATGATGTGTTTAGAGAACGGTGAGGGATGTAGTCGGGCGGGGAGCATGCTATTACCTGGGGAGAGACAGAGGTGCCAAGTAGCCAGCAAAGGCCAGATGAGCCACAGGTTCTGTGTGCCCTCTTGCTAAGGACCGAATCATGAGTGGAAAATTCATGTTGAAGCCCTAACCCCCAATGTGACTGTATTTGGAGATGGGACCTTTAAGGTGGCAATTAAGATTGATGAGATCACGGGTGGGCCCTGGTCCAATAGGCCGGGTGTCCTTAACAAGAAAAGGGAGAGACACCAGGGCTCTCTCTCTACATGTGCACAGAGGAAAAGCCACGGGAGAACACAGAGAGGAGGTGGCCGCCACCAAGCCAGGGAAGAAAGGTGTCACCGGATTCCAAGCCTGTCAGCACCTTGATCTTGGACTTCCAGCCTTCAGAACTATGAGAAAACAAGTATTGTTTAAGCCCCCCGGGCTGTGGTATTGTGTTATGGCAGCCTGAGCTAAGACACCTGTGAAGGAGGTTAGACTTTATCCAGGTTGATGACAAGTTACACGATGCAATCTTGCAACTAACTGAATTCCCTTCTCCCTGCGGAACACCACTCCAAGTGGAATGCCCCTCTGTCTCCTCGTTCAGTGGTTTCCCCCTCCCTCACTTTGCCATGCTCGCTAACGTTCAGTGCTGCAGAGCACAGTCTGTCTGGGCTGCCAAGTGGCCGATGTGCGTCACCCCCTCTTTCCTGGTGGCATCTGCCGCTGACCATGTGAGCTGGCCCACACTCTCCTGCCCCAAAGAGCCCCTCTCCTGCTCGGAAGGTCTGCCATCAGGGACCAACAGCAGCTCAGTCTCACCCTTTAAGGAAGGGGCTAGAGGGATCGACACACTCTGGAAAGGTTTCCAAGCTTTGTGCTGGTATCCAGAATGGCCACTTTGCTTCAGACCAAAGGGCTTTCACATATTGAAGAGATCCTGCCCCCTTTAGGGTCTTTAGACCCTAAAGGATAGTGAGGTGGGTTGTCCCCTATGCCAGGTTAAGGGAAAGGCAGGGACAGAGAAATCTCAACTCCTACTTTACCTTTGAGGCCCATGTCAGAAGTCACCTTCTCCAAGAAGACTTTCTGGATCTGCTCAGGCCTGACCTCTCCCACCTCTGAACTCACACAATATTTGGTATTTACCTCTCTCTTCTAACTTATTTTCTTCTTCCTTCTACTGTGTGCTTTTCTTATCTTCACAGTTAAACTATGACCTCTTTCAGAGCAGGGCTGGGTCTCACTCATCCTTTTATCCCTACAGGTCTAGCACAGAATGGACACACCAAAGGTATGTCAGCTGTGGGATGAGGCCAGACCGGCTTCATGCCTCTGTTAGTGGAGATGGACATATTCAGGGCAGTAAGAGGCAGGACGTAAGCATGAGACTCAGGACTGACACTCTGGAAATATGGGCAGGGGCCAAGGCGACAGAGGAGTGCTTTTTGTGGATACGGGAGATAAAGGACAGGGAGATCATCGTTAGATGCCTGAAATATACTCACAATTACCAAGAACAGCACAAATCTGTCTCAGGACAGAAGCACCCCAGAGAAGGGATGATGATAGAGGCCCATTTATACTGGCCTATTTAACCCTTGCTGAATGCCTACTGTGCATCAGACAGGTGGAGGAAAATACAAAGAGAAAAAGAAGAGAAAAAGAGAACTGGCATTTCCTGCATGAGCTCCATGTGTCATTCATAATTATCCCATTCACCGTGCCAGTTTGCACATTCTTATATGTATTTTCAAATGAGGAAACTGAGGGTCAGGGAGGCTATGGAACCTACCTACACTTACAGAGCTGGTCAACAGCAGGGCTGGAATTCCCTGCCCGGTCCGACTCCAAACCCCGCCACCCTGCCCAAATCTGCCACGTGGCCTCTCTTCACTGTGTGGCAGGGGACACAGATGTGCACGCTGCTGGCCAAGGTGCAGAGGGGGTGGGAGGGTGAATAAGCTGCAGCTCCACTTTGAAAGAGACCACAGTCTAGTTGTGAGGATAGGAGGAAGAAGAAAGAAGTGAGGAAAAAGAGGTAAGTACCAAATACTGTGGGAGTTCAAAGCTTCTAGAAGAGTGAGTACTGTGAGTGGAATGATCAGTCTGGGCTATCCAGAGAAGGTGACCTTGAACTAGTTAGTGAAAAATAAACAGGATTTCAACAGGCAGAAGGAGCTCGAACAAAAGCATATAGGTATGCAAAAACTTGAGGATTTCAGAAAATGTTAACTAGTCCAGTGTGTAAGGGGTGGGGATGGCAGGGAAAAGAGTGACCAAATATTAGGGGATGAAAAATAAGCAGGAGGCAGTTTAGCTGCCATATCCTCATTAGAACCGGCAGTCAGTGCTTTAAAGTAGAGATTGTAAGCTGGGAGCGCGCTGCCCATACCTCTGGGTATGTTAGTTGGCATAGGATTTTTTTAAATTACTAAATTTCATATAAAAATCCAGATTTAGAACTTCCTTTTAAACCACCAGGAGTCCAGACTCCACTGAGCCCTCCCGCCGACCCAGCCATGCTTGGTCCGAGCTGAGGGGAGGTTGCCAGCTTGTCTCAGCCCTCAGCACGCCCTAACCTACGACACCAGCCACTTTATTCTTCGTTACTTGCCAGCAGACATCTGAGATTATGCCTCCAGATGTAAATTTTCATCTTATTAGGAAAAAAAAAAAACCCAACCCAAACCAAACACAAGTCAGTGTCACCACAACCATAACCACAGGGGAGTGCTTGAGCATGCCACGGCATGACCTTCTCTTCTAGTCTTTGCTCAAATGTCCACCATCAGAGAGGCCTTCTCGTGGTGCCTTCTAAAACTGAGCTTCCCCGCCACTCTCTGTCCGGCCTCCCCTGCCTTCATAGTGCTCACCACCTGACATGGTAGGGATGCATTTGTCTGCTTCGCTGTCCTCTGTCCTATCCCCACAGGGAGAACCCCCGGGGGCTCAGGGCCTCTCCCCTCTCCCCAGCATCCAGCACAGTCCTAGCGCGCAAGAAGCCCTCTCCGGATCTGTGGAATGAACAGATGAACAGAATCTGACTCCGGGTCGGGAAATGCTTAGGGTCACTGTAAACCTACCTGCTGCGCTTCAGCCCAGAACACGTCTTCCAAGTGAGTGGCGAACCCTTCACTCAGCCACTCCTCCGTCCAGTCCCGAGCCCCGATGGCTAGGCCAAACCAGGCGTGAGCGATTTCATGGCAGAGCCGGGTCCCACAGAGATGGCTCGCTCCTGTCAAGATGCTCTGAGAGAGGAAGATGATGTGTGGGCTGTGGATAATGGGGGAGAAAACACACGGGAGTCTTGTTAGAGCCTGCCCTCGCGGCTGCCCCATGGGGCGGCTTTCTTAGCCTGGCGAGCCTGTTATTATCATGTGCATGCTAGATCATGACCGATAGGCTTGCAGCTTAGATGCTTTCAGAAATAAATAAAGTGGCAGTTTACGTTTCTGGCAGTGGTTCAGGTGGCCGTTTGTGCCAAGCAGTTGTCTCCGTCATCCAACGGCTATTACCTGTAATGAGTAACCAGCACCAAAGTTTTTTTTTTTTTTTTTTTTTTAAAGATTTTATTTATTTGACAGGCACAGCGAGAGAGAGGGAACACAAGCAGGGGGAGTGGGAGAGGGAGAAGCAGGCTTCCCGCGGAGCAGGGAGCCCGATGCGGGGCTCGATCCCAGGACCCTGGGATCATGACCTGAGCCGAAGGCAGATGCTTAACGACTGAGCCACCCAGGCGCCCCGCACCAAAGTTTTATACCGAAGAAATGACAAGGCAATGGAAGCATTTACTCTGAAATCTGGACTGTAAAAGAAGAGCAGGTGTGAGAATGTGAAGCCATGCTGTCAAGAGAGTGATCAAAGAAGCCCCTTCAGCCAAAAATCCGAGCAGCTTACACACAAATTGAGAAGTCATGCAGAAGGACAGGAAAAGCCGAGAAGAATGGGACCAAAATTTTCCATTGCAGACTGGGGCTGGCTACGGAGTGAACACACTAACAGGTGTCGTGGATGGGCGAGGTTTCCCAGAGACTCAGAGAAAGGCCCAGTCTCCGTAAGGCAAAGCTTTTCAAAGGTCTCATCTCCTCCCTGTAGATGCTTATACACTCACTGACATAACAAAATTGGGCAGGGGGCGGGGTGGAGGTAACCACCCAGGTGTGCAAATGGCCCCAGGGCTGGCACCAGCTGGGGAGATTTATCTAATCTCATTTTCCATACCTTGTTTTAAAGCCCCAAATACCATGATTAGAATTGCATAGAAGTGGGAGAAAGGGAGGCTGAAAACAAGAGGCGGAGAGCAAACCTCCCGTGCGTCCCCCTTCCACATTGCTCATTGATCCAGGACTTGTTTACAGTTTTATTAAATGAAGAATTTGCTCTTAAAAAAAAACGAAAACAAACCCAAAACCCTCTCCTCCATCAATTGAACGTGAACAGTTGTGAAAGCTCCCAAATTAAGAAACCATCCACACTGGTTCCTTCCTTCAGAAGCCATTTGTTTGCTCTCGCGTGGGCTCAGCACAAGCCAGGGCCGCGCGCGGATCTGTCCTCCGCCCCCACGGCCACCAGTAGAGAAAGCCCCACCTGTACTTCCCTTGCACAACATCGCCCATTCAGCCCAGAGAGCTCAACTGAAATCGCAGGAGCCACGTGTGCC
Organism: Phoca vitulina; assembly: GCF_004348235.1. Taxonomy (NCBI): domain Eukaryota; kingdom Metazoa; phylum Chordata; class Mammalia; order Carnivora; family Phocidae; genus Phoca; species Phoca vitulina. The sequence continues at coordinate 5,549,061 of NW_022589773.1, read as the reverse complement.
AAAATAGACAGCTTTCATGTGAAATAATAACAGGGCAGGCACGCAAATGAAAAGCGTCTGCCAGGCCCTCGGCAGAGTCCACCAGAAACCCCAGGAATTAAAAGTGCACTCGGGGCATTTAGGACACGGGGGTGCTTGCGGGGGGGGGGGGGAGGGGGCAGGCGCCAACAGTAGCTCAGAGCACTCAGAAAACAAAAAAAGGAGGCAGGAAAGAGGGAAGGACGGGAGGGAGGAACAGAGAGGCACAGGAGCTAACCTCCTTCTCACTGAGAAAGTAAAGCCCCGCGGAGAAGACAAACTGCGAAACCTGGCATTTTCAAGTCAATGACCCCTTGCTCTGGCATGTGTAGCGCTACAAAGAAAAGCCACAGAAATGTACCAAGTAAATAACATTCCAGACATACTGCTGGCAGCACTTCACCCTTTTGGCTAAAACAAAACAGAAGTAACTGCAGGCCTTGTAAACAGGCTCCAAGACGCGCCTGCGTCGGAAGGGTCTGCGGGCCAGAGACACAGACGGTGTGCACACAGCGACAGGGACGGGACGGCTGACCCGTCCGCTCAACCCAGGGAGGTTACACAAGCTGATGACTGAAATCACAGCCAGACTGGTCAAGAAGAAAAAGCCTGCCTTGTCCGCGGTGACCGCTCGCTGTTCTGTCCCAGTGTGGAAGCCTAGCCAAGGCCCATTTATGCAAATATCAAAGTCTAGAGAGCCTGAAGGAATGCACGAAAGCAGCTGCGTGGGGGGCGGGGGGGGGGGGGGGCTGTGCGTTTTCCTGCCCTTTAATCTTTTCCCTCCAACGGCCTTTGTTGTCTCCACCAGACCTCCTTCCCCACCTGCCAGGACGCCACCAGGCCAGGCCCCAGTGAGTCTTGGCTGGGCTCAGGACGGACCGACATTGCTGGAATCCTACACTCCCACTACCCATCCCCAGTCCCTTCTTCCTAGCCGGGAATAAATGTACTTCCTACTGTCCTCTGAGAAAGATCAAAGCTTAAATGTCCTCCTGGGTCAGAAGGAAGGGCGTTTCACTTGATATAAGGGACCCTATTATCAGTGGAAAACACGACCTTCTCCCTGAAAAGCAATTTTCCAGTTGAGAATCAGACCCTAAATCCTTCTGCAGTGGAGTCCGCCCTCTGAGGTTGGGTTTTACCTGTGGGCTACTCTGGGGTCGTATTTCCCTATGAAGGAAATGGCTTCCTTCTTAAAACTAAATGAAAAACATGGAGTCAGGTTTTGATAACCTTTCTTGAGGGTTGTTAAAATTCTGACGTAAAAGAACCAATAGAATTTACTTTTAAGGAGAATTTCCTCCTCTCCTTTCGACCCTAAAAGTCAGGATTTCTCCTGTCAAGTAGGATTTTTTACACTGCTTTTTTTCAACAGCGAGTGGGGAAAAGTATAATGCTCTTAAGCTCACTTCAAGGAGTAATATTAAATACTCCTTTACCAACAGATAATCTACTTCCTGCCCACCTTCAAGATAGAATGGATATTTAGAATTTTCTACTTCTACCTTAACCTTGATTTATAAGTTTCACCCCTGGGTTCCTCACACATTCCCGCGTTCTCAGAGCCTTATTCATGGTCCCAATCAGCCAGCAGGTCATCCGTCTTCGCTCTGACAAGGCCCATTGGAAAACAGGTTTTCTTGTTTTCCCCTGAAAAGGCCTGTGTCAGCTGCCTGTACAAATGCCAAATTGTCGATTCATCATTGCAGAGGATGGAACATAATCACTTCAATGATATCTTCATCCTAAAAACAGTTTTTTTGTTTTTTTTTTAATGCACGGAGTTTATCACTTTTCCCAAGTAAGAGATGGACAGGAAAGTAATACTTTCAACTCTCAGAAAGCACCAGCCCCCTGGTCCGTATTCCCCATCATAAATTCCCTTTCGCTATAAGTGGTTGAGGAGGACAGCAGGGCAGAGCAGGGGGGCAGCACAGAGCGACAGCGGGACACGTGTTCTCATTCTCTCCCAGGAGACCACCAGCGGGGCTGCTCCCTCCAGAGGAGGCCACGTCGTGTTGGATGTCTGCTGCCTTTGCCCCTCGAGATTAAAAATATCATTTCTGGCCTGAAAACAGCTTCTCAAGACTCTTCCTAAAAGCTACCTCCCTACCCAGATTAGAAGGCTGTGTCTGTTAATTTAAAACATGCTTCTAGCAGAGGAGGAAGGAGAGCCTTCATTACTCTCAAGAGCCGCTCCAAGCCTTCGGGAGGAATTCAATTTGGAGCGGAAATGGAGAATTTCATCAGATCTTAAGCAGGGGCTGTTCTGTGATTTATTTCAGCTTTGTCCAGGGAGACGTGACCAGCGCGGCCCATCCTGCTGCCCAGGGAGAGGTCCAGCACTTCCCGGCTCCAGCTCCGAGCTCCTGCCTCAGCTGGTCAGAGCAGGCTGCGGGTGCGACCAGGAGGACAGGAAATGGTTTTTGGTTCAGGACAAGAAGAGCCCCAGGCCACCCCTCCCATGATACTGGAGCTGATCCCAGTTTCCCTGCGGGGAGCAGATTCACTTTTTATATAGATCCTTGGGAAGTGCATCCAGGAAACCGACTTACACTCCTCAAGCTTGGACTTCTTAGTTGATTCAAAGTTTTTCACAATCTCAACAACACATGGACCCCAATATCCCATTATGGAGAGGAAGGATGAACCAGGAAAAGAGGGAAACAGAAGCTCCTTTCCCTCCAAACTGGATAGCCTTAAGGGTCTTCTAATCACGTGAAAGCAACTTTTGCTTGTGTGACTTAATTACTTGCTAATTTAATTTGGGCAACTAAAAGTAGACTCATAGGAGCCTGGGGCAATCTGCAAGGAGGACAAATCTTAGCTACCACTCCCTAAGATTCAGAATATGTTTTCTCTTTCATTCTTAAGGTGTGATGTGATACATGCCAAGCACTTCAACGAATGTGTTTACAAATCAAAATGCTCAACTTGAGGCCCCTCTTCTCTGCAATGAATTCCTGTACTCCCCCTCTCCTGCATGCAGTCTAATGTAGGGGATGCATCTGTGGTCCCAAAGGCAAAGAGGTTGCCCAGATGACCTGGAGACCCATCTGGCTCTGAGACTGCTCAGTAGGGACTAGTTACGTTCCATTTGCCCCATCTGGCATCCCACTGTGGCCACACAGGGTAGTCTTTAAACTGGAGCCATAGGAGATGAGGAAATGTTCTTTCGGGGATAGGGATTTTCAGGAGCTTGAGGTAGAAACCAGTTTCTAAAAACTTGAAGAAAACTTACTACATCTGATCAACACTGGGATCTAGGTTTGAGAGAAAAGGGTAACATTAAGTTTAAGTTTTCCTTTCAAAATTCTGAATAGCAAATAGGCAGTAAAACACCTACTCATTTACCTAAATGGATTTTGGCTGAAACTGCCAACATAACCAGAGCAGAGAGAGAATGTCCAGGGCCACACTCCAGAGATTTCTACCAAAAACATATCTTCCTTCTAAAGACTCCTATTGCTTGAGCACTTGCTGTGTGCTAGGCACTGTATGTTATATACATCATCTCATTGGACCTGCCTCATGACCTCAGGAGATGGATTTTATTATTATCTCCATTTTACAGATTATAAAAGTGAGGTAGAGAAAGCTAAAGTGACTAGCTCAAGGTCACATCACTGGCAAGTAATGGAGTATTTCTACTCATACAGTCTTAACCCTGAAGCCTTACTCTGATTCACTGGCCCAAGGTCACTGGGTTTAGACCTGTAAATTCTGGGCTCCCATCCCCCTGTGCCAGCTCAAGCCCAGTGGTGCAATGCTGCCCTTGTTGGAACTCCATCTTCAGAGCCCACCCAAGGGAAGCCACCAGCCATGCCCTCTGTTCCCGAAATCTATGTCGCAGCCAGACTGGCCCAGGGTTACCAGACCTTTTGATCACAGAGCTTCAGCCTCTTCCTTGTGGGAAGGAGGGTGAGGATGGAAGGGACAGGGGACAAAGCAAGGAGAACACCACTACTCCACTTCTGATATCCCCAAAGGACCTAAATTCCTGAACATAACACCTTATTCTTCCTAACCCTGTCCTATGCCAGGAGTCCCTCATGGACCACCTCAAGGGGATGCTTAGATGGACAAGCAGGTGCAAAGGTGCTCAGGCCAGTCCCTAGGAGCCCAGGAAGAGCAACACGCCAGACTCTCCCTGACCTCTATCTCCCACCCAATTTTGCTAAAGCCTGACATTTCTTTTTCCTAAAAAGACATTATTTTTTAGAGCAGTGTTAGGTTTAGAGCAAAACTAGCAAAGGATACAGAGAGTTCCTATACACCCCCTCTAACCACACATTTCTAACCTCCCCTACTATCAGCATGCCCCACCAAAACGGTGCATTTGTTATTGCAATTGATGAACCTACACTGATGCATCATTATCAGTCTATAGTTTACACTGGGGTTCACTGTTGGTGTGGTACATTCTATCGGTTTGGACAAATGTATGAATGTAACCACCATTACAGTATCACACAGTACACCGAGTAGTTTCACTGCCCTGAACAATCCTCTGATTTTTTTTTTTTTTCCCCAAGAAGAGATGGTTTAAAGCAGATCACAAACTCAAAGGGTTACAGGAGCTGAGAACATAATAAAATGAGGGATGTGGGAGACGGGGGAAGTGGATAAAAAGATGAGGGAAGTAGACAAGGAGATGAGGAAATAGAGAAGGAGGGGGGAAATAGACAAGGAGAGGGAAAAGGAGTCAAGGAGAGGGGAAGTAGACAAGGAGAGGGGGAAGTAGACAAGGAGAGGGAAAGAGACAAGGAGAGGGAAAGAGACAAGGAGGGGGGAAAGAGACAAGGGGAGAGGGAAATAGACAAGGAGAGGGAGAAAGAGACAAGGAGGGGGGAAAGAGACAAGGAGAGGGGGAAAGAGACCAGAGGGAGAAAGAGACAAGGAGAGGGAGAAAGAGACAAGGAGAGGGAGAAAGAGACAAGGAGAGGGAGAAAGAGACAAGGAGAGGGAGAAAGAGACAAGGAGGGGGGAAAGAGACAAGGAGAGGGGGAAAGAGACAAGGAGATGGGGGAAGGAGACAAGGAGATGGGAAAGGAAACAAGGAGATGGTGGGGAAGTAGACAAGGAGAAGAGGGAAGGGGACAAGGAGATGGGGAAGGGGACATGGAGAGGTGGGAAACATAAAATGAGGAAAGCAGATAACAAAAGGAAGGAGGAAGTAGACAAGATGGGAAGTGAATAACAAGATGAAGGAAGTAGATTAGGGAGTGATAAGGATATAGGGCAACAGGTAACTACAACAGGGAAGTAGAAAACAATAGGGGGAAATAGGCAGCAATTTTTAAAAACGCCATGTCAAAATTAACCTAACCTATGGACAGGGGCTACAATTTTCTCATCTCTCGTTTAAAGCAGTTATCTTAGGGGAAGAAGCTTATGCTTTCATTGCACAGGGAGGTTGTAATGACGGATATCTGCATCCTACCAGGGTTCAGGATGGATGCTCATGGAAGATGGGAAAGGCTCAAAAGCTGAGCACAGATGACAGCTGGGAGGAGAGAGGGGGCTCCTAGTGAGGCACAAGGAGGGAAGAAGGGGACACCAAAACATTTTTGCCTGCTTCATAATTTGGTTTAGTGTTGGCCTTAGGCCTATTGCTAATGGGCAAAATAACAGCATGGCGGCGACAAAACAGAGACCATCTCTGGCTCTAGCAAACACAGAGGCCACTTCTGACTCGAGAAAACAGAGGCTGTCTTTGGGAGAGTGCTTAGCTATGGAAAAGCAGAGCAGTGGACACTGCCCTGCAGGCCCGCCGGGCAAATCATCCATTGGGAACGCTGTCTAGACCTCAGCCCTGCGTGCTAAGTGCTGGCAGTGCTAGTGCCCAATTATTAGGAGTTGGCTACCTCTCACTTGGGCCTGCCTGAGGAAGGTGGTAGTGGTTGGCATCTAGTTGTTAAGCTCATCTAAAAAGTGAAATAAAGCTACAAGTGGATGTCTCAGGTTTTAAAACTAAAGAATCAGAGGCTCGTATTTGAATGATCCAACTAGATTTGGACTTTCCTTCTGAATCGTAGCATGCACGTTCAACCTAAGGAGTCTTTGTTTTCTCACAGATGAGAACAGAGACAACTTTTTTTGAAGTTACTGAACACTCCGGTGTTTTGGACACCAGGGACCCACCCATACCAAAACTACATGAACCATATTTATCGCAGCCGAGCATGTCTTTTGAATCATGAAATTACTTATGAACCGAGAGCTGTGCATTTTCCGCAGGATCTGGAGAACTCTTCTGGTAAGTAATTACCAATTAAAACATGTTGGCAGCCTCCACTGGAGCACAGGGATGACAGAATGTGATTCTCTCCACTCCCTCACCCCCCTCCTGCTCCCATCCTCCCCACCAGGGTGATGATGTTTGTTCCCATAAAAAGAGCTAATAAAATTAGCTTCCCCTGTGATACAGGGGAAATCTTTATTTAATAAAATAATGCATTTTGCTTCATTCCCAGAACAGCAACAAAATGGCGCAACTGAGAACCATAATAGCTCATCCGGTTGGTTTTCACTGCGCGTACAAGTCTGTCATTTGTGGCCATGTGGAAGCTTGGAAAGCTGCTTCATGAAGGAACACGTTCAGGTAGCTTGCACAACCCTAAGTAAGAAGTGTGTGGTTACGAGTTTCCTTTGAAATACAGTGTGAACACTCTTTGGGTCCACAAATCATGTCTTCCCGTGTTCCTTGTCTAGAAAAAGAAATTGTGGGGATTTCCCAGCGAGTACTCAGAAATGTAACTGGTGGGTGGTGGGTGGTGGGGGTGGGGAGGTCATCCGTTGCTTCCACAACTGAGAGGCACTCTGGGAATCTGAAATCTCAAGATGTAGTCGGGAAGATGTTTAAGTGCTGCGCTGGGGGCTGGTGAGAACACACGAGGCAGAAAGGCCGGTCCGGACAACAATAGGCCTGAGCACAGCAGGCCACTGTAGATGGATAGAATGAGTCCTGGAAGCAGACACCCGTGCAGAGGACAGGGTCCTCCTGCCAGACAGCCACGCTGTCAGCTAGCTTTCAAAGCACTAGGTTATTCTGCGTCAGAACAAGCAGCAGTGGGGACGCCTTGGGTGGCTCAGTTGGTTAAGCGTCTGCCTTCGGCTCAGGTCATGATCCCGGGTCCTGGGATCGAGCCCCGCGTCGGGCTCCCTGCTCAGCGGGGAGCCTGCTTCTCCCTCTCCTACCCACTCATGCTCTCTTCTCTCTCTGTCTCTCAAATAAATAAAATCTTCAAAAAAAAGAACAAGCTGCAGAGCTGCCTTAGGGCATGGCCTAACAGAATCAGATCTCTAAACCAAAGGTAGATCCAGAAAGATAGAATTAAAGGAAGCAGAGTTCAAGTATTCTCTAATGGTTGGTCCGATGGTGGAGGAAAAGGAGAGGAAAAACAAAATAATGACGACGGTAAACTCTTAAGACATGCTTACTCTCTCCCAGGCACCATCTGCGTACTCCAACTTCACTAACCCCTTCTGTTCTAACAACAATCCCGCGAGGGAAATATTATTATTATTATCACCCCCATTTTACACACAAGTAAACTAAGCCATGGAGAAGTCACATCGCTTGTCCAAATATCCCATAGTTGGTACCTGTTGAAGCGGATTTAAACACAGGCAGCCTGGCTCATCTACGTGTTTTGCTTTTGATCAACATCAGCGTGCTTCAGAATCACCCAGAGGTAGGATTGCTAGATAAATACAAGACACCCAGTCAAATCCGGATTTCAGATAAACAATGAATAATTTTTTAGTGTATGTCATGTCCCATGCAATATTTGCTAAACCTGGCAACCCTACCTGGAGGGCTTGTTAGAACAAATCACTGGGCCCCACCACCAGAGTCTGATTCAGAGGCCTGGGCAGGGCCTGAGATTCTGCATTTCTGCGGGTTCCCAGGTGATGCTGGTCCAGGGACCACGCTCTGAGAGCCAGTGACTTACACTGTGGGGGCTGCATGGCACTAACTTAAAAAAAAAAAAAAAAAAAAAATCCGCTGCCGAAGTCTATAAGTGGGACTATTTCACCTTGAGATCCAGATTTTCTAATTATATTGAAAATGTGAAAGATTTGGCTACACTAGGCCCACATTCCCAGGTAAGAGTTGTAGCGGAATAGCAGCTGACCCTTTTAGAGGGGGCTCCGTGCCCTCAGACCCCAGCTCCCCACCACTTGCTTTCTGTCTCCCCACCACTGGCTGAGTCCACTTATTTATAATCGTGTGTGTTTTTTTCTCTTCCTATCTTATAGCAGGACTAAGAGAAAAGCAAAATATTTCTTCTGCCCGTGCCTCCGTTAAAAGTGGGCATCAAAGACCAAGTGTTCTAGGGGATGCTCTGCTATCCACTCATTTATATTTGCTGCCTGACTCTTTATAAGCATGTGGATTTAATCTCTTACTTGGTTTTTCTTATGAAAAATTCTATCAACCTTGTTCGTGTCTAGAAAACAGTTTAGCAAACTCTTGCTTCACGGAGAGGCCAAAGACGCAAACAAACATCAGCCTCACTCAAGTCACTCACTACAAATTCCATATTACTAAGCGTGGAATTAATTAGGTTTATTGTATTTTTGAAATCCAAACACAGTTTCAATTATTACTAGTCACTAATGGCTTATAATGAAGGCAGAGCTTGTTAGCTAAGCAAACAACTGGCATGTTTGTTGAAAGTGTAAATAGAAGGGAAATTCATGAATTAAATGAATGAATTCGCTGATTGTTCTCGCTAGGCTGTAAAGGAGCATTCAGCTGCCACAATATATATCACCACCTTTGCTGAAAGGCTTAGCCTGCTCGAGTTATCTTTATCTGGTCAGAGATCTTCTCAGTGGTCGCTTACAAAGTAAATGTCTCTCTGAATTTTTTAAAGTACTCATCTGCATCAGTAAATGCCATTAAGGATAAGGGATCACCTGGCTATGGGGGGTTCATAAATAACTTTGCTTTTACGAACAATAGCCATATCCCCTAATCTTTATTTGACTCCACAAATAGACTAAAACAGCATGCCTGAGGACATAAAGGGACAATACACCTCATATTTTCCAGGGTGGTCCTAGAAAGTATGGGGCAGATGGTCATTCTCAGAGGTATTGAACTTAACAGCATTTCCCTTTAAAAGGTAATAAACTGCACCAGAAACAAAAAACAAAAGGTTTCGCTCTCCAGTCTCCTGGTTTTTAACTATGCTTTTCATTTAAAATTCCTAGTCTTTGCCTTTCTTCTCTCCAAATGGAAGTTCCATGTTTATTGGATATCTATAGTTAATTCCCATTTCTCTTGGATGTGTTCACCATGCCGGAAGTGTCGGGGAGGGTCATAGGAGTTCCTCTCCTAAATAATTCTTAGTGCCCATGCGCCCATTCCTGGGCGGTTGCCTTCTGGTCTTGTGAAAGACACCTGGATCTGTTTGCAATATGTTTAGCTGCAAGTAACAGAAAAGACAACTCAGGCTGGCATACACGAGGAGAGGTTCTTGTCCTTCCTGTAACAAGACCCCCCGAAGAGGGTGGTTGCTGGGGTTGGTTCAGTGACTCAGCTGTGGCAGCAGAGCTCTGGGTCTTTCTATCATCCCACTCTGCTAGCCTTTCTTACTGTGTTAACTCTCATCCTCAGGCCTGCCACCTCGTGGTCCCAAGTTGGCTACCACAGCTCCAGGCACCACATTCATGTTCAACATAGAACAAAAAGGCGGGAGAAAAGGGGTGCTGTGCCAGCAACATCTCCCCCTTTCATCAAGAAAGCAAAACGTACCCTAGAAAGCCCATAGCAGATTTCCTCTCACTGGCTACCCCAAGCTGTAAGACAGCACAGGGAAGAGGCTCTTTGGCTTTATCTGATTCCATGGCAGAAATAGGCAGGTAGACGGGGTTTGGTTATGGGTGTAGGGCCGGCTACAGCACCCTAGTGCAACCCTCCTTCTCACAGATGTCAGAGTGCCATTCCTTCGGTCTCTTAGAATGCAAATACTTTCCAAAGAAATAATGCACTAAAAAGAATTCACGCTGAAGTGTTAGGGATGTATCTCAGATTTTTCTAGCCAGGAGGCAATCTGAACATGGGGACTGTAGGATGGGCAAGTAGATATATTTCAAGGACATAGTCTACCTACTTCCCAACTTAACCTGATGCTGGCTGACATTTGGACTTTTATTTTACCTTCTTACCCTCCAGGGAAGACTGAAAACCCGTTAAAGCTAAAGGCAATCCTATATATTATGGTGGTTTTTAAGAACTCAGGCTTTGGGGCCAGAGCCCAGGGGTTGACTCGTGGCTCTCCCATTTACCAGCTTCATCACTGTATCAGTTTCCTAGTGCTACTGTAACAAATGACCACAAATCCAGTGCCTTAAAACAATACAAATCTATCATTTCACAGTTCTGCAGGTCAGAAGTTTGACACTGGTCTCACCGCTTCTAGAAGTCAGGACACTGGGCCTCGTGTGTGTCGGGTGGGAGGTGACTGGAAGGGGGCTGAGAGGAGTCTTCTGGGGCATGGGTCACATTCTGTTTCTTGATCAGGGTGCTAGTTACAAAGGTATATTCAGTGTGTGAACGTTCAACAAAGCTGTACACTTAAGTTGCACACACTCTACAATGTACTGTACACTTCAGTGAAAAGTTAAAAACAGACAAGTATGTTGGGAGGTGGCCATTTTCTTCTTGGAAAAATGAAGGCAAAGATTAAGCCAGAGTCCTGTTGGTAGGGACAGGAAGGAGACCAGAGATTGGGCAGCCTTCCTCTCGTCCTTCAAGCTGAGTGTACTCCAGGCCAGTTCCCAACACTCATTATGTGTGTATTTTAAATCTCTTGAGGAAAAGGTTTTTTTTTTAAATTTCTTTTGCCTTAGAGTCACATTTCTAGTGCAAGTGAAAGGTACCTTGTATCCTTCAGACGCACCTGTAAAAACAGAACTGATACTGCTATATATCCACGCCTGCTTCATTTTCTTTCAGACACAGTGGAAAACATGCCACTATAATAAACCCCTTTTCCATCCCGGCCAGCTGGAAAATTACGTTATGACTGAAATGACATCATACAGCTATGACACCAAGCGAGCGGCTGCTCTGAGAAATCCGCGTGAGGCAGTGACAGCATGGATGCGAATGCCACTCGGCCATGAATCCCACCTTTTATTAGCAAATGGCTTTTTTATTGCCATGACATTTCGAAAATGAAACTGTGGCAGCCACACTGTCGGAGGCCATTGATCACCTAACGTCCCTTATCGCTGAAACTAGCCACACGGGTCAAACAAGATGAGACCGGGAGGAGGAGAAAGCTCGTTTTTAAAGACCTAGTTCTAAAGGCGGAAGACCAGGGCCTGGGGCCAGGGCAGCGGTGCCTCCCAGGGGGTGGGCTGGCCGTCCCTCTCCTGCTATCAGTTGTTTCTAAAGTGGCCTCAAGTAGTAGTAGTCATAATAATAGCATAAGCAGTAGTAGTAATAATAGCACCTACAATAATATTCTTTGATGTAGAATACTGACGTCCTACGACATCACACTCTAAGCAAAACCCAGCATGCCGATTAGGCAAATAGAATAGGACAAGGCCGACTCTCCTCCATCTTTTCAACTTTTGGGATGAACCATATGAAATTGCTGATATTTGAGCATGTTCAACACCCCAAAATGGGCAATCTCATACGGCTCGTCCTATAGACTGTCCCTCCCCGACCCAAGATCCTTCTCTGCAGAGATGTCAGGAGCTGCCACAAGATCTGGGAAAATTCCCATACTTCTCAAGCAGCAGAGAATTAGAAACACTACTGCATTCCATGGTGGAAGTGCAGAAGACAGGTCCCGGGCAAATGACACTGTGCTGTCCTCAGAAAGCGGCAGACCCTACCTAGGTCAGTGCCCCAGATGAGTGCCCCACGCTGGCCTGGGCCAGCTCAGTGTGAAGGCAGGTGTCTCAGGTCAGGAACAGATCCTGAGGCCAAAAGCAGCAGCAGGAGGGGCCAGAGCAGGGAGACCGGAGGGAGGCCGAGGGGATCTGCAGCTGAAGTGCCACATGGCTTGTGACCACCTAAGACCCATGTCCGCACCTGCAAGCCAGCGGGAATGAGCCTGGACATGACGGGAGAGAAGCTGGAATCCCAACCGGGTGGTGTGATTTCAGTGACCCAGTCTCGCACAGATGCCTGACCCTTCCATAATGGAGTCAACCCCCATTAGATTCGGGTATTATATGGTCCCAGGGCCGAGAGGGAGACAGACAGCATACTATTTCATAGCCACTGCCCACAAGATGAACATGCATGCCACATTCGTTTAGCCAGCTGCCAGGAAGGGCTCTGGGAAAGAGAACAGGTTCATTCTGATGGAGGACTACAGATGAGGAGGAAAGATGAGCGTGGGGAGCACTGTCCAGGAAAAGAACTTAGCCCATGAGGGTTGGGGGTGGGTGGGTAAGAAGAGCAGATCTTAGGGAGGAACACGGGATTCAAAGGCCTGTGTAGAATCTGGCTCACAGGTGGGAGATGGGCTGGGCCAGGGAGATAAGCTAGCACTGAAGCTGGGGAAGGTAAGAGACTGGTTCTGGAATCCCTGGACAGTCCATCCAAGAGAGATCTTACAGACCCACCCCTCCTCAGCCTACATATGAGAAAACAAAGACCCAGAGAGCCAGCTTGTTCATTCCACACGATGGGAGCTTCCTCTGTGCCACAGCTAATTCATGTCAGACCCAAGTCTGACAGACATTTTACTCAAAACTGTTTCACAAAATCCCAGTCACAGCAGAACCAGCAGAGGCCCCCTGCCTAAAACTGTTGGCTCCCTCAAAGCTAGGAGCTCGTGGCGACTGAGGGCAGAAATCCTCTGCAGCCACAGCCACAAAATGCTTCTGAGATGAACATCATACCACGTAACAGCAGCTGCTTCCTAGGATGCTCCCTCCGGTAAGATCTGGTCTTCTCTCCTGCTGACAGAGGGCTACCCTGAAGGAAAGCTTCAACTACACCGCCTATTTTTTTTTTTTTTTTTTTTGCTGTTTTTTGTTTTGTCGCTCACCAGTTTCACACGGGAGGAAAATAACAACAAAAGCAGAAAAAGAAAACACTCCATACTATTTTCTAAGTATAAAAAGTGTCATATCTTCACTGTGTAACTCTAACGGTGTACCTGATTGTTTTCGAATTTTCCCCTCCTGTTCTTTCATTCATTTTTTTTAAGGCTCTGCAAATTGACCTTTGGGTTGAACACATCTCTGGAAAGAAAGCCTGGCATAAAGAAAAACTGGGTTATGCTGGAGCGTCAATGCAGGTAACCTTAACTACAGTGTTTGCAAAAGCAAACCCTGTAATGTATGAAATAAAATATTAATAGCCATTACCTCAGTTCTTCTGAGAACAGACCTGACTCACAGTTCTCGTGTGGCGTGATCTCCACACATGCGCCTCACCGTGAACACGGCTCACGTTACCAGGCGATAGAAGCCTCAAAGCAGGCAAGACCAAGCCGGGTATGTGTTTTTATTCCATAATGTCATGGGCAACGTTGCTTATTTTGGCAACTAAGTTCAACTCTCCTGAATTTACCACCTAGTCATTTAAGACTAATCACCTAAACACATACCAGGAGGGTTGGCAAAATTATTTTTAACTTAAAAAGGAAAATACTGGAATAAGATTAACATCTCTAGGTTATTTATCAGCGGCTAGAGATGCAATCACTCAGCTGAACTCTCTGACATTTGAAAGCACCAAAAGGGGCAAAATATTTGTGTTAACAGATGTACGCCAAGGCCTCATAGTTGCAAGTTGCAAATGAACATAATTAGATTTTTAAATTCTGCGTGTGTGGTGCTTAAGTATGGCAAAGACCTTTAGCTTCTCGGGGGCTTATGGTAAGTCTGGTTTCTCCTTTTCTCCCTCTGTCCACTGTCTTCTTGATAAGCTTTAGGTTCTTAGTGGCCTAAAAAGCATCTGTTTGACATTTTTGCATATGATGATTACCTAGCGGAGTTAAATAAAGAATACAAGTCAAGTGCCTACCCTACTACCTGGCACACAGTAAAAATGCCACAAATGCGAGTCCCTCCTTCTAAGGAGCACTGCTAAGTGCTTTCAAGTCCGTGTTTAGAATTGATTCTTCAAGTCCCCCATGAGATAGTGTAAAGTGAACAGTCCGCTTTTATTGGCGGGGGGCCTGGAGGGAGAGGCTAATTTACTCCTCCAGACGGGATGCTGGCACAGTCTGCGGCTGGACCGAAACTAGCACTCTCGGCCACAGCTTAGCGGCAGGGCTCCTAAGCTAAACTGCTTCTTTAGGTGGCCTGCCACACCGAGGTGTGTTTTTTAAATCTGTGCAATAAAATTTGGTGTGGTTGGAGAGGTGGCGGCGGACGGGAACCCACCCACAGGCAAATGACGTCAAAAAGCTAGGGGGAAACATTGGGCTTCTCTGTTCTCGAGAAGCTTCTGCTATGTTAAGCAACCTGAGAAGGAAGCTGACTTTCCATTAAAAACCAGCCGCTTTGGCAGTCGTCAGAGACAGCCTGGGGTCTTATACTTCCCCTCTCAGGAAAAGTGGGGAAAATAATTTCCATAAGTTGGAAAGGAAGAGACCTGGAGTTCAAAGAGTTTCAGAGCTGGAAAGGCACTTAATGGTCATTTGGTGTAACCACCACTTCCAAACAGCAAGGAAGGAAACTGAGGCTCAGAGCAGGCTGCAGACTGCATCTTGGCCCCTGGCTGTCCAGAGTAGCTCACTCTCTAGACCTTTACAGATCCTGCACCTTTGTCCTGTCTCCTTTCTCAAAGGAGAAAATACCTTGCATTCCAGTTTGCAGAGGGGTTGTTTCAATGGAGGTTTGTGGTTGGCCGAAAGGAGAAATGTCCTGTCCACTGATACTCTGAGGCCCAAGATCTTGCTTGGGAAGAGGCTCTAGAGAAGCTGGGATATGTGTGTATGTATGTGTGCGCATGTGGGGTGTGTGTGTGTGTGTGTGTGTGTGTGTGTAAGGGGCACACAACAGACCCTTCCTCCATACACCTTTGCCCGTAACAACTTGATGTGTGAGGTCAAGAGCACTTTGCAGCAGACCCTGCACCCTGGGACTCTGGGAAACCACACTGCACGGGGACTGGGGCCAACCACTAGATCTCTCAGATCGTCAGCTTTCTCTTTTACAGAGAGGACCCTGAGGTGACAGCTAAGAGACAACTGAGAAGCAGCATGCAGAAGTCACCAAGCAGGGTTGTCCACACGTGGCTGCAGGTTCAGCTCTTCCCCATGTCTTTGGGAAACCAATAAGCCTGATTTGAAAATACCATTATGTCACTCACAAATGTGTTTGTATCTTCTTCAGTAAATTAACTCTCCCATTGGTGACCTCCCAAAAGAGAAATTCTTCAATTAATGAATAGTAATACCCTTATAATTTTAAAAGGCCCTTCACATTCATCTGTTTTTTCTCTTTTTAATTGAACCTCAACAGCTTTGTGAGGGTTGTGGATTTTTTCCCGTTCGGGTGAGAAAATGAAGGCCAGAAAGAGGAAAAGACCGACCTGGAACAGCAAGCTCGTGTGTAGCAAGCTTGCGTTCCAGCTCCTCTTCAAACTGGACTCTGGACACGTGCACAGCAGGGCCAGCTTCGGTTCCATGGTTCACAAAGTGAATTCATTCAGGGAACATAAATTCTTGGTCCAAGATTGGGTTGGACAAATAGGACACAGAGGGTGAATTCCGGTGCTGAACCATCCATTCATTCAGCAGACGTTTACTGAGAGCCTGCTAAGTGCCAGGCTTCTGTGCTTGGTGCTTAGGATACATTCATGAACAAAAGGGGCAGCGACTGGGGTGATCAGAGAGATCACAGTCTAGCAGGGGGCGACATGCAGAAGTGCAACTCTACTTCTGAACTGAGTCATTCACTTCTTTCCCTCTCTTGGTTCCTGTGTTTTTGTGGTACGAATTCAGATCTGCACCCCCACCCCCACCTGCTTTATGTTCGGCTCACTCAAGAGCCTCTGCAGCCCTCCCCTCCCAGGCCCTGATCTCCACTCCCTGCTGAAATGACAGGGGTGATGGATGGTTCTGCACAGTGTCTGACTGCTTTAGTCTGAGTGTTGGCAGTTGTTAGTGATGGGCGTTATTATCTGATCATTGATAGATTTCATTATGTGTAGCTTTCTATCATGGCGTTTACTGGAAGAGTGTGTGTGTGTGTGTGTGTCCCAGAATATATTTTATGATAGGTTCTAAGATGGTTGGGGCAAAAGTGTGAGGTGAGCAACTTTCCAGTAAGTGCTCAATGACATGTAGAGAGAAGGTACATTTGAATGACAAGGCTATCCCCGTAAATATAATGATAGGAAAGAAATGACAGAAGAGCATATATTTTTACTGTTTTGATTAAACTAGACTTTTAAATTAAATTTTTATCCTTTTTCTTTTCTATATGTAACTCTTAGTTTCTTGACCCACACAGGCTGGCTCCTTCACCTTACCTCTCTGCTATCTGAGGGCCTGGAACCATTATTTAATGCAATCCTTACACAATAATTGCTTTTATAACATTTTACAACCACTTTTCCTAAACAAAATGTAAGTGGAGCATAAAGAAACCAATATTTTAAATTTACCAAAAGATCACTGACCGCTCTTGAGCTTGTTACTGAGATGAATGAAATGCATTCTTTAATCAGGAAAAAAAGGACGAAAGGGGGAAAAAAATCACATAAAAACATAAGTAGCAACTCAAAAATTATTTTCTTGGTTTATTTTATGTTGCAGCTACACAAGCCATCCCTTTTTGTGTATCCATCAATAAGATATCTGTTGTGCTTTTGTACAAAGAACAAAGATGCTTTTATCAATTCTCAAAAGTCTGTAGCACAAACCATTCATGCTGTCAAACCCCTAAAACCCTTTCAGCAAATAATGAAATCCATCAGTGACAAATGTCAACATACTAATTTGTTAAATGCAAAACAAAAGCAACATTCAGACAAGGCGCTTCATTTCATGTTATATCAGCACTCCAATTTGTACCAAGTTTATGGCAACCCACGGATCATGCAATATTAAACAGGACTGTATTGTAATGACTAAAACTGGAACAATAAACTCTCCTTAGCGAGGATGCTAACAGTGCAGCTGAAATACGTGCTATGATTCTAGTACATTCAACTCTTTCCAAACTACCAGAATTTCTGCGAAGACACCTATTTCTAATAAAGAGTGGCGGCTTAAATGACCCAAATACATGGATTTCAGGTAGATAAAAAAAGAAAATTGGAAAATAAAATTGAAGTCCTTGGGAAGACTGAGAACTCAGTTTAAAAAGACCACTTAGAATGAAATGAAACTCTTCAAGGTATGAAATGCATAATGAAAGGATCTTCCTGATTTTCATTGTTGATCATGATAAAAAGGATATTTTAACTGAGGCTGTCATATTCCACATTATGGCAGACTTTAAAAAGAAAAGCCTGAAGGAAACAGGAGGATGGGTGATGCTGAGGGGCAGGGCTCTATCTGCAGTGTGAGAGGGAGAGCCATCGACATTTCCCGTGATTTTTTTTAAAAAGATTTTATTTATTTATTTAACAGAGAAACAGAGAGGTAGAGAGAGAAAGAGAGGGCACAAGCAGGGGGAGCAGCAGAGGGAGAAGGAGGCTTCCAGCTGAGCAGGGAGCCCAATGCGGGGCTCGACCCCAGGACCCTGGGATCATGACCTGAGCTGAAGGCAGACACCTAACCGACTGAGCCACCCAGGTGTCCCTCCTGTGATTTTCTTAAACACAGCTTCTGATGACGCCCAGTGGCCCTAGAGGACTCGCAGTACAACAGTCAGAGAGCTAACAGGTCTGGTACGCTTCAAGGCCAGACCTAACTTGAGTACAAACCCTGGCTCAAGTGCACGAAAACTGGGTGACTTCAGGCCAAGTTCTTGACCTCTCTGGGCTGCAGTTTCTTATCTCTAAAATGGACATGACACCCACTCTGTCAGGGAAGCTGTAAGGATTTCCAATGTCATGTACAATTTTGATACATGAATGTCTTGGCCAGACTTCCCTCAAATCATTCGATTTCACCCTTTTTACTTTCAGAGAGATTAATTTAGTCAGGCTTGTGGGCACTCAACTGAAGATGTAGCAAAGAGCACCATTTCAGACAAGAAGGCCAAGTTGTGTAGTTGGGGTGCACAAATAGCATCAAATGGCAATCAAATGGTAATCGCAAGTGTTTTAGTGATACTTTTTAAAGTGTATCTAGTTTGGATTTCCATGTATCTTCAATCAATTCAGTTACCATAAAGAGAGGGTGAGGATGACACCTGCTGTGTCTGACCACAGATCCATTTGCTACCATTTTCCCCCAGCCCGGGGGCCTGCTGCCCTGTTACAATCTTTACAACAGAAGCAAACAAGCAGAACTACTTCAAGGAACGGAAATGCAAAAAGTTATCACAGAAAGATAAACATGAGCTTCCAATTTTCTTCTTTAAATGGTGTATTCGTGCACACACACACATTAAGAAAATAGTAGGAGACTGAGGGCCAGAAAATGCACCTATATTGTGATGAAAGAGGTAGATAAACACATCTTTGTAGAAGATAAGTCACACAAATCACACCACTGATATCTTGGGTAAATTCCCAATCGGACAATTGCCACCTATTGTCTAAAATGCCATTACTTGTCATTTCTTTTGGATACAATACCTGCCTATGCTTCCAGTCCTAAAAGGGGGCATGCAGGTAGGTAAAACATTGAGCAGCTGCTGCGTTTCACCCACACAGTAACCTGTGTTTTAGCACGTGACCTGCTCACCCTACTCTGGATTCATTTGCTGAGCTGAAGAACAGCACACCAAGTAAGATCCAGCCAGCTTCATTATTTTCCCTTCTCACTTCTGAACATCATTCACAATAAACCCTATTCACCCTTTCCCATATATATGTGTGTAAGAAACACTAAATGACATATTCACTGGAAACATGACTTTCTTCCCTACTTAAACAGTCAATTAACAGCACACATAAGTCAACTGTAAGTTCTTGATACTCAAAATGTGGTCTGGGACCAGGACCATCGACATCTCCTGGGAGCTTACTAGAAATGAAGAATCTTGGACTCATCTAGCACTGCCAAATCAGAATCTGAATTTGAAACAAGATCCCCAGTTGATTGATATGCACGTTAAAATTTCAGAAGCACTTTCTTAAGTGAAAAAAGTATGTGTGTTTTAAGTGAAAATGACTGAAGAAGTCAGAATTTTTTTTTTTTTTTAATCCTATTGTGGACAGCAAAATGTGTGTGGGACACTGAAAAGCAGGGGGTAGTCCTAAGGACTCAGGGTTCATCCCACATTCAAAAGATAAAACCCACAGTTAACAACTATCAGATGAACACTGGCCATATGTGGAATATTGGGCCAAGTGGAGGGGGTTCAAGGATGATAAGCACAGAGCCGTTCTTCCATTTAAAACACTCACTATTCCCTCAACATAATAAAGGACATATATGACAAGCCCATAGCTAAATCATACTCTACAGTGAAAAGCTGAAGGCTTTACCTCTGAGATCAAGAAAAAGACAAAGATGCCCACTCTCACAACTTTTAGTCAACATAATATTAGAAGTCCTAGCCAAAGCAATCAGGTAAGAAAAAGAAATAAAAAGCATCCACATTGGACAGGAAGAAGTAAAATAGTCACTATTTGCAGATGGCATGAAGAAAATCCAAAAGATTCCACCAAAAAACTAGTAGAGCTAATAAATAAACTCAGTACAGTTGCAGGATACAAAATCAATATACAAAAATCAGTTGTATTTCTATATGCTAATAACAAACTATCAGAAAGAGAAATTAAGAAAACAATCCCATTTACAACTATATCAAAAAGAATAAAACACCTAGGAATAAATGTTTTTAAATCATTTCATTTTATTTTATTTTCATCATGAAAAGTGTACTCTTTAATCCTCATCCCCCTCCCCACCCCACACACATACACTTCCCCTTGGTAACCATCAGTTTATTCTCTATAGTTAAGGGTCTGTTTCTTGGTTTATCTCTCTCTCTCTCTTTTTTTCCTTTGCTCGTTTGTTTTGGTTCTTAAATTTCATGTATGAGTGAGATCATATGGTATTTCTCTTTCTCTGCCTGACTTATTTAGCTTAGCATTATACTCTCTAGTTCTATCCATGTTGTTGAAAATGGCAATTATCCATTCATTTACTAATGCACACTTGGGCTGCTTTCACAGTTTAACTATTGTAAATAATGCTGCAATAAACATAGGGTGCATGGATCCTTTTGAATTAGTGTATTTGTATTTTTGGGGTAAATACCCAGTAATGTGATTACTGGATCATAGTGCGGTTCTATTTTTAATTTTTTGAGGAACCTCCATACTGTTTTCCACAATAGCTGTACCAATTTGCAGTCCCATCAACAGTGCATGATGGTTCCTTTTTCTCCACATCCTCGCCAACACTTGTTGTTTCTTGTGTTTTTTATTTTAGCTATTCTGACAGGTGGTATCTCACTGTAGTTTTGATTTGCACTTCCTTGATGATGAGCATCTTTTCATGCATCTGTTGCCTATCTGGATGTCTTCTTTGGAGAAATGTCTGTTCATGTCTTCTGCCCATTTTTAAATTGGATTATTTGGTTTTTGGGTGTTGAGTTGTAGAAGTTCTTTATATATTTTGGATACTAACCCTTTCCTGGGTATGTCATTCACAAATATCTTCTCCCATTCCATTGGCTGCCTTTAGTTTTATTGATTATTTTCTTTGCTGTGCAGAAATGTTTTATTTTGATGTAGTCCCAATAGTTTATTTTTGTTTTTATTTCCCTTGCCTCAGGAGAAATGTCTAGAAAAATGTTGCTATGGCCAACATCAAGAAATTACTCCTTGTGCTCTGTTCAAGGATTTTTATTATTTCAGGTCTCACATTTAGGTCCTTAAGCCATTTTGAGTTTATTTTTGTGTATGGTGAAAGAAAGTGGTCCAGTTTCATTCTTTTGCATGCAGTTGTCCAGGTTTCATAACACCATTTGTTGAAGAGACTGTCTTTTCCCATTGTATATTCGTTCTTCCTTTGAAGATTAATTGGCCATATAATCATGGGTATATTTCAGGGTTTTCTGTTCTATTCCACTGATCTATGTGTCTATTTTATGCCAGTATCATACTTTTTAATTACTACTTCTTTGTAATATAACTTGAAGTCTGGAATTGTTATACCTCCAGCTTTGTTTTTCTTTTTCAAGATAGGCTTTGGGCCTATGAATAAATTTAATCATAGAGGTGAAATATCTATATACTGAAAACTATAAGACATTGATGAAAGAAACTGAAGACACAAATGGAAAGATATTCCATGATCATGGATTGTAAGACCTAATATTGTTAAAATGTCTGAAGTACCAAAGTGATCTACAGATACAATGCAATCCCTACTTAAAATTCTAATGGCATTTTTCACAGAAATAGAACAAATAATCCTAAAATTTGAATGAAACCATAAAACACCCCAAATAGCTAATCTTGAGAAAGTAGAGCTTTCTTCTTTCTTCTTTTAAGGCTGGAGGAATCACAAAGCTCTAGTAATCAAAACAATATGGTATCAATTTCAGACATTTAGACCAATGGAACAGAACAGACAGCCCAGAAATAAACACATGCATATATGGTCACTTAATTTATGATGAAGGAGGCAAGAATATAGAATGGGGAAAGGATAGTTTCTTCTATAAATGGTGCTGAGGAAACTGGACAGCCACATGCAAAAGAATGAAAGTGGACCATTATCTTATATCATACACAATAATTATCTCAAAATGGGTTAAAGACTTGAATCTAAGACCTGAAACCATAAAGCTCCTAGAATAAAACATAGGTGGTAAGCTCCTCAACATTGGTCTTGGCAATTACTTTTTGAATTTGACACCAAAAGCAAAGGACATAAAAGCAAAAATAAACAAGTAGGAATACATCAAACTAAAAAGCTACTGCACAGAAAAGGCATGATCAAAAAATGAAAAGGCAACCTAATGAAGGAGAGAAAATATTTGCATATTATATATCTGATAAGTGGTTAATATCCAAAATATATAAAGAACGCTTCCAACTCAAGAGCAAAAAAAAACCCCAAGCCAAACCAAAACAAACAATGGGCAGAGGATTTGAATAGACATTTTTCCAAAGAAGACATACGGATGGCCAACAGGTATATGAAAATGTGCTTAAACATCATTAATCATCAGGAAAGTGCAAGTCAAAAATCACAATAAGATATCACACCACACCTGTTTAGAATGGCTAATATAAAAAAATACAAGAAATAACAAGTATTGGCAAGAATGTAGAGAAAAGAGAACCCTTGTGCACTGCTGTAAGAAATGTTAATTGGTTTGGCTACTATGGAAGTTCTTTAAAAAATTAAAAATAGATACCATATTAAAAATGATTAAAAAAAAGAAAGAGATATCATATGATCCAGTAATACCACTTCTGGGTATTTATCCAAAGGAAATGAAAACACTGACTTGAAATGATATATGCACCTCCACATTCACTGCAGCATTATTTACGATAGTCAAGACATGGAAATAACCTAAGATAACCTAACATTCATTGAAAGATGAATGGATAAAGAAAATGTGGCATATATACACAATGGAATATTATTCAGCCATTAAAAAAGTTAATCCTGCCATTAGTGACAACGTGGATGGACCTTGACAGCATTATGCTAAGTGAAATAAATCAGACAGAGAAAGACAAATTCTTTATGATCTCACTTATATGTGGAATCTAAAAGAAAAAACTGAACTCACAGATACAGAGAACAGATTGGCGGTTGCCAGAAGCAGGGCCTGGGGGGTGGATGAAATGGGTGAAGGTGGTCAAAAGAAAAGTTCTGGGGATGTAATGTACAGCATGAGACTATAGTTAATAATACTATATTATATATTTGAAAGCTGCTGTAAGAGTAGATCTTAAAAGTTCTTATCACAAGAAAAAAAATTCTAAACTATGTATGGTGATGGTCATTAACTAGACTTACTGGGGTGATCATTTCACAATATATACAAATATGGAATCATTAGATTGCACACTTAAAACTAATAAAATGTTGTATGTCAATTATATCTCAGTTAAAAATTTAATATAAAAATAAAAATAAACATTACACTTTACTATACTAGGTTAGTTTATTAAAATTGCTACAATGAAAGAATGTATTGGGAGGTATGGGGGCACAGAGAAGGAAGCAATCAATTAGTTTTTGAGTAAATCCAAATACTCTATTCTTTGTCATTCCCCATTAAAAGGTGGAAGTTGCCATAAATATAAGTCAACTCCACACGAGTCAGGGAAGATTATGAACATTTGATTTCCTGGTTATTGACAGTGGGTACCACATTCTACTTAATTGTTTTGGTAAATCTCCCATCTAACCACTTCCTGCAGTGAGGTTTCATACTATTTACTCAACTTTGCATGGATTAAAAATAGGAACCCAAATGGTAACCACCGCTTGACATTAGGGAATATGGAAAGGTCAGTTTTGCCAAGATCTGAGAGAAAGTGAGCTAATCCAAGCATGGAGTTATTGTAGGAAAGACTTGAGCAAGGTCTAAGAAATGGGGCACCTGGGAAGCATCCCACTTAACTTGTGCGTCAGCTGTATCCTCACTGCAAAGCTTCGTGATTTTGTTTAAAGTCAGTTCCCAGAATCTCAGATATATCCAGAACTGAAAGCTAAGTAGAAAACACGCTGAAGCCAAATATAGATGACATTTGGATTATCAACACTCCCCATTCTCCTCTCTCAGGGAGAAACCTGAAAGTTGATGAAGATACAGATATGCAGAGAAAAATGTTTCAAAGAGAATTATTATACTGAATACTATTCCAGAAGGGATAGCTTGTGTCCCATGATATCTTCTATCCAAGTACCATAAAACATTTTCCTAGTGCAGTCTGGGGCAGGAGCAGTGAGAAATGGGGAAGATGATGATGATAATGCAAGAGATTCTCTGGACAGAGAGGGAAACACAGGGAAGATCTGAAAGGCTCAGAAATGGTGAGAAAAAGCAGCTCTGCACTCACCTCCATAAGGGGTGAAGAACCACCAGCCTGCAATAAGATATCAGCAGGACCTAGAGATAATATGGTTTTGGTCCTTAATGGTGCATTTTGAAGAATAATGTTTACATTAGCTAGCTACTGTGGTCATCACAATTGCTTTGGTGACACTGGAAGTTTACAGAGTAGAATGTTCATAAATCACATAATTTGATAACAAGAAGGGACTGTTGCCACCACCTTTTACCCAGTAGTTTCATTTTACAAAAGAGAAAAGAGGCTCAGAGAGGGTCTGAAGGAAAGTCCCAAAGTGAACAAGTTAGTGGTGGCATTCATGTCCTGACTCCCTGTCCAGTGCTCTTCATATTATAATAGCAATCCTGGGTACCCTGAACCCCTCTGAGTCCTGTAAGTCCACGGGAATGAACTATGTTCAGTATTTGCTTTTTTTTTTTTTGAAGATTTTATTTGTTTATTAAGACAGAGAAACAGAGAGAGAGAGAGAGAGAGAGCGCACGCGCATGAACGGGGGAAGGGGCAGAAGCAGGGAGCCCTATGCGGGGCTTGATCCCAGGACCCTGGGATCATGACCCGAGCTCAAGGCAGCTGCTTAACCGACTGAGCCACCCAGGCACCTCCTACATTCAGTATTTCAGAAAGTTCAAATGAATCTACATATTTGCTGGGGGAAAAAGGCAACACAGATTCAAGCACCAAGTCTCTGCTTTTGGTTAAATTTATTGTAACTCTGTGTTAATTCTAGTTGGATAGTAATTTGGGACTCAAGCAATGTAAGTTCTAAAATCTTGTGATGCGGGGCGCCTGGGTGGCTCAGTCGTTGAGCGTCTGCCTTCGGCTCGGGTCATGGTCCCAGGGTCCTGGGATCAAGTCCCGCATCGGGCTCCCTGCTCCATGGGAAGCCTGCTTCTCCCTCTCCCACTGACCCTGCTTGTGTTCCCTCTCTTGCTGTGTCTCTCTCTGTCAAATAAATAAATAAAATCTTAAAAAAAAATTAATTAAAATCTTGTGATGCTTATCGAAAAAGGTTGTCTGTACTTTGTTCCTGTTTTTTGTTTTTGTAACTTTAATAATTAAAAACATGTGCACAGTAAAAAGATCTCAATGTAAAAACTAGCAAATGATGAGGAAAATGCTCTTCTCATCAGTCCTCCAATTTGAGTCTTTCTTCTCCAAGATGAAGTGTTACAAATCTTTCCTGAAAATATTTTCAAGTATAGAGTATAAAGGCATGATGTCCACTGCATCTTGTTTCTTAAGATGATACTGTATCTCAGAACTTCTTCCACATGTAGTTCTTCTACCTTATTTCTTTTGAAGGCCACAGAGAAATCCATTAACTGGTGCGGCAGACTGCACCCACCTGGTCCTAGATGGTTTCTAGAGTTTTGTTTTCACCGGCAATACTAAACTGAACATTCTTGCCCATTTATCCACCCATACTTTGGTGACATTCCTAGCAGTGGAAGGGCTGAGTCAAAGAGAATATGCTTTGAAAGTTTGGTAAATATTGCCAAATTTCCTTAAAAGCAATTAACAACAATTTCTCCTCCCACAAAAAAAAAAAGAAGAAAGAAAGAAAGAAAAAGTGAGAATGCCAGGTTCATTTGCCCAGTTTTCTTTTGGGTTACATTATATTTTTATTTTGAGGAGAGAGACTTTTTAAAAAATACTTGTTAGAACACTTTATAAAATAAGGAATCAAGCCCCTTATTTGTCATGTGTTACGAATATTCCCCTCCCCCATTTGTTTTATTGCTTCTGGTCTTGTTTATGGCATTTCGTTCAATAAAGAAGTTTAAAATTTTAATGTAAACGTATTTATCACCATTTCTCTTTATGGTTTCTGGGTTTAATTGTCTATGAAAGAATCCCCACATCTTAAGAGTATAAATATTGATATTTGTTTACTGCTGTGGTTTGTTTGTTTACATTTAATGTTTGATCTGGACTTTTGTGAAAGAAATATGGTATGCAGCTAAATTTTCAAATTGCTTTTAAGTTGTGTGTGTGTGTGTTTTTTTTTAAGATTTTATTTAGGGGCACCTGGGTGGCTCAGTCAGTTAAGCATCTGCCTTTGGCTCAGGTCATGATCCCAGGGTCCTGGGATGGAGTCCCGCATCGGGCTCCCTGCTGAGCGGGAAGCCTGCTTCTCCCTCTCCCTCTGCCCCCCACTCCTGCTTGCTCTCGCTCTCCAGTGCTGTCTCTCTAAAATAAATAAATAACTTTATTGATTTATTTTAGAGAGACAGAGAGTGAACCAGGGAGGGACAAAGGGAGAAGGAGAGAGAATCTCAAGCAGACTCCCCACTGAGTGTAGAGCCTGACACGGGGCTCGATCCCGCGACCCTGAGATCATGACCCAAGCTGAAACCAGAGTCAGACGCTTAACCGACTGAGCCATCGGGAGCCCCCCAAATTGCTTGTAAGTTATTTCGATAACATTTACTTATCAATCCATCTTTTCCTCGCTGATTT
Organism: Phoca vitulina; assembly: GCF_004348235.1. Lineage (NCBI taxonomy): Eukaryota > Metazoa > Chordata > Mammalia > Carnivora > Phocidae > Phoca > Phoca vitulina. Next base: position 5,522,468 of record NW_022589773.1, on the reverse strand, counting down.
GATGCACTACCTTTCTCATATAAAAAATTTCTCAATGTATTTGAATCTAGTTCCTAGTGCTATTCTATCCCATTTCAAGGGCTTCATTCCTTCCCAGTAACAGACTGCTCTGATTAATGTATCTTTGTAACATGTTTTCATGTGTGATAGAACTAGAACCCATTACCCGTTATTAATCTCTAAAAAATATTTTTCCATTCATTCTCACATGTCTATTTTTTTTCAGATGATTTTTAGTCTTTTTTCTTTTACTTTTTAAAAATACGTATTTATATGGGAAATTTATGGAGGCTGAGTTCTATACCTTACATAGTTTACATTCAATTTGTATTCTTTCTTACTTATGCTTTTTACTTTAGAATTGTTTAATTTATGGAAAAATTGTGAAGACAGTATAACCCACATCCAGGTTCCCCTATTGTTAACATCTTACATCAGTATGATACATCTGTCAAAATGTCTATGTAGAGGTAAATGTATTTGTCCAAATGTACACTAGTATGATGAACCAACCTTAACACATCATTAGTAAAGTCCACAGTTTATTCAGTCTGACCAAATGTCCCTTTTTTGTCCCAGGATCCTATTCAAGACCATATTACATTAAGATGTCGTGTCTCCTAGTCCTCCTTTGTTGTGACAGTTTTTCAGACTTTCCTTGGTTTTGATGAACTTGACAATTTTGAGGAGTACTGGTCAGGTTATGTTACAGAATGTCCTTCAATTTGGGTTTGTGTAATATTTTTCTCATAGTTAGAAAGGTGTTACAGGTTTTGGGGAGGAAGACCACAGCTGTAAAGTGCTATGCTCAACACATCGAAGGAAATGCTATCAACATGACTTACACTGTTGACATTGACCTTGATCATGGGGTTAAAGTGGTAGGAGTATGTGTCAGGTTTCTCAACTGTAAAGTTACTTCTGCCCCTTTCCATACCGTATCCTTTGGAAGGAAGTCACTATGCACAACCCAAACTTAAAAGGTGGGGCGTTCTGATCCAGCTACTTAAGCGGGGAGTTTCTACATACAGTTTTTGGAATTCTGCACAGGAGATTTGTAACTTCTCCCTCATTTATTTCTTTATTCAATCACTTATTTAATGCAGACTCATATAGACATTTATTTTGTACTTTGGGTTACAATCTAATACTGCATTATTTGTTTATTGCTCAAATTGTTCCAGGTTTGGCCAGTGAGAATTCTTTTAATTGGCTCCTGTATCCCACTGACATAACCATATCATTGTCGAGGGTTTTGTTGTTTTCAGTACTTCCTTACTTTCTGGCATTAGAGGATTCTATAGGTTTATCTTGTATATTCCCTGCCCCAGTCCTAGAATCAGCCATTTCCTCCAAGAATCTGGTTCCTTTTACTGGAAAATATAACTAATACCAAACTCTGGGTGCTGGGTATGATCTTTGCAGCTGGGGTTTCTTGGCTTCTAGCTCCTGTGAGCTGACAGAACAATGAAATAGAAGTGTGTATACTAACCCATGTATATACACATATTTATACATATTGTTATATGCATCCATCTGTATTTATATTACTTAATACCATTTTTAAGTCTCTCTTCCCGCACCAGTTCAACCCATATCCTACTGATACTTTAACTGGTATCAAACTGAATTTACAGATTACTTGGGGCTGGTTAGTTTTTCTGCAAAAGCTTAATGTAAAATAAGTGATAATGAGAAATATTTTTGTAAGCCTTTCTATCATTTTTCTTCTGTCATGATCCTCAAGAAAGTTCAGGTTTTCCTTCAGATGTTTCCAAATTTCAAGAAAAAATTTTTTCTGTGATTTTCTTTTTTTTTTTTTAAACATTTTATTTATTTACTTGTCAGAGAGAGAGCGCGCACAAGCAGGGGCAGCGGCAGACAGAGGGAGACGGAGAAGCAGGCTCCCCGCTGAGCAGGGGGCCCGACGCGGGACTCGATCCCAGGACTCTGGGATCACGACCCGAGCTGAAGGCAGCCACTTAACTGACTGAGCCACCCAGGTGTCCCTCTTCTTCTTTTTTTTAAATAAAGATTTTATTTATTTACCTGAGAGAGAGAGAGAAAGCACGAGCAGGAGGGAAGGATAGAGGGAGAAGCAGACTCCCTGCTGAGCAGGTAGCTCAATGAGGGACTCGATCCCAGGACCCTGGGATCATGACCTGAGCTGAAGGCAGACACAACCAACTGAGCCACCCAGGTGCCCCTTTTTCTGTGATTTTCTAAAGCTCTTCTTCCACTCTAACTTTTTATGGTTTCTAAAGTAGAAAATTAATGATTTTTAAGAAATTTATTTTGTAACCATCCATCCTGTTCAATTTTCCTATTATTTTTATTTTCTGTTCAGTTCATTGTCTTGGGTTTCCTATGTATATTTTGCAAATAATGATAATTTTGCTCCCTCCTTTCAATAAGTATAGATCTTATTTCTTTGTCTTGTCTATTTGTATTATTTAGAACAGAGATGAACAAATTTTTTCTATAAAGAGCCGAATATAGTAAATATTATGGGCTTTATCACATACAGCCTCTGTCACAACTACTCAATTCTACAATTATAGTGGGAAGGCAGCCAGAGACAAAATGATAATGAATGGGAGATACTGTTTACCAATAAAACTTTATTTACAAAAACAGGCAGTTGGCCCACAGGCAGTATAGTTTATTGACCACTGTTTTGGAATTGAAATTATGTTACATAATGATGGTGATGGTGGGTACCTTGCCTTGTTTTAATCTTCATTTTAAACAGAATGTTCTTCTGTTTCACTATTAAGCAGAATGCCAGCGTTTGATCTCTCTCTCTCTCTCTCTCTCTCTCACACACACACACACACACACACACAGTTTAAATAATGTTTAAAAAATCCACCTTGCCCTATTTTCTCTGAGAGTATTTATTAGGAATATTGTTGAATTTTGTTAACTGCCTTTTTTTGCAACTACTGAGCTTTGATGTCTTTGACCTATAAATACATAGTAAGTTATGTTAATACATTTTTTAAGATGTAACCATTCTTTTGGTATAAAACTCACCTAGTTTTAGTTTATCATGCTTGTGATATGTTAAGTATTTCCTTATTTTTGTTAATAGTCTGTGTATGATTTTTATATTGATATTCACAAATAATAGTTTATAATATGTTATTATTTTATTTTATTTTTTTATTTTTATTTTTTTTTTAAAGATTTTATTTATTTATTTGAGAGAGAGAGAGCACATGAGAGGGGGGAGGGTCAGAGGGAGAAGCAGGCTCCTTGCTGAGCAGGGAGCCCGATGCGGGACTCGATCCCGGGACTCCAGGATCATGACCTGAGCCGAAGGCAGTCGCTTAACCAACTGAGCCACCCAGGCGCCCCTATAATATGTTATTATTTTAAATTGTCAGATTATGGAATTAGTATTTTGTTGGCTTCATATATATAATTTGAAAGACTTCCTTTCTATGGGAATATTTTTATGGCTAGGACTTACCTGTTTATTGAAAATCTGAGCAAATTCATCTATAAAACCCACGAGGATCTGGTGTTTTTCCCAGGGGAATCTCAAGTAACTTTTCTTCTGTGGGTATTTTTTATTTCAGTTGTCTAGTAATAGTTCTTCTGGTATCAATTTTTGTTGATTCATTTGTTCTTAGAAAATCATTTATTTCACCCAGATTGTCAAAATTATTTGCTGAAAAGTTCACAAAGTACTATTTATGATTTTTAAAAAAATTTTCCTTGCCATCTGTTGTTGTTTGTCACTTTTCATTTCTAATCTTCTGTATTAGTTCTTCCCTTTCTCCTCTTAATTAAGCTCTGTTTTATTGGTGTTGGCAAAATATCAACTTGTGGATGCATTTATCAATTCTGGTTTTCCTTTTCATGCTTTCTAATTAATTCATGTCTGCTTTGATCTCTACCTCTTCTGTGTTCTTTAGGTTGATTTTATCATTGTTTTCCAACCTCTTAAGAACTGATTTGGGCTATGAATTTTTCATCAAGAACAATTTTAGTGGCACCCCATAGACTGGGCTAGATGGTGTTTTATGTTTTTTCTAGATATTCTCCCAGTTTAGGTTTAATTTCTTCTTTGATATAAAGGTGAAGAGAGAAGATTTTGGGGGAGAGGGGTATTGGTCCTCTTTTCTTATTTCCTAATTTATTATTTTATTGCATTGGGGTCAGAGATCATCTTATTTCTCTTGAGGAATTGAACAACATTTTTAGTAAGTCCCGATGTGATTAATTTCTATAAATGATCCATTAACTAGAAATATTTTTTAAAGCAGACAATTATACACTTCACATTGTTTCTGCATGATTGGTTTCTTCAGAGCAGGAGAACTATGTGATTCATGTATCTCTAACACCTTGTAGTACTATGCTCGGTACACAGTTGTTCAGTAAGTGGCTGCTGAATGAATTGATGAATGAATGCCACCTGTATTCAATGGGTTTATTTTTCTGGGGTTAACTGGCCCTAGGCAGTTTCTCCTCATACTGACACAAGACTGACTGATAGTAAGCCATTCACTTCATAGTGATCCATGGTAAAATGAGTCAATAAAAAGGTTAAAACAGGATTTGATATGTAGGTTGTTAAAAACCTAGTTGTATACTCTTTTTTTTTTTTAATTTTATTTATTTTTATTTTAGAGAGAGAGAGAGCGAGCGTGTGAGCAGGGAAAGGAATGGAGGGGGAGAGAAAGTGGGAAAGAATCTCAAGCAGACTCCATGCCAAGCATGGAGCCCAACTTGGGGCTCAATCCCACAACCTTGAGATCATGACCTGAGCTGAAACCAAGAGCCCGACACTCAACCGACTGAGCCACCCAGGCACCTCCCCTCTTCTGTTTTCTTAAATATCTTCTCTTTTGCTCATTTTATATTCATCTTTTAAGGCTCAAGTCTTGACACATATAAAATCAGGCTAGGTTCACTGAGTGTCTCTACTCTTGTGACCTTCATTGACTAGATGCATTTTGGCATGTGAGCTAAAGGGCCTTGTACTATTATCCAGCTGTTTAATACATCTCGTCTTCCTGGTAAAACAATAAGCTCCTTGAGAATCTTACATTACTTTCTATCCTAGAGTGTACCAGGAAGAATGTTCAGTAAACACCTGCTGTATCAACAAGAGAAAAGTTAAGAAAAGCTAGTCCTTTGGTTGACATTCTACCTCATCATGGTCTTGTGATCTTAGTTATATAATTTTACATCTCTGGAGCTCAGTTTTCTAAGAGGGCACACCAAAGAAAGCCCTTTCAAAGATTAAGAAATGCAATAGTTTTTATAATATATTTGATTCTATGAAGGAGAAAGGGAGGCAACTACATTAAGGAAACAGCACAAAATATACATCCAGTTGGTCAAGTGCCAATAGCACCGTCGTTATACACAGACGTCAACAACCATCCCGCTCCATAGTTTGTTTCTCCCCTGCTCTTCAACTGCTGCCATCCTCAGCTCTCACTCCTCCTTGCTCGGTTCACTCAGGGAATGTCAACTGTCACTAACATGTGTCTCTCAGATCTGCTCCCTCTGGGCGCACTTCTCCAGAGCAGCTAGACATCCAACTCTCTATCAGACATTGTGCTGACAGACACATAATGTATCTTTTGGGTGTTGTGCTGGTTGCTCACATTCATTTCACTTAAGCTCATACCTTGACTCCCCTACCCTTGACCCCATAACCAATTCCTTCCCCTGATGTTCCTACTTGTTTTCATGGCCCTACCATTCTTCTCAGAGTCATCTTCAGTTCCATCTTATCCCTCAATGCCCACAATCAGTCAGTTGTCATGTCATCAAGAATCCACCTATCCACCATCTACAATCCATTCTTTCATTTCTATTCCCATTGTTACTACCCTACTGAGGCTTGTATCACCCACTTCTCAGGACAACTCTAACTGCTTCATAACTAACCAGTTTCTGTATGACCCAATCAATCCTATAAAACACTGACAGATTAATCTTCCTACAGTACGGTTCAATACTACAAGATTGATTAGCTGCCTATCATGTTTCTGTGTTGGCTTAATTAACCAATCAACCAACCAAAGACTCAATCAATCACAAGTAATTCCCTATGTCCTTCTAAAACAATCTGATATACAAATTTCACTCTGGAGTGAGACTGTTTGGATTAATTTTCCACCTCTATAATATACTACCAGTGTCCCTGGGCAAAGCAGTGAACCATTCTGTTTTTCCAATTGAAACAAACAAAAAGGACAATAAAAAATAATGGTTAACACTTGATGAATATTTTTTATATGCCAGGCACTGTGCTAAGTGATTTATATGTATTAAACCACTTTAAACCTCAAACATCCCTATAGGGTAGATACTGCTTTGATGCTAACTTTTCAGATGAGGACACAAATCTCAAAAAGGTTAAACACCTCGCTGAAGGTGCAACTACTAGTAAATGGTAGAGTTGAGGCCTAGAACTCAGGTCTCTCTAAGATATTTGGTGAACTTTTTTTTTTTAATTGAATTAAATTTTATATATACAATAGAATGAATGGATCTTAAACAGTTTGATGGGTTTTGATAATTGAATACACAAAGTAACCACCGCCCACATCAAGATACAGAAATTTTCCCAAACAGTTCCTTCATGCCTTGTTCCAGTCAATCCCACCCAACCCCAAAGACAACCACTGAGTTCCAGTACATAGATTAATTTCCGATGTTCTTGAATTTCACACAAATGGAATCATATAATATGTATTCTTTAGTACCTGAATTTTGCTCAACATAGTGTTTTTGACATCCGTGTTGTCTTGAGTAGTACTTCATTGTACTAATATGCCACAATTTGTTTATTCATTCTCCTGTTAGGAGGCATTCAGGTTGCTTCAGTTTGGGGCTATTAAGTATTAGAGGTTGCTATAAATATTTTTGTACAAGTCTTTTTGTAAATATATTTTTATTTCTTTTAGATAAGTTCTTCAGAGCAGGATTGCTAGGTCATATGGTAGATGTATTTTTAACTTTATAAGAAAGTACCAAAAAGTTTTTCAAAGTGGCTGTCCCATTTTGCAATTCCATAGACAATGCACGAGAATTCCAGATGCTCCACATACTTGCTAACATAATCCCATCCACCCATTAGCCACTCTTGTGGGTATAAATGCTATCTCAGAATGGTCTGAATTTGCATTTTCTTGATGACTGATGATTTTTTATATCTTTACATGTTCTTATTGACCATTTCTAACTCGTGTGTGTGTGTGTGTGTGTGGGTGTGTGGTGACTACTCAAGCCTTTTATCATATTTTAAAGTGAGCTATTTGTCTTCCTTATATATCTGAATATAAGCCCATTATAATGTGAATAATTTTTGTCTTAGTCTATGGCTCACCTGTTCATTTCCAAAAATCCATAATCAGAATTTTTAAGTTTATTAATTTTATCATTGATGATTAGTGCTTTATATGTCCTAAGAAATCTGTTTGCACTAAAAGGTCAAGAGAATAGTCTATATTTTCTTCTAGAAGAGTTAAGACTCTAGTTTTCATATCTAGTTCTATGATCCATCTCAAATTAATATTTGTTTATGGAGTGAGGTAGGCGTTTAGGTTCATTTGTTTCTATAGTGTTAATCTAGTTTCTTCAGTCCCATTTCCCCACTGATTTCCCTTGGCATCTTTGTGAAAAACAATTTGACTGTATGTGTATGGGTCAGTTTCTAGATTCTGTATTCTGCTCTGCTGATCTGTCATCCTTATGGCAAAACTAAGCTGTGCTCAGCTTCCATTGTTTCTAAGACAAGGTCTGTCTTTTTTTTTTTTTTTTTTTTTTACTTGAGACAGAGAGAGAGAGAAAGCACAAGTGGGGAGGAGGGTCAGAGGAAGAGGGAGAAGCAGACTCCGCTGAGCAGGGAGCCCAATAAGGGGCTCGATCCCAGGATGCTGAGATCACGACCTGAGCCAAAGGCAGACACTTAACCGTCTGAGCCACCCAGGCGCCCTCCCTACCCGTCATCATTTTTAATGTTGTTCCTCTGAATGTAATGATTCTTTTTAATCTGGCTGCATTTTAGATTTTCTATTTATCTTTGATATTTAGCATTTTGACATGATATGCTTAGATGTAGTTTTGTTTGTAGTTTGTTATCCTGCTTGGGATTTGCTGAGCATCTTTGATCTGTGGGTCGATTTCTTAGATAAGTTTTGTAAAATTTTTAGCCCTTATCACTTCAAATATTTTGTTTCTGCATTCTCTCTCTTTTCTCATTCTGCAACTCCAACTACTTATGTGTCAGATCATTTGATAATGTTCTACAGTTCTAAGATGCCCTGTTCATAAAATGAAAAAAATGCTTCATTTTATTTCAGATAAAATCTATTGATTTGTTTCATGTTCGCTGATCCTTTTTTCTCTGTGTCTATTATATTCTTTATCCCATTATATAAATGTGTCATTTATTATCTTTTTCATTTTGGGAGTTTCCATTTAGTTATTTCTTAAAGTGTCCTTTGTTGTTGTTGTTGTTACACATTGTCTACCTTTTCTATGAGAGCCTTTAACATATTTATCATAGTTATTTTAACATCCTGGTCTGCTAATCCAGCATCTGGCTGTTCTCTGGTCTGCTCCTAATGACTGATTTTTTTCTTGATTTTGGGTCACATGTTCCACTTTCTTCAGGTGTCTTTCTTTCTTTCTTTCTTTCTCTCTCTCTCTCTCTCTCTCTCTTTCTTTCCTTCCTTCCTCCCCCCCTTCCTTCTGTCCTTCCTTCCTTTAATTTTGTTTTTTACTGTATATTCAACTGAGAGTATAAGAAAGACTTAAGTAGATAATATTTATTCTAGGAAAAGATATGCCCTTTCCTTTGTCACGCCAAATCAATACAACCTGTAGTCTAACTGTGGCTTTGTTTTGTTGCTGTTTTAGTTTGATTCAGTTCACCACTGACTTTAAAATGTTTTGAGGTTGGGATCATTAATTTCCCTTCAGTAGGAGCCAATTCCAAGAAAAACCAGATGCTGGAATTATCTCACGAGGATTTTAAAGCAGCTGTCATGAAACAATGCTTCGACAATCAATTAGAAATTCTCTTGAAATAAGTGGGAAAAAAATAGAAAATCTGAGCAAAGAAAGGGGAGTTATAAAAAAGAAACAAATGGAAATTATAGAGCTGAAAAACACAATAACTAAAATGCGAAACACAATAACACAATAACTTACTGGATGGACTTGACAGTAGTTGGAGATAATGGAGGACAGAATCAGTGAACTTGAAAGCAGATCAATAAAATTTACTCAATTTGAACAATAGTAAGAAAACAGATTTAAAAAATAAACAGAACTTTAGGGCTCTGTGGGAAAATAACAAAAGATCCAACATTCATATCATCAAAATCTCAGAAGGAGAGAGTGTGGGACTGATAAAATATTTTTTAAAAAGTATTCAAAGAAATAATGATTGAAGTCTTCCCAAATTTGGCAAAAGACACAGCGTACAGTTTCAAGAAGCTAAGTAAATTCCAAGTAAGACAAAGCCAAAGAAATCCACACCCAGACACATCATAATTAAAATTCTAAAGAGCAAAAAGAAAGAAAAAATCTTGACAACAGTTCAAGAGAAATGGCACATTATCTATAAAGAAACGCCAACAGAGCTCGTGGTAATGGTATACTTAAGTATCTTGATTGTGGTGGTGGTTATACACAGTGGAAGCTACATACAGAATATAACTGCAGAGAGCTATACACACACATAAATGCTGAGAGAAATAAATGTATGCACAGCTGACCCTCGAACAACAGAGGTTTGAACCGTGTGGGTCCACTTATATATGGATTTTTTTTCAATAAATACAGTACAATACGGTAAATGTACTTTTCTCTTCTTTATGATTTTCTTAATAACACTTTCTCTAGCTTACTTTATTGTAAGAATACAGTATATAATACATATAACATACAACATATGTGTCAATCATCTATTTATGTTATTATCGGCAAGGCTGCCAGTCAACCCAAGGCTATTACTAAAGTTTTTGGGGAGTCAAAAGTTATATGTGGATTTTTGACTGTGCAGGGTCGGTGCCCTCAACTCCCACATTGTTCAATGGTCAACTGTGTAACAGCTGAAATCTGAATAAACGCTGTATAATGTACCAATGTCAATGTCCTGTTTTTTTTTTATTTTTAAATTTATTTATTTGACAGAGAGAGCACAAGTAGGCAGAGTGGCAGGCAGAGGGAAAGGGAGAAGCGGCTCTCTGCTGAGCAGGGAGCCCGATGCAGGGCTCGATCCTAGGACCCTGGGATCATGACCTGAGCCGAAGGCAGCCGCTTAACCGACTGAGCCACCCAGGCGCCCCCAATGTCCTGGTTTTGATATCATACTACAGTTAGGCAAGATGTTAACACTGGGGAAGGCTGAGTGATAAGTACATGGGACCTCCCTGTACATTGCTTTGCAACTTCCTGTGACTCCATAATTATTACAAAATAAAAAACAAACACACACAGACACACATGCACACATGCTCGCACATGCATGGTCTCAATTTATTCCATGATGGATTAATGTTATATGAGCACTATGGCTGAAAATGCTTAAAGTCTCATTTTTATGGAGAAGTGAATAAAATTCTAACTGGTTGACATGGTCACCTCAGCTGTTAAGAATGGATTTTTTGTTCACTTTCACTTTTACTCCTTTCCTTGTCACTAAATTAGTTATATGCTACTGTAATTAAAATAATCCTCTTTTTAAGTTGTAATATTGGAAAAAAGGTGAAAGTCTGGTGAACAGACATATTTTCGATAGTCAAAGCAAAAAATGGCCTTATAATTAGAAAACTTTCAGCATGACAAATCCGTTCCCAATAAAACTCACTGCTCACTGCCTAATGAGGGAAACTTCTAGTGTTTATACTGGATTTCTCTATGGGCTTATTTCACTTAAACATGAATAGCACTAGCATCTCTTTATACAGGCTGAAGTTTAAGAAAAGAGCCAATTTGCCTTCATTACTTCAGATATGTTAATACTGCTCTGTGCATAAGTCCATCTGAGTGTGTCTGCTTCTGGGCAGAAAACAAAGGACTGAACTTCTTCCCTGGTTTGGTCATCCAACGGAACTCCCAACAGAGACTCATGAAAATTCACTAGCAGTAACACTGATATGGTGCCTGCCCTCTTGATACTCTCAATCTAGTGGGAACCTCTTGATATGTATAGCACGTTAGAGTTTACACATCATTTCATTTGATCTTGAATACAACTTATGAAATACGTAGTAGCTTTATCTTATAGGCAACAGAGGTAAGGCTTGGAAAGATCAAATGACTTGCCGAAAGTCATAAAATGCCAGGACTTCCAACTCAAGTCTAATGTTTGTTCCTCTATATCAGGGAATTCCATCACCCATGGATTTTACTTACATGGACTAAACCATACCCACTCGTAAGAAAAAACAGAGACTAATAATTTAAATAGTGCCGTAAGACAATACTTGCATGTTTATTTCATCACTGACTGTACACTAATCTATATTATACATTCATATTACATAATAGGTTATATGAACAAATCCACATATAGTATATTTTGTGAATGCTTTAAGTCATTTTAAAGATAATTTCAACTATTGGGACTTACGAACTTCATTTAAAATGTTGTATTAACCCTGTATAAAACTGAACTGCACTGTCCCACATTTCAACAATACTAAGAACAAAGAACAATCCCACTGTAGAAAATCAGTCTAAACCCCTTTTCTAAAAAAAACCTTGCATGATATCATTTTTTTACTTTTCTCTTAAAAGTAATACATTTGAAAAGAAAAAAGCATAAAGGTAGCCCATTTCTATTCTGGATTTTTTTAAAAAGATTTTTTGTTTATTTATTTTTTAGAGAGAGAGAGAGAGAGCACAAGCAAGGGGAGCAGCAGGCAGAGGGAGAGGCAGACTCCCCGCTGAGCAGGGAGCCCGATGCAGGACTCGATCACAGGACCCTGAGATCATGACCCAAGCCGAAGGCAGACGCCTAACCAACTGAGCCACCCAGGCATCCCTCTATTCTGGATTTTTAAAATTATCACAAGTTTGCTTTCATACATATATAACGTGACCTGGTAGGATGATCTACTTCAAAAGAAAATGAGTAACTACTTAGGCTTACAGGCCATGTAAATAAAAGGGAGTTTAAGCCTTTTCTGTAGGGCTGGATTACGTAGGTATCTTTTTTAAAGCATTAAAATTGGATTTCTACAGATTCAGTTTATGGACATCTTCTCAAGAGTGTTTATACATCCAGCAAAGCACATCTGACCCTTGGCTATATTTTCTTTGTATACTTTAAAAAAATGCCAAGGAAATTCCAGGGCCCACCACCTTTCAGATGCACATTACTTTTGCTTTTCCTTTGGGTTAGTTTTTTCATCAGACAATTTTCTATTGTTCTGACCCTTCTATCCCATCCAAACCTCTCAATTTTCCACAGTGCTGTGTGGTTTTAATTTTCACCAATGCTTTTTGGTTTCATCTGTACTAACCTCGGATTATATTGGCACTGACCACTGAGCCAATGGAGTGAATGTAGATTTTATAATGATGGGTCAGTTGTTAGTCACTGAACAGGGACTATGTTTCAGACCTTCTGGCACTGCTTTGATTTCACACAGTGATATCCTTTTCAATTAAGATAACTCTTTAAATATACAACCAAACTAATTTAATTCTGATGATTTTGTAAGACTTTTCAAATAAAAAGCTTTCACAAGTCAGAAAAAAAATTTCAGGCCACATATTTCATTGTTCAGTTAGCAAAATATGTATTTTATTACATGTATCACATGTGTTTTACCCACTTGATCTCTTGAAAGAGCGAAAAAGCTCTTTCAAGATTACTACAGGTTTAGGGTTGTGGCAAAAGATTCTCTTGACCAAAATCCACATTCTCCTCTTGTTACTGGACTCCCAATGTTAGGCTGTATTTTCTAGCTTCCAGGGCCGTTAGGTGTGGCCATGTGACTGAGTTCTAGCCAATGGAATGTAGATAGGAGTGATATTAGCCATGACCAGGCCCAGCTCATAAAAACTTCCTGTGTATACTCCTCCATGCTTTTTCCCCTTCAACCATCTGAATGTCAGATAGTATAAGCTATTTTTACATGTTTTAGTACAAAACAACGACAATAATAATAGCAGCAAATAGTACTATAATTCTACTTTGTGCCAGTCCCTGATTATAGAGATACTCACGCATTAATTTATTTCATCTTCACAGCCCAGTGAGATACTATAATAATACTGTCCTCACTTTTCAGATGAGGAAACTGAGGTGCAGGGAGGTTAGGAAACTTGCCCAAGATCACAACTGGCAGGGCCAGGGTCAGTACTCTGCAGTCCCAGCTCCAGCGTGTGTGCTCTGTGCGATACTGTTACCATAACAGCCTGATTCTTTTGGGATTGGTGACACGTGTTTCATGTTTTGTGCTAATTCAAGGTTAGCCTAAATATGTGTCCAGTCAGAAAGTCCTAACTGCCTAACAGAATCTCATCTTCAGCTTTCTTAGCAGTCAGGTTGGGGTACCACAGCCAATTCCTTATGAATTCATTCTTTGGCTGGTAGAACAGCTATCGTGGGTTTGGATTTCAAAGCCTCACTGAAGCATCTTTAATTGCTCTTCATTAACAATTTACCTGCTAACATATGGTGGGAAATCTGAGACAAAGGAAGAAGTAAATAGCAGCAGTAAAAGGTATTTCATGGTTTCTTTGGTTTCTTCCTTTCACCACCTCTCTCCAGACCAAGAGGGGCAGGGATTCTCCCTGGGCTTATGGCCTGCTTGGGGCTGCTGAAGACAGAGGTCCCCAGGGAAGATCCAGACAGCAATTTGCATCCCAAAGCACATGAGCATGAGCTAGGGATGCTCCTCATGAAATTCTAAAATGGAGGCACTCAAGGAAGTGACTCCATCTTGGTGTGTAGTTACGGGAAATAAAGTGGTGGCCAGAGGTCTGCCCTAGGTCCCAGCTTTCAGAAACTCTGCCTGGGCTGGAGGTCCCAAATACCCATCATTCTGTGGGGTCTCCTCTCTCACTTTCTCTATATGGTCTCTAGTATCTCTATCTCAACCCTCAATTCACATTTAAAAGTTTTAACTAATATCTCTGCCATCAACCCAAATTGTTTCATAGGAGTATAGTTATGCTAGATACATACAAGAGAGAGAGAAACATATTTTTCCAATACATAGAACTACCTTCTTCCCATAACTTTATTATTCTCATACATAATGATCCATACTCATAAAGAGTATTTTCATAGCATTCTTGAACTGGAAGAGTTAAAAAGCATGTGGGTGAGAAAATACGGCCCTCGAGTTGAAAAAAAGCCCCCAACACGGTCATCTACTTTAACAACTCAAAGGTAGCTAGAAAGGCCATTGAACTCTACATACCACAGGAAATCGGTAAGACAATTAAAGGCTAAATCTTGAGACCGTTAATCAACAAAATCTTAATGGATACTTCATAAATTTTTAATTACTGGCAGCCTACTTTCCTATCCTTGGCCTAAGAAATTTTTATACACGAATTCTTCAGGCAAGATCAATCCATCTTTGATCATCTTTCCCCACACAGGTGAAAGGCATAACTTCATGTTTGGCAAGGACATTAGAAATAACATAGTTGCCCTGTTAAAAAAATAAATAAGAAAAATACGGATTAGGGGCGCCTGGGTGGCTCAGATGGTTAAGCGTCTGCCTTTGGCTCAGGTCATGATCCTAGAGTCCTGGGATCGAGCCCCACATCGGGCTCCTGGCTCAGCGAGGAGCCTGCTTCTCCCTCTCCCTCTCTCCCTGCTCATGCTTTCTCTCTCTCTCTCTCTGTATCTCTGTGTCTCAAATGAATAAATAAAATCTTTAAAAAAAAAAAAAGACAAATACGATTAAAACGTCAATTCAGCAAAGTAAGTCTGCCTTCTGTATCTTGGAATAATTTAGGGCTCGAAGTCTTCTGCATGCCTTTCTGGACCTTCAAAAATATGTAGAGATTTCCGTCTCTGGTTTTTAAGTTGTAGCATGTGTTACTGAGAATCTGAAGAGCTTTTCCATGGCTCCTTCCTTCACCACACTGAGTTCCTAGTGGGTTGGGATAAAGCCACAATTCTTCTGGCCTTTAACAAAAAGAAGGAAGGAAGGAAGGAAGGAAGGAAGGAAGGAAGGAAGGAAAGGAGGGAGGGAGGAAGGAAAGAAAAAGAAAGAGGAAGGAAGGAAAGAAGGAAAGAAAGAAAGGAAGGAAGGAAGATGGAGGAAGGGAGAAAAAAAGTAAAAAGAGAGTCCACATGTCTTAGGACACAGGGAGTTCTTTGAAATAAAATGGAAGCAGAATTACTGCCCAATCTTCTAAGTGTGTCATGGATTGATGAGTCAACATTTGAAAAGTGCTTGAAAGTTCTGAGATGAAAGACCACAGATCTGTATAAAGTATTATCATTATAAAAATAACTCTATTTCCTGTGGTTATTTTTTTAAAAAAGGGAATGTTCTTTTGGTTGCTGTTCGTAACCAATTAAAAAAAAATAATAAAAACCATCAAAAGGAGGATATTCTTGCAGAAGAACATTAAATCATCAGTACTTTTCTAGGATTAAAAAAAGGGAGTAGGTGGTTGAGCGGTGCCTTTGAGAATGCTCAAGGTTCTGGGTGGATGGTAACACAGGGGAACTACATAATACACTTACAATTTTTTAAATAATCATATTAACAACCTGTAACAAGCAATTTTCTAATCACAGTTTTCCACCTTTTTTCTATTTAGTTTTAAAGGGAACCCATATTTCTCCATGATCACAAAATCAAACATAATTCTCTCATATTCTTTACACGCTCTGGCTCATTCCCTCTTTAAGAAGAAGCTGTGTCCCACATCCAGGCTGCACACAAGACAGAACGTACGCAGTCTCCTACCAAGAGTTGACTCAGCCCCTACCGAGGGCAGGACACGTCAATCTTCTCACTTCACAGAGCACAGTGGCTGTGACTCCACTGAATTATGTCGGGAATTTATCATTTATTACCTACAACTTTTTAAAGCCCTGCTGATGAAACAGAGAAGTTATTACAGTTTCAAAGAAGCTGTTTGAAAGAAATTATACGAAGCATTTTCTCACCCTTTATTAAGTCAGTGTATTAAACATGGAAGTAAAACAAGTAGAATGAAGAAAACAAAACAAATTTTATGGTCCCCATATAATGGCTCGGATTCTGCAAGTTGATGAATTCTGTGAACAAACCAAATATGGGAGAGAAAGGTGAAATGAAGAGCAGCAATTTCCCCTCCTCTTTGTTCCTTCCTCCAACTTGGCCAAACTCCCTAGCTCCTTCTCAGAGTTACCTCCTAACCACCCAGGCAACTGTAATTTATTAAGTTATGCTTTGGCTCCAAAGACGTCAGGTGCTTCCCAAAGTGATGCGATAAAGACCACACCACACGTATGTTAATTGCAAAGAATTCTAGAATCAGGACTTTAAAATCATATTCTGGGGCAAATAGTATAATGCCTTCTTTCAAATAAGAGAAATAAAAGTCGAGGTTTGGGGAAGGCATTCAAGTATTTTAGCAGGGAGTTTTCGCCTCGGTTTCCTTTGGCCACGAAGCCAAAGCATTTTTGACAGATAATTGGCCTGGAAACAGTGCCCCTGGAAACCATCAGCCGGCATTCCCACCCATTAATTAGGTGATTCATTTTCATCTTTTTTTCCCTCCCCATTTTTTTCCTGTTTCCTTTTCCCACCCTTTCCTTGTTGGTTTTTCTTTGGATCATCCATACCTCTGCTATCCTTCTTGATCTATTTATTTGTGTTATAACTCACTGCCCCTGGATATATTTTCTGTTCTTGTTGCCTCTCCTGACCTCTGGGTTCCTCTTTGACGAATCCTCCTGTCTTGCTACTTAACTTCCCTGTGGAAAGCTTAACTATGTTGCAAGTGAGAGACCCCTCCGGAAGCCACCCCCTGACTGCTCCAACTTCCAGCGATTCTCATTTCCCTTCAAGTTCCACGGCACTAATGATTGGTACCACACAATTAGCACTTTATGACTGTGAGATAATCTTTTGTGTCTTTTTTTCCAGTTGAGCAGGCAGCTACTCAAGCACAGGGAATATTACAGCTAAGCCTCAGAAAACATACAGTATAACTTCAACAAATAGTTACTGATTGAGTTCGGGTGGTGGACATATCTCATGGAAATAAGGTATAGCCTCTTTGGGGATAAAAGGATTTGAGGTTAAACGAATTTTAGATATTTGTTTGACTCAAGAGTATAGCAAACACATGGCTTTAAGAGGCTAAATAACAGAATATAGAACTTCGGCCTCAAAGAGGCGTTTCTATTGCTTCATCAGTTGGAGACCCAATATTATGTGGAAGTGAGGTTTCAAATCCCTGCTAGAGATTCTGACTATATGAACTCCTGAGCCCTGGGCCTGAGCCCATTTCTGCCATGAGTTCTATGAAAACCCATGAGTAGGTCAACCTTTCTTGGCTTTGGTTTCCTCCTCTATAAAATGAGGGAGTTGGATAGATGACTTTTGAAAATTAAACAAGCCAAAGTCTAAAGAATCAGTACCCACATAATGTAATCTATCTAAACACATGCCCCACTTGGAGGACCACTTTTTCAGATATGCAAAGAAATACCATCCAATAAGACCTGGAGAAGAAAAGAAGAGAAATGATACAAAAATTCTAGGTCCTACTTTTCCTGTCGCAGAGCCATTCACTTCCTATAGATATCTTGTTGGACTATAAAAAACTAGTAAAAAAAAAATCTTCACATCATCGTATTTCTTATTATCCTATGAGATACAAGACAGGAAAAAAACAAAACCTAATTGCTCTCCATACCAGCAAATACCAGATAGGCAAAATACTTTTAAGTCTGGAAGGATCAGGTTGGTAAGGGGTTGCAGGAAGTCAAGGCCGACTTGACACTTCAATGTTAGTAAAAACAGTACATGCCAGAGCTACTTTCTTAAATCAAGCAATCACTGTGGTAAAGGAAAAAGGATCAAAATATCAAGACAAGCATGCCATTGGCTTGAGGTATGTGTCAGATTTATTGTGGCCGAGAAGATTAAAATCAGCCAACATTAAGGAGGGTGTGTGTGTTGCATTCAGATGTCAGGAAGTCTGAAAATTATGCCATCAACCCAGAGAGGATCCTGGGTGGATGATAAATAAAAGACACATTTAAAACAGAAAGGCTGAAAAGCAACCAAGGTGCAGAGATAATGTGATTGCTTGAGCCGGAGCATTACCTGTGCCTATGGTGAAGAGAGAAAAGCTAAAGATAGCAAGATGAATCAAGGTCATCTGAAAGGGCTATAATGAGAGTGAGTAGAAAAGTTGCTGACACAGGCTCAAAAATATGGTGTCAGGGTGGGGCATCAGAATGCACTCCAGGGTACAGACCTTTTTAGAGAATGGAATTCGGAGTTACGCCCATGTTTCAGAAGAGCTGGGGCAGAAGGCCGAGAGAGTGATGGAGAGAAAGAGGAACGGGCAGCCACGTGCACTGAGGAAGGACATTACTTCTGCTGGAGCAGGGCCTCCGGCCTAACCCAATCTGTGCAGAGAGAGGCGGGTGATGGCCCGACCACCCCTCAGAAGCCAGCCAGCCACAGACAGACCTCAAGTAGGGCAGGGATCCTTCGAGGCCAAAGGCGGGTCTGTAAAAACCCAAATCACGGTGACTTTTTAGTTTTTCTGGCTCTTCCTTAAAACCACATAACCACTAACATTCTACTTCTTTTCCCACTGAGCAGACCCATATCCAACTTATATATTCCCTATCCACCAGAGCCACAGCATCCATGCAGTCATCATGCTGGGCCAAGCACCAGCGCTGAGTCTTGTCCACAGCATGGCTGGCTTGTTGCTTAACTGTGGCATCAGCAAGCTGGGTCTACCGAAGTGTGTAAAGAGCCCTGCCTCCGTGGACACAGCCGGGTCCAAGCCCGGCCTTCCCATTACCCATTCTGGGGCTTTGAGGGAACTGTCTTAATGGCTTTGAACTTTTTTCATTTATAAAATGATAAAACAGACATCTGTTCCGCAGGGTCCTCGTGAGGATTGAGTGGGATTTGAATGTATGTAAAGCACTTAGTGTGTGCTGGGCATGAAACTGGTATTCTAGAAATGGAAACGGTTATTATTAAGTCTCTGTACTCTTCTCCTTTAAGAAAAAAATAATCATGTTTTGACCATTTCCTCTCCCTTTAAAAAAAAAATCATGGCTTTCCCCTGCCCAAGTGCAAAGTGCCCTTAACATACCCCATCTTTCCTATCAAGAGAGAAATCAGTTTGATAATGTCACTCATATCAAAGGGCGATGCTTAATACTACAGACTCTAAAAAGCAATGAATATAATGGTATTGGGCAATGATTACACAAAGGAGTAATCTGTGGAGAGATATTCACAGCAGATAGGCTGTCTCCAAATGGCATTCTATAGATGAGTAATCATTCATTCTGCTTCTAGGTAAGATGAGTCTTATCTGGCTTGGATTCTGTATCTCTACATCCTTCCTTTTATACTAATTCAGTCTAATTTAAAGGTAAATGGTGTAATCAAAAAAACATTACCCAACTCATTCTGCATGGCTGTGCCCATCCCACAGCAAATGATTGCCAAGAAACACTAGTAAACTTTTCCAACACATATTTTGCCTAGACAATGGGCTGAATGGAAACTCAGTGAAACAGATAAGGGTTGATGACTCAAGTCTCCAAACAAATTTTTGGTTAAATAAAGCCTCAAAGGCTAATCACTAGCTGCAACCCGCCCAAGCTAGAAATGGGGCATTCACTAACAATCAACAAGATCAAAAACTTGGAACTTCGGAAACATAAAATTAAACTGGACACAAAGGCTCCTGCCCCAGCAACATGGACAAATTTCAGAAACATACTGTGGAGGCTAAAAAAACAAGCTGACGGGTATGAACTGAATTCACATTCACATTAAGCTTTAAAACACAACAAGAAATACTAAATAAGTGTTTTGAGAGTATATACCTACAAAATAAAATTATAAAGAAATGCAGAAGAATGAAAAATAATAGTAGTTGCTGGAGGGAGGGGCAGGGAGAGAAATGAAATTGGAGAAGGTAACACAGGGAAATGCCATTGTATCTGTAATGTTTTAGGTCTCATTTGGGTGATGGGTACCTAGATACTTATGTACTTCTCTAAACCTTCTTCTATTTCTGAAATATTTCACACTAAGAAAATATATAAGTTAAAAATAATTCCATGATGGGGGGCCTGGGTAGCTCAGTTGGTTAAGCATCTGACTCTTGATTTCGGCTCAGGTCATGTTCTCAGGGTTGTGAGATAGAGCCCGTGTTGGCCTCTGCACTGGGCGTGGAGCCTGCTTGGGATTCTCTCTCTCGCTCTCCCTCTGCCCCTCCCCCTGACTCTCTCTCTAAAAATAAAATAAAATAATAATAATAATAATAATAATAATAATAATATTCCATGATGGAAAACTTGATTTATGGGAGAAATAAAGTCTAATGATATTTGTGAGCTCTTAGTGATAATGAAATGGACCCCAGCAACTCTTATTTCCATTTCACTGGGTGGGGTGGGGGGAAAGACTGGATGAGGGTTTGATAAGAGGGAGCTGAGCTAAACAGAGGAAGACCCACTCCTCCCCCCACAACACCCCCTTTGGACCACTTGTTGATAGGGACAGGAGGACTTAGCAAAGGCAACCTGGGTCAGGGAGAAGCATCAGTCTCTGGCTCATTCCTGCTCTCAAGACCTTCCCAGCAGGCAAAAGGAGATGAGACTGGTGAAGCATGAAGCCCTACACCTTTTAGGATCTTAGTCTACACTGCAAGTCAGCTAAAGCCCAGGAGTACTCAGGGACAATTTCATGGGCATGTGACCCATGCAGTCACACAGGGCCTGTGTTCCCTGTGCTTCGGTTTAACGTCTCAGTCTTGAAATTCTTAATGTTCTTTGAACTTGTGTTTTGTAAGCAAAGACGGATGGGACAATGGAGCACACACATGAGCAGAGAAGCTATTATGTGCATCACATGTGTCTACCAATGGTCCTTGCCAACCTACCCACACAGAGCAGTCACAGTGCCCATGAACAAAGAATTCTGGTGGACCCACACTGCATGGGAGTTCAGGAAGACTCAAAGTGAGCACAAGATAGCTGTGTTATGTCTGAAACTGGGTAAGTGGGCTTGCTGACAGCCCAAGAGGCTCTGCTTTCCATTTGAACCAGAATTTTCTTCAAACGCAGAAAGAAGGCAAAAGAGTTCTAAGAAACACTAACAATCATTTCTTACTGCTGTTACTTCTCTGTATTAGCCATCCACATATACTGAAAATGATGGGACAGAAGGAAAGGAAAGGAGAGGGTGATCTATAGTTCATTTTCTTTTTAGTTCTCCCTCAGTCATCAGGAAGTCGAAAGCAGGGAGTGCTGGTAGAATGTGCATGTATCAAGAAGTGAAATAAAAACAGTGAGCTAGTTTTCTGCAGCCTTTCTACTTCCAGCAAGAAAAAACACCCAGGTATGTATGTGCTACAAAGAACGGTGTAATTTCAATGACTCTGGATGTGAGTTAAATGTTCTTATACTCGCATTTAAAATCACCCTTGCATAATATAAAGATGAGTTGTAAAATTCACACTAATAATTTACTTTTTAAAATTTTTCTTTACTTAAAAATAACATTAAATGGTAAATGAAACATATCATAACAAGTTGAGAGAGACTGAGGAATAAAAGGAAAATCCCTCTATATTAATACCTTTTTCCTTGCCTTTGAGTAAGGGGCCCTGAATTTGGATTCTGTACTGAGCCCCACCAATTATGTAGCCAGTCCAGGGATTAGTTAACTACCAAGTTCTCTCCCAAAGAAGTATGGCTTCTAATAGTCTGAAATGAGTGTTCAATTAATTAATAGTATGTGTATTTAGGTGCATCTCCTGAATAGCATCTTAGATTGTATAAGGTTTGAATACAAGCTCTGAAAGAAAGCAAGATTGAAAAGTCTGCCATTTTATTACTTTTGTTCCCATTTTTTTCCATCTTCTTACTTTTTTTAAGATTTTTTTAAAAATTTTTAAGTAATCTCTACACCCAACGTGGGGCTTGAACCTACAACCCTGTGATCATGAGTCACATGTTCCACCAACTGAGCCAGGCAGGCCCATCGAGTCTGCCATTTTAAAGAGATGGTGAGAATCTAGTTGGAATATATACTTCCTTTCCTAATGTTATTTGGTAATGTTAATCACATTCTCTTCTGGAACCACCTTTTCCGCAAATATCATTAGGTAGATATGGTCATACTTTTTGGTGAAGGTACCCTGAATACCTGTGTGTGTGTATGTGTGACAGAGAGAGAAGGAGGGAGAGAGAGAGAAGAGAAGAAAGCTCAGCAGTACACACTCAACAGATGGGAGCTTAGAGGCCTAGTTCTGGGCTGCTGGTAACTTCTTAGGGCTCCCCCTGGGTTTCCCAGTTAGGAACGAGGGCCTCTAGTTTTACCTTTTTTTATCCTACTTAAAGCATTTCACGAGCATTCCTCAAATGGCTCAAAAGCCTAGGAGACATGTGATGCGTAACTGCAATGACTGGAAAAATCAATGTTTTGAAACAGATGTTCTCCAAGGTCAGAAAGCACAGTCCTGAGATCAAGGGACTGGCAGGTATTCTCACTTGCAGCGGACTGGCCTCCCCACTTGGAGAAGGGTGCTACCTCTGGGGTATCTGGGTCTGGAAAGAAGAGGCCACCTGTGGCCTCTAAACTGCTTTCTTGGGGACTGAGTGACACAAAGGCCTGCCCAACCTGGTTGTGAGGGTCATTAATGCTAATGAATCTTGGGAATTGCTAATTTTGGTCAACAGTTTTACCCAGCACTGGGTTTCCTTATTTGAGCTTTGTAATTTTCCTTAATAAATAATCAACAAATCCTTAAATTGGTGGCCACTGTCTGTAGGCAAATCTCCAGAGTGTTCTGACTGTCAGAATGGAAAACAGCCAGGGAAGCAAGGGTTGAGAAAACAGGAAGGATTTATATAAACATGTTACTTTATATTTATATATTATATTATATTATAAACATGTTACTCTCATTTCCCTAACTGTTCTGATGTTATACCTTTATCTGATACTTTGACATGGTTGAAATGAAAGGCAACTGGCTTAAATTACTCAGCTCCAGGGAAGTCAATGCGCTAGTGCATAAGAAGCTTCATTTTCAAGGGAATATTCCTTGATGTTCTGAGTCCGATGGCATCCTATCAGAGCTGGGAGGACTCCGGTGAGAGTCTTAGCATGTACTGACCCAGTGTCATTCCTAACTTCAGGCCAAGGTGTTTGGAAAGGGAGCAGTCAGCCGTCCCAGCCAATAGGCCAGGTGCCTCTCAGGCAGGAAGAGAGTCAGACAGGATAGGAAGTCAGACAGAAAAATAAACCTATTCTTCAGAATATGAGGTGAATTTTATCACTCTTTCAATGTATATTCAAATAATTTCGGCTAAGGAAACAAAGTAGGGGGGGAATGCTTGGATAGAATATTTTCTTTTCCTTGGCCAACTGCATGGAACAGGCAGACTTATGTGTGTGCTGCTGAGGTTGACATTGAAGTGACCTCTGAAAGCAAACACCCCAGTGAAACTGTTATGTAAACCAAAATGCCTAGACATTCCAGGCCACCACAGCACAGGGCAGGCTGTGCTAATGACAGCCCGCCACCTGTAAACAGCAAGTATTTCTGAACAGAAACGGGACGGAGGGAAATAGCCTGATTTTACATTAGCAATAACATTTTACATTAGAGATAACATTTTACATTGGCTACAATTTTATAAGTAATGGAGATCTAAAATAGTTCAGAATTTTAGAGAAAGGCTTTGTAAAGGGGATAGGTGGTAATAGGAAGACTTTGCGGTTTCAAATCTGAATGGCAGGAACCAAATTTAATCAAAACAGCAGGCCGCAGGCTGAAAAGGGTATAATATAATATGGACTAATGTGTTATTAGCTCATGTTCACTACAATGAGATTAACTCCCAACAACATCATAATCAGATCTTGGTATTTTGCTGGGTTAGCTCTATGTCCAAAGGACATACAGCCAGAAATAAGTGTGATGCATTTCACACCAAAATTTTGACTTACTTAAGTAAAGTTGCTTTTTAAAAAAATCCTTGATTTTATAAACTGAGGTGAGTCATCAAGCCCTTCAAAACCCCTTAGGTAAACAGTCTAAAAAAAATTCTTTTGAACAGCGGTTACATTGATGCTGCTTATATTTTTAATCAACCAATGAGCTTTGTTCGTAAAACCAGAGATTTGGTTTAAAAAAGCCACATATTCGATGTGCTTCACACCAAAAATCTGCATATCCAAGTGAGCCGCTTTAAAAAAAAAAAATCCTCAAAATCTATACACTGATTGAAGTCATAAATCCCTTGTAAGGGCTTTTCTTAAAATAAACAATCTAAAATATTCTTTTTGAAAGGTGGCTTCACTGATGCTTGTTATATTTTTGGTCAACCAAGAAGCTTTATTTGTAAAATTCAAGACGTGGTTTACAAATGCCATGAGGCCTGGGCAGAGAGGAGCCCTGCATTTCCTTTGTGCATGAGAGTTAATCGGATTAAAGCTTGAAGAATTGAATCAAACCCTGAGCTGGTTAAGATGGATGTATCACATTTCAGGCTTCCCATTTCATAACCGGCCCGCCCCACGTTTTATAAAATAAAACATGCTGGTGAGCTTATTTAAATGGTTCTTCAGGAATACGTTGATTTCAGAACCTTGAAAAGGGAACACGTGGCCATTTCCTCTTGTGAGCCATATGGCTTTTTGTGGACTCAGCCTGCCCGGTTTTCGGCCGCTTCGCTGTCAGCAGTTCGCTGCTCTGGGCCCGTTACACAGAGAAGAGAGTCTATGCCTTTGTGCCCAGAGAATTTTTGTGTATGAATTAACAGTTTGTAACTTTCACAATGATGCAATTTGCACGGGCCTTAATCATCTATAAATATAGCAAAGCTGAGCTGAAATGCCAAAGACCTGTTATCTTCCTCCAGATCATGTAATGGAACTGGGGGTCTGCTGCTTTCTGTTATCAAGGTGGTTATTATCAAGTATAATTTGTGGTTGGGAATGTTTGGCATTCCTGTCTAGCAGTAGTCCAGAATGTTTAGAATAGATTTTTACATAGGAGTTCAAACATCTGTCCGTTTTAGGTCAGATTTCTGTGAGAACTTATGCATTACAGTCTCTAAACATCTGCAGCTGTCCCAGATTAAATGGGAATGGTTTCTTGCATTACGATGACAACAAAGGGTCAAGTTTAAAATTAAGAGTATAAGAATAAGGCTAAGAATGGTAAGCAAAACATAAGCCCATTCTTCCAAATGCCAGATAATGTCACCATTTGTAAGTTGGCCTGGAAGGCTGTTTAAGCGCCATCCTAGCAAAAGACCCCGTTAATCAGCAGTCTCTAACACCAATTTGCCTATGGACGAATAGGCAGCATCACAATTTCATTATGGAGTCCTCTCGTTTGCAATTCCGGTTATAGGAACGTGGTTGGTCTGAAGGGAAGAGTGCTTTATTAAATGAAAGCTGTATATAAAACTGCAAAGAAACACAATGTCAAATTTTGGAAAGGAAGTTAAAGAAGAATTAAAACAAGCTGTGATGATCTTAACAAAGACACACAAAACCTGTTACTAGGAAGAGTTGTTTGGTCAAATTTCCTGTTTTTCCCTAAGCTCTGGTTTGTTTTCAACACGTCTTCAGCGCACAGTTCACTGCTGCTGAGTAACATTCCTGCATGGCCAGTCCAGAACTGCTCTCCAGGACTTCTTACTTAAACATACTCTAAACAACACGGATGTTCTCTTTCTTCTCCAGATTGTGGTCTCCACCATAATTGAGAGACGATAAGCCATGGCCTGAAATAACTGAAAATTAATACTAGAAAGTAGAAAGTCATTCAGGTCTGGTTAAATAAGAGTCACAAAATGAAAGTTTCATGAACTGTCTCTTTAACCCTCAGCAGTTCTACTCCAGGGGTCCAGAAATCAGCTTGGACTGCGACAAAGCACATCAAATCAAAGCCATACAAGCGTTGCTGATGACTCTTTGTTTGGTTTTATTCACTTAAAAAAAAAATGTCCTTTGCAAAAACATATCTGACTCTAATGGCAACCTATTATAAAATTTAAATAACTGACTCATACCATTGTGTCTGGAACGTAGGGAAATAAAAATTCCTCCCTTGGGAAAAAAGTATAAAACATTAACATTTTTCTAAGTATTTTATAAATTACACAGCTTTATTAAACACATACCATTAGAAGTCTCTTCTGTAACTGACAACACTTTTCTTAATGGTCTTTACATGTTTAAATAAATGGCTCCTGAAAATGTGCATTTACATTATATAAATAAAACCTTAATTAATATAAACATACTCAGATATAAACTTTTTAGAAATGTCAGCTTAAAACTATCCAGTCTAAATAAATCCTCTTAAGACTGGTCTAGCAAAGCAATTTTTAACGCATTTCTTCACCTAAAAAGCTCAAAGAGATTTAGAAGCACAATCCAAGAGAGAAACCAAAATAGCTTTAAAGAAGACAGAATGTTTCATTCATGTAGTAAACAACTCTAAGCATAGCCAATAGATAGTTTTTGAAACCAACTAAGGCTATGTGATTTTATTTTCTTTTTAGTACTTACTATTATCTCATACTATCTTGCTCACTTACTTGCTCTCATGTTTATTGTTGTCTTCCCAACCTGAATTGTAAACTTCCTGAAAGTAAAGACCACATCTGTCTTGTTCTCTGCTCCACTGTTAACACATAGCATAGCACCAGGTGCATAGTAGACGCAAAGAGTGGCTCACTGGAGAATTCATGAATGGTCTGATGAGATAAAGCTAAAAAGACTCAGTTACTCCAGTATACATCACTTTATCCAATTGATCCCATGTGTCTGAATCTCTAGCTGTTTTCCCCCTTCATCCTCAATAACCCCAAGTTTCCACTGAATACATGGCCCCCTGGAATAAAGACTACATTTCACAGCCTCCCTTGCAGCTAGGTGTCATGAGGTATGAACTAATAAGATGCAAACAAAAGCATTTTGCAGCAGCTTCTGAAAAAGCTCCTTGACAGCTGATGCAAGCCCTTTGCCCCTTCTTCCTCTCCCTCCCTCTCTCCTTCTTGCTGCCTAAACTGTGCATGTAATGGCTGGAGCTCAAACAGCCACTGTAGAATATGTGTTGATCTTGAGAATGAACATCACCTGTTAGGACGGCAGAGCAGCAAGACAGAAGGAAGGCTACGGCTGGGTGCTTGCCCTGTGGAGTCCCACCCACCCTGGACTCTTTCCGTCTGCCCTTCAGTCCCATGGAGAAAGAAAGAGAGTCCTATCTTTTTTTGTTTTTTCCCCCCAGAGGGGGGCGGAGAGGGGGAGGAGGGGCAGAGAGAATCCCTAGCAGGCTCCACGCCTGGCACAGAGCCTGACGCAGGGCTTGAGCTCACGACCCTGAAATCATGACCTGAGCTGAAATCAAGAGTTGGACACTCAACCAACTGAGCCACCCAGGTGCCCCAAGAAAGCCCAATCGTAATTAAGTCATTATACTTTGAGTTTTCTGTCTTGTGCAGCCACATTAAATCTTAGCAATACGATTTTGAAAATAATCTGAAAAACAGGCACAGGTAGACTTAATGTGTGTCTTTAAAAAATCCATTGTTTGACAAACATACTGAGAACTCTTTCCAACAAGTAGACAAGTATTCGTGGGTACATATTTTGTCCTCAGAATTAAGTCTGATACTATGAGAGAATATAGAGAAATTCAAGAGTGAGTTCTTATCCTTAAGAAGTTAGTGATTTAGTCAGTGAAAAAGAATACGCACAAACTGCCTATCCTCCCTCCCCAACACACCCACCCAGAGGAAATAACACACATCAGCAAAGAACAAAGAGTGAGACTGTGCAATGAGATTGCAATTGTGGAAGGAATGCAGAAACCAAAGGACCAGTGAGGACTAGGGTTCTTGGGGAAGGTTCCAGGGAGAAGCTGGCCCTTGAGGTGAGCCTCACATGAGGGGCTGAACCCGCAGAGGCAGTAGAAACCGGCTGGGTGTCCCCAGGGTGGGGACGGACAGCAGGGAAACCCCTGTTTCAGTAATGAGCACAGCATGTTCAAGGAGACTGGAAGGAGGTCAACCAGATGTGTGGCCTCTGGAAACCAAGCCCTCCCTTTTCTCAGAATGCGGTCTCTCCGCCTTGAAGAGAGTCTTGTAAAGGATGGCTCACCTCACCGTTCACCCCCTCATTCAGGAGAGGAATCTCTGCTCCAGATTGTCCCTGCCTTACACACAGCACATGCCTGATACTGTTGACAACTCCCCTGGGCCTACTCTATGATGCGCGTCAGGCCAGGGTCCTGCTTTTCTTTAGGGATCCTGCTCCAAGCTCAGCCCAATAGTGACTTCTAGAGAACTGTGCTTCTTACTGGGCAACGGGCACATCTGAAGTCTTGCTCACCTCCCCTGATGAGGTGTTCGAAATTCAACTGTTAGGCAGAGGTAGGGTGCTCTGCGTCCTACGTTGTGAAACAACAGTAAAGCCACAGACTGACCAGTCATTGCTTCCAAAGAAGAGGCCAGGGAATTCAATTACTCACAAGCTAACCACAATCACAGGATGAAGCAGCAATTTTCCTATTAAGTTCCCTTTCAGCTGTTCCTCATAAACAAAGCCATTGTTCAGTTTTAAAAATCGACCAACCAACACCTGAGGAAAAGGACGGTGCTGTCTAAGCTAATGAAAGACTCAGGCACAGGTAGGATGTGTTTTGGAAGAGGAAGTGCCATTATGACCACTGAGGAGCCCAGATGAGGTCAGGTGAACAGAAGGATCCCGATGGAATCAGGGTCCAGGCAGGTTTATTTTGAGTAATAAAGCACTGACTGAGGAGAGGGCCCAAAGTGGAACAAATTACCTACGGTATTTTTTTGTCCGGAGGTGAGAAGGAGTGAATAGTCTCTCTGGGGTCTGCCCTAAGGCAAATGAAACCAAACTTGACTCTTTTTCCAAAACGGGGCCTACAGTGGCTCCCGGGAACCCTCCCTGGCGGCCTGGTGGGGCAGCAAAGCACGGGCCATGTGTAAAAAGACTGGAGGGCTAGCATAGCTCTGCTGCTGTGGAACTTGTTGACCTTGGTTTCTTCATCTGTCAGTGATGAGGAGCTGGACTGGAGATGATCTATCCCCGAAACCCACTCCGGCTCCAACTATGACTCTGCCAATAACAGATGAGGGCCCAGGAAAGAAGGAAATAAGATTTTCTGACTCTTGTCTTCTTTTCTGCCCGTCGCCATTTCTCCATATGCCCCAAATCACATTAATTGGTCAATTAATAAACAGCCATCCCCGGCTGCAATCTCCTCTGCAGCTCAGCGAACTTCATGCTTGTCTGGTGACAGCAGCAGCTGCTGTCCTCAAACCACATCCTTCCCCTTCGTCATGAGGCCTCCTCACTAGCCGCAGTTTGCCTTGGCCAGAGCTCCCTCTGCGTCAGCTTCCACCAGAAACTGCCACCCATATGCGGAGTTCGAGTTCATCAGCTTCTCTGAAGCAGATCCAGCTGGCCAGAGGAGCATTCCAGGTGGTCAAGACCAAAGAATTTCATAGCATCGTAGGCATATTAAACCTGAAAGGGACCACAAAACGCATCCAGTTCGACTGCCTCCAATTTATAGATGAGGACACTAATGCCCAGAGAGGTTTATTTATCTAAAGTGGCCTAGCCACAGCTAGAACCTAAATGTATGGACTCAAAGGCCAGTTGTGATTTGGGAATGACTAAAACAGAAGCTACTGTTCACGGTGTGCTCCGTGCCAGGCACTGTGCCAATTGACTTCTTAAAGGTTAGCATGCACACACTTGAATTCAGGATCTTTTCTTCAAATCTGCTCCTCCCGTCCTCCTACTTTTATCAAATGGCACCCTCCCATCCATCTAGCTGCTTATGCTTATGCCAGGAACTTGGGACTCATCCTTGACACCTTCCTCTTCCTCATGACTCCCTCACATAAAACTCTTGATTTCTGAGACCTTCCTGTCATTTCTCCAGAGCATATCTTGCATCTCTCCAATTTTCTTACCAGCAGTATCTCCAACCCTGGTCCAAACCAACTTTGCTTCTTGTCTGGACTATGGTCACACCTTGGATGCCACTGTTACCACTCTGTTCCTGTCAACCCATCCTCCAACCAGAAGCCAGAGTAATTCTGTAAAGACATAAACCAGATGTCATACCCACCTCTGTTCCCATCCTGCCACTGCTTAAGCCCCTGGTCTCCTCAGTACCTTGGGATGAAGCTCACATTTCTGGAAGGCCTGGCCTTATTTGACCCCTGATGACATCTCCAGTCTCGTTTCACCTCAGTCTTTCCACAGCTCTGTAAGTTCTACCAACACTTCTTTCAGTTCCTCCAAAGCTCCAAGTTCCTTCCAGCCATAGGCTGGCCCTCTGCATGACATGCTCTCCTTTTTGTTCCTAGCCTGGCTCACTTCTATTGTCTTTCAAATCTTGACTTACACATTACTTCTCCAGATGGACCTTCTTCAAGACCCTGCTGGAAGCCACCTCTTCTGTGTAGCATTTACTAATCTGTGGTATATTTTTTTCGAGTATTTGTTTAATGATCATCTCCCCAACCATGAGGACAAGGGACTACATCTACTTGTTCATCACTGTAGCCACAGAATTTAATGACAGGCACATAGTAAGTCCTAAATAAATATGTGTTGAATTAACATATTAATATATGTATGTTCTTAATTAACACTTACCAGATTGTATCAGAAGAGAGAGAAGATATAGGAGGCTGATGGTTAGTTGATTGATTTGGGACAAATGGAGTCTGGGATAGGTTAAAAAATGTCCCCCCAGAAGATATTCAAATCCTAATTCCTGAAGCCTGTGAATGTTACCCTATATGGCAAAAAAAGAAAGAAGGAAGGAAGGAAGGAAGGAAGGAAATGAAAGAAAAGAAAAAAGAAAGAAAAGGAAAGGATAGCAAAAAAAAAAAGAAAGAAAGAAAGGGAGAAGATCTTTTGGGAAATGATTAAGCTAAGAACCTTGAGATGGGGAAATGATCTTGGATTATCCAGACAGGTCCTAGATGCAGTCACAAGCATCCTTAGAAGAGAGAGGCAGAGGGAGATTTGGCACACAGAAGAAATGAGGACATGAAAGGGTAGCAGAGAGGGATCTGAAGATGTTGGAGTGATGCAGCCACAAGTCAAGGAATGTTGGCGGCCAACAGAATAGATTCAACCTATAGCCTTGGGAGAGGGTCTAACCCTGCCAGCACCTTGATTTCAGCCCAGTCATACTGATTTCAGACTTCTGGCTTCCAAAACCGTGAGAGAATCAATTTCCATTGTTTCAAGCCACCAAGTTTGGGGTAATTTGTTACAGCAGACATAGGAAACTAATATAGAGTCCATAACATTATTTTGCTAAAACACAGTGGTTTACATCTGGAAAAGTTTTACTCCTTCCCAACATCCCCCCATTTGTACTCTGCCATACACTGTTCAGCCACAGGTAAACATCACGTCTTCACTCCTGGCACCACCTCTGCCATGCATTCCCCAAGTCAAGAATTAGCACTGAGGAATGAGAAAATTATAAGGCAAGACCAAAGAAACGACTGACCACTAGGGGTAAAAATGCTTCAAAGCTCAGGACTTATATAAAAACCAAAGTAAACAGTGTCTTCATCTTGCTTCCAAAATGTTTTTGGATCTAGGAAGGTCTTCTGTTTTCACTTCCATAATAAAGGAAATAATTTATAATAGGTAAACAACTGCTTTAGAATAGCTAAGGAATCATATTCCATGAAATTAAAGGCATTGTACTTTCAAGTTCATCTTTCAGCCTACCTCTTGGTCACAGTTCTGCCTCATATATTAAGGTCTGGATTTGGCAGACTGATAATGCACTCTGCTTTAAGACAATCTATAATTTTATAAGACAAGGTGCCTAGAAATATAAATTTCCAATGACTCATTTTAACATCATAAGAAGTCAAATAATATTTATGAGGTGAGACACACTGTGAAGAAATACATTTTAACATACTCTCAATATTCCCACCCAGAAGACAGGGATAATAGCCCTCTTGCTGGAGCAGCCATCTTGCTATTATTCCATTCAGAGCTTCCAGATGGGAAAAGGATATTAAGTTGCTGGAAATTAATCCTGCCAAAGGAAATCGGAAATTTTCAAAGCTGTTGTCAATATGGCTCTGCAGTTTAAGATGAACATACATGAGGTGGATTCACAGCAGTTAAAATCTGGTTGAAGAAATGACGATCATAAGAACCGCTGTAAGAGAGCATAAAGAAAGCTCCAGATGAGACGGAGCGAGAAAATATGGTTGAGGCAATTAGGTGCAGTGATTCAAGTTTGCTGAGTCTTGACAGAGGGCAAGGCAGGAAGGTGAGGACGTATCAATGTAAGAAAACCTCCTGAGCAAAGATGCTTCTCATAGGGCCCAGAGCATATTTGGGGAGCAGTCAGAAATATTAAAAAAGCACTTCACTTGTCATAATATATTTTTTTAAGATTTTATTTATTTATTTGACAGAGAGAGACACAGTGAGAGAGGGAACACAAGCAGGGGGACTGGGAGGGGAGAAGCAGGCCTCCTGCCGAACAGGGAGCCCGATGCAGGGCTCGATCCCAGGACCCTGGGACCATGACCTGAGCCAAAGGCAGACGCTTAACGACTGAGCCACCCAGGCGCCCCTTGTCATAATATTTTGAAAGTAGAAAAGAACTTTGGAGATCATTTAGCTCAACTGCCTCATTTTATACATGAGAAACTGAGGCCAGCAGGGGTGAGGTCACTTTCCCAAGGACAGTCAGCCATCAAGTGGCCAAGCTGGGACTCAAACTCAGGTCTGTTAGACCCTCCTCTGGCACTGCATGCTCTGCCTCTCCACACTGATTTCAGATGGGAGAGATGCATCCGCTAGCTTAAATAATAACAAATTACCTGGTATTTCTTAGGGGCAAATTAATTTTTAAGCACTGTAAACCTACTCCATGATGAGCTACTTCAAGCTGATCGTTTTTTTTACCAGTTCTTTTCGATATGACATTCAAACAGATGTAGTACCCTATCATCTTCCTGCCTCTTCCTTTACCCTTGGCCTCCCCTTAATGTCCTTGGTGGTAAATAGCTATGTGGCCAAATAATTTGTTTTCACTGAGACTATCCCATTTTTACACCTGAATCATTATCAGCCACGCTGAAGACAGCAGCCCGTGTTGACGCTGTACCTTTGCTGGAGCAGGTGCTGGGTGGGTGTGCTTGCGCGTGCTCGTCTGTGAGCACGTGGCCTGAGTCAAATGCACTAGATGTGGTGTGTGCCCAGCCATGGTGCTCAGGGGCACTCACCTCTCTGCTGCTCTGCCCCCCCACCCCAGCGCTGATGCCCAGAGTGTTGGCCTCCCCTGCAAGAGCTTGCTTCTTGGCCTTTGGTAGAGAGAACTCAGGATGTGAGTAAGCCTAAGGTATGAACCCCACATACACGTATGTCCCTTTGCCAGGTTTATATTCTAATGTTTCCTCAGTGGCGACTTGTGAACATCTGATGACAGGAGCGTGCCTCTCCTTTGTCATATATTCTTTGAGTCTCACCCCAGAGTCCAAGAAGAGGACACCTGTGACTTTGTATAATGTAGTTTTTATAAGGATAATTTGCAAATACATTTTGTCTATCTCTAGGCCGTTATTTATCAAACATAATGGGCATTTGACCCACATGTCAACCAACAGTTCTAGGCATATTAAAAATAAGATTCCTCACAATTTTTAAAGGATAAACTAAAACATATTACGAAATTAGTATTTTAAATAAGTTCATATCAGTGAGAGGGACGATATGGTGTATAGTATTTAGCTAATGTATATCAGACTTTGTATCTGTAACGACAAACTCATTTGTCATACATATGATGATAAATAGTTTGAGCGGTCTTCTAGGTAATTTCTTACTCTTCATTTCTACTAAACTGGAAACCTTACATGCAGAGATTGTCAGAAAGGGCTGCAAGTGTTCGGTAGCTCTGTTAGATACATTTGGACCTTCAGACTCAGCACAGTCCTAAAAATTATGGGGTGATTTCTCACCAAGGAGACATAAATTGGGCTTGGTA
The DNA here is from genome assembly GCF_004348235.1 of Phoca vitulina. Lineage (NCBI taxonomy): Eukaryota > Metazoa > Chordata > Mammalia > Carnivora > Phocidae > Phoca > Phoca vitulina. The sequence goes on along the minus strand of NW_022589773.1, from coordinate 5,488,187 downwards.
AACATAAATTCATGAGCACCTTAGATCCAAGAGCTGGAAGACTGGGCTGAATGTTCCATGGGGGAAGAAAGCAACCAATAGATGCCAATCTATTTTTTGGTTGCGTTTGTCAAGCATGTAACAGCATTTGGATATGATTTTAAAATATAACTTATGGGGCGCCTGGTGGCTCAGTCGGTTAAGTGTCTGACTCTTGGTTTCGACTCAGGTCATGATCTCAGGGTTGTGGGATTGAGCCCCACATCGGGCTCCGCACTTAGCACAGAGTCTGCTTGAAATTCTCTTTCTCCCTCTCCCTCTGCTCCCCACGCCCGCTCATGCACGCTCTCTCTCTAAAATAAATAAATAAATCTTTAAAAAAATAATAAAACATAACTTATAGTATACCACTAGTTCTTTCTCTAAGGAATGAAGATCCATTCATTCAGCAAATATTTATTGAGCAACTGTGGACACTGCTGGGTACTAGGGATATGGAAGGAAACAAGACAGGGTCTCTGTCCTCACAAACACACAAAATAACAGGATTTCTTGTACTTAACAATACATATCTTAATATTCAGCCCCAAAATAGCATATCATTCGAGAAAGCCACCTAAACAATAGAAATGGCCTTTACAGACACTAGTCAGTGTCATGAAGGTATGTGTATAACTCATACCATGTTCCAAGATCTTCGGTAAGACACCTTTGCCTCCACTAAGCTATGTGCTGCCCATTTTCTTCATTTATGAGAAATTGCCATACTTTTTATTCTTTCAACTACAATCAGGATCAAGAGGCACATGACAGACCACAAACCATTCTCTGAGCATAAAATAATGTTGTTACTCACATTCTAGTGTCACTTCTTTTATTCATGGAGCGATGTTCTTTCTCCTTATCTGTCACTACCGGTCCCACCTTACCTTTTGCATTCTCCTTCATGGCTCACAACATAATCATTAACCAAACCAAACCAAACCAAACTTTTTCTGATGACACGGGTTTTTGTGAACAAAAACTCTTCAAGCAATTCCTTTTCATAGAAGTACTGCATATATGCCAAGAGTTGATTCTTTTTTTTTTTTTTTTTAAGATTTTATTTATTTATTTGACAGAGAGAGAGACAGCGTAGAGAGAACACAAGCGGGGGAGCAGCAGAGGGGGAGGAGAAGCAGGCTTCCCGCGGAGCAGGGAGCGGGATGCAGGGCTCGATCCCAGGACCCTGGGTTCATGACCTGAGCCGAAGGCAGACGCTTAACGACTGAGCCACCCAGGCGCCCCCAAGAGTTGATTCTTAACCCGCACATCACTGATTTTGCCCAAATGCGAAGTAAAAGATCTGCTAGCGTATACATCCAATAGTAAGTGCTTTTCCATACTTATACCATGGATACTATGCAATTCCCATTTCATGAGAGAATTTTGCCAAACCCCCTAGCCTGCCTTCTCTGAGAATTATGCTTGTCACTAACTGGAGACAGTCTTACGAACCCTTCAACAATAGTGTGACTTGTGTCTGGTTATCTCTACGTGGAGTGTACCACTTAATAGTGTCTCATTTTGACTTGTTCTCTGATTTCACTGTAGAATTCATCAATCTCACTTTGAAAAGCACAATTTTGGATTTGTTCTAGAGAAACATAATAGGTTTACCTCTGTTGTGTTTAAAAGTGACAGAGGGGCGCCTGGGTGGCTCAGTCGGTTAAGCATCTGCCTTCGGCTCAGGTCATGATCCCAGGGTCCTGGGATCAAGTCCTGCATCGGGCTCCCTGCTCAGCGGGGAGTCAGCTTCTCCCTCTCCCTCTGCTGTTCCCCCTGCTTGTGTTCTCTCTCTGTCAAATAAATAAATAAAATCTTTTTTAAAAAAGTGACAGAAAAGCTTCAATGACTTCAATGCCATTATCTGATAAAAGGACAGTACCAAGTGAGGTGGGGTTGAGGATTGCTGATTCAATAAAATCTAATTTTAGATATTCATCATCATTCTTCCTTCCTTATTTGGCCACTTATGTTAAATCATCCTACCCAAGGAATCATTTGTCCCATCAGCTACAGATACATATTCTATATTTTCACTGGTGTCCCGCTTACTGTTTATAGTTCTAACATTACTCTGAGTGCTAATATCTACCTGATTCATTCCATTCTACTTTTTGTCTTCACCACTGAGCTATTTTTTCGAACTGGCATATAGCTACAGTACATGAAAATTTATGTGAACAATAATGGCAGATGATGTAAAAGCATGTCAGCTGAGATGAACTTCATTCAGCTGACCAAGTATTATCCAAGACAAAGTGACTGACAGTCTTTCTAGCACATACACTATCTTTAAGAGGATAAAGATTATTAAGAACAGGATTCCTGTGAAAATAATATTATTTCTAATAAGTAAAATGTGTATGAAGAAAATGACTTCATTGATTTATCCCCCAAAACTGCCAAAGCACCTGCAGACCACCTGACAGTATGGAATGGGGTTGAGGCGATCCATATGAGCCGCACTGAGAAATTGCTCCCAGCCTTCCAGCTTGACTTAGGTCTGTGTAACACTCAGCCAAAAACTGTCATTCATTTCGGGCCCCACTGTCCACTCAAGCTGGACCTCATGAAAAAGTTACCTTCTTATCTTATCTTTTCCCCTCATCCCTGACCCTACGTCCAACTTCCAGCCAGCCTCTCAAACTCCCTGGTCTATGCAAACTTACCCTCAACATCTCAAGTCAAGAGGCTTGGGATAACCTCTGCTCAATTTCTCATATCCAAGTAGGGTCAAGTTCTACTGCTATTCTTATAAGGCGGTAGTTCTCAATCTTGGCAACTCATTAGAATCACCTGGAGGGCTTTGAAAAAAATTAAAAAGTACGATTGCTCCATTCCACATCAGTTTAACCAAAATCTTTGGGATGGGGTCCAAGTACTACGTTTTTACAAAGCTTCCCCAATGATTCTAACACGTAGGCAGGATAAGAATCACTGCCATAAGGTGGCACTGCTAGAAGGCATCTCCCATAGCAGTTCCTCCACTATTATGTGCACGGATTCTCCCCCACCTGCTGGGATCACCATCTCACATCAGGGCTACTGTGACAAGCTCCCTGCTGGATTCTCTGGATCTGGAGGATCTACTGATGCCGGTGCCTTTTACATCTACTGTCGTCATAGCTCTCAAAATGATCTCGGTCAACCTTCCTTCTGGCTCTGTTCTTCTCTCCCTCCAAGACAGTGGTTCTCAATTTGACTGCACTTTGGGATCACGAGGGCCTTTAAAGTAACAGCGTCCGGGCCGCAACCCACCCCCAATAAATCATCACCTCTGGAGATGGGAACGAGGCGGGAATGTTGCTAAAAAGCAGCCAAGATTGAGAATCAATACTCTGGGACCTATCTTTCTATGACCACCACATCTAGCTTCATTTAGCTACCACTACTGAGCTCAGTTCTGGCTTCCTGAGAGCCATTCTCAATAGGGAACTTTTTTGACTCAAGAGCTTGTAGTCCACTGACAGAGACAGACTTGAAAAACCAAACTTTAAATCACAGTGATGTAAGTACTGTGATGGAAATATGAAAAATCTTCTATAGGACACAGGGGGTGGGAGCAGTTAACGACCTGTGAAGTTGGGGAAGGCTTCTCAGAGGAAATTATACTTGAACAGGGTCGTGCGGGTCATCAGACTGAAAGAGTAACGGGAAAAAGGATGTTTTCTTAGAAACATACACTTCCCTTTTAAAGTATTTTTATTATTGACACACACTGACACATAATGTCTCTATTATATACTTTTGATCACTTAGGACAGTGTTTCCCAACCTTTTTTTCCAGCCAATATGGCTAATTGTTACAGCCATGGGTATATTTTCATCTCACTCATAAGGCTTTTTGTGTATTTTGACTTTTAAAAATAGACCTTTTTAGAGCAGTGTTAGGTCCACAGCAAAATTAAACAGAAGGCAGAGATTTCCCTATCCCTCCTGCCCCTACACATGCACAGCCTCCCCCACTATCAGCATCCCCCACCAGAGTGGGACAGTTGTTATAAGTGATGACTGTGAACATCACATCATTGTGATGCCAGCGATACATTACTCTAACCCAGAGTCTACAGTTTATATTAGGGATCACTCTAGGTGTTATACTCTATGGGTCTGGACAAATGTAAAATGATATGTACCCACCACCGTAGTACCATACAGGGCAGTTTCACGGCCCTAAAAAGTCCTCTGTGCTTTTCCTGTTCATCCCTCCCCACCCTCAATCCCTGGTAACCACAGATCTTTCTACTGTCTTCATAGTTCTTTTCAGAATGTCATGGAGTTGAAATCATACAGTATGTAGATTGGCTTCTTTCACTTAGTAATATGCATTTAAGGTTGCTCGGTGTCTTTTCAGGGCTTGATAGCTCATTTCTTTTTGGTGACGAATGGCATTCCACTGTCTGGATAGACCACAGTTTATTTATCCATTCACCCATTGAAGGACATCTTGGTTGCTTCCAACTTTTGACAATTACGAATAAAGCCTTTATAAACATCAGTGTGTGGGTTTTTGTGTGGACATAAGTTTTCAACTTTGGATAAATACCAAGGAGCATGATTGCTGGATCATATGGTAAGAGTGTGTTTAGTTTTGGAAGAAAACTGCCAAACTGTCTTCCAAAATGGCTGCAAGCCTTTTGCCTTCCCACCAGCAGTGAATGAGAGTTCCTGTTGCTCCATATTCTCACCAGCATTTGGTGTTAGCATCCTGGATTCTGGCCATCCTAATTGGGATGCATAGTGGTACCTTGTCTTTGTTTTAATATGCATTTCCCTGGTGACATATAATGTGGAGCATCTTTTCATCTTCCCAACCTTCTTAATGTCATGACACACATAGAAAATATCTGCAAATTCTCTGGACTAAACATGAAGCCTGCCTGTGGCTAAAGGTAACAGGCCTGGGACTCTGGCTATCCCTGGTCCCTCCCAGCCACCTGAAGGCGGATGGCATCTATATCTCAGCATACCTGTGACACATCTGCAGAACACCAGCATGCCAAGGCACCCCTGTGGGGATGCTCCAAATGAAGATACCATTAGATAGCAGTAGCAGAAAGCCCAACTCAAGCTAGCTTAAATAATGAGGAGCCATATTCTCTCATATAACAAGAAATGCAGGAGCTAAGTACCTCCAGGCATAGAATGTCAGGTCCTATTCTGCTTCTCTGCCACTGTCTCTGCAGCGCCTTATTCTGAATATTGGCTTCCTTTTTAGGTCAGTGTCAAACTGGCTGCCACATTGCTAGGCATCATAACCAAATGTGATCAGGGAAGATCAAGAGAAAAAGAGAGGCGTTCTTCCTTATGGGCCTATTTCTCTCAGTGAAGAAACCCATTTCTCTTTCTCAGAAGTCTGCAAAAAGTTACCCCTCATATTTCCTTGGCCAGAATCTTGTCAAATGCCCTTGCCTATCCAGATTTTTGGCAAGGGGAAATGGGACACCATGACTGGCTCAGATGAACCAGGATTTACTAAGGGAAATGTGGACAGGATTCACCTTCTCTGAGAAACACAGGGAGGGGTAAACCACCAAACAAAATCAAGGCTCTTCCAGCAAGCAAGAGAGTGGGACTGGATTTTAGGCAGACAATCAATGGGGTCTGCTGCAGTTTACTTCATATGAGAAACAGGCTGTAGAGCATAGTGGTTAAGGGAGCCAGAAGTGGGCTCGAATCCCATTGTACCATCGACTAACTGGGTGTGCAGCCTTCAATTTTCTTCTCTCTGAGAAAGCAATGACCAGAGTCCCTAACTAAGGAGGACTGCTGGGAGGAATAAATGTATAGTGCTTAGAATAGACTCTGGCACACAGTAAGGCTTAATCAACGTTAGTGATCATCTTCATCTTCATGGCGTCTGTTATAGGTTATAAACAGCTAATGGGCAGGGACCAGATCTGTGGGGGAGAAGGGTTCTCTCTGATTAGCACTGAGCACAGTGACATGCTCAATTAGGCATTCACTAAGTTCATTTGTGGGGTTTTTGCATATTAATAACTTAATTAAAAGGTCCATTTCTTCTTATTGGTAGCAAAAAGACGGTACTGACTAAAAGGTAACATGTTACCATCAGAAATACTTCAAAAAATCTATTGCTCCCTGGAAAATATACTCAGAGAAATACAATAACAATTATTATTACTTGAAATGAATATTTACTGAGCCTTTACTACGTGCTGGAGACTGCCATCAACGCCTTACATGCATTGTCTCCTTTAATCCTAAAACCAGTTTATGGAGTCAGGCTTACCAGCGAAACACTCTTAAAGCTAATTTCAAACAAAATACAGGTTTGTCTTCAACGTGTAAATGTTTCCACAATACAATGTCAAATGAAAATGTGACCTACCTCATTTCTAGTTCTAACACATGTTTTCTCCTCTGCCTATCTTCCCTACCCCTCCCCCTGCTGAAATCAGGATGCATCTTACATTGGATGTTCATGTTTACTATAATCATGTGTGTGTGTGTCTCCAGTCATGAACTTGGACACGCATTTGCAGAAGGGAGGAAGCAGAGCAGTTACAGCCATCACGGAGTCAGGCTCCATGTTTTACTCATTAACCCTCATTAACCAAATGTATGCTGATGAGACGCTCTCTTCCACAGAGGGCCTTAAATTGGGAACTAAACAACTAATTGCAGTATTATGTGTCCCCTGGAGCCGGCAGCCAAATAATTCTCACTTTAATGGTAGAAATTACTAGAAGCAGCAAGGGCCTGAACATTAAAGACTAAAGATATGTCCCCAATCCTGCAGGTGGTCTACAGTCAAGATTTAGCACTTTGCTTCAGTCCCGGGACCAAATGAAGAACTAGAAATTCAAGGAAACCATTTAAATCCTGGATCTACCATTAATTTGCTGGGTGCTATGAGCAGTTACTGAAATGCCCTGTGCTCTCATTCTTCATCTGCTAAAAGATATCAACTGTCCCTACAGAATGTCTAAGGATATTAAGAGTAACTAATGAGATTGTTTCGGTTTCAACATAACTCAAATTTTCTCCCACTCATATCTGTTTCCTCTTTTACCACACAGAAGGGCCCAATCTCCCACCCCATTAATGATTCAACCTATTAAGGAAATCAGCTACTCGCCTGGCACCTAATAACACAGTTCTGCTTCATTACTTCTTGAATGAATTTCATTTTCTTCAATCTTCTATAAGAATCTATTAAATTTCAAAAAAGTAGGTGTTAGTAAGAAACCACCAGCATAAAGAACCAAAGAGAGATGTCACCTGTTCCAAGCAATAGCCCCTGAATGTCCTCCTACCCCCAGGCTTTCTCCACCTAGTCCAGTGTGGGAAACAGAAGCAATCAACATGGAGGTCCCTAGCTCTTCCACACCCAAACATACCACCCTACCTGCACCCACCTCCATATGTGCCTCCCCTGCTCTGACAGGGGGGTGAACCTTTGCTGCTCCCATCAAAGACCCACTCTGCTCTTACTCTAGATCCCCAACCCTCTCGCCATGATGACACATGCACCATCATCACCTGTCCTTTCTCGTCACTTCTGCCTCTTTACTGAGATCATTCTCATCAGCATACACATGTGCTCTGATATAGTCTGGCCTTAAAACATGCTCACTTGACTTCACAGCTTGTCCAGCAACTTCCCTATTCCCCTCCTCTCCTTTACAATAGAACTCCTTGAAAGAGCTTCCTGTACTTGATGTCCCAACTGCCTGTCCCCATTTTCTCCTTAATTCACTCCAAGTAAGCTTCCTTTTCAACCATTTCACCACCACTGCTCTTTTCAAGGTCACCAGTGACCTCCACTGGACCAAATCCCACAGTCCATTATCAGTCCTCATATAATATACTTTTCAGTGGCTCACACTCTTGCTCACCATGTTTCAGTCCTCACACCTCTTATCCTCTCTTTCTATCTCCTTCCACAATGTGCTCTTTCAGTTCCATGACTTTAAATACCATCTGTACCCTAAAGACTCTCCAAATTTATATCTCCAGCCATGGGTTTCCCTTTGAATTCCAGCTACAGTTCCACTTAGATGTTTCAAAATCAACTAATTTAAAACCTATCTTGATTTTCTCCTATAATCTTATCTTTCCCTACTGTTTCCATCTCAATAAAATGGCACCAACATTTTGTTCAGGCCACAAATCTTGAAGTGGTTCCTGACTCCTCCTTCTTTCGCATCTTACACACAGTCTGCTCTAAAATCTTGTCAGCTCTATTTTCAAAATAATCCAAATGTGAACGGTTCTAACCCCATTCACTACTACTACCCCACTACTACTAGTCCAAGCTACCATTTTTCTCACATGGATTTCTCCATTTGCTTTCTAATTTGTATGCCTACTTCTGCTCTTACCCTATCCCTATCCCCCAAACCAAAATATCAGGCATCCTTCCAGAATGACCATTTGAAGATATAAATCAAGTCATGTTACTAACTACACAAAACCTTCAGGTGGCTTCCCATACCACTCAAAATAAAAAAACCTAGAAGGCCTTACACAACTGGGTCCTTAGCAACTTCTTCATGTACACTTCCTACCACTCTTCCTCTTGTTCATTCAACATAAGCAGCCTGGCCTTCTTGCAGTTCTTCCAACTTGCTAAATATATTCCTACTTCAGCGGCTCTGCCTCATCTGGCCCACTCCCCTGATTCATTCAAGTCTGTGCTCAAATATCACATTATTATAAAGTCCCACCTGAATTGCCCATATAAAATACCAAGTTTCCCCCACAGCTAACATCATACTCAATGGTGAAAAGCTAAAAGTTCTTCGAAGCTCAGAAACAAGACCAAAATAAGGATGCCCACTCACAGCACCGTATTCAACACAGTACTGGAAGTCCTATCCAGAGCAATTAGGAAGAAAAAGAAATAAAAGGTATCCAAACAGTAAAGGAAGACGTCAAACCATCACTATCTGCATAATAGCAAGCTTTTATACTCTTAGTTCCCTTACCCTGCTCTATAATGGAATGGACTTTGTCTGTCTAGAATAGTACTTGGTACATAGTAAGAGTTCAAGAAATAGGGTGCCTGGGTGGCTCAGATGGTTAAGCATCTGCCTTCGGCTCAGGTCATGATCCTAGGGTCCTGGGATCGAGTCCCACATCGGGCTCCCTGCTCCTTGGGAGCCTGCTTCTCCCTCTGCCTCTCTCTCTCTCTCTCTGTCTCTCATGAATAAATAAATAAAATCTTAAAAAAAAAAGAGTTCAAGAAGTATTTGTTAATTGACAGACTACATGAATGATTAAATTCTTGGGCTTCTTCACTTTTTCCTGAAAAGGACACTTTTTTTTTTTTTTTTAAGATTCATTTATTTATTTCAGAGAGGGAGACAGAGAGAGAACAGGGGGTAGGGGCAGAGGCAGAGGGAGAGAGAGAGCCTCAATCAGACTCCCCCCGCTGAGCGCGGAGCCCAAGGCATGGCTCAACGCAGCTTGATCTCAAGACCCTGAGATCATGACGTGAGCCAAAACCAAGAGTCAGACGTTTAACCGACTACACACCCAGGTGCCCCCTAAAACGGACATTTTTTTTTTTTTTTTAAAGATTTTATGTATTTGACAGAGAGAGAATGAGAGAGAAAGAACACATGAGAGGGGATAGGGTCAGAGGGCGAAGCAGACTCCCTGCCAAGCAGGGAGCCCGATGCGGGACTCGATCCAGGGACTCCAGGATCATGACCTGAGCTGAAGGCAGTCGCTTAACCAACTGAGCCACCCAGGCGCCCCTAAAACGGACATTTTTTTTAGTTCCACATGGTATTCACTGACTAGCTCGGGTAACTTATGCCTTGGCCTAACTTCACATGAACTCCACTCCGGTAGGCAGCCCCCACCTGGGCTGCTCTGACCTCATGCCAGCCCTCAGAGCAGGTTCATCTGCTCTCTGAGACCATGAGTTCTTCCAGGACACATTTTCTGGATTAACTTGCATCCCCCATGTTAAGGGCTTCTGGCACAAAGTGGCTTATGGATGTAAGGAATATGCCAGGTATGACTGAGCAACTCTGGGGAGGAAAAATAAACAGCCCAGCTATAGTTAGATAAAGCAGTAACTCTACCTAGATTTATCAAACATTATTTTCCATAGCATAGATCTTACCAACACTGAGATAGCAATAATTGAAAAAAATAACACTGAGACATATATAAAAAAAGATGGGAAGGTATATTAGAGGGAAACTAAAAGCCAAGTGCAAAATCTACAGTTTGGCTTGTGTAAATATAATCTTTTCTGTTCTGAAAAGTCATAGAGTATTCAAAAGCCAGAGTGATTACAGTAATACTAGACAACACAAAAAGAGAGTCCTGGTTAAATTGAATGAATTTTACCTGTAATTTCCATTAAAAAACGTGATTTCAAAGGCTCACAGGCATTCTATGTCTGGTACTCAACTTACCCAGGAGGCCGAAGGAGGAAGAATGGTAATAATAACAAACTAGCCACTCGTGGTTGAACCTCTTCTAGAGGCCAGACACTATGCGCTGGGGACATAAGTACGAATAAGACACAGTAGACCATGAGCTCCTTGAGAACTGGGGCTAAGAGAAGGAAACGTGCACACAGACCATCACAAGAGAGAATGGAAAGTACAAGATAGAAACATATGGAATGTACCATGGGAAAGGAGGCTGGGATGAACTCACGCTGGGGGATCAAAGATGGACCACTGAGGAGGACACTCCTGAAGTGAGTTTTCAGAGATGAGTACAAGCTGGCCAGGCAGGAGGGGGAGGGGGGCGTGGGGGAACAGGGAGGACAAGGGTGGCAAAAGGAACAAGCTGTGAAAAGGTGCAGAGGCACAAAAAAACTCAGGTGGTGGAAGAATCTGAACTGAGAAATGTGTGTTGCTGTGGGGCGCCATGTTGAGACACGGGCAGGCAAGAAAGGGCCCTGTATGCTGTGCTAAGGTGATAAGCAGCCAATTCTAGCTACTTTTCAGGCAGGTTGGATTATCAGGTTTGCATTTTAGGAGGCTGGTTCTGACAGTAGTGCAGAAAACAAATTTGAGGGGAGCAGGGCCAGAGGTAGGGGTACCCAGGAGGAGGCTTCCTCAAAAGCCCATTGAAATGACAGGGACTCTAATCAGGACGTACCCTCGGAAGGGAGAAGAGAGGGCTCAGAGATACTTTGGCGGAAAAACAGGCAGTGCCTGGTGACGGATGGAGTGAATGGGAAGTCAGCAAGAGTGCAGAATGATGCGGAGCTTTGTGTCTTAAGTCACTGAATGGAGAGCAGTGCCACTAGCCCAGAGAGAAGAGGGGAGGTGGGGAGGGAGGAGGGTGACAACTAGTAAGGAACCGGCTGCATCCATGCACTCTACCTGGGCCAGAATGTGACATTGGGGCTTCCATTACAGTCAGGTGGCTCTCCGGAGCTTCCAGAGCCAGCCTGAGGAGAAAGCAGGCACGAGAGCCCTGCTGCTGGCCCTTCTGGAGAGACCTGGTATCACAGGGGCAAGGGCATTGCTTCCCTGGCACTGCGGGCCTATATTTGTCGCACCACACAAAGGCCACAGTAAATGAAGCAGAGGTGACACAGCTGACCTCACCTGCCTACAGAAAGTGAAAAACCACAGGACTTGGCTCCCCACAGCCTTCAAACAATACAGTAAGTTTACTGGCACATGAATAAGTTTTGGGGAGGCAAGCATGGAAATTTCTGAAGACTTTAATATTTTCTTACTACTTTTGTTTATTTTTTCTTATTATTACTTCCATGCAAGATAAGCATTCCAGTTACAGTATGAAAATGTTTTTGAACTTTATCCAGTTTTGGTGAATAAAAAAGAATTGATGAATTTTTAATCTTTTAAACTACCACTATAAAAAATTTCAGCAAGCTCTTATTAGTGTCATTATAATGCAGGCTACAAGCAAAAATTAAGAATAGCATAAAGTCCTTTGAGGAAAACTCTTGGTCCATGCGAGGGCCCCAAATGTCAATTAAAAGAATATAGGCCCAGGGAAGTTCTGGCTGCAAGTAAGACAGAAAAAGCCCACTTCACCCTCTCTCTCCCAATGAAGGCAAACCTGAAATATTGGCAGATATATGGAACAAGTATTTGAAGACTCTGGAAAATAAATAATGGCAAAAAAGTTGTAGATAAAGACTAGAACTCAAAATACTATGGGATCAGTGAAATCTCCATTTTCCCTGCAATATTGCCCAGACTGGACTCAAAACAATGACAGGCACTAAGGCAAGGAAAGAGAACTCCAGAAGAAACCCTCTAATTCAAAGGGGGAATGGGATGCAGAGGGAGAATATCTAAAGCTCTGGAAAAGGGGGCAGGGGAGGAGAAAGAAGGGGGAGGGAGAGAGAGAGAGAGAGAAATCCCTACTTCCTCTTCTTTTCTTTTCTGTTTGCTCACACCCCAGCCCCAGGCAATCCTGAGTGGCTGTGGTGACAGGCAGAAGAGACAGTGGGATGGAAAGCACCTAAAACTGAGGGAGGGAAACTTCCTCTACATTTGAAGCTGTGGTCCCAAGAGGATGGGGTAAATAACACATGCTTTTTTTTCTCTTTTTTTTTTTTTTTTTTAAGATTTATTTATCTGAGAGAGTGAGAATGAGAGAGAGAGAGAGAGAGTACATGACGGGGGGAGGGTTAGAGGGAGAAGCAGGCTCCTTGCTGAGCAGGGAGCCCGATGCGGGACTCGATCCAGGGACTCCAGGATCACGACCTGAGCCGAAGGCAGTCACTTAACCAACTGAGCCACCCAGGCGCCCCGGCTTTTTTTTTCTCTTGTCAGTACTTCTGCTGCTTGGCCCTGGACAAGGGCATGGATGTGGGCAGTGTATCACAGAAGGTGGCAACTAAAGCCCCAGCTTTCTGGCCAGAAGACCAAAAAAAGGAGGCCAAGGGAACCAGGCAGTAGCAGGGAGACTGCAGAGAGGGAGGGGCTCAGGACCCAATAACATTGTTTATAAACTCCTGAACTGACTCCCAAGCCATGCATGTGGGTATCTGATCATAAACAGCCTATTGAAGAGTTTGAGAACTGCACTAAGGGAAAGACCACAAGGCTTCCCATAGGGTGGTACACAGGAGGGACAAATCCATACAGCAGTACAAAGACTTTTAAAACAAAACAGACACTGAAATGATAGCCTACAGAAGACTGGTCAGAATTTCTAGCCTAAACCCAACTGCACTGATTACCTGCTTTTAAAAAAAAAAAAATCAACAATTATTCATAGATTTAAATAAGATGCAAATCTCATAAAATTTAAAATGTCCCAAATATAATCCAAAATTAGTTGGCACAAGAAGAATCAAGAAAATGTCAGTCACATGGGAAAAGACTGTCAATGGATGACAATGAAGAGATGACAGAGATGTTGAAATTATCTGAGAAAGACTTTAGTTATAAAAATGCTCAAGGAAGTAAGGGTGAACACTCTTGAAATAAATGAAATAGAAAATTTCAGCAAAGAAGTAGAAGATACGAAGCAGAACCAAGTGAAAATTTTAAAACTGAAAAATGTAAGAACCAAGAAAAAAAAAAAACCCTCACTGGATAAGCTCAATAGCAAATTAAAAGTGACAAAGACTCAATAAACTTGAAGATATAGTGACAGAATCTAGGCTGAACAACAGAGAGAAAAAAAAAATTTAAAAATGCTTAAAGCTTCAGGTTCTTATGTAATAACACTAAAAAAGTTAACATTGTGTCATTTAAAGTCCCAGAGAAAGGCAAATTGGCGCAGCCACTCTGGAGAACAGTATGGAGGGTCCTCAAAAAGTAAAAAATAGAACTACCCTATGATCCAGCGATTGCACAACTAGGTATTTACCCAAAGGATACAAAAATACAGATTTGAAAGGGTACACACACCCCGATGTTTACAGCAGCACTATCAACAATAGCCAAATTATGGAAAGAGACCAAATGTCCATGGACTAATGAAAGGATAAAGAATACGTGGTAGAACAATGCTTTGAAACTAGAACTCAATCACAAGAGGAAAGTTGGAAAGAACTCAAATACATGGAGGCTAAAGAGCATCCTACTAAAGAATGAATGGGTCAACGAGGAAATTAAAGAAGAATTTAAAAAATTCATGGAAACAAATGAAAATGAAAACACAGCTGTTCAAAATCTTTGGGATACAGCAAAGGCAGTCCTAAGAGGAAAGTATATAGCAATACAAGCCTTTCTCAAGAAACAAGAAAGGTCTCAAATACTCAACCTAACCCTACACCTAAAGGAGCTGGAGAACAAACAGCAAATAAAGCCTAAACCCAGCAGGAGAAGAGAAATAATAAAGATCAGAGCAGAAATCAATGAAATAGAAACCAAAAGAACAGTAGAACAGATCAACGAAACTAGGAGCTGGTTCTTTGAAAGACGTAACAAGATTGATAAACCCCTAGCCAGACTTACCAAAAAGAAAAGAGAAATGACCCAAATAAATAAAATCACGAATGAAAGAGGAGAGATCACAACCAACACCAAAGAAATACAAACAATTATAAGAACATATTATGAGCAACTATATGCCAGCAAATTAGATAATCTGGAAGAAATGGATGCATTCCTAGAGATGTATAAACTACCAAAACTGAACCAGGAAGAAAGAGAAAACCTGAAGAGACCCATAACCACTAAGGCAATTGAAGCAGTAATAAAAAATTTCCCAACAAACAAGAGCCCAGGGCCAGATGGCTTCCCAGGGGAATTCTACCAAACATTTAAAGAAGAATTAATACCCATTCTTCTGAAACTGTTCCAAAAAATAGAACTGGAAGGAAAACTTTCAAACTCATTTTATGAGGCCAGCATTACCTTGATCCCAAAATCACACAGACCCCACTAAAAAGGAGAATTACATAGACCAATATCCCTGATGAACATGGATGCAAAAATTCTCACCAAAACACTAGCCGATAGGATCCAACAGTACATTAAAAGGATTATTCACCACGACCAAGTGGGATTTATTCCTGGGCTGCAAGGTTGGTTCAACATCCGCAAATCAATCAATGTGATACAGTACATTAATAAAAGAAAGAACAAGAACCATATGATCCTCTCAATAGATACAGAAAAAGCATTTGACAAAGTACAGCATCCTTTCTTGATTAAAACTCTTCAGAGTGTAGGGATAGAGGGTACATACCTCAATACCATAAAAGCTATCTATGAAAAACCCACAGCAAATATCATTCTCAATGGGGACAAACTAAGAGCGTTTCCCCTAAGGTCAGGAAGATGGTAGGGAAGTCCACTATCACCACTGCTATTCAACATAGTATTAGAAGTCCTAGCCACAGCACTCAGACAACAAAAAGAAATAAAAGGCATCCGAATCAGCAAAGAAGAAGTCAAACTCTCACTCTTTGTAGATGACGTGATACTTTATGTGGAAAACCCAAAAGATTCCACCCCAAAACTGCTAGAACTCATACAGGAATTCAGTACAGTGGCAGGATATAAAATCAATGCACAGAAATCAGTTGCATTTCTATTAAGGAGTCGATCCCATTTACAATTCCACCCAAAACCATAAGATACCTAGGAATAAATCTAACCAAAGAGGCAAAGGATCTGTACTCAGAAAACTATAGAATACTCATGAAAGAAATTGAGGAAGACACAAAGAAATGGAAAAACGTTCCATGCTCATGGATTGGAAGAACAAATATGGTGAAGATGTCAATGCTACCTAGAGCAATCTACACATTCAATGCAATCCCTATCAAAATACTATCCACTTTTTTCAAAGAAATGGAACAAATAATCCTAAAATTTGTATGGAACCAGAAAAGACCCCGAATAGCCAGAAGAATGTTGAAAAAGAAAGGCAAAGCTGGTAGCATCACAATTCCGGACTTCCAGCTCTACTACAAAGCTGTCATCATCAAGACAGTATGGTACTGGCACAAAAACAGACACACAGATCAATGGAACAGAATAGAGAGCCCAGAAATGGACCCTCAACTCTATGGTCAACTAATCTTCAACAAAGCAGGAAAGAATGTCCATTGGAAAAAAGTCTCTTCAACAAATGGTGTTGGGTAAACTGGACAGCCACATGCAGAAGAATGAAACTGGACCATTTCCTTATACCACACACAAAAATAGACTCAAAATGGATGAAAGACCTAAATGTGAGATAGGAGTCCATAAAAATCCTATAGGAGAACACAGGCAGCAACCTCTTCGACCTCAGCTGCAGCAACTTCTTCCTAGAAATATCGCCAAAGGCAAGGGAAGAAAGCGCAAAAATGAACTATTGGGACTTCAACAAGATAAAAAGCTTTTGCACAGCAAAGGAAACAGTCAACAAAACCAAAAGACAACCGACAAAATGGGAGAAGATATTTGCAAATGACATATCAGATAAAGGGCTAGTATCCAAAATCTATAAAGAACTTATCAAACTCAACACCCAAAGAACAAAGAATCCAATCAAGAAATGGGCAGAAGACATGAACAGAACTTTTTCCAAAGACGACATCCAAATGGCCAACAGACACATGAAAAAGTGCTCAACATCACTTGGCATCAGGGAAATCCAAATCAAAACCTCAATGAGATACCACCTCACACCAGTCAGAATAGCTAAAATTAACAAGTCAGGAAACGATAGATGTTGGCGAGGATGCAGAGAAAGGGGAACCCTCCTGCAGCGTTGGTGGGAATGCAAGCTGGTGCAGCCACTCTGGAAAACAGTATGGAGGTTCCTCAAAAAATTGAAAATAGAGCTACCATACGATCCAGCAATTGCACTACTGGGTATTTACCCCAAAATACAAATGCAGTGATCCGTAGGGGTACGTGCACCGCAATGTTTATAGTAGCAATGTCCACAATAGCCAAACTGTGGAAAAAGCCAAGATGTCCATCGACAGATGAATGGATAAAGAAGATGTGGTATATATATACAATGGAATATTATACAGCCATCACAAAAACGAAATCTTGCTATTTGCAACAACGTGGATGGAACCGTATTATGCTAAGCAAAATAAGTCAAGCAGAGAAAGACAAGTATCATATGATCTCACTGATATGAGGAATTCTTAATCTCAGGGAACAAACTGAGGGTTGCTGGAGTGGTGGGCGGTGGGAGGGATGGGGTGGCTGTGTGATAAGACACTGGGGAGGGTATGTGCTATGGTGAGCGCTGTGAATTGTGTGGGACTGATGAATCACAGACCTGTACCTCTTAAACAAATAATACAGTATATGTTAAAAAAAAAAAAAAAGAAGAAGACAGTAGGAAGGGAAAAATGAAGGGGGGGAAATCGGAGGGGGAGACAAACCATGATAGACTATGGACTCTGAGAAACAAACTGAGGGTTTTAGGGGGGAGGGGGGTGGGGGGATGGGTTAGCCCAGTGATGGGTATTAAGGAGGGCACGTATTGCATGGAGCACTGGGTGTTATAAGCAAACAATGAATCATGGAACACTACATTTAAAATAATTAATTAATTAATTAATTAAAGAAAAAAATCACTGAAAATAAAAAAATAAAGACTCCTAAATATTTCTCTAAAAAATATATATATATATTACCTGTTTAGAACTACAGTAACATTTCATGTGTACAAAAAAAAAAAAACCTTTCTTATCTAAATAAATGGCAACCAGTTTCCAACTAAAAAAGAAGAAAAAAAGAATATGTGGTCTGTGTGTGTATATATATATGTATGATGTGTGTATATATATGTGTGTGTGTGTGTGTATGTGTGTGTGTGTGTGTGTGTATATATATATATATATATATATATATATATATATATATATATATGATGGAATATTACTCAGCCATCAAAAAGAATGAAATCTTGCCATTTACAACAGTGTGGATGGAGCTAGAGAGTATTATGCTAAACGAAATAAGTCAGTCAGAGAAAGACAAATACCATATGATTTCACACATATGTGGGATTTAAGAAACAAAACAGATGAACATAGGGGAAGGGAAAAAAAAAAGAGAGGAAGGCAAACCATAGGAGACTTAACAATAGAGAACAAACTGAGGGTTGATGGAGGGAAGTGGGTGGGGGGTTGGCTAAATGGATGATGGGTAATAAGAAAGGCACTTGTTATGATGAGCACTGGGTGTTATATGTAAGTGATGAATCACTAAATAAAAAAGTTATATATTTTATCTATTAAAAAATAAAAAATAAAAGGTGCAGAGGGAAAAAAAAAAAATTTATCAGATAATTCCAGCAAAAAAACAAAAAAATAAAAAGGAAAATTCTCCAGGCCCAGATGGTTTCACTGGTGGTTTCTACCAAATGCATAAAAAATAAATAACACCAATTCTACACAATTTCTTGCAGAAAACAGAAGAGACAAAACCCAGAAAAACAAAAAAACACTTCCCAGTTCAGTTTGATAAGGCCAGAATAACCCTGATATCAAAACCAGTCAAAGATAATACAAGAAAAGAAAACTATAGGCCAATATACCTCATAAACAGATACAAAAATCCTCAAAAAATATTAGTAAATTGAATCCAGAAATATAGAAAAAGAATCATACACCACAATCAAGTTTGGTTTATCCTGGAAATGCAAAGGTGATTCAGTATTTGAAAATCAATGTAATCCACTATATTGACAATCTAAAGAAGAAAGCCCACATAATCATATTGGCTAATACAGAAAAAGCATCTGACAAAGTTCAACATCCACTCATGTTAAAATTTCTCAGCAAACTACGAAGAGGAGAGAGTATACTCAACCTGGGGAGGACATTTACAAAAGCCTACAGATAACATTATAACTAATGGTGAAAGACAAAATGCATTTTCCTTAAGATTGGGAACACGGCAAGGATGTTTACTCATACCAGTCCTATTCAACATCATATTGGAAGTCCTAAATGTGCACATAAGGCAAGAAAAGGAAGTCAAACAAATTACAAAAGAAGAAATAAAACTGTCCTTTTTTTATGACTCCTAGAACTAATAAATGAGAAATAAGGTCTCAAATAGAAGGTCAACCCACAAAAATAAATCATATGTATATATACTAGCTATGCAAACTGAAAACCAAAATTTAAAAAGAATACCAGTTACAGTAACTCTAAAAAAAAATGAAATACGTAGCTTTTGATCTAATAAAACAAGTATAGGATCTGTATGCTGTAAACTACAAGACATTGATGAAAGAAATGAAAGACCTAAATAAATGGAGAGATAAGCCATGTTCATGAATTGGAAGACTCAGAGTAAGGACTCACAGTAAAGATGTCAACTTTCCAAGTTTATCTCTAGATTTAATGCAAATCTGATCTAAATCCCAGGGTTTGTTTGTTTTTTTTTTTTTTGAAGATAAGTTAATTCTAAAATTTATATGGAAAGCTGAAAGAATTAGACTAGTCAAAACAATTTTTAAAAAGATGAAAGTTGGAGGAATCATACTACCCAAATTTAAGATTATAAAGTCTTCAGTAATCAAAACAGGTATGCTATCGGAGAAGGGAAAATCACACAGGTCAATGGAAGAAATGAGAAAGTCCAGAAATAGACCCACAAAAATATGGTCACTGATTTTTTGACAAAGGCGCAAAGGCAATTCAATGGAAAAAGGGTAGTGTTTCAACAAATGATGTTAAAACATCAGTGGGCATACATAGACAAAAAATGAACCTTGACCTAAATCTTACATCTTAGCAAAATTTTTTCTCAAATTGATCATAGATCTAAATATAAAGCATAAAACAATTAACTTTCAAAAAAAAATAATAGAAAATCTCCATGACCTGGAGTTAGGCAAAGAATTCCTAGACATAACACAAAAACACAATCTATAAAGAAAAGACTGACAAATTGGACTCCATCAAAATTAAAATCACTTGGTCTTTGAGACTTTAACAGTATCTTGAATAATATCAGGGAATGAAAAGACAAGCTACAGGCTGGAGAAAATATTAGCACATCACATAGCTGACAAACTACTTACATCTAAAATAAATAATGAACTCTCAAAACTCAATAGTAGGAAAACAAACAACCCAATTTATAATAGGCAAAATATGTGAACACATACTACACCAAAGAAAATAAGCATATGAAAAAATGTTTAACATCATTAACTGTAGGGAAATGCAATGAGAATCCACAATAAGATACCACTACCTACCTAATAGAATGACTAATCATTTTTAAACTGATAATACCAAGGGTTGACCAGGATGTGGAGCAAGGGGAACTCTTGTTCATTGCTGATGGGAATGTAATATTGTAAAGCCACTTTGCAAGAATAGTTAGGTTTCTTATAACGTTAAACATACTCTTTAACATATGACCCAGCAACCCTTTTAGATATTTACCCTAGAGAAATGAAAACTTACGTTCACACCAAAACCTGTATATGAATGTTTGTAGGAGTTCTATACATGTCTAAAGTTATGTGGCAATTACATTTTCCCCGGAAAAGGTGCATGTACACACTTGCAAATATGGGTGCATGCACACACATGTGCACACGCACACAAACTAGCAGGGAAGAAAAGTCATCCAAATGTATGCAATCTTATCAAGGCGCTTTCTCCTGTGGATAAACACGCCCAGCTACACACCTCTATCTACTCTGCACCCTGTATCTCTGACCTCAAGATCCCCTCATCTGGGATTGACTGATTTTGGGGTGAAAAGAGAACAAAGACAAAAACAAAGAACGACAAAAGAATCCAGAAAATCCCACTAAAACATCAAACAATCAAAGGAGCCTTTGAACTCATTGCTTGGAGGAGACACTAGGACTAGCCATAAATACAGAATTGCCTTGGCCCTCTACTCCCCCCCCACTCACCTGCTCTTTGGATTTTTACACAGATACAGTTTCAACTGAAGCAGAAAGGAAAAAAATTCAAGCACTGTGTTAAAGTCTTTGCTCTTGTCTGGTTAATAGAGCAAAATTTAAAAATAAACAGGAGTCTCAATGCATTTCTTAGGAGGCTTTACACCTCTAATTTAAGTCATTGGGGAATGCAGGAAAGCAAGTTAGAGACCATGAGAGCAGTAGGACTTCCTTATTTTAAAGGAGAAAAAAGAGGCTTATTGGATGGTTGAATATTTTCTGTGCCCTCTTCCATCAATCAGTAAATTCTCTCCAATGTCCTCGCCATTTCTAGTGATGTAGAGACTAAAGGAAAATACTGGCCAAAGTTAGGAAGGCACACACCAGGGATGACCACAGAGCGGACAACAGTTGAGCCAAAGCAAAACCCAGATTACATCAGTCCTGTTGGAGGGAAAATCACTCTTGTATGTCCTGTGGTGGCCTTCCCCTAGCTAGACTACTGTCCATCTAGTCTATTCTGCTTATTCATTTACATATAATAAAATGCACTGGTTTAAAGGGTCTATTTTGATGAGTTTCAACAAATCTGCACACCCACGTAACCACCATGGATGGTCAAGATATAGAATATTTTTCATCTTGCCAAAAAGTTCACTTGTGCCCTAACTCAGTTAATCTCATCTGCTCTCTGTCACCAAAGATTTATCTTTTCTAGAGTTTCATATGAATGGAATTATATCATATGTACTCTTTCATGTCTGGCTTCTTTCAGCATAATGCTTTTGAGATTCAACTATGCTGCTAGATGTATCATTTCTTTTTATTGTTGAGTAGGATTCCATTATATGGATAGCACGGATATACCTCAATTTGTTTATCCATGTACATAATGGCATACATTTGGCTGTTTCTAGTTTAAGCAGCAATGAATATTTGTGTGTAAGTTATTGTGTGGACATACACACATTTTTAATTTCTCTTGGGGGACTAACTATGAGTGGAATGGTTGAGTCATTTGGGAAACGTATATTTAACTTATAAACTGCCAAACTGTTTTCCAGAATTATTGTACAATTTTGCATCCCTGCCAGCAATGTATGATGGTTCAGTTGTTCTATATACTTGCCAAACTTGATATTGCCAGTCAGTCTTTTTAATTGTATCCATTCTAATGTGTAGAGGTCAACTGAGGTGTCACTGAGGGTCAGTTTGCATTTCCCTAATGACCAATGATGTTGATCACTTTTCAATTATTTGCTGGCAATCTGCATATTTACTTTTCTAAAGCATCTGTTAAAAAATCTTTGTTGCTTATTTATTGGATTGTCGTCTTCTTGTGCTGTAAGAATTATTTATTATGAATAAAAGTCCTTTGTCAGACATATATATTATGAATATTTTTTCCCAGTCTGTTGGCTTGCCTTTTTAATTTTTTTCACTATGTCTTTCAAATAGGAAAGATTTTTATTTATTTATTTTTTTAAAGATTTTATTTATTTATTTGACAGGGAGAGAGACACAGCGAGAGAGGGAACACAAGCAGGGGGAGCGGGAGAGGGAGAAGCAGGCTTCCCACGGAGCAGGGAGCCCGATGAGGGGCTCGATCCCAGGACCCTGGGATCATGACCTGAGCCGAAGGCAGACGCTTAACGACTGAGCCACCCAGGTGCCCCAGATTTTTATTTTTTAAAAGATTTTATTTATTTATTTATTTGAGAGAGAGCTTGAGCAGGGAGAGGGGCAGAGGGAGAGAGACAAGCAGACTCCCCAATGAGCAGGGCGTCCGACAGAGGGCTCAATCCCAGGACCCTGAGATCATGACCTGAGCCGAAGGCAGACACTTAATTGACTGAGCCACCCAGGTGGCCTGGAAAGATTTTTAATTTTGATGAATTCTTATTTATCAATGTTTTCTTTTATGGGTCATGTATTTTGTATCCTAAGAAATCTTTTCCAATCCAAAGGTTATGAAGATTTTCTTTTATGTTTTTTTGTAGAAGTTTTATGTTTCCTTTAATTTAGGTTTATGATATGTGTTAAGTAAATTTTTGGGTATTGCATGAGGTTAGGGTCACTTCATTTTTAATATAGCAATCTAAGAGCTGGGGGGTGAGGAAAATGGGTGAAGGGGATTTTCTTCCAGCTATAAAACAGTAAAAAATAATATATAAATATAAAATATAAATTTATAAAATACAAAAAAAGGAAGTCCTGGAGTTGTAATGTATAGCATTGTGACTATAGTTAATATATAATACTGTATTATATATTGAAAAATTGCTAAAAGAGTAGATCTTAAAAGTTCTCATCATAAGGAAAAAACTTTTGTAACTATGTATGGTAATGGATGTTAAGCAGACTTATTGTGGTGACCATTTTGCAATATATACAACTATCAAGTCATTATGTTGTACAGCTAAAACTAACATAATGGTATATGTGAATTATATCTCAATTAAAAAAAACTTTTTAAAATAAAAGTTCAAACCTTCTACTAAAAAAATTATTTATTTATTAAAATAAAAATTTTTTAATTTTTTTTAAAGACTTTATTTATTTGAGAGAGAGAGAGAGAGCACAAGCAAGGGGAGTGGCAGAGGGAGAGGCAAAAGCAGGCTCCCCACTAAGCAGGGACACAATCCCGGGACCCTGAGATCATGACCTGAGCCAAAGGCAGACACTTAACTTAGCCACGCAGGTGCCCAAAATATTAATTTTTTTTTTTTTAAAAAGGCTATCTAGTTGTTCCAGAACTATTTGTTGAGAAGACTGTCCTTTCCCCCCATGAACTAACCTGGCATCTCTGTCAAAAATGAACTGACCATATATTTGTGGATCTTCTTACAGAATCCCTATCCTTTATCATGCCTCTTTTTTTTTTTTTTTAAAGATTTTATTTATTTATTTGACAGAGAGAGAGATAGCGAGAGCAGGAACACAAGCAGGGGGAGTGGGAGAGGGAGAAGCAGGCTTCCCGCCGAACAGGGAGCCCGATGTGGGACTCAATCCCAGGACCCTGGGATCATGACCTGAGCCAAAGGCAGACGCTCAACGACTGAGCCACCCAGGCGCCCATGCCTCTTCTTTTTTTAAGAATCTATAATGGCTCCTCACTGTCCATCAAAACAAGTATAAAATTCCCATTCTAACATTCAAACTACTTCAACAACTTTCTGGTTTAGCTGGACCTACCTCAACTTTCCCCCTCCCCCCACCCACCCCATTCCCTGAATACACCATTATCAGTGCTGCCCTATCATTCTGGGGACTCCTGCCATTCTTCCTGTCATCCTAAGATGCTCTTCCTACCATCCTTAAAACATCGCCTATCCTTCTTCATCCATGAAGCATTCCTTGATAATTGTATATGTCAAAGATCTCTTCTCTCACTCCCTGTAGTTCTCATTATACTTACAATACATGCCAATATCATACCCTTTAATCCTTAAATGTGATTCAATATTCATTCAACAAAGAGCCACTGAGGCTCTACCATGACAAGGCATGGCGGTAGGCACTGAGGAGAGAGAAATGAAAATAAAGGGTCATTGCCCAGAGACTTAGAGACTAGTGAGGAAAGAATCAAGTAAATTGACAAAAATAATTCATATATGTTTTCTTATACCATTCACTACACCATGTTATAACTGTTCCATGATGTACATCTTGTATCCCTCAAATAAGTATTTCAGTATAGTTCTAAAAGGACTCTTTTTTAAACAAAACCACAATACTATTATTATACCTTAAATATTGTAATAATTCCTCAATATTATCAACTATCTAGTGTTAAAATTTCCTTGATTATCTCATAAATGCTTATTTATAGTTGGTTTGTCCACACTGAAATCCAAATAAGGCCCATAATTAGAATGGGTTGGTATTTCTCTACATTTCTTTTGGATTCCAATGCCCTTCTTCCTTGCAATTTATTTGAAAAAAACAGATTTTTGGTCTACAAGATTGCCCGGATTTTGCTCATTATATGCCTGTAGAGTCATTTAATTTGTTTCTCTGTCCTCTATATTTCCTGTAAATTGATAATCAGATCTAGAGGCTTGATCAGATTCAGGTTGTTTGGTTTTAGTTGGGCAAGAAAATTTCAACAGAGATGAGCTGTGTAACCCCCCCCCCAACACACCCTTGGTAGGCACAAATGATCATTGCCTAGATCCATTAATTAACTAGGGGTTGCAAAATGCTAATACTCCATTCTATCATCACTTCTTAATTTATTAGCCAGAATTCTTCTATAAAGAGAAACTCCCCTTCTTAACAATTTGATTATGCTGCAATACAGCGTATGCAGATAAATGCTTGATTCTTTCTCTTTATCTGTTTTCAAAATAATGAATTCATTCTCTGGCACCATTAGAAGGTGAGCAATTATGTGAGTTTATTTTTATTATTATTAACTCATGGATTTAAACATGTTTGATGTATTTTAAACCACTGCAGTTACTATTCTATTGATGCTCAAACTGCCCCATTGGGAACTTCTTTAGTTTGGTTCTTGAGTCCTGGTTGCGGCTCCAGTAGTCTTTGGCAGTTTCTTTGTTTTCTGGTATGACCAAAAAAACCACTCCAGGCCCAAGTGGTACGTTTCCTGCCCCAAATTTTGAAACAATCATTTCTCCAAGGAGTCCTAGTTCCTTTTAGTCAGAAATGGTATTTAGAAACCACAAACTGTGTGCTAGAGATGCTCATTGCTATACTATCCTCAGCTTTTCAGTTGACACAGATGGGAGATATTTTTTCTCAAGATGAACTACACGATGTCAAATTCATGACTACAGAGTTTTTACTTAACTTCATCAATTTTACATCCGGATCTTCTCTCTCCCATGGCTTAAATCTCAGTCCCCTAAAGCCCCAACATAATTACTCATTGGCTTTATCTTAAAATAGACAACAACCTCAGAATTAATAATATCATCACCACCACTCACAATATGATAGACCAGAGTAATTCCACTAGAAGTATACAAATTACTGTACTTTAAAGTACTTGGAATAGTTACTTTGTATAATTATGCTGCCAATCTTAAACACAGTTAAGTTCATTTGCTTCATTTTGCTTTTAATTTTCAGGGATTGCTTAAAAAATACTTAGGTTTATAATTATGTACAATATTGTCTTGGTTCCAAACTCAAATCTATAACACAAGGTGTAGTTAAAAGAAGTGTAGCTCCTATCTCTGCCTCTCTCATCCTATTCCCTTCCACTACAGGTAATCATCTTAAGAAGTTTTATCATTTATATTTCCACTGTTTTTGTTAAATACCAAAGGAACTGATGTTTAGTATCAATTTAACAATTCACACTACACACACTTTCTCCACCTTGCTCTTTTCATGTAACAATACATCTTAAAGAATACACAGCCTTAGAGACAGTCTGCATTTCTTTTTACAGCTACCTAGTGCTCCATTATGTGAATGTACCATAATTTCTCTAAATCGGCCCAAATTGATGGGCATTTGGGCTATTTCCAGTCTCTTGCTGTGCCAACAAATAACCTTATACATGAGTATTTTCCTGTTTTTGCCAATGTTTCTTTAGGATAATATCTTAGAAGCTGGACTGTTGAATAAAAGAACTACTTAATTTTGTTAGATATGTAAATTCCCTTCCATGGAGTTTAAACTGTTTTGCATTTCTACCAGCAATGTAAAAGTGCCTGTTTCCCTGCAGCTCCGCCAACAAAGTACGTTGTCAGACTCTTGGATCTTTGCCATTCTGATAGATAAGAAATTATAGTGGTTTTAATTTGCATTTCTCCTATGATGAGCAAAATTGAGCATCTTCTCATAGCTTTAAGAGATATTTGCATTTCTTTTCTGTGAACTGTTTATATCTGTAGCTCATTTTTCTATATGGTTATTGGGGTTTTTTTTTTCCTCTTTCATTTTTAGAAGCTCATTATTTATTTGTCTATGGCATAAAGTGCACATATTTTTTCCCAGTGAGTCATTTGCTTTGCTTATTTTTCTTTTACATGCAAAAAGTATTTTGTTTTCATGTGCTCTAATTTATCAATCTTTCATTTTATTGGTCCTGGATTTTGAATCCAGAAGTTTTCTTCAGTTTGAGGCTAAAAAATGAATTCACTCATGTTTTCTTCTAGAACTTAACACAGTATGTTTAATGATCTTCACCTTTTCCCCTTCAGTCCCTTCGAGTACATAGAAAAAGTCCTTATGTCCAGGCAATTCACGTGTTGAAAGCAGCTCATTTCCCTTTTCAAAATCAAACATCAGATGGAGTTCATGTAGCCACTCTGCTAATGCTGTTCTTTCACACACATGAACCCTTGCGTTGTACAGGCAAAGCACAGGGATGGGCCCAGTTTCTACCGTCCCGTTCCAGCGCCCTGGCATCCATCATGGGCGTGGCCCGTTGTGTCAAGTGCATCCAATTTCGGGATGGGGCACAGTTTCTACCGTCCCGTTCCAGGGCCCTGGCATCCATCATGGGCGTGGCCCGTTGTGTCAAGTGCATCCAGTTTCGGGATGGGGCACGGTTTCTACCGTCCCGTTCCAGACGTATATCATGTTTCCCATCTAAAACATCTCTTCATCAGTTAGGCTTTTAGGAGAATGACTTCCACAACCGCAGGCCCGTATGTGGCTAGACAACGGCCTCACTTCTTTGGATTTCAAAATGAGGCCACAGGAAAGTTCTGATTTTTTTAATGTTAAAAAATATAAATCAGTGTTGTTCAGATATTTGATAATAATCTAAGAGGAAATAATAACCAGGCCTACCTGGCTTTCAATATAAAGCACTGTATCTTATACTTAGTTATATAAGAATCACGTACATAGAAAATCAACTCTGTTTGCTCTCTTAACAGCATTCTAGGTAATCCTCATGCAGGTTTCCTCATTTCCCAGGTTTCCCTGGGGAAAACAAAATAAAACAAAACAAAAACAAACGCTGCTCAAGAGTCTAAATCCTCTGAAAGTCTATCTTATCCCCAAATTTCTTAAATTGCTTTTTTTGTCCCCGGGTTCTGAAACACTCTGAAACCAATGACTATTTTGTTGACGGTTGTATCCCGGGCGTCTGTCACAATGCCTGGCACGCAATATGTATATCACACATGTTTGTTGAATTAAGGAATAAAAATCTGGGGCAAATGGGTATCTACATGCAAAGGATGACATTCTTATGCCACACACAAAATTCAACTCAAAATGGATTAAAGACCTAAATGTAAGAGCTAAAGCCATAAAACTATTAGAAAACATAGGTGCATATCTTCATGACCTTGGATTAGGCAATGGTTTCTTAGATACGACACCAAAGACACAAGCAACAAAAGAAGAAACAGATAAACTGGGCTTCATCAAAACTAAATTTTTATGCTTCAAAGGACACTATCAAGAAAATTGAGAAAGCGACCCACACAATAAGAGGCATACACCATCTATCATCTGCTTCCATGCTTCTTATAAAGAGATTCCCCAGCATCAACCCCAAAACCACAGTTCTCCATCCCTCCTTTGCTTGCTTTCTGTCTCTGGTCTTCTCCATTTCTTCTCCTCTTCTTTTTCCTCTTTTGGTTCCCACTCTGTTTCTCCTTTTTCTTATTCTGCGTCTAGGGAATGCAATTTATATTTTTATTTTTATTCTGGATTCTGGGGGTTTTCTTTTGCTTTTTTTTTTTTTTTTAAACATCATGAGGGAATTTGTTTGAGCGTTAAAGAGCCTGGGTACTACAGAGTCTTTGCTATATACTACAGGTCGCCTGCTTCTTGTATACTTATCCAAGGCTTACGAACAGACACACACAAAGTAGGCCTTTGATCCTGAAAACGTAGGGATCCCACTGGGATGAGGATAAATATTTATCTCTATTTGCTTTTTTCTATTGGGGCCTGGTTTCTGGCTTGCTCAATGTCCTATTTGGCCAAAAACCAGCCAGGTCAGGAAAAGATCACTCCACAGTTCCAGCCTTGAAAACATGCGGGAAGAGCTTCCACACAGTTCCCATATGAATTTTAACAGGGTCATCCGAGTACACTATGAGTGTAAGGAAGTACGTAGGGAGAAAAGACATTCTCTGCACTCATGCTAAGTTAGAGCAGAAAACCAAATATAGAGTATTCTCTTATGAATTTCTTCCCATACCCTTACCTAAGTAAGGACAAGAAACATTCCAGGAATGTTCTAGGACTGAAAAGCTATCTGGTGCCACAGTGGAGGAAGAAGTAAAAAGCATTTGAGGTCACAAAGACCACGATTTTCAAACCCTAGTTTTGCTACCTATGAAGCAAGCCTCACTTTCCTAAACTGCAAAACAAAGATAATAAAAACCTGCCTTACAGAGTTGTTGAAAGGATTTATAGACATCATGTATGTAAAGCACAGGGCACAGTTTCTGGGACATACCAGCAATTCAATTTTGGTAGGAATATTAGATATGTCCCACTATGTCTCTAGAGCTTCAGGTCACCACCACGTTCCTTGGTCCTAAACCGGAAGCCATAGAAAAGAAGACAGGTTGTTCTCTGGCTCTCAAATGGAGACCAGCCTCTTAAAAAGGGCATGTACCCACCTCTCCTGCAAACCATACTAGTTCAGTGGAAGGCAAGATCTATCAAAAGCCAGTTGTTAGCTCCACTGGGCATACTGTGTGTAGGGAAGGCACAAAAAGCAGATTCCCTAAGCCACTGCTTCTGCAAAGATGAAGAATGGCTTTTGCACAGAGCTTGGGCAGGCAGAAGTTTGTAACCCCCCAGTGCTGCCATCACCCGCCTCACCACCCAGCACCACTGTGACTCCCCCCGCTTGCACTGTTGGTGCTGCCATGCCTACCACTGTGGCCACCACCACCTCCACCAGTTACATCAACACCGTCACCAGGACCAATAATACCTTCTCTCCTTCCATCACAACCACCACTACCATCAGTATCACCATATGGCATCAATCAAAACCCCAGCTGCTAAAGAAGGAATAGCTGAAGGTAAACCTGCTTTACCTGAAGCCTTAAAGAAGGTTCTACTTGGAGAACTTCTGAATCATGTGTGCAAACAGTGTCACGCCCATCTCTCAGCAGGTACAAATACGGCCCCACCTAAAGCCACTTGCTGCAGTAACTGCCACGGTGCTGAAGAGACTCCCAAAGAGGCAACTCCCTCCGCTCCTTTCCTACCCTTGGGAGACACAGAGCAAGGGCTGGGAGAAGGTTGTCAGGCTCCCAAGTGTGTCTCTAACATGGCTTTGTCCCTGGGCTGCTCACTATGTCCAACAGGCATGGCCCAGAAGGCTAGGGCTGGGTGGCATAAGTGAGTAGCCACGGCGGGCCCTATGTCCATCTGCCGGGAAGAGGCTGCCGTGTACTCCGTGGCCAGGGCTGTTGTTACAATGACTTGAAGCCCACTGACAAAGGAGGCTCATGTCTTGGAAGAACAAGGCGGGCATTTACTAGTGCCCTGCCTGTCGCCATGAGGAACACTGAAACAATATCCTTTTAAAATATCTTTCACAGAGATTTTGCTCTATTTTCCTTTGAAGGCATAACAAATATCTAAAAACCCTGCCCACATTTTAAAAAATGGGTCACACGTTTTTGCGTTTTTGCTTAAAAAAAAAAAAAAAAAGCTATCTTTATTTCCTTGTATCCTTGTAATGTAACAGTTATAAGCAGCTAAACTGAATTTTTAATTATCCTTTTTAAAAGATTTTTTAAGAAGTAAAGGTTATTCCTAGGCTGACACTGAATATGCCAGGTCTGTAGCTAGAAGCAAATTTTTATAGCTGGTTATAAACCCCCGAAATATGAGTTTATACTGAAAAAGCTGAAGCAACCTTAACTCTAAGTACGCCGATGGGCGCCACTTTAATTACAGTCCCAGAATCGAATAAAACAGTCTCTCTTCTACAGTAGCATCACAAAGAACCCCATTAACTCTCCAATTACTAAATGAGGAAACAACATTCTCTAGAACCCAAGCCAAGGAAAAAAGAACAGTGCGTGTTCCAACATAAAACCTTACAACTGGGCTTCAAAGTTACAGTCTAAAATAAGGAGGCGCTCCCCTGCACGGGTAATGTTTACTTCGCTTATTTAAAATAAGTGAGTGTCTTTGCCAAGGCTCACATAAGACTATTTGTTTAACAAATAAAGATGTGTGTTTCCTGGAGTGTTTCTAATTGGGGTTTGAGATCCCACCTCCTAAGAAATTCTGGGCTTGGATACCTCCCACAGGCACGGTGCCTTTGACCATGTGGGTATCCCGTATCGAGGGGAGTGGAGGGTCTGGTGCTCATAAGGGAGCATGCACATGGCAAAATCTACAGAACAAATGGTTTGTGTCCCACCAACGCATCCATCACGCTTTCAACAGGAAAGAAAACTGGGGAAGGTCAAAACGATATCCAGTAGGATTTGTAAATTGAGCTATTCAGTAGGCAAGCAAACTTTAAAAATAGCAACGTGGGGGAGGCAAATTTCCCCTCATCTCCTCCCTTCTTCCTCTCACCCCTGCCTCCCCAATCTGCCCTGCCGCCCCTGCTGTCTTTGCAACAGCAGTGAAGCAACCCTGTTTTCAAAGCCATGCTAACATCTTGGGAAATGCCAGGGCAAAATCAAAGATTCTTTGGCTAGGCGTGTAATATAAAACTTGAAGTTGTTCCTGTTAAATAAAAACAGCCATGTTAATTTTGGTGCCATTGAAAACACAGGAAAATGCTGTTGCCAAATGGAAAGGGGGAAAAAAAGAGCTTACCAAATGGGAAGCAGTTGTATTTTCAAGACTTGAGAAGGGTACATTACAAAAACTCGAGAGCAAAATCGAAAGAGGAAAAAGAAATGTATAAGAATGGTTGTTTCTCTATTTAATTCTTTTCCTCTATCAAGGTAAAGGAATGCATCCCCAATTCCCTTTAGGAGACAGGGAACTCAAGTCTCCGGGGTTCACTGCCTTGCTCTGTAAATAACAAAACATTTTCTTGCTGGGGGCCCCGAAGCTCCCCGTCCCACCCTTCTGCAAATGCTCTCAATAACACTCCCGTGGTTTACAGATTCACTGAGCTATGTGGCAACCAGAAAAAATATTCTGTACTCAAGACCCTGTTTTGAGCTGAATTTGACAAATGCTTGGAGGAGCATCATCGTAGAGGCAGAAATTATTTATTTTCTGGTTCCACCTGAAAGTTAGCGACTATTCCCAGCAGTGTTTCCAAGTACTTCTGAGGTTTAAATGCAGTAGATGCCAAACTGTACTTGTAATGATGGGTAGAATTGCAAGTGATTCGCAGGAGACCATCCTTGGCTGGTTTTAACATCTTTGAGCAAGAACCAGAAACGGAGAGAAGGAAAGGAAAGCTAAAGACTAAAGACTCTTGAAATCCTCATTTTAGGTGCGTGAGATTCTGGAACACTGATTTGCTGGGCTTTGGGTTTTTGTTTTTGTTTTTTTAATTCATTTGAGAGAGGGAGAGCAGGAGCTCGAGCAGTGGGGGAGGGCAGAGGGAGAGGGAGAGAAGCAGACTCCCTGATGAGCCAGAGCCCCACCCAGGGCTCAGTCTCACGACCTTGAGATCATGACCTGAGCGGAAATCAAGAGTTGGATGCTCAACGGACTGAGCCACCCAGGCGCCCCTGCTGCTGTTGTTTCTGTTATTCCTAAAAAATGTGTTATGAGAACTTTTTTACTTTAACTGTAATTTGGAGGACAACTGGAATGGTGATTCCTGTCTTACCGTCTCTTGCTTAAACTGGTGTCCAGACACTGGGGAAATCACACTAGCTATCTTTGCCAAAATTAAAATTACCTTTATCACTATAGCTATTCCTACATGCATTCTTTCCCTCACTTTATAAATAATAAGTAAATAAGCTGAATGTCATCTATATGCCTGGTACTTTATAGCATGCTGGCTGTGTTATAATTGCACGTCAGGTGAATTTTTTTCATAGGCGGTATTTTTTTCATTCCAAAGGCATGGCTTCCACAAACTGACACCTTGGCAGTTCCCCAGATTCTCGGCGAGAGCCATGAGTGCACGATAACCCTGGCCCTGAAATAAAATCCAAGTTAGATTTCCCCAGTTCTGAAGTTATTATGAAATTCTCCAAACTTGAATAAATAGATAGTACCTAAAAATTCACTGCCACTGGGCAGCCAACATTATGGCTCACTCTACACCTCCTTTCATTCTGTCCACCATGGAAACCCAGGGAAGGACCAAGGGAAGTGTGGGGGATGACATCAGGATGGGCACTGGACACCCAAGATTCCCATGGTGGGGGGAGGGGGTCTCGCCAGGTAAAAGACCTCATTAGATCCTCCAGGGCATCAAGCTAAGAGGAGTTAACAGCTTCTTGAAGGGCTTGAATTTGAATTCAAGGAGAATCAAAGAACTTAGAAAAGTAGTTAAATAAAATGAATTTCCAGGAACACATGCAGACCAGTCTGAAGTAAGGAATGACTAATCATGTGTTAATAAGTAGTAAAAGGAACGCATAACAGTCCTTAAATGAAAAGCAAGTCAGCTGCCCAGCACAGTTATTAAATACAAGATCTTGGAATTGGTGAATGAAATCATGGCACCAGGGAGATGTGGTTCAGACTGTAGGCTCCACAGTCAGAGACCCAGGTTGAGTTTCAGAGTACTCGGGAGATTGAGCAAGACACAACTTGGGAGATTGAGCAAGACACAACTACTCTTTTCTGTTTCCTCATCTACAAAATACCAGTAATACTCGCCTCCACCCTATAGCAGTTGGAAGACTTACATGGGACAACCCATAAAATGTCCCCAGCCCAGTGCTGGGCCTAGAATTAAGTGCTCCATAAACGATCCTCTATCCATCAAGGAGATACACCTTTGCAGCTCCCTGTGCCTGGTTTGGACTTTTCAATTTCTGGACAATGAAGAGAATTAGAAAGTGATCTGGAAGAACGCAAGTGAGATGATTAAAGAAAAGGCAAACAAACCACAAAAACGAGCTCAAAACTGTCGGGACTATCTAGCCTGGAAAAGCCAAAGCTGGAAGGCTTAGCAACAAACCAAATAAGCAATAAAGCACCCCATTATTCAGCAATGGGGTGACCAGCTATTCTGTTGCTGGAGTGGGGCCATGGGAGAAGGTATGTTGCTGCAGCAAGAGGAGCAAGGGTTAGCTATAAAAAAGGACTTCCTTATAATTTTCTTTTTACGAAGAGTCATTTCCTTTGGCCTTAGAGTCAGACAAGCACAAGTCTATTTCCCATCACACCAGGCATCCATTTGAAAGCACAGGAAAAACGACCTTCCATCTGCTGCTTCAGTTTCTAACAAGATCACCACATCCTTAAAGGGGTTCAAGGGTCCTGCCAGGTAGGGGAAGTGACACAAATGACCAGCAACTCCCCTCACGGGACTCTCTGAGCCTCTGAGCCTTCTGCAATGGCTCTCTTTGTCTGTTCCCCCTAAGTAATAACTGTCCTGCCAAACCAGGATCACTGCATTTTGTGTGTGTATCTCTGGTGAGTATGTACCAGGGAGGTCAACAGGCTGAATGCTTGTGTGTGTGTGTGTGTGTGTGTGTGTATTTGCACACACACAGTGCAAAGGCCTACAGCTTATATTAATTTTGTATCCACTAAAATGGTTACCCTTTAGAGATTAAAAAAAATTATTTGCTATGCTGATAAAGAACATTTTCCAAATTTGTTCTTTAGTGTCATGCCTTATTAAAGCTGAGATAAATCACGTCCCTTGCTTACCTCCCATTGATGTCACCGAAAAAAATTAGATTATCGTAGCCAACATGAAACCATAATGGGGTAGCAGCCTAGGCTCTGCTTACTGTTTAAAATTGAGTTTTGGGTGATATGCTCTACAATTAGGTGGGGGGTGGCATATGGACATTCATCTGAACTTAAAAAAAAAAATGTTTCAGCAACTCTGCCACAATCCAACCCATTCCTTGAGAAGCCTAGAAATTCGGTCACGTTTGGTTGTTTCCATATCCCACTACTTTCCACTTCCCTTTCTGGCATTTCATTCCACTTTTTCTGTTTTCAGATCATGCTTGGCCTTCTGCCCAGGTCTGAGGATTAAAACCATTAAAAATCTCTGTCTTCTCAACATCCTCCTATTTTTTCTAAAAAAGAGACAACATTAGCTCTCCCCCCTTCATTTTTTTCTCTACGGAGGTTAAAGAATATTTTCCCTTCTCCTCTTTCAAGCTTTCTGATTTGAAACCTGCACAGC
The DNA here is from genome assembly GCF_004348235.1 of Phoca vitulina. Lineage (NCBI taxonomy): Eukaryota > Metazoa > Chordata > Mammalia > Carnivora > Phocidae > Phoca > Phoca vitulina. The sequence continues at coordinate 5,453,173 of NW_022589773.1, read as the reverse complement.
GGCATTATTTTGGAAGACTGGTTGCTGACCTTTTGGCCTGGGCTCAGCTCAGCCTCTTGCCTGCCCACCTCCAAGTCTCTGGAGTAAACACTCGGCTGCTGAAAGCCCAGCTGCGGGTCCCTCGACCAGCTACAACCACTCACTCAACACCACGGCGCAACCCAAATAAATAAAACCAACAGCCCAAACTGTATCAGTAATATTTAGTTCTCTTAACCAGAAAAATAAATGGCATTTCTTAATGCTATTTAAAAATGTCAAATATGTACATTCATTTAAAAAAAAAAAGAGGCTCCCTCTAAATTTCCGAAGTTACTGAGAACAGGATGACTACAACTTCACAATTGCTGAAATTGAGAAATCTGAAGAACAACATCATTACCAAACACTGAGAAGAGGATCACCCATCGTGTGACTTTGACAAGACTTGGATCTAAGTGAGCAAGAGCCTCACAATGAAATGTTAGGTTTGGGGTGAAGACTGACTATTCTTATTTCCATCCCTGCTTTTGTGCACATAGGTTCCTCCACGTGTTGGTGAGCCACACAAAAGTGCGGATATTCGACTGCTTTTGAAATTTCCCCCAACAAGAACGTCCTGTGACTCCACCTGTCGTCACAGCACTAGTGGGGGATAAATAAGAGGCAGGCACCTCCCTAACTCCCATGACCGGGCAGGTATATTAACGGAAGCTTTGTGCATTCACGAACTCCTCAAAATGTTCCAAGTCCTCCATGCAGCATTGTTGACAACAGTAAAATACTGGGGGGAAAACTCAAAGATCCATATTTTGGAAAAATAAACAGAGAACAACCTCAGAATAGAACACCATGCCACTAAATAAAAAAGAGAGAGAAAACTCACTAAGACTTAACAGTAAAAAAAAGCCCAGGATGTAATGTTAAGTGGTAAAAGGCACAGAGTAAACAGGGTGTGTGCTCTGCCTCGTGTAAGAAAAGGGAGGAGGAGTAAAATCTGTATCGTTTTACTAGGTATTTACTATTGCATGTGCACGAAGAGACACAGGAAGTTGTATAAAAAGTTAATAAAAGTACCAAAGGAATGAAGACTAAGGTAGATGGGAACAGAGGTAAGGAACAAAAATAGAAAACAATTTCACTAAAGAAACTTACGATTCAAAGGCCCTTTAAGGTTGACTGCTCTGCAAAAGTGTCTTGAACCATTCCCATTCTGGCCTATGGGAGCACCTCAATCAACCCAGGTGGGGACTATTTACCAAATGCTGTGTGTGCTTCTGGGAGAGGGGACTTGGGAAGGCAGCCTGAGCAGAGCAGGACGTCACCCCGCCCCGCCGCTGCTCGCCCCCCTCCATCCTGGCCTTCTTTCTGACTCGGGGCCTCTCTGGCTCCATTTGGAAGCGGCAGGTGTGGTGACACAGGGTTTTTTTGAAGCTTCCATCACCCAGTCCTTTTAAGCACAGGTCAGATAATGCCTCTGACACCACCAAGAACGGACCAGACACAGCTGCCTCAGGAGTGGACAGGGCTCCATCTCTGATCCATAAATGACAGGAAAAAGGTCAAGATCACAGAGCTTTCTCCAAGTGGTGGACCCAGAGCCCCGGGGGGCTTGGACAGTCCAGTTGAGTTCAGGTGGTATCCCAAATCCCCAGATGATCAGGATTTCTTTTAGATGTGGAAAAGGAACTAAGAAATGAATCTGACCTGAACCAAAGATGTCCAGTAGTTTTATTCTGCTGCCTTCTTCAACTTTTTGGGGGGGGCGGGGGTAAGAAAAGTTAGTATGTAAACTACTTAAAGTTCAAGCTACATCCTTGAAGGAAGACCTAACAAGAATGTAGGTGCTACTCTAAAATGTTCCTTCACTGAATTGAGAAATTCCATTTGTACAGTCTGAGTAATCTGGACTCAATGACTTTTCGTAACAAACCGTTCATGTTTTCATGCTACCATGGTAACTTATCACACCTATTTTTATTTTCTCCCTGGAGCTATTATTTCAGAGAATCTTGGACATTCTGAGTTGGTAGGGACCTTAGAGTTTGTGATTCACGCTAATAAGCAGCCAATCTTAGGTGCTTTTTGATCCACAAAACTACCACATTTCTCCAAGCCTACTGAAGCAAGAGACCAATATTTGCCAAGAGCCTACTACCTGGCAGGTATGTTTTACATGATCGTATCTAATGCAAACAGGAGTCCCGGAGGTGAGCGGTCCTGGGGATTTTTACAAATGAGTAACTGGGCTGAGTTTCACAAGTCCATGGCACAGCTGCATAACATCCAGTCTTTCTCACTCTGAAACCTGTGTCTCTTTCCATCATCTCACATGGCGTCCCGAGGGGTGGAAGGACCCATACAGGCTCCAAAAAAGCACGCAGTAACAGCACGATGGTTCAAAAGGCTAACAGAGAAATAAACCAAAGGAAAGGATATTAAGTGCACTCGGTTGCCGGGGGCTTGCCCTTGCTTCGCTCACAACTCACACATGCATGGGTCTACAGGTTTCTACTCCTCAGCTCCAGCAAACAACCCATCATTAGAATCCACTTGCCCTACACCTCAGAGGCCAAGAGTCACAGAAGCCTAGGCCCTGATCCTGGCTGTCAGCACCTGCTGAGACTCATCACCCCACAAGATAAACTACTGGGCTGAACAGAAAGCAGAGCTTGCCCTGCCTGGGGGATGGAAAATTGTGGCAGGGGCTAGGCAGAGCGCCTCTCTGAGTAGGAGGGATTCCATGGGGAGAGCCATGGCAGGGCTGGTCCTGAAGGAGGCTGGGCCATGGCAGGGCTGAGAGCTTGTCTGGGAGGTTCAAACGAGGGAGAATATATATGAAGACCCTCTGCAAGCTGTAATCACGTGGTATCGCCACTAAAGAGTCGGGAGGAAAAGGATCCCAAGTAGTTCAAAGCCACTGACTCTTTTTTTTTTTTAAAGATTTTATTTATTTATTTGACAGAGAGAGGGAACACAAGCAGGGGGAGTGGGAGAGGGGAAAGCAGGCTTCCCGCTGAGCAGGGAGCCCGATGCAGGGCTCGATCCCAGGACCCCGGGATCATGACCCGAGCCAAAGGCAGATGCTTAACGACTAAGCCCCAGGCGCCCCCTGACTCCTCTTTCCAATCCTAACGTCTAATGCTGCTTTTGTTTGTACAGGTAAAAAAGAAGGAGCCCTTGTACATTAGTCAGGAACCTGGGTGTTAACGACAGAAACCCACCTCAAACAGCTTGGACCAAACAGAGCCCTGTGTGAGGGCTCAGAGACCCATGGGAAGAGCAGGGAACATGAAAGCCATTTCTCACCCACATTTCTGCTTCTCTTCCATTCTCAGAGACCCGGTCCAGTCACTCCCAAACCACACACTCCTCAGCCTCCTCTACCCCTCATTCTCAACTGGGAAATCCCAGGGAGGGACTTGTGCCAATCTTAAGTAACCAGGTTCTAGTACAGAGGTGCCCCAGCGGCACTGTGCGCGAAGTACGTGTGGTGTGCGTCCCCAGGAGCGAGGCAGTGTGATGCACTGCCACAGCCCAGGAAGGGTCCCTGGGGCTGAGGAGGACAGGCTGACAAGCACTGGTCTCCTCTTGGATCCTGAGTCAGATCTCGGTTGAGACCGCCCCCGCCCCCTTCCTCCGGCCACCTCTGTGAACACAGTTGGTGGTGGCAATGTCGGTTAGGTGGCTAGATCTGGGCCTGTTTCTTTCAGACCTTGAAGGACATATTACAAGAGTGATAAGATATACATTTGGTCACAAGAACAAGCACCTTTTCTGTCATCTCTTCTTTTAGAAATATAGAACAGACTTCCTTTAACAACTTGGGGCCTTAGACATGGATGCCAAGGAAGAGGCATTTCCTGTAAATCCCTCATCTGTATCCTCGAATAACTTGAAACTATCCTGGCGCTGGCAGGCACGAGGCTGAATCCAAGGGGCTCCTTGCGTTTGTCCATTCACTCTGCTCACCCCAACTTCCAGCACCACTATGTATGGCTCAGAAAGCAGAGGGCAGACTCAAAGTTGAAAAAGATAAATTTCAAACAGTTGCAACAGAGGTGACCCCGGACCACATAGGTAAGGTCAAAATCATTCCCAAACGTGTCTCCCCAGACAGCACTGAAGCTGAGGAGGTGTCCCCGCCCCCCTACCCCAGGGAAGCTCATTACCAGAATGGGCAAGGGGCTGGGCTGGAGGGTCCTGGAGGGTCCTGGAGGCTGGCAGGCTTTCTGGGCCCGATTTTCGGCGGTGGCCTGGGGCCTGAGCCCCCTACCAGGCAGTGTGCCCTGCTGAGCTCTAGGGCCCATAATTTCCTGATTGCTTGCAGCTCTGCAAGAAGATATCAAAGCCAGAAAGAAATGGTTTGAAGCCAAAGAGGGGTGAGAGAGCAGGGAAGGCTGATTGGGGGTGGAGGGAGTCTGGAGGGGATGGGGGGTGGGAAGGGCCTCAGGGCAGGGAGGGTTAAGCCAAGGGAGAAGAGAAATCAGAATTAAATGAAAACAGCGTTTGTAGCTGGGCCCCTCTCCGTAAAGTCCTGCCATGCATGCATTAACCCTCCATCGATGAAAACAAAATCCAGGGACCTAGTGCCTGCCTGCTGGGGCACATAAGGCTTAGGGGATATAATATCTTCCAGGTGGGTGTGCCCAGGAGCACACAAAGGTGCTTGACAGGTCGTTTAAAACTGACTGTCAAGGTCAAAACAACACCACCTGCAGGTACAACTAAAATGTCTTCATCCATCCCCTCCTTTGGGTTCTGTGTTGTTGTTTGTTTTAAACCAAAGCACAATTTGAGCGGCAGACAAGCCTGACAACTGTTCAAACATATGTACGTGCAACTTATTAGCTTGCAAATGGAGGTATCTGGAGGCTAAAAACAGGGGGTGGGGGGAAAAAGTTAGCTGCCATCTCAGAGGGGGCGGGGGGGGGGGTGTCGGCTGTAAATGGCTGGGCTGGAGGATGAAGGCCTTCATCCAGGGAGCATGCTCCTGATGTGGTATTTGGAAATGCTGTTTTGCATGGATGGGGCACTGAGCAGAGGCGGTTATTATGAAAGGAAGGGGCCCTTGCCCCTGAGATCTGTTTATTTTGCAATTAACCAGGAGTAAGAGAGGCCCCTTCTGAACCTTCTGCTTGGGGGCCTAAAATTTAAACGCCCACTGCTGCCTAGGTGGAGTACACTGCCCAAGGAGTACAAGAAAATCCCAGGCTTATGATCTAACTAGCTCCTACATCAAAAGAAAATACATGTGGATGTAAATTGCCAAATGAAATTGAATCACCTCCACCCCTGTTCAACATAAAAACTCAAACCTAAATAAATCAAAGAATGTTAAGGTTCTAAGACACTCTGCAGGCGATTCCAAACAGCCCCTTACTTTTTCAAAGACGAAAACTGGGCCAGGGAGGCCCAGTGACTTGCCTGGGATCCCAGCCTGTCACTGGGCCCAGCTCCTCGGGAACACACCTTCCTTAGGAGTAACAGACAAGCAGGGAGCATCACCACGGAGCTTCTCCTAGACCCTCTTTCCTCTGTCTGACATTCTCACCCAAGAGAAGATGGCAGTGTACGGAGTCTGAGAGTTCCCAGGAGATAACCTGTTCAGAGATGCACCCCCCCCCAAAGTCCCCACTGCTCTCTAACACCGGAGCAAAAGAACTTGCACGGATGTGTTAACATTCCAGATGCCAAGCCCCTGCTGCTGACCCACTGAATCAGAGTCTCCGTGGTGGGACCCAGGTTCAAGGGATCCCAGGGTTCTTAGCGTATCCACTGGGGTGCATGAAGAGGTAGAAATTCTTAAAATTTTTTTCCTCCGGGTGCCTGAGTGGCGCAGGAGGTTAAGCGTCCGACTCTTGGTTTCGGCTCAGGTTGTGATCTTGGGGTCATGGGATTGAGCCCGGGGTTGTGGGATCGAGGTCTGTGTCAGGCTCTGGGCTAGGTGAGGCGTCTGCTTGAGATTCTCTCCCTCTGCCCCTTCTGTTTGTGCGCTCTCTCTCTAAGAAATGAGTACGTCTTTAAAAATATTTTTTTCTCATCCTTCTAAATTTCTATTTTTGTATTTTTTAGTATACCCAGTATATTAACACTGTACTAAATGTATATAACTTATAAACGCATATAAATATATGGAGGGGGTGACTGTTCAAAAAGAGATGTATAATCAGAAAAGCGTGGGGCCTCCTGCACTGAGCTGTGGGCCCGTCTTCCTCACCATGATAAAGCAAGGCCCTTGCCAGGGCCTGACACATGGCAGGCCTTCAAGTGACCCTGATACAAGGAAAGATGGACTCCACAGCCGGCTACATAATGGACTCCAGGATATTTTGGAATAGAATCACTTCTCAAAGGTTTTTTTTTTTTTTTAATATTTTATTTATTTATTTGACAGAGAAAGAGAGATAGTGAGAGCAGGAACACAAGCAATGGGAGCGAGAGAGGGAGAAGCAGGCTTCCCGAGGAGAAGGGAGCCCAATGCGGGGCCCCATCCCAGGACCCAGGGATCACGACCCGAGCCGAAGGCAGACACTCAACTACTGAGCCACCCAGGCGCCCCTCAAATGTTTGTTTTGAGGAGGTGGCTTCTTCGAGACCATGATGGCCCCATGGAATGCACACTATCAAGGGGGATCCCTGGGCACGGCATACGGAGGAATACTGCACCTTTTGGCCCTGTCTTCAATAGGCACATACACACCAGGATAAATCAGGATAATAAGGATATTAAAGGCTTTCTTAGAAGTCCTCCAGCAAAGACTCCATTTTAACTCTGTTTAATCCATTCATTTCCTCAATTAATTAAGCCACAGTTCCTTTTCCCACATTATTAACATTCCACAAAACTAGTCTTCCCTGGAACCTGCTGTAGAAAACCCTAATTCAGACTTTAGGTCTCCTCTCTCCTTGCAGCCACAGAATCATCAGCATTCATCACACCTGCCCACTGATACACGTCTACCGAACAAATTCTTGGCTTTGCCCATCCAGGCCTTTCCAAATGCCAGCTTTCCATAGGATGTTCACAAATGGCACATGTGTGGTAAAAGCCAGAACCTGCAGCTGGCTCACTCTCAGAGTAGGTCCTCAGGGTCTCTTCTTGGAGGAGACCAACTCAGAAATGAGGATCTGCCAATCACAGTCCCACAAGTCAGCAAACTGGCCTCCAGGGAGCAAAGGCCCAGGGTGGGTCCCCAGGATCACAAGAGCACCCTCTCCTCCTTGCCCATCCCAAGCCCTGGCCGGGGAGCCCAAGTATCATTCACACTCTCCTGAAATGGAATTCTAAGATTTCCATTTTATGGTGAGAAGGGGAGGTGGTTATTTTCAGCAAGCTAACTGGGAAAGTGAAGGGCAGATTTGGCATTCTGTCTTCCCGGAACAATGTCTAGACTTTCTGAGGAGTCACCTCTATAAATAGCATGGTTAGTTAACCAAGAAATATAACATGTTCTCCTCTGAGCTCCACTTGGGTTAAGTCAGGGTGAACTTTTGCATCATACCTGCAAATCCTACAAAGTAATCAATTTCTTAAAAAGTAATCCATTTTTTAAACGAGCGCTTCCTTACATCTTTGGCCTTTTAACGTGAACACTACTTTTTAACAAAAGGTATCTGCTACCCTTTTCCAGTCACATTTCAGGGGTGGGGTAAAGCGACAAGGCAATTTCTTACCCACTTTATGCACACAGGCTTCTGTGGCTCAGATGTCGGTGGGTTCCAGGTGCATATTGGCTATAATACAACAGAGGCTATGTTCCCACTAAGCGGAGCTATTTATACATTGTACCTTGCGTGAGGACTGTTTCCAGGGTTGGTGTTTTCCCCCAAAGGAGTCTAGCCTTCAAAGAGATACGGACACAGCTCCATGCCCACGTATATACGTAACACGGTCCAGAAGCTGGTAGCATTTTGCTCTCTCTGTGTAGTGGTCTGAGGAGTGAGAACCTGCAAGACTGGGAATATTCCAACTCAGGCAACTTTGCACATTGAATTCCATTGTTCTTTTTCACCCAGGGAGTGGATGTTCTACTCAGTAATGATGCTTCTGTGGGGAAGTAAGTGGGAGGGGAGAAAAATAAAAGGCTTTTCTTTGCAATGGAAAAAAGGGAAAGGTAGTGCCGACTGGCCATCTCAGGCTCAAGGGCTGGAAAAGATTAGGGGCCTATGGAAAGAAGAAGATTACAAATGTAGGCAGAGGGATGATTGCTTCAGGAAGGCCTTTCAAAGGCCTGACAACTTCTCTTGAAGGATGGCCCAGCAGTGTTCTGTGAAGGTAGGACTGTCAGTCTATGTGTGTGGAGAACAGTTCAAAGAAAACAAAACACTTAAGCGTAATCTTTCAGAGGGTGAGGAATCATGGCGTAATGATGATAAAATGCTACTTCTGGGTCTGACAAGCAGCGCAGCTGTTTGATGGCAAGAAGATTCTGGCTAAGCCAAAAGCTGTGAGTTCACTCTGCTATTGTTCCAACAGAAGAGAGAAAGAGAGAGAAAGAGAGAGCGAGCAAGGCCCCAGCATACTCATGTGATCCAGGAATTTGCCTGGTACCCAGATTCTGTGGCTGCCTCAAAATGAGCCCACAGTGAATGCTGAGCTTCAGGTAGACTCCATGACACTATGATTTCCATGGACAGACCCTGAAGCAAATACATATACCTCACGGAGGGTTATATAAAACACTTGCTTAAGTCTGAACCCCAGATTCCAAGAGCCATCCAAGGATGAGGCCTTTCTACATCTCTCTCCGACTTGCTGGCTCTACATGATGTGGGGACATCATAGATCCTCCTGCACCTGTGCCCTGAAGAATGGAGCATACGTACACCTTCGCGCTACCTGCCTCTCAGTATAAACTGGTATTGTCAAAACTAAAGCCAAGGGCTTTCAGAGTCCCAGAAGAACGTGACCTTAGGAATACCAGTTTCTGTTTCAAGAAAGAAAAATACAAGAACTACAACACAGGAGAACCTTCTCTATAAGGTAAGAGGGAAACAAAGATAATTTTCTCAAGAAGAAAAATAGAGATCAGAAATGAAATGGAGATATGAACATAAAGAAAGTGACAAAGCGGATGTTTGGGAGTTCAGCCTCCTGGCGTGGCCCTCACTACTCACCCACGTGTTCATCACTACAGCAGTGGCAGGGGTGCCAGTAAACAAAGGACGAAAATCTTGCAGGAAAAAGACAAGGCTGGTATGAGCTGCTTTCTATCATTCACACCTACCTACTTGAAAAAACAGAATTACGCTTGAAAACAGGGGAAAGAAATGCCCCTTCAAAATATTTTTAAAAACAATCCATTCAGAAAGAAATTAGAGAATGTGAGAGTTTGGGAGACAAAGAACAATAACCAAGAAACAAAACCCACACATAGACACCCCCCTCCAAATCCTCAGCACATCAAAGAGAGGTGCACTCTTTTACAGCTCCAATCAGAATCCCAAAGGAAAGAATCACTATGTTTGCACTCTGCATTGAAACCATGGGGTCACAGCCCCCCAAATGTAAAGGACTGGTTAAAAATATGGCAGTTTCGGTTTGGGGGGGGGGATCAAAAAATTCAAGTAGAAGCTAACAAAGAACAAGCACAGAAAAATTCCCAAAGCTGTGAAACCTTACTACTTAAGATAATGACAGAAATTTATGACTGCTTCCTTCCCCAGCAGAAAGGAGCACAATTAGAAGGCTGAAAACAACAGGCCCTTTGTACCAGCATGTTATGTTTTGCTTATTCTATTACACATTGGCTGGGAGATAAGAATAAACAGGACAACACCCTCTCTAACCCCAGGAGGAGGGAGCGGAGGGAAAGCTGGTGACGTTCATTCTTGGGCATGTATGTGCACACCGTTCATTCCCCCAAATTGGGGTACTTGAGAAAACTGTGCCTGCAATAGTCAGGAACTAGTGTAAGCACCCAGAAGCCCTTTATTGCACAATCACATCTTTAGAACAAGCCATGTATAATAGGGAGCTTTACAGTCTTTCTCTGGCTGCGAAGCACACTGAAGATATTTAAGTAATTGATGATTATTTCTCTCTGCTCTCTATCAATCCTATTTTTGTTCAGTCTTTGAGAAACTTAAAAATTAGGATGAGCAAACATAAAAACACTGCCTCCCTCCCTGTGACCTCACGTGTCAAAAAAGCTGGGAAGGAATCCACCAGCAGCCAGCGGGGAAGGGAAACGTGGTGCCCTGGGACTGCTTTCTCCCTGCTCCACAAAGGGAGAGTTGGAGGCCTTGCGCCAGGAACTCTGATGCCCCCACAGTGGCGAATTCTTCTCAAGGACAGCAGTTGCTAAGCCAAGTCAGGTTCTAACTAGCCAATCCCAAGACGGTATGGCACTGCTGGTTCTCATAAAACCGAGAAAAGATGACCTCTCTTGCGACTCTCTCCCCATAACTCCTGACGACCCAGAACCATCAATCCCCACTCAACCTCTGCCATTTCTTGGTGCTCTTCCTAGCTCTCCTCATACTGGTGCACAGGTGGCTTGGTGACCCAAGACCTGAGGGACCATGGGACCTCCTGGCACCTAAAATGAGTGTAAGGAGGGAACTAAGAAAAGCCACTCTAAAATCTCATTGCCCTCCAGCCCATCTCAGTGGTTCCCACCTTGGGGCCTTTGGACCTGAACTCCCTCAGCCTGGGTTGCTTTTCTCCCAGATTGTTCATGCGGCTGGCTCCTTTCTGTTTTTCAGTCTTGTGGCACCTGCCACTCTTTAAAGAAGACTTTGCCAGGGCGCCTGGGTGGCTCAGTCGTTAAGCGTCTGCCTTCGGCTCAGGTCATGATCCCAGGGTCCTGGGATCGAGCCCCGCATTGGGCTCCCTGCTCAGTGGGGAGTCTGCTCCTCCCTCTCCCACTCCCCCTGCTTGAGTTCCCTCTCTCACTGTGTCTCTCTCTGTCAAATAAATAAATAAAATCTTAAAAAAAAAAAAAAAAAAGAGTTTGCCACCACCCCCCACCTCAGACCCTAACGATCACTCTGTCACTGAGTTGGTTTTTATTGTTCATAGCATACATCTTAGTCCTGGTTTTTAAGTACACAGTTCTCTCCCCTGACTAGAATGTAAGTTCCGTGATGACAGAGATCGCATCAATCTTGTTCACCCCTGTAGACTCAGCATCTTAAATCCTACCTGGCACACAGTATGTGCTTAATAGAAATTTACCGGAAGGATGAATAGATGAATAAATAAACAATGTACAGACGAACAAAACAATCTGGGACGAAACCAGTGGAAAAACAAGTGAAAGCAGAATTGTCACCTAATGTCAACCACACTGCCACTTTTTTTTTTTTTCCAATTTTCCAAGTGGAACTAGGGGTGAAGCTACCTGTGAATGGTACAGCAGGGAAGCAGAGTCACAGAAAACACAGCTTTTTTTATTCGGTGCTCTAGACATAAAACCGCTCTGAAATGATTTGCAGGAGATTCTTGAAATTCAAATAGAGGAGAAAAAAAAAAAAAAAGAATGTATTTGGATGTCAGCAAGGTAGTTCTGCCAACCTAATTATGCCCCGTGACATGTAATTGTGAGCTGCTGAAAGACAAATGGCGAAGCAAAGCATTTATTATAAACACCGACAGAGGTAAGACTGAGGTGTTAATTTTTAAGCAACTGTCATAAATCTGGTTCCAGGATATTATTTCATTAACATTATTATTATTATAACAAAGAGTGTAAGCATGATGATGAGCTCCTTTCATGTATTTCTCAATACCTGGGAAATGAGGCTTACTAGTCCATCCCTAGCTGAGACACCTGAGAAAATACGAGAACACAATGAAAATGGCAGAATGCTAAGTATACCAACATGAAGAGAATGTGTCTATACGTTGCAGATTCACTTAAAATGCATTCATATCTTTGGCTAGACACCATATTACTCAATCCAAGAAAGGTACACTCTGCAGCTCCTTATATGGCAGACTCGGCCTCTATGGAAGGACAAGCAAAATGAAACAAAAACAGAAAGCCTATGTGCACTGAATGAGAAAATTATGGACTACAACTAGTCAGTAGTGTCTTAAAGGCAAACTAGGGATTTTTCTCAGAATCAGAACGGAATGAAAGCATCTCTCCCCTGGAACAGTAATTGAGAAAAGGACGGGGGGTTCCTCTTATACATAAGGTGACCAAAAACCATGATGTGCAGTCTTGATAGATGGTCTAGTTACTGCTATGTTGGAAAAGCATTCCAAGTTCTAAAACGTTGTCTTTGTGTCATTTACCTTCTGATAAGCTGATCTGTAATTATCATACATTCAAATTATACAAGTGTGTTTCTCCCCACTTTACTGAAATAGAAGAATCGGGCTCCAAAGAGAGAGGAGAGTTTTAAGATTATCCATACAAACTATGATATGTAATATTTCAAATACAGTGAAATCTTTACAGATGTCATCCAAAAATTTTAAAAACTCTTCAAAATGGTTACTAACAATTTACCCACTTTAGTTCAAATGGGAATGTTTAATGCCATTCACCAAAAAAAGAATACTACAATGGTATAAAATGGTATTCATTATGATTAGGACCTAATCACTAAAGAAGTCCAGAGGTATGGAATTTATGATCTCGCATACATGTTTATAAAATGTGAACTCAGCAAAGAACCATTTAATCTACCAAGAAATCCTTTGATCTTTAGTGCATTACAATGAACAAGACAATGACAAGTTTCAGTACAGAGGTCTTTTGGGATGGTTCCTACTAGACTCGGGATTTCTCTGTTCCTGTTTAGGGTACAGAGCTGACCTACAAGACTGTCATTTTTTGTTCCAGCTTTGCTTTTACAGAGCCCCAAGCAAAGCCCTGACCATAAATAAGGCAGCAGGGCCCCGGGAGCCAGCTGAGTCATAAACCCCACTCAGTTGCATGTGGCTCAAGGTGTTGGGATCCCGCAAGAGTCAAGCCAAGCCAAGTGGAATCAATTTAGGCCACAGTTAGGAAAAACACAGTGCTCCCCCCCACCCCCAACTGGCAGTGGAAGATACCATAATCCTCCCTCTGCATCTCAAATACAGGGAACAGTTAACTAAGCTCAGGAAAACATCTAGACCAGGGCAGACTACTTCCACTGTCTAAAAAGAAAGAAAAAAATGGGGGGAAAATGATATTTGACAACCAACCACAAATTTTTAAATGTATGGTTCTTCTGTTTTTAAGCATAAAAGCAGTCTTGTTGCTGCTGAGTTATTATCACCACCACATTTTCTGACATTTGTGCCCAGTACCATTTGGCCTTAGGGTTCTTAGGCTTCTTACTTTCAAAATACAGAGTTAAGCATGTTTAAGTCACTTTAAATATCTCAAAAAGCAGTAAACCCACTGCCTACCTGCTTGGGCATGCAAACTTGCAAAGAGAGGCTTCACAGAATGGCCTGCAGGTCAACAAATTCTGGTTTTGGCAGACTGCTGTCAGGAAGGAGCTACAGAAAATGAGGTCCTCTGTATGAAAAATACTCTGCCTCTGGTTCCCTCAGGTCAGAACTTGGAACTGTTAGCAAACATGCCCTGAAAAACTGCAACTCTCATAAAGTGCTAAAGACTCCCAAATAAATACAGCCCCTCAAAACTGGGTACAAATGAGAAACATTTAATGAACAACCCTTTCTTCGTCGCCAACAATTCTGCTTAAATTAAGTCCAGCAGACTCTTCAAAGGGACCGAAGAAGCCCCCTTGTTAAGACAAATTCTATATATAGACATCCCAAACAATACTGATGCATGTTACCAAATATAGACAATTACCCTAGTTTCTACATTTCCATTATCTTCATAAATACAGGATAAAAAATCAGCCTAAATGACTTCCTCAGACCTCCTCAAGGATTAAGAATAGCTAGCCAGCTTTAAAAAGTATACGTATGTAGTAAAGATCAAAAGCAAATGTTCTGGTCAGTTCTTTTCGACTCAGAATGTATGCAGTTTTCAGGGAAAACACCACAAACAACAGCTGCTCCAAAGCATGGAAATTAACTGGCAGCAGGAATTTCCTTGACTAATAGGGAAAAACTTAAAGTCACGTGTTTTGATGAGCTTATTCTTCCTATCCTTAGTCAAGCATATTCACTGTTAATGATTAAGATTTTCAAACAGAAATATAACCAAGTAAGATCCAGAGTGCATAACAAGTAAAATGCCGAGGGAAACTCAGGTACCTATTACTGAATGAACGACAGCATCAAGGAACGAGTTTTAGATGAAAATAACAGAGAGGGAAAGGTTCAACTTGCGTGTCTTGATTTTCCGTAAGAACAAAACTGAGAAAACAGTAAGAATAATGCACTTATTATATTTAAAAATAGTAGCAAGACAAGTGACTCCCCCCCACCTCCCCACCCCCCCAGTAAGCCATCTGCTTTGAGCTGTTTTTCCAGCAGCGGTGATGGATTTACACTGATCCATCCACAGTCTCTCTGACACAGGGGCTCTCGAGTCGTTGCCCTTGTGACCAATGTCGAGAATGGATGAGACAGCTGGTCAGGATTAGGTGAGCAGCCTGTGGCCCTGGAACTAAGTTGTGTTACTCTGCCCAGAGCTATGACCTTGTGCTCATTAGCATTGTGCTCTCACCACCTAAGCAAGCTAACCAGCCACTCATCAGCCACGGTCCAACATACATCACTCTGGGGGCACAATGTGTTTTCAATCCGAGCAACAACGTGAGCTTTTTATTTTCAAGGCAGTTGATTGAGCCCATGACACCTAAAGGCTCCCTCCCCCGTGGTGGAATCTACACGCGAACTCTCCCTCAAGGCAGCAATGAGAGGTCCAAGCAGACCATCCTAACCAAATGGCAGCTCTGACAGCGTTCAGGAAAAGCAAGAAATCGTCGAAGTCATTCCAAAGCATGTAATCCGAGTGCCACCATGGCACAACATACCTGGCCATCCCCAGACTCGGGAAGTTGGCAGGAACGATGAGGATGTCCAGCCTGGAGAATGGGTGTGTTCCCAGGATGGAGTGTGCTGCTGAGAGGCACGGGGGGACCAGCTGCAAAAGGGTCTCTTGACAGGCACCCTGGAGGCACACTGGGGCAAAGACCCGATGAGGAACAATTTCCTGGGTGGTAGCGGAAGGATTCTGGAAGCGGCAGGGGTATTCCGTGTGACCACAAACGCCAACATACCTGGGAACAACACAAAATAAACAGATGCGCTTTATGGTAAATCAGGTTTATTCTTGTTGCCGTGGAGGTGAGCAACTCTCGCAGACGTGCACAACTTCTAAGAGACAGTGGTTCACATGGGCTCCCAATCAAGACAGTTCAACTGAATTCTTGGCTTGGCTGTTTCTGTGCAGCAGTGAAAACTTACTGGTCAAAATACTTACTGACGCGCTGAATTGACTGAATAGCTTCAATCTAAACTAAGTGAAAGTAGATTTTACCACTTATTTTAGAATAACAGGGGGAAACCCTCCAAGACTCAAAGCAACGAAACAACCCCCTCCTGAAAGTAAAAAGCAAAATTTCTGCCCTCAGAAATGTGCTTTTCAAATATCACCATGGAAAAAAATCTCCAAATCAGAAACAACTCGTAACTCAGAACGTTAAGGATGGTGCAAAGCCAAATTTGGGATCCCATTCTGGAATTTCCTAGAATAAAAGATGTGGACTCAGGTAGAATAATGAACCCACTGATAGGACAGGTTTCAACTTTTCAAAAGAACACAATCCATTTTACTCAAAAGTTATCTAGGTGCTCTTATTAAAGGCCATCAGAAGTTGTGTTCTTACAGAATACAGAGGCATTTTTGAAACAATACCTTCCCCAGTGCTCTTTCGATACAAATTGAACTGAATCAACCTTTTAAGGAAACAGATCAGAGCCCAGACGGTACCATCTGATCACTGCCAGTTCTTCTGTCAAAGGTGGAGCCGAGCAAGAATTCCTAGAACCTGACTCATAGGCCTCGAGAGAACTTATCTACACAAAGAAACCCACATCAAAGGGAACTCAATTTTTTTTGCCTGTTCACACATCCTTTATTCAAACACAATGGAAAGCCCCTCTAATTTTAATTTACAAATTATAATTCTAACTATGGGTTTTTGTTGGAGTCACGGTGAATAATGAGAAACCTTAAAATGCTGGCATGTCCCAAAAGGGGCACGCCACAACAATAATTCCTCTCCAGATTTCTAAAGTGCCTTTCGCTCATCCAAAGCCAGCTCCGCCCAAGGAGATCCACACAGCTCTGGAGATAAGCCTCGCCATCCCCCCAGCCTGGTGCATAGAACACAGCTTCCAGCACGGGGGACATTTCACCACTGGTGAGGGTAAGAAAAATGGTTGGAGACCCCTCAACACTTCTGCCAGGATAAGGTGACAGCAAGAATATAATGACTGACATCGAATGCTAGCCAACGCCCCTGGATTGATACCCTTGCTTTATGGAGAAAGTGAGGACAGGTGCCTGGTGGTAAGCATTTAACATGAAAATGTTGCAAATGTCTACCCAATGACAAGTACCCAAAGGTCTTATGAAGCCATTTATTGAGTTAATCACCTAATATATTTACAGAGATGTATAATGGGCGATAATAATTTAAGCTTACACTCTACTAAAAAACTTTCAGAGCACATTAAATAATGGAGAGACTGGAGGTGTGGAGGCATCTTCAGTACAAAGTTAGGGCGTAAGTTTAAATTCTACTTATGAAAGCATAATTTCGCAGAGGTATTCCACCGGCCTATCTAGAAAATTATCATGGGGCCAGACTATTTCTTGCAGCCAAGAAAGGTCAGAGAATAGTTGGAGGTATAAAAGAAAAAAAGAAGCCAATTTGTAGGGGCACCTGGGTGGCTCAGTCTGTTGAGCATCTGGCTCTGGATTTCAGCTCGGGTCATGATCTCAGGGTCACACTGGGCATGGAGCCTGTTTGGGATTTTCTCTCTCTCCCTCTCCCTCTGCCCCTCTCCCCTCCCCAGCTCGAGTGCTCACACTCTCTCTCTCTCTCAAAAAAAAACAAAAAACAAAAAACAAAACCACACAATTTGTTGAAGAGAAAAGGTGAGTTAAATTCTCTCTGGATATGAATAGCTCTAGCCAGGGGGATGAAGGTTATTCCAGCTGTGTGTATTAGCACCGTTTTTCATAATCAAAGCCTGGAAGAAAATGCAGGACTTTAAGGCAATCAAGCTACAGGTAAGTGAGACCATTAAGGCTCCCAATAAAAATGGAAGTGGCTGGGGCACCTGGGTGGCTCAGTCAGTTAAGCGTCAGACTCCTGATCTCGGCTCAGGTCATGATCTCAAGGTCATGAGATAGAGCCCAGCATCAGGCATCAGTGGGGAGTCCGTCTGAGATCTCTCTCTCCCTCTGCCCCTCCCCCTGCTCACGTGCATGTGATCTCTTTCTCTCTCTCAAATAAATAAATAAAATTTTTTAAAAAATGGAAGTGGCATCAGGGAAGATGACACAAAGGTTCTGACATCGGGATCAGGAAAGCTGGGCTTCAGTGGCTTTTCTCAGACGGGCTAACTGTGACGTGAGGAAAGCCCCTCAGTACCTGGGGGCTCCTTCTCGTCGTCTCTACCATGGTCTCACAAAAATGGCTGGGGGGGGGGGGGGGGGGGGAGGAATTGATTAGAGGGAACTTACTGGGTGTGGGAGCGTTCTCTGTATCAGTTTAGGGTGTAAACGATGGTCAAAAACTCATCAAGCCAAACACTTAAGATCTGTGCATTTTATTGTATGTTAATTATACTTTAATTAAAAAAAACAAAAAATGGTTTCTAAGGTTTCTTCTGGCACTGTGATTCTATGGCAACTCTCCACATGAGGCCCCCGCCCCTCTTCATGCCAACAGCCTTGTTCCTGAAGTGGTGAGGGAATATCGTACGTTTCTAATGTCATGAATAGTCCTCCATGAAGCCAGAATTCACTCAAACATGCTTCCTTCCCCACTAACCTTCAGCTGTTCATTTCTGTATCTGTGCCTGCTCCAACCTACTCTCAGTATCATCAGCGAATCAAGCATTTGCAAATCGCTATTCCCTGTGCCCACACTTGTAATCAGGGTAAATATTTTAATAGTTAAGATTAATAATAATGCTTGATTGTTATTTATAAATAATCTGCACTGATGATAATAAGAATAATAAACAATAACTCCTCCCACAACTGCTACTGAATATTTACTATGTGGCAAGAACTGTTCTGAACACTTCATGTGCATTATCCCAATTAATCCACACAACATTCCTAAGGAATAAGAACTATTCTTTTCGTCACATCGTGAGTCATCATAAGCTCCTCCCTCCCGACCTTCCTTCCCCACATACTGCATTAATCTTCTTGAGTAAATTTGGGTCCTGGATTTTTCTAGAAGCTGAGCTCAGCTGCTCTGTGGTTCTCTGGTTTCCTGCTCCTCCTTGTCAATGTTGCCCATTAATATTGCCAAGAGTGGGAAGAACTGGTGAAATAAATATTAGGCTGGTAAATGATGGGAACCAGAACATTGGTTCCCTCTCCTACGACTGCTAGGCTGAAATTATTTTACAAGAGGTTTCTCCACAGAAGAAGGGTGACCACGTTTCACTTAGAATCACAAGATTGGAAGTTGCCTAAAGAGGTTCTCTCCTTCAGCCCTCCTCTTGTTTCGAGAATGAGATGTATTGAAAGTAGCTGACACAGACATTTCCCTGTCATAGGCTCAAAAGGAATCACTGGAAGTTTCCCCTGGGAATGCATGTCCTTTTTTCACAGTTCAACCCGACAATTTAGTAATTATTTCCTGCATTCTTGCTCTACTCAAGGCACCCCAAAGGTATGCCACGTACAGACATACGAATAAATTTCCAACCCTACCTTTGAGGAGTTTACAGTTTTGTTGGAAGAAAAAATTTAAAATTCTGATGAGTACAGTGACACACAGTAAGATGTTTAGACAATTTATTAACATATTTTAGCAAGCAGAGTAGATGCTTGGATACGGTAAAAATCACAAGTGTTCAAAACGCCAGCACCAGCCCCCAATGAGTTGTTGACAATGATGTCAATATATACGATGATGTGGTTGTGCCTGAAAGCTGGATGGGTTTCCTTAGGGCATTCTAGGATTTTACGAAGCAAAATGCAGTATGTGCTATAAAAACCAGAAGGCTGAACTACACCAGGGAGCCAGGGCTGGAGAAATCACACCAAGGCAGGAAGATTTGGAAAGGCTTCTCTTATAGCAAAGGGTGTACTGGAAATTGGTATTTTTCCCCCATGACTTATATATCATTCCTTCTTTCCTAGCCTTTCAGAGATACAGAAATAGGGCCTCATCCTGCAAGGTCCACAGGCCACTTTCCATAGACTTCACAACTCTCAAAAAGGCCACTTCTCCCACCAAGCCGTCCCTTCTTTAGGATGAACAACCTCAATGCCTTTTCTTCTTCGTGGAACGTATTTTCCACGCTTTTAATAATTTTTGCTGAGTTCCTCTGGACTTTATCCAAGTTTCCGTGTCGTGACTAAACTGTATGGGCCCAAAGTGAAGACAGTGCTTTAACAAAGGCCTCCAGAGGTTAAACATAATACAAAGATTCCTCTGTGGCTGGAGACGGTTATGCTGCAGCCGAAGAAAATTAATAAACTTTCAATGGTTTACTTAAATGCCTTCTAATTAATGTATTTACCAAAATGCTCACCCAGAGTGGGCCGGAGCACGTGTAGAATTGGAGCTGGAAGAGGGAATGTTCTTCCTATAATTTAGCCCACATGAACAGTGATCAAAAGTTCAGTGACCAATACTTTGGCCAAATTTCTGGGACCCAGATGAACACTTTAGGCAAATGAAAGCCTGTGGTATATAAGGCCCCTATAAAAGTTACATTTACGTGAATTGAACTGGTGGTCTCAGGAAGGTTTGAAGTAGAAAAGGGGGGCGGGGAAGGCAAGGGGACCAGATGTGAACATAACCGAAAACACGACTGCAGTTGGCACTTCAGAGTACCTTTGTTGGCAAACCGAGCACGGAGCCAGAGATTTAATGGATAAAAACACAAAGCTACCCTCTGATGACTAAAGACAGCACACATGAAGCACGCAGCCAGGGAAGGATTAAGCAAATGCAAGCTATTATTTTATCAGCAGTACATTTCTGATGGACAAGCATGGTGATAAATGAAGGGGAAACTTCATCATAGCATGTCAGACATGGAAGGGAGTGTGGGAAGGACTCCGTTCCCCAGGCCTCGCGTTCCCACATGAGGATGTGCCTCCCTGGAGTGGCACCTTTGACCTGGCTCCAGCCGCTCTGATCGGCTTGGCCACTCTTGGGCTTCCTCTTTTCCAATCTGCTTGCCCACAGACGGGGTACTTTCTGGCCATGAGGCAGCCTGCATGGACCTGTGCTGTGGAGACCAGCAGCAGTCCAGCTGCGCAGGTAATGGATGGGTCAGTCTGTCTGGCTTGGAAACGGAGTATTAGAAAGCCCACTGAGGTCGTGCACCTGAGTAGTCCTGAGCTCAGGCCAATTATGAAAACTTTCCCTGTGCTCTCCTTCTGCCTGTTTCACAGCTGGTTGCAAATTTGAAAAGACAAGAAAAAAGTCATACTGACCCCCTTCCCCTAAACCCCAACTGGAATTTCAGATGCCGTCTCTTCCCAGGATGCCCACATGAAGTGGCCACGGCCGCCTCCTTCACAATTATGGATGCAAACAAGGTGAAAAGCCACCTCAGTGGCCCCTGGGCAGCAGAAGGAACACATAAGAAATGGTTGCTGCCCGCTCCCCAACCTCATATCCCTGGGAATATGGCTAGAAGGACAAAATAACACATTTCTTTCTTTGCCTTCCCCTAAGGCACACGGATTTCAACTGCACACCTCCTCTGACAGTCAAGCAGCCCTGAGGCTGCTTCTTCACCATGAAGAATTGGAAAACCCCAAGCAAAGTCTTTATTCCACAGAGCAGGAAAGAATGGCTTTGCCCCGAGAATCCTACCCAAGCAGTACGGACTGCTTCACACTCAAAGGCAGAACTCTCAACTTCTGTCGTCTGTATCAGCGCGACACATTCCAATCAGTAAGTCACTCAGTCATGGTACTGACTCTCCAGGTAGGAACGTGGATCAGACTCCAGGTGAGGCATGGACATCACACACAGTTTTTAAAAGTCCCCAGGTAGGGGCACCTGGGTGGCGCAGTCAGTTAAGTGTCCGACTCTTGGTTTTGGCTCAGGCCATGATTTCGGGATCCTGGGATCAAGCCCCACATCGGACTCCACGTGGAGTCTGCTTGAGATTCTCTCTCCTTCTCCCTCTGCCCCTCCCGCTTGTGCGCTCTCTCTCTCTAAAATAAATAAATAAATCTTAAAAAAAACAAAACAAAAAACCCAATGTCCCCAGGTAAGATTCTGAATCACCTCCTTAAGGAGTCAAGCCCAGATAGGAATCCGGGTGTTGTAACGCAGTAGAGATATGAACACGGACACATTGCTGTCTAAAGCCTCAGTATCTTTATCTATAAAATTGTGATAATAAAGCCTCTCTATCTTATAGGCTTACTCTCAGGACTAACCAAGATGACATTTAGATCAAGACTTTCCCTGACTTCAAACATCCAGTGACTTCTGTATCAGTTCAGGATAGGCTAGGATATGTTGCAATACCAAACATCCCCAGTGTTTCAGTGGCTTAACAAAAAAAAAAAAAGTTTATTTCTTGCTCATAACAAGTCCACTGAGCATCCAAGTAACTCTCCAGGGCACCTGTCCTTCCCACGCAGAAATCTGGGCTACCCGAAATTGCAAAATGAGGCCTATTCTGAGCTCAGTGGCAGGGGAAGGGATCACTTGAGGGTCTCACATGCAATTAAATATTCCCACATGAAAGTAACACATGTCACTTCTGTCCACAACTCTCCTCTTCCCTCAAGCGTGCATAAATAAAATCCAAGAAGCAACCTCGGATACTCTGTATAGCTCAGGGGAGATAGTCCAAAATAGGCAAGTTACTAAGCAGGAAGTGGAAACTACCTCCCTTCCTCCAAAAAGCAAAACACAAGCAATAAGACATGCCTGTCATAGGAGAGGGCTCAGTGGCTTTCCGTCCTCACAGTACCAACCGTCACTGCAGCCACTGCAGTAAGAGTGAAAGCAACATGGCAAAATATAACCGGCGCAAAAGGAATTTGCACTAAAAGCATATCTTAGTTGGTTTTCAAGGATGAACTAGCCATCTGTACCATTACTCTAGGCTTTCTCCACCAGAAGGTAATGGACCTAGTGACTCTGTATAAACAGGAAAAGTGATTAAACTGAGCTGGGTGTAAAAGTCTTAGGAATGAACATGATGCAACGATGCACAATTTGGACACTTTGTACCTCCTATGGACATTCCCCTCCTCCCTTTTGGCTCTCGAAGTTAGAAACAGTTGGACGTGTGGGGAGGCTGTGAGTGAATATCTAATGGTCTGTGCTGCTTCTTAAAAACTTTAAACAGATTTTTCTCCGATCACTCTGAAAAAAGAAGAAATCACTACCAAAGTTAATGGAGTCCTGACCCAGTAGGTTACTTGTTGCCCCATGACCTTGCAACAGCTACCTTGTGTCCTGAGCTCGGAGCAGGCTGACTAGCCCCACTGAAGGAGGGCTGACCCTACAAATGTACTGCTAACAGCAGTCCCGGGGACCTAAACAGCAGAGTGGCCTACAAAGTAATCCAACAGACAAGCAACTCCTTTTCATTAAGTTGTGTTTTTGACCAAATAAGCACTGAAAACCAAAGTTAAAAAGTATAGGAGGGAAAGTGTTGAATCTGAGGATTCTGTTGACGTACCCAAACACATAAAAATATTTCACCTGACTTCACAGAGGACTTCATATATCCTTCTTTTCTCTTTCTTTCTGCATAAACAATATGCCCACATTTCTGCCTCTCAACTCTCTTTCCCTCCCAGTAGGGTTTTTCCTGCTTTGATTAATCATATTTTGGTTTAGCTTCTCAGCAGGGATGACTCACATTCCCAGTGCTTGGAATAAATGCATCATACTGCTCCCTTAAGTGTTTGTTTTTCAGCAAGCTCCCAAATACCAACCTGAAGTCAGCCTCGGAAGGTGAGAGGGCTCTCTCTGCTGCCAGATCCTTGAACAAGCAGGGCTCTGGCTTCATTTCTGTCCAGGAGCCCACTGCGATCGTGAAGGTGGAGGCTGGCATCGGCATGGTTACATAGTAATGCCAGCTTGCGCACCCTAGAAACAGAAGGAGAGAAACAACCATAATGAGGCCAGTGCACGGTTCTGGACCTCACTCTGTAGTTTTTCTCTTTAGGCGCTTGAAGAACTTATGTGCTAAGATGGTACGAGCTATTCTTAGGGGTGGGTCATATCTACCGCAGGGGCATCACTGTAGGTCTCGGGGAGAGCACAGAGGGCTGATGGTTTCAGGGCAGCCAAGGAGGTCTGTATCTCCTTGAAGACCTGGGATCAGTTTGAAGCGCTTCAAGTGAGGCTATAAGTAAAGGGTCGTACTTGAGGTGGTCACATAAGGGCTGCAAACACGTAAGGGCACCGGCTGCATGCTGTTACATATAGAGACAAGAACGTGTTTTCTTTTTTTTTTTTTTAAGATTTTATTTATTTATTTATTTGACAGAGAGAGAGCGAGCGAGCACAAGCAGGGGGAGCTGCAGGCAGAGGGAGAGGGAGAAGGAGGCTCCTCGCTGAGCAGGGAGCCCAATGTGGGACTTGATCCCAGGACCCCGGGATCATGACCTGAGCCGAAGGCAGACGCTTAACCGACTGAGCCACCCAGGCACCCCAAGAACATGTTTTCTTCATACTTATTGCTTAGCACAGTATTTGGCACAAAAAAAGATGCTCTGTTGAACGAATAAATAAATGAATGAACAAATGAATGATCGCTTCTGTGGTGCTAAACTGTTTTGTATATATTCAATTTAAGAATCAGTCTGAACTGGATATGGTAGAGAACAATGAGACTAGGGATGGAAGATACTTGGCTTTTAGTCCCAACTCTGAAACTAATTAGCTGTGGAAGCCTAGGTTTATCCCTCATCCTTTTTATCTGTTCATGTATTGGGCTGGTCCCCCATTCCTCATTGAGCAGATGAAAACCAGGCCTAGAGAGGTTCAGGGGAGCCAAGGACTCCCAGCTAGTTTGTAACAGGCCTGGAATTTCAGCAGGGGCTCCCTGCCCCAGCTGAGGGTGTGCACACCACTCAGGCCAAACGTAGTGAAGGTGTTTACCGAAAGAACAAATGATTGATAGCTTATAACACTATCCTTCCTGACTTCTAAGATGGCAAAATGCTTTTAATGTTTCTGAAATCTGAATGTGTCATACAACCTGATCTAATACAGTATTTTTTTTTTTCCTGAGCATCTGCTATAAATTGATGGTGTGCCTTCAGGGAAACTGGTATCTCCCCATGTATGGAACACACTTCTCTTCTCCTCATGTTCCATGGAGGGAACTTCCATTACACGAATACCTCTAGCCTCTCTTTCAGCCCCTTACTAACTCCTTTGCAGGAGCTATTCCTCTCGGTCTTGTTAAAGGTTTTAGATGGTCAGATACTCATGGCCTATGATTGTCCAATTTGGTCAGTGAGTGGATTAGATGTCAAATACAGGGGCGAAATAGTAACATGCCCATACTGGCCAGCAGACCTAACATGGCCTTTTTCAATTTGTTTTACCGGTAAAAATCAATAATAAAGGTTAGATTTTTATCTCCCTATGCTTGTCTTCTTTGTCTCTCAACTAATTTTGAACTCAGGAAGGTGGAGGGGTCATTATTTATTATCCCCTGAAACTCTACTAACTTAGATCCAAAAAAATACATTACAGAACTCCTCCAATAAAAAACAAAATTTTAATGGCTGCATGGAGTCAGCAGGGAGACGTCAGCCCTCTTCCCTGGAAAGGGCATGACTGAGATTCATTCGGGCCGCGGCTCCTCACATCCCCGGGCCTCTTTGCCCAAAACGAGGAAGCATCTGTCGCCCTTTGCACTTCCCACTGCCCCATCCCACCAGCCCAAGGCTTTGCACTGGGCCTCTGCCAGGACCTAAGCCCATGAGGGCAGGGACTGTGTCGATCCCAGGACCTGGCAGATATGGCTGCTCAATAAATACTTGTTGAAAGATTTAAAAAAAAGAAAAGAGAAAATTTTAAATAGGAAACAAAGATTTAAACGTAAGGAGAAAACATATGATATCAAGTTTGAATACGTATGACATGACATCAAGTTTTGAAGTCACTAGAGGAGATATTTAAAGAAGGAATATAGGGGGGCGCCTGGGTGGCTCAGTCGTTAAGCGTCTGCCTTCGGCTCAGGTCATGATCCCAGGGTCCTGGGATCGAGCCCCACGTCGGGCTCCCTGCTCGGCGGGAGGCCTGCTTCTCTCTCTCCCACTTCCCCTGCTTGTGTTCCCTCTCTCACTGTGTCTCTCTCTGTCAAATAAATAAATAAAATCTTTAAAAAAAAAAAAAAAATAAAGAAGGAATATAGAAGGGCAGGCTCAGAACTACCGGAAACCATGCTCTCCAGCTTGCTTCTAAGGTCATCCTGTTTCTGGAGTCAGAGCGGCTACGCTTCACATCACTCTCTCCACAGCTAAGAAGCTGAAGGCACGCTCCTCTTTAAAGAGATAACCAAATCCGGTGATGTTTGAGCCAGTCCAGTGATGTGTGTAGTTTCTACTGAGCTTAAAAGAAGCCATGGCTTTAAAGAGCACTGCGGCTCTGACCCCCAGCCATAAGAAGGGGGCAGAGGCAGTCCACAGCAGTCTGGATAAAAGCATGACATGGATCCCACACGACGTGCTGCCCTGAGCCCACCTCCCTCGTTTTTTCACCTTCCCTTCACTACCTCATCCTCTGCAACCTGATGCCTCCCCACGGTCGCCCCACAAGAACTTCAATTTGGACTGGGCAACACAATGAGAGGCTGGGGGGGGGGAGGGTGCAGATGAAAGAAGAGGAAAGGAGTTGTGGGTGAGGAACTAAATCTTCTGAACAGCCTCGGTTTAAAAGAAAAATGTTGACTAACCGAATTCTCTTAATCAAAGGGCTGTGGTCTGGTCATTCTTTCTCTGAAGGATACTTTGTAGCGTTTACCATGGGCCACTGAATATCCATCCCTTTTAAAAGCTTCAGTCACTTGGGCATCAGTAAATAAACAGCAATGGTGAGGCTTTTAGGTACAAATGGAAGGCTGCACACAGGAGGCTACGTTTGTTTCCTCCCAAAACCAAATGAAGGATAGTAAAGGGATTTTATATATATATATATATATATTTTTTTTTAAAGATTTTATTTTATTTATTTGACAGAGAGAGACACAGCGAGAGAGGGAACGCAAGCAGGAGGGGTGGGAGGCGGAGAAGCAGGCTTTCCGCTGAGCAGGGAGCCCGATGCGGGGCTCGATCCCAGGACTCTGGGATCATGACCTGAGCCGAAGGCAGACGCTTAACGACTGAGCCACCCAGGCGCCGCTTTTTATATATTTTTATTTTTAAGTAACTCTACCCCTAATGTGGGCTATTTCCCCATCCCCCAAAGCCCCAGTAAATAACTGGAGATTCATTTTATACAGAGAGTAAGAGAAGGCCTCTAGACTGGGGGCGGTGTGAGGGGGAGGAGGGGGAAAACAGCACAGTTGAGGGCAAATGAATGGGATTAAATGAACATATGCATATCAGATGCTGAGACCACCAGCCATCTTCTCTTAGTTGGCTCCCAGAATGCAGGCAATCAGGCTTTTACCCTCCAGGCAGAGGAATGAAAAAAACGCTGAACAGCCCAAGAGCAGACAACTAACGAGACTCACGTGGGAGGTGTCCTATGATCAGCCTATGGTGAAGCTCATGGTTGAGAAGCCCTACACAGGCACTCAGAGCTTCCAATCAGCATTTTAGTCCCCGTTCCTAAATGCCTACAGACAAATCAAGTACCTCCAGGATCTCTAGAAAGCCCCTGCTGTGACACTGAGAGACCAAAACAAACAGAAACAAGCAAGTTGAAGGTCAATGGTCATACAAGAAGAAAACTTCAAAGAACACCAAACACTAAGAGCTGAGTATTGCCGTACTGAAATAAGAATAGTATCATATAAAAAAGGAGCATTCCAAAGTAAAGAGAATGAAACACATGATAGAAGAAAAAGAAAAACTCAATAAAGGTGTGAGATGGAATATAAAGCTGGTGAAGTCTCCCAGAAAGTGGAGCAAAAGGGAAAAAAAAGAGGGAAAAATAGAAACCCTCTCAGCAGGTCCAATATCCAAGTAATAGAAGTTTCAGAAAAAGACAACAGAGAAAATAGAAGGGGAAAAAGCATCAATTAAAAAAGTTGAGGAAATTTCCCCAAGTTTAAGGGGCCATGAGCTTCCAACTTCAGAGGGCACATAACACCCAGGACACTAGATACAAATCAATCTACATCGAGATATATCGTTATGAAATTCAGAACCCTAGGGACAAAGACAAGATTCCACAAGCTTCCAGAAAGAGGAAAAAAAAAAAATCACATATAATAAGGACATTTTCTGACATGCAGTTTCACAAAAAATTCACCTCCCACGTATTGATTCTCTGGAAGCTACTTAAGTACGTAAAATATGCTTCAAAAAGATATAGTAAACCAAGAGGAAGGCAGACAAGCCAATACACGAGAGAAGCACAGGGAACGTGTAGAATAATGGAGCAGGGCGATCCCAGGAGCCGGCTACATGCCCAGCAGAGAGAGCAACCCCGTAATGGAGCAGGGCGATCCCAGGAGCCGGCTACATGCCCAGCAGAGAGAGCAACCCCGCTCCTCAGAGCACCTTCAGAGCCCGGAGAGAGACTGCTTCAGGAGGAGAAAACTGATAGAAGACTTGATGTATTTGAGCATCTTAGCAGATTTAAACAACTTTCAAAGCCTTTGGGGTTGGTAAATACTTAGAAAAACCAACCCAGTAGGAAAAACAAACAATAACACAATGATTAACCCCATGAAAAACAAACACGTTGTACAGAAATAATAATGTAATCAAAGTTGTACAAGACTCAGCTTTCAATAGCATAGATATAATAATATAAATAAAGAATACTGTTCTAATCAAGGTTATGATATTAATTATATCGGGAAGATAGGATTTGGGGCAGGGGGTATGTGTGTGATGGTAGGGTGGAGAGAGCTAAATCCTTATCTGCCGTAGTGGGAAGATCAACCCAGAACAATCATGCATCTTACTGAACAACATGGACATATATATATATATATCAGATAATTAGCTAAATAAAACAGGTGAAAGTGGTTACTTCCGAAACAGAAGAAATACAGTAGAGGTACTAAGGACTGTTATTTCAGGGAGGAGTATAATAAACCCAATAGAACTATTTCACTCTTTGAATATGTGCCTTTCTAGTATAAAAAAATAAAAATAATCAGTCAATTAATTAAAAGTTCATCTTAAGAAAAAAAGAGTAATATTTTTGGTCCTGAGGTAATATTAAAATGATAAAATATACCTCAGAAGGAAGAGACAATTTAGAGATAAGGAAGAGGCACCAGCCTGTCAGAAAATCCTTTTAAGAATAAAACACTGGCAATGATTTTTTTGGATATGACATGAAAAGCACAAGCAACAAAAGCAAAAATAAACAAGCGGGACTCCATCAAACCAAACTAAAAAGCTCTGCACGGCAAAACAAAAACCATCAACAAAATGAAAGGGCAACCTACAGAATGGGAGAAAATATTTGCAAACCACATATCTGATACGGAATTAATATCCAAAATATATAAAGAACTCATACAACTCAATAGCAAAAAATATTATTAAAAAGAGTAAAGAACCTGAATAGACATTTTACCAAAGGAGATATTCAAATTGCCAACAGGTACATGCAAGGTGCTCAATATCACTCATCATCAGGGAAATGCAAATCAAAACCACAGTGAGATATGGCCTCCTACCTGTCAGAATGGCTGGTATCAAAAAGGCAAGAAACAAGAAGTGCTAGTGAGAATGTGGAGCAAAGGAACCCTTGTGCACCGTTGTTGGGAACGTAACCTGGTGCACCAACTATGGAAAACGGTATAGAAGTTCCTCAAAAAATTAAAAATAAAACTACCACAGGATCCAGCAATGCCTCTTCTGGGTATACACCTGAAGGATATGAAATCACTATCTCAAAGCGATTTTGCCATTCCTATGTTCACTGCAACATTATTCACATGGCCAAGACACAGAAACAACCTAAGTGTCCATCAACAGAAGAATGGATAAAGAAAGTATAGTATATATGCACAATGGAATCCTACTCAGCCATAAAGAAAGGAAATCCTGCCACTTGGACAACACGGATGGACACTGAAAGCATTATGCTAAGTGAAATATGTCAGACAGAGAGAGACAAATAGTGAATGATCTCACATATTTGTGGAATCTAAAAAACCCATCAAACTCATAGAAACCAGGAATCTTACTGGTGGCTGCCAGCGGTTGAGAGGCCGGAGAGGTAGCAGAGAAATGGGTGAAGGGGGTCAAAGGGTACAAACTTCCAGTTATATGATAAATAAGTTCTGGGGATATAATGTACGGCAAGGTGACTCTAGTTAACAATACTGTACCGTCTTGTATATTTGGAAGTTGCTAAGAGAGTAGATCTTAAAAGTTTTCAAAACAAAAAAAAATTATAATTACATGAGGTGATGGATGTGTTGACTAACTTTATTGTGGTAATCATTTTGCAACATATATACATATCAAATCATGACACTGTATCCCCTAAACAACGTTATATGTCAATTAAAGCTGGGAGGGACAAGAATGAAACCATGTACACAATAGGCTTTCTCCCTACAATCTGCATCAAAGTGTTGACCTGATTTTTGCTGTCCCTCCGGTTCTTGTACCATACATCTGGCACATGGGCAAGAGGAGACTTATAGAAACAGGAGGCACTAGAACTGCTTTCCAGAGAGAAGAGTGCTAATGGAATAAGGGGTATCTGTTAGATGGCTGCACAAGGTCACAGAGAGTGCCCAAATCACATCCTGTCCCAGGGCCTTTACCAGAATGTCTGTATCCTAGAGGGGACATGGGGAGGGTGTTAGAAGCCCTAGAAAGATGTGGCAGGGGAGAGGAATGACATTAATGGGTTTTTTCTTTTAAGGCAGAAACCTTAAATGACCTGAGGTTTGGGAGTAAGACAGCAAAAGTGGTAGCAGAATCTCAGTTAAGTCCAGCACAAATATTTCAGAACTGCCATTGCTCCCTTGTAGTCTTCTCTGAAGTTAAACAATGGAAAGAAAAGGATGGGGGGGGGGGGCATGTATTGAAAACATCACCCAAACCCATATTTTAAATGTTCAAGATGATTTTCTTCTATATACTACCCTCAAGATTTTTCATCTTTTTTTTTTTTTTTTAAAGATTTCATCTATTTATTTGACAGAGAGAGAGACAGCGAGAGAGGGAACACAAGCAGAGGGAGCAGGAGAGGGAGAAGCAGGCTTCCCGCAGAGCAAGGAGCCCCGATGCAGGGCTCGATCCCAGGACCCTGAGATCATGACCTGAGCCGAAGGCAGACACCTAACGAGCGAGCCACCCAGGTGCCCCAAGATTTTTCATCTTTTAAGATTCTTAAAGTTCCTCTACTAGAGCTCATTTGGAATAAACTATTTCATACTTCAAGCTTTCAGAGCAAAAAAAAAAAAAAAAAGTTTTCTAGGTTACCAAGTGACAGTTAAACAGGGGCGGATCAAAGGGGGGGTGGCGAATAGGAACTGGCTAGGAACACACTTCCCAGAGACCCTGGCTGGACCCTTCACAGAAGCTCCCCAAAGCTGTCCAGCCCTGGGATTCTTGCCCAACCCTGGGTGAAGACTAGAGCCACTGTTGTGACAACTGAACGCTTCCATTTCTCCGGGGGAGGTTTTTACTAGTTTCTTACTATGAGGGCATGTCTGGTAGGAAAGCCTCATTTGGGTTGTCTGTTAATGGATTATTCCACTGAGCCCAATCTTGTATGAAGACTGCCCACTGCCACAGGGAGCTAGGTGCTCAAGGAATACCCGATCTCATCCTCAAGCCCGACTGCGGAAAAATGCAAGTAACAAGGTGGAATTCCTGCCCCCAGAAAGCAGAGCATGCATTCCAAAGACAAAGAGAAATCATTTCTGGATTATCTATTGTTTGGGATAAACCTACCTTGCAAAGGTAGAATTGATGAGAGCTTATGTCTTCTGAATATATCCATTGACTGAGCTCCAGCTCTGGAATCCGACTGCTGGGGTTCAATTCCCGGAGCCACACTTACCAATGTGGGCACATTGCTTAATCTCTCTATGCATCAATCTCCTCGTCTGTAACAAGGGAATAATCATAGTATCTGCCCCCTAGGATTATGTGAGGATTAAATTAGATAATATATAGAGAAATCACTAGACATAGTAAATTGGCACATAATAAGTGTTGAAGAAATGTTAACTGCTGTTGTCTTTACAACTCCCTCCCCCTGTTGCTGGGGCTGACTGTCTGGAGGCAGAGACAAAGAATGTTGAAGGTATGGCTGCCACATGTGCACTGAAGCCTGTGGCCTGATGAGGCCCACATATGGGGTTTAAGGTTGAATGGCATTAAAACGCAGTGCACACAAAGCGATCCATTTAAAGGAGAATGACAGCCCAAAGGGGGCATCCTGTATGACTTCATATAGAATGGGCCATTTGGAGACTATTTAAATGGTGTTTACTTTAAATGAGCCATCCTCAATGAAATAGACAGTGAATGCCTTCATTTTCCTTTTTGATTCAATCCACTTGCCCTAGACTCCCTTGCTACACCAGCTGCAAAACAAAGAGAACACGCTGTACTTGAATTAACCCAGAGTTTTTCCTCTGCAAAGGCCAGAAGCCCATCACACCACTGGATGATTTCACGGCCAGGCCGGATTCATTAGCAAGACTAACAGGGAGGGGGGAGGTAGGAAGAGGCCCAAAGGAAGTGGCACTCCCTAACCGAGCAGGCTTGAGCAGCCACCCATCTCGCCTCCCTTCTGGGCCTCCTCAGAAGGTTCCTGAATACCCCTACACCACCTTCTCAAACTGGAACTTATTTAGGGTGGAAAATTCTTACACTCTGATTGTCTCACTAGTAAGACAGATACATCATATCAAGTATTGTTCTTATACTCACAATAGCAGCTGCTACAAGATCCAAATAGAAATGTTCATGTCCCAAAACGGGTCTGAAATTTTCTTCAGAAAAAATATGAGATAATTGTATTTTTTGTAGGTAGGTGAAGGATTTGAAATGGGTCACTTTTCAAATCATAAGAGGCAATTTAAAATTTAGTTTTGAAAATTCTAACTAGGGAGTATTAAAACAATTGCCTTAATTATTTTCTTATTTATCACATAAAAAAAAACTGTCCAATAGTTTTGAAGATGCTATTTTCTAAGGGAGGAAGACTGAAGAGGAAAAAGGAAGAACATGATGGAATCAGTCCATGCGGGGAGAGAGAACTTTTTCTGCCAAACCTGTGAAAAACTTTGCTAAGAATTTGGGAATATCATTCTTATAAAAAGAAAAAAAAATTTAATATATTTTTTTTAACTATTTCACGAATAGTAAATTAAATACGTAAATGTATGGAAAGTCACTGTCCTGTTCCTAGGGGAGTCTTGGAAATACTCACAAAACACATTGTAAAAATACAGCCACACCATCCACAACCATTCTGCTTCTACAGGGGCAAAAGCAGATTATTTATCTTTGCAAAGATAAACATCTCACAGTATTTTCTGTATGTAAAGAGTTATTGTTTTCACTGAAAATTAAAACAAGCACTTAAATTCTTCCTATTAAAAGCATTCACTCTATCTTTTAAACTCTTGCACTGTAGGTTAGACAAATAACATGAAGCATTTGGAAACATTGGATTGATACATGCTTTTACTTATCAGATTTCTTTCCTCAATTCTTCTGTAGTCCTTGCTTATTTCCTACCTCACCACTGACTCATCACTCTTAATTTCAGAGTTTCCGGCCCAAACCATTCCATACATCAAGCTATTTCATGATTTTGGAATATCTTTTTATCACAAATTCAAGATGCTTAATATGTATAGGGACACGTGTATATAGGGAAATGTGTATTTCTAAGTGTATGTATATAGTCGCACCATACACAATGTGCATGTTTTCTACATTTTGTGTATTTCTTATAATAATGGATACACAAAAAGGAGGGAAAGGTCCTTGGCTTCCTTGCCCAGTGCTTGGGTCTTTCAGCAAACCCCAGCCCTTTCTCTTTCACTACTTTTCAGTTGCTGAGTCTACACGTTCTGGTTTTATGAGTTAGTGCCACCCTCTTGAATACCCATGGCGTGACTGTCTTGCGTTAGTTCTTCTCTGCTGTTGCTCAAGGGCGGGAACTGGCACCAGAACAAAGGAGACAGTAAGAATGCTCTGGGCTGGTATGCGCCGGCACTGCCTAACTGGGGCCATGTGCCAGGTCATGCCACCGCTTCTCAAGCACCGATGCCACCCAGCAGGGCTTCGGCTTTCCTTCCCCGCAACATGGTACCCCCTGCGGCACAGGAGACCCAGAAGAGAATGACCTTCAAGATCATTCTTGTGAACCAGGTAAAAGAGCGCCACCTACCGAACTGAGAACACAAGCGCCTCCATAGGTTTTGAGGTTTTCCCTCGTGGCTAATGAATCCCTAAAGGAATACCCTGCACCAGGCTTGTTCTTCCAAATCTCACGCACCGTTCTGACCTGTGACACAGATTACCTGGTTCCCCTTAAACTTAAGTACCAAGTGGGTACTAGACACCAAATCCTACTGCTCCAGATGGTCACAGATACACTTTCGAACTTTACTCACAGGAGAAAACCCATAAATATCAAGCCTAAGACAAAAATCCACAGCAAAAAGAATAGGAACACGCCTGCCGGAGTCATCATTATCCAAAAGAAATCATGATGACTCTCCCAGATGCCAAATATGGTTAAGTTCAGCATGAGGAGGGCAAGCAAGAACTAGTCAAAAGCAAATCACAAACTGCCAAAGATTTGGAAAGTGCCCGGGCCTGATGTGAGACTTTATGAGGGGGGTAACAGAGAAAAACAGTCTCAATCACCAGTAGCTTTCTAAAGAGAAAAGATGAATGCATTCACTCGTACTCCTACCCCTTGAAACATAATGTATGTGCCCAGAATAACATTTCCTCAGTTCTAGAAACAAGGAGCTTTTCTACTTTGCATTCTCTCTTTGTGGTGAAAACTCTTAATCATAACCATTCCTAAATGTCTTTTACGTTACTATTTCCTTATACGTAATTCCTGCTCGCATACTGTGGGAGCAGTCTAAATAGTATTGCTCATTTTGAGCCATCAAGAGGGAAGAAAGTTGGCTTTCAATTGCACACAGGAGGGTCTGGACCCTGAAATCTCGGCTTTTTCCTGGAATTTCCCACACAAAGTCAAGAGCGAGAATGTCAGAGAGTTGGTCTATTGGGCAGGCCAGAGTAGCGTTTTGCCCAGGATGAAGTAATGTCTACAGTCTCTTACTTTTGCACAGAAAAATGAAATCAGATACTATGTGAGGGCACACAGAGTTTTTAACACCTTTCACTTGTTCATATGCTTCTTCTCTTACATTTGTAAGGAGCTTAAGTTAGTTTTGCTCATTTACTTGAGGCTTTCCATAAAAAATAAGTGGAATGTTTTATTTTTCTAGGAAGTAGGAATACACTAAATTAGACCCTGCAAAAATAAAATAACACTAAACAAAAGAATTGCCAAACAGGGAAAAACAGGCTGTAGTATGCCAGTTTTTTCTTTTAAAATCTATTGAGCCTAGAGAAAAGGCATATAAACTCTAAGCAGAAGCATAACTGCAGAAATGACCCGGAAATCATTTTTACTATTCAGTAGTGCTTTTAAATGCTCCCTCCATGAACATATTACTTCTATCTGATTACACAGAACACATTTATTCAACCAAGTATCGAGCACCTATTACATACAAAGCACTTTTTTGGGCGTGGGGTCTCTGTGCTTAATAGTCGAGCTACATTTCGGCAGGGAATATAGGCCGATGATAACACACAGGCTAACATTTCTGCCCGCCCGAATGAAATTATGCTAAGGAAGTTAAATAATAAAGGAGCCAAACAAGTCAATCTAAATCTATAGCTTTGATGTAGCCTCCTTGAAAAAAAGGTGGGTGACTTCTGAGCTAATAAAATTCTTATGATGGTCATCAAGCTACAATCTAAACCATTAGCCTTCTTTTAATAAACAGCTAGGAGGAATGATTTCCCCCATGTAGCAAGAACTCAGAGGTCCGTCTTCTGATTTCCGTCCCCTGCCGAAGGGCTGCTGTCATTTCTGTCGCTGGTATCTGCCTCATTACATTATGCTGCTCCCAGGTGCTTTGCTTTTTTCGGGAAATCAGCTGGCGCCCGGCAAATGTGCTAATCACGTCGATGTGTTATTGTGATGGAAACTGTGACTTGTGGGTCGGGTTTTCGGCTAGTGTTTTCAAGGACAGCTCATCGTTTTAAAAGGGCACTGTGCAGAGTGGAGGTCCTAGGAGACCAATCTACGATCTAGAAAACATAACTTGGAAAGGAAGTAGTATCATCTTGTAGCCACATACTCTTTTCCTCTAAGGAGTGCAGGGATATTTGGAGACATTATTCCATCCTCAGGGTCTGGCAAAGAGCTCTGTTAGTACTCTTTCCTGGTTGTCCTTTGAAAAAACCCAGCTGTGGACTGCAGGGGAACTGCAATATTAGGCATAGAGTTTTTTCCTAGTCTAGCTCAATCCTCCCTCCATTTAAATTGGTAAAGTCTGCTCCATGATATCGTGTAAGGATAAGTAGTATGAATGGAAGCCCATGCTGTTGCATAAGTATAAGTGGTATGAACATAAGCAAATCGCAATTAGCATCTGCTTCGTTACAACTCTGCCCTGAATTGGTAATTCTGAAAAAAAGATTCACAGATATATTCCTATAAGTATGAATATGTTCCATGGAAATTTTAATGTCAATTCTTGTGTTAATTTTTTTATAATCTTCAACTAGACAGACAATGACAGACAGATACCAAAGGGGTCAGAAGGCTTTTTTTCTGTAAAGGGCTAGTCAGCAAATATTTTAGGCTTTGCAGGCCATATAGTCTTTATTGCAACAGTTCAGCTCTGCTACTGCAGCATGAAAGCAGCCATAGGCAATGGCCATGTTCCAATAAAACTTTATTTACAAAAACAGGCAGTGGGCCGGATTTTGCAAGCAGGCTGGATCATCCAGATATAACTGAGGACTACCAAACAACTTCAGAGTTCACATCTGAATTAGTGTATAGGACTGCACAGGGACATGCAGCGCTGCTTTAACTATTGAGAGATAATGAGAAAAGAACATAAGGTTGTTGTTTTTGGTGAGTAAAGGCTAGATGACATCACAGTATGCTGTGTAAACAAAAGCTTTATAACACATGAAAGAAAAGTGGTGGAGAACAAGATCATCACGTGGCTCAGGGTAGAAGAGATACCAATAAGCTCAACAGAACCTTCATGAAGCTGTCAGCACTACATTCATATTGTGAGGGACAATTTCATTTCAGCAAAATATTAATCTTTACATTAAAATTGAGTTGCTTATTTGAATTTTATTGATTTAATAGTTTGGTCTATGTTTAATTTATATTTTATCTTGGCTTTATAGATGTGTAAGAGTTATTATATAATATTATTATATTATAATATGTAATATTACACATATAATATATAAGAGTTTATGCCTAGTCTTGTATTTATACTTTCTAAAATATCATTCTAATACAAATAATTTAAGTGAACTCCAGTGAATCAGATTTTTTTTTCCCCTTTGGAAAGATAAATAATGCTCAACTTTGAGAAACACTGCTAAACACAAGCCTTTACATGGGAACTGCAGGGCCAAATCATGAATGAGGAAGAATGTAGCCTTGGTGAAGCGAGGCTAGGGAGAGCCACACAGCATCGTGGGAGGTGTAGGCAACACAAGTAAACCACAATACATAGCCATGGAGTCTGGAGGAGTCCGGCCAGTGCCTGCTTGAGATTGTCGTGTTCATGTACTCAATCAATTCAGCATGTCACGGAACCACGTAAGGAGGGTAGAGTGAGTCCAGCAGAATTTCATTAGACAAGTGGCAAGGAGACAGCGGAGCCTGGATACAGGAGCTGTGTGCTTCAGTAACCTCTCACGTGATGAACGGAGAGAGGGTTTCAGGCAGCACACAAGCAGACAGTGAATGGAATGAAGGGAAATCCACAGACTTTCTCCTGTCTGTTGGTACATACCAGAGAGGAAAGCCATGAGCACTAAGAAAAAATACTCAAAATAAAGGTCAAAGAAAACATTGTTCTAAGGACTCAGAGGAAGAACAAAGCCTCAGAAATCAATTTACTACAGAAATGAAAACAAGCCTAGGAAACTGGCATTCCCATTATGATACACGACATAACTTCTATGAAAAAGTAGTAAAAAGCCATGAGAAGACAACAGGCTGAGACAGTGTAACAGAGTAAGACCAAAAGACAACAAAGTAACAAGATAAAAAATATGAGGAAGGGTTGCAAGATACTGTTACAGTAACAACTTAAATCTGTAATGTAATTACTAAAAAACAAAATGTCTCTATAGAAAATTAGTGTTACAGATTATAAGTAAAACATGAAAAGGCAAGGGGCGCCTGCGTGGCTCAGTCGGTTGGGCATCTGCCTTCAGCTCAGGTCATGACCCCGGGGTCCTGGGATGGAGCCCCGCATTGGGCTCCCTGCTCAGCAGGGAGTCTGCTTCTCCCTCTCCCTCTGCCTCTCCCCACTGCTCCTACTCTCTCACTCACTCACTCTCTCAAATAAATAAAAATCTTAAAAAAGAAAGAAAATTAAAGAAAAGAAAAGGCAAGCCATACGGACTGGGAGAATATATTTGCAATACACACATCTGACAAAGGGCTTGTATCTAGAGTATATAAAGTAGTCCTACAATCCAATAATAAAACAACCTAAAAACCCACATTAAGTAAATGAGTAAGTGACTTGAAGAGATGTTTTTTAAAGGAAGATATAAGAACGTACAGTAAGTACATGAAAAGTTGCTCACCATCACTAGTCATCAGAGAAATGCAAACTAAAACCACAAGGAGATAGTATTTTACACCCAGCTGGAGGGCTAAAATTAAAAGGACTGACAACACCAAGTGTTTACAAGGATGCACAGCAGCTAGACTCTCCTACATTGCTAGTGGAATATAAAATGATTCAGTCCCTTTGGAACTAGTTTGGCAGATACTTACAAAGCTAAAATATACATATATGATCCAGCAATTGCACTGTTGGGTTTTTACCCAAGAGAAATGAAAATCTATATCCACAAAAAGGCTTATACATGAATATCCACAGCATATTTTTTTGTGATGGCCAAAAACAATTCAAATGTCTCTCAGGAGGTGAGCAAATTAAAAAAAACAAAAAAACAAAACAAAACAAAACAAAAACTGCAGTTTACTCATATAATTGGTGACTATTCATCAATTTCTTTATTTAAAAAAAAATTTAAGTAAACTCTACCCCAACATGGGGCTCAAACTTAAAACCCTGAAATCAGAGTCACATGCTGAGCCAGCTAGATGCCCCCATTAATTTCTTTAAAAGAGAATAAACTATTGCCACCTATAACAATATGGATGCATGTCACAAACATGTAGAGCCAAAGAAGCCTGACACAAAAAAGTACACACAGAATAACTCCATTTATATGAATCCACAGGAGAGGTAAAAGTAAACTACAGATACAGAATTCAGATCAGTGGTTGACTAATATGGGGTTAGGGGACAGATGGCAGAGGCACAGGGAATTTCCAGGGTACCAAACAT
Organism: Phoca vitulina; assembly: GCF_004348235.1. Lineage (NCBI taxonomy): Eukaryota > Metazoa > Chordata > Mammalia > Carnivora > Phocidae > Phoca > Phoca vitulina. The sequence continues at coordinate 5,414,280 of NW_022589773.1, read as the reverse complement.
AGTCTACATCTTCATCGGGATGCTGATTAATTACATACGTGTATATATTTGTCAAACCTCATGAACAAGACTTAAACTGTGTGCATTTTATTATATGTAGGTTATACTTTAATAAAGTTGATTTTTAAAAAATGGTACCCACAACTAGCTACGTTCTAGGAAGTTTTAAATTACATAAATAAAAAAAATTCTACGAGTCTCTAGGCAGGAAAATCAGACTACTTTCAGAGAATAAAAAAAAAAAAAATACCAGATTTCTCCTCAGAAATTCTAAGGGATGATAATGAAAACGTTTACAGTCAATTTAAGAGGGAAAAAAAGTCTTAAGAATTTTATACCTAGCCAAGGATTGTTCATAACTGAATATAACAAAAAACCAACCTAAATATGGGAGGGCTCAGAAAATATACCACATATCCACCCTTCCAGAAAAAAAAATACTGGGGCACCTTGATGGCTCAGTCGGTTGAGCATCTAACTCTTGATATTGGCTCAGGTCATGATCTCAGAGTTGTGAGATCAAACCCTATGTTGCGCTCCATGCTGGGCATGGAGGCTACTTGGGATTCTCTCTCCCCCGTTCCTTCTGCCCCTTCCCCCCCTAAAAATACATATATATAATAATATATATATATATAAGCCATTTCCCAGTTGAGAGATGATTCAAACTTAAGGGCTCAAAAATAAAGAAAGTCTAAATACTTACTACAAATACGTTTTGAAACTGAACAAAAATATAAACAGGAATTGTAATTCCTAGAAGAGAAGATATAAGACAAAAACAAAGTATAAAGATAATATCAGTCCCAAGCTACAAACTGTATTAATTAAAACTGGGGAATGTGAGTGAGGGAAGATGAGAGAAGTAAATGCCCATTAAGTTTATTATTTGATTTAGACCCAAGTCAAGAGCTATCGGTTAACTAAATTGTGAAACAGCCATTTATGGAATACTCTGTAGTCATAAAAATAATGAGGAAGCTCTTTATTATGTTCAGATATGAAATTAGCTATAAGATAAATTTATTCTAAAGGAGAAAGCAAAATACAAAAACAATGTGTATAGCATGCTATGATTTGTGCAACAAAAAAGGAAAAACTATACTATACACAAAAGAAATTGGTCACCTTGATTGCCTTAAGGGGCAGTTCCTGGGTAGCTGGAAATTAGGAGCAAAAAGAAGACTTTCTTGCAATTTTCTTGTCCTTTGCTCATTTGTAAAGAAGCCATGTATTTGTGACCCATTTTTTTAAAATAACATTTTTAAATGTATTATTTGTTTTGTTTTGTCTTGACTTGGAGAATCAAGTTAACACTCACTGAAGACTCCAGTACATGCATAAATCTAGTTTCTAATAAAGGAGATATCACAAATCAAAAGAGTATACTTATCATGATGAGTGCTGAGTAATGTATAGAATTGCCGAATCACTAGACTGTACACCTGAAACTAATGTAACAGTGTATGCTAACCATACTGGAATTAAAATAAAAACTTAATTTTAAAAAAGGAGATTTTAGGGGCGCCTGGGTGGCTCAGTTGGTTAAGCGGCTGCCTTCGGCTCAGGTCATGATCCCAGGGTCCTGGGATCGAGTCCCACATCGGGCTCCCTGCTCTGCAGGGAGCCTGCTTCTCCCTCTCCCTCTGCCTGCTTCTCTGCCTACTTGTGTTCTCTCTCTATCTCTCTGTCAAATAAATAAATAAAATCTTTAAAAAAATAAAAAAATAAAAAAATTAAAAAAGGAGATTTTACAAGTTAGCAAAGATCTAATAAATGATCTTGGAGCAAATGGTTTCCTATTTGGGGAAAAAAAAAAAGTTTAGTTCTCATTTCACAACCCTGACCAAATAAACTGCCAAGAGATTAGAGAGTTATATTACAAAAATTAAACTGAAACTTAAAAATATTAGAACAAAACAGGTGAATCTCAGAACAGCAAAAAACTTTCTAAGAGAAACTTGACAGGTTTCACTACATAAAAATTAAAATCTCCTATAAATCAAAAACATTATATGAAATTAAAAGGCATACTATAAATGGGGTACAATACTTTCCACAAACATCATAAGAGATTAATATCTTTATTTTATTTTATCCTTTTATGTAGGAGACTAGCTTACAGATTTACTTAATGTAAGTCTGTGACAAGAGGAGCCCCCAGAAGGAAACGAAGACCAGAAGAAACCATTTGCCAGTGCACTTTTCTGCTGCCTTTGATGAAGAGTGGACAGTCAACTCAGGAACAGCAAGAGGGAAGAGATGCATAGGAGAAGGTATGCGGGGAGGTGCTCGGAGCTTCCATGCTTTCTCCCAGCATCTTCACATTTAGCAACCTGGAAGCTCCAATATCTTTATTTTTTTTAAGAGCCATTCAAATTAAAAGATGAAACAAACTTATGAAAGCCTCACTAAGGCCTCAGAATAAAAATGGGCAAAAGAAGTAAAGAGTTAATGACTATGGTTAAGAAACGTCAGAGGACAAGTGGAACTTCATTGATGATTGAAATAATCCAATTAAAGAGAGACCTTCTCTTGCTGAACAGACAGGTGATGCTCTCGGTAACTGGGACCCTCATAGCTACTCATGGGAGGGTAATTGGTACCTTTCTGGAAAAGAACTTGAAAAATGTACAAACATGTTCAAAACCTTTGACTCAATAATTCTCATTTTATACAAACTATCTCCTCAGGAGTTTAATACAATATAATAAGAAAAAAAAAAAACCTGGAAACAATAAAAATGTCTAATAATATGGAAACATTACATAAAATCTGATATGCCCATACAAGAAAATTATTATGCAGACAATAAAATCATATTTTTGAAAAATACATAGTGACCTGGAAAACATTCAAGATATATTCAAGTGAAATAAGTGGAATATAAAACTGTTATATGCTAGGATGACCGTTTTGAAATGATAACATGTAGTATACATATAGATTTTAAATAATGGAGGGAAATGAAGCAAAATGTTAGCAACCATTTTCTCTAAAATTATTTTTTATTACTTTTGCTTTTCTATAAATGTTAAAAGAGTTTCTATAATAAGTACATGGGAGGAGACACAATATTTTAAATGAAGAAATAACACAATTAGAAAAATTTTACCTGGAGTTAACACGCTCTGGATCTCAACTGAAAAAGTTAATTATTGCAATAAGCAAGTGATTCGCAGACAAAACCTTGATGCATTAGCACTTGCCTCCCATCTTTCTTACACACCTTTGGTTCAGAGCCAAATGGGCAAACAGTGTGCAGAACAGATGCCTCAGCAGGACAACTCCAGGGGGCCAGCCAACAGGAAGGAGCTCTACTGCCTGGGATAATGAATAACCTTACTGAACTACCGACAAGTTAACTGTAATGAATGGTGTTTCCATGACACACTTGCCTGCCCCAAAGTCTTCAACCAGGACCACCCACTTAAGGCCCACAAACCACCAGGTGAAAGCAACTCCTAAAATAATCTAGGAATTGATAACTCTGGCATGAAGAGCCCCCCATCCCATGTCCCGACTCCCAAGTGCCCCTCCCCATCCCCTGCTATTTTCTCTGGCAAAATGTTTTTAGTATGTTCATTCCAACCCAACTTATAAAGGAGCTCTTTAAAGTTGAGAAAAACATTGCGTACTGGATCCCTGGGTCCAGCATGTGTGCACTACAGAAAGAAGCACAGGAACACATGTACAGTACCTTCCCGAAGCTGTGTTGGCTTGGCAGAATTTTCCCCACTCATTAAAACAACAAAAGATGCAGCTGCTCGAACTGTAGCCTGCCATGTTGACATGGCAACGGGTGGCTCCTGGCATGGAAAAAGGGCCCTGTTGTTTATGGGAGATCCCATAGTATAAACACATGGCCTGCATAAGAAAGACAAAGAAACAAAAGGGGGGAATCTTTAAATGAGTTGTCACTTTTCTCACCACCATGGTAGTGAAGGTTAAGTTGAGCTTTCAAAGAGAAAACATTTGAGGCTTTGTAGCTGACTGGTTTCAAAGCATTTTGAACTGAAACTGCCAAGGGCTGGCTATGTGAATAGTCGAATAGTAATTTCTCCCAAATGAATTACTTAAATATGTAAAGAGAGGTTTTTTTTTTAAAGGGAAAAATATTTTTTTGGATAAAGCTTTAAATACTAGTCTGCCAATTTAAAATTTATACTACCCTTGCCCCTCCCCTTAGGCTCTTACACCTTCAAAAGAAAAGAAGTTTGAGAGACATTCTTACAAACCTTTTGGAAAACATTCTGGAAAAGAAAATATGTTTGGAGATATATTAATGCTTGGAAAAACAAGCTGGTGGTCTCAAATCCAGTTGCTGGCGGACAAATACCCCCAATCTTGGAAACCACCATCTCAAATGGAACCCTTGTGGGAAACCTTGTGTGGAGGCCAAGAACAGGGGTTGGGCATATAAACAGGACTGTAGGTCACAACAACCGGGCTTGTGATGGGAAGGCCAAGTGTAGAGTCATTACAAACCGAGTGTAGGCAGAGGTATGACGTTAGGGCTCGTTCTGCTACAATTAAAAATTACAAACCCACCCATACCAAGAATGATCCTTTCTGTGATTAAGTCAGAGGACAGCGACGGTAAAGATCTATGAGATCAAAAGAACCCATTCTTTTGACACCATAGAGTTGAAGGCACAAGGGTGACCCTCAGGAAAATGTCTTAAGAAAATGTCTCCACTTTTTGCTTTTCAGGAATTATGACAAATACGATGTAGTTTTAATCAGCTTGATTTATAGAGCAAATGAATAGAGCACAGCACTAACTCTCTTGGGTAAACTGGTTTTCCTTTTTCATTAGCATCATTATGACTGAACATTTATTGTGTTCCTAAAACGTGCAGGAACACACAGAATGCTGGTCCTACTCCGTCAGGGCCCAGTAAGGAAAAGACACACCAGTCTGGATCTTAACAAACAGGTGATTTAGGGGGCTGGCGATCCAAGTGATAGAAGAGCTGAGAAGCCAAACGGGGGAAAGTGAGGCAACCCAGGGATCCAACCCAGGGATCAGCCCGTGGTAAGTAGCTGCTATGGGTCCTCTGGCAGAAGCCAGAGTCACGGTGGGGACTGTCCAATGGGCGCTGGAACCAGAGAAGACTAAGTCACTGCTGGAGATGCCAAGGGAAATAGGGAGGGGGAAAGAAATACCTTGTTTCTCACCAACTCTTGCTCTCAAATTTTCCCCCACTGCACTACATGGGCCAAACTTAGTAGGAAGCAGAAGACAGGGGAGCCTGGGAAATGAGGTTCCTTGCCATCCAGAGATCACAACGAGAGCAGAAATTGGACCTCAGAGCAAACAGGCTGTTGCAATCTACCTATCCTAGCACTGTACATGCTATGATAACTCGCAGGTTTAATACAGGGCAGGGAAAGATTAGAGATTCAGGAGACTGTAGTCCTGGCCAACTTTTTAAATGACTTGACCTCTGTGAGTCACATGTCAAATGCAGATGGGAGGCAGAGAGCTGACCTCTATCCTGGGCCATAAACCTATCATTCTGATCCCAAGATTATAAATCTAAGAACAAAAGTAAATTTTCATAGAAGACCCAGAATCTCCCACCAATGAGTTCTCAACTCCCACCTTAGTCGCCTGGGGCCCTTGGTCAACTGACTCAATCTTGGTTAACCGTGCAGCCTCAGGCTGTTGAAGAACCTAATGAGGAAGCCTACTAGGGTTGATTCCTCCCAGGTGGGGCTGCTAGTGGTGGGTGCATGATGGGAGGGGTGCTGTCGCAGCTCAAGTAATTAAGGTATGCCTACTTCTGAAAATTCTAACTATTAAGTGTTTTGCTTTATCCCCAAAAGCCCATCTTAGACAAGGATCTCAAGGAGGAAAAGTATCATCAGTGGAAACAGGGTGTATTCCCACTGGCCAAATGGCAGGTGTAACTCCTGCTTCCTCTGACAATGGCAGATACTGAGAATCGAGGCTGTCTTTCTCACTGAAGCAGAATGGATCCCCCAACTTTTCTCAGTTCAAGAGCTCTACTTCCAATCTAAGTAGCCACTTCTGATCTAAGTAGACTCGTGGAGTTAAACTATTTGTGAGACTTACAAGGAAGCTGCAGATGCTTGCCTAGATAGAGATTTCCTAAGACTTTCTCTACCTCAGGCAAAAAGGGGAGCTAACCTCATATCATGGTCTTAAGTCCCAGTGATGTGGGGTACAAAGACAGAAGGAAATGTAGATAAAATTAAATGTCCTTATAACCTGCAGCCCATTGACAAATACTTGAGACAGGCAGAGAATGACATTCCTCCAGAAACTCCCAAGGGTCTTAATGTTAATGCTTTGCTAGAGGGAAAAGCAACCTTAGCTTGACAATAGCTAGGCCTCCAGGATCCTGTGAGTCTTCTCTAGCATATGAAAGTCCTTTTGGAAACTTCCCTTTGTCTTTAATTACCCCAACTCCAAGTATATAATCAGCCATTCCTCACTACCCAAGTGCAGCCCTTTCTGCCCAGGGTCTTGTCTCTGTGCTTTATTTATTTTTTAAATTAATTTATTTATTTGAGGGTGGGGCGAGGGAGAGGGAGAGAAACTCAAGCAGACTCCACACTGAGCCCTGACGCAGGGCTTGATCCCACGACCCTGAAATCAGACCTGGGCTAAACCAAGAGTCGGACACTTAACCAACTGCGCCACCCAGATGCTCCCTGTACCCGTACTTTAATTAAACCACCTTTTTGCACCAAAGAGGTCTCCAGAATTCTTTCTTGGCCGTTGGCTCTGAACCCCAACATTTCCACATTAGGTCAAGTCTGAAAACACCTGTGCTCTCTTGCTGTTGTGCTCAGCACCTGGTTTCTGTAGGGTGACTCTGTTGTTACAGATCTTCCCCTTCCCTGCAGAGGGAATGAATCCTCCCTGAAAGGCTGGCTTGCCAACAGGTTTGCTCTCCTTCTCCCTATATATAAAGTTGCATTCGGCCTGTGCCCTCAGGTATGTGGTCACCAAGGCTTCCCCCATCAGCCTCCACACCTCCACAATCAGATTTAAGATGAGGTCATATCTGAGAAACACAGCAGAGGAAGAATCAGATGGACTTAGTGTGTTGCTGAAGGAGAGGGAGAAGGAAAGCCTCTCTGAGGCAGCTGGCCTCTAAGTTGGCCCCCAATGCCCCCTGCCTCCTGGTATTCATATCCTTATGGAGTACCCTCGCACATTGTACCAGGGTTGGTCTGTGTGACCAATAGGATATGGCAGAACAGATGTCGCTTCTGAGAACAGAGAATTTAAAAATCTGTGCCTTTCATTTTAGGGGTTCTTCTCTCTATCACTTGCTCTGGGGGGAATCCAGCTGCCATGTCAAGACAGTACTCAAATAGGCTACGGAGGGGCCCATGTGCTAGAAAGAGAGACCTCTGGCCCACAATCAGTGAGGACCTGAGCCTGTCGACAACCACGCAAATGCATTTGGAAGAGAATCTTCCAGCTGCGGTCAAGCCTTGAGATGCATGTGGCCCTGACAGATAGCTGACTGCAACCTTGTAGGAGATCCTGAGCCAGAACCACCCAGTTAAGCTGTTCCTGGATTCTTTTTTTTTTTTTTTTTTTTTAAGATTTTATTTATTTATTTGAGACAGAGAGAATGAGAGAGAGAGCACATGAGAAGGGGGAGGGTCAGAGGGAGAAGCAGGCTCCCTGCCGAGCAGGGAGCCCGATACGGGACTCGATCCAGGGACTCCAGGATCATGACCTGAGCCGAAGGCAGTCGCTTAACCAACTGAGCCACCCAGGCGCCCCGTGTTCCTGGATTCTTAACCCTCAGAAACCATGTGAGATAATAAATGTTTGTTCTTTTAAGCTATTAAGTTTGGGGTGATTTGTATGCAGCAATAGATAACAGAATTTTCTCAGGTTTCTGGCTCAGGTGATAAGATGGATTGTGAAGCAATTAAATAGGAAAGTCAAGATGACAAGCAGGATCACAGGAAGGGACAAGGGAGAAGGAGAGTCCCTATTTAATTTGTGCATACAGGGCTTTGCACACCCTATGGCAGAGGACATTGTATGGACACAGAGATCATTCTTTTCTAAAGTACAAAGAGTATAGTGTTCAGCAATGGGACTGAGTGTCTGAAATTGGACCGATCACAGAAAATTGAGGAATGATGGGTTTATGAACTGAGTATTGATGCTGCCCGCAGATTTGAGTCTGGGTACCACCCACAAATCAGGGAGTGTGTGTGGGAGGAAATCCTCCCATTGGCTGGATATTTAAAAAGCATGTTATCACCATCCTTTCCCCTCCCATTCTGGATTTTTTCCCCTCTGAGTGGTCTAGTTCTAGATATTTCGTTCTAGAGTTCTGTCCTGACCCCCCTGGCATCCTCTCAAAGGCTCTTTCTACCAGACTGTCCCTGGGCACCTGAATTCTCGCACCGCACCGTGGGGATTAGTTACCTGGCCAGGCCCCCAAGAAGTTGTCGCCTCCCAGCCCCCTACTGTCCTCACAATTCTCTTCTGCGACCTCCTCTTTACGCCGCTGGGCATCCTTGCTGCTAAAATCTATGTGTGTTCTTTCTCGCTTTCTGTAGAGGCTGGAGCAATGGAATGTAGAGCAAGGCAAAAGAGCCCAGAGTGACCACCTGGCTGAATACAAACGGGCCCATCAGGCCACCCACCTCAAAATATCCATAAGCCCTAACAAACCAATGGGCTACTTACAACCAGGCACAGGTACCAAAAAATGGAAAATTCCATACATCCCCATACCTCCTCACCTTCCCCCTTTAAGTCCAGCCCCACCCACCACCTCCTGGCAAACAGTCTCTCCTTTGCGGTCCTGCCTGCCGCCTCACCCTCGTAGTGCATTCAATAAACTGCTTGCTCCTTTGTTCTGCCTCCAGAGAATTCTGCACCGCCTGTGCCACCAGTCCCCACCCGAGAGGGACGCCCCACATCTGGGGGCCCCCATCGGAATGGGAGAGACACCACACTTCCCTCTGGTCTCCAGAGCTGTAACTCTGAAAGTGTAACAGCCCCATCTATAAATATAGCCACGCCTGATACAAGACTCAATCGTTTTCTCACTGGAATGTTTTCACAAATAGGAAAATAATCACCTAGGCAAAATTTCTTGAAAACGCAGATTACCTTCCTGCTCCCAGCCTACTCCTTTCTTGGCCTTTTCCCCTTTCTCAGTTGCAGCCTCCCTCCTTCCTTCCCAACAAGCCCACACCAAGCACCAATGACTTCATAAGCAATGGCCTTTGGAGCTTTTACAACCTGATATCCTTATGCATGTCACACAACCTAGTGTAAAGTTAAGTGACTATATATATTTTATTTATTTGTGAGAGAGAGAGAGCACAAGCAGGGGGAACAGCAGGCAGAGGGAGAAGCAGACTCCTTGCTGAGCAAGGAGCCCGATACGGGACTCGATCCCAGGACCCCGGGATCATGATCTGAGCCGAAGGCAGACGCTCGACCAGCTGAGCCACCCAGGCATCCCAAGTGACTATATTTTTAACAGAGATGAAAACGTAACCTCTGGATAAAACTCTAGTGGTGGAATTTGAGGCATCTGACAAAAAAGTGGGGAATGGGTGAACGTAGGGACTTCACTGAGTCATAAAAATCATACTCCCCACATGGTGATTCAAGAATCAAGATGGCTCCCATCATACACACCTACAAATGAGAACTACAGAGAGCTGATTTCCTGTCCCCACACCCTGTGCCCCAAGAGGGGAGGAAAATCTATGCGCATTTATAAATACGCTCTGCAGCTATCTGGATGTGTAATCACTGAAGTAAATGCAGCTGTGTTTATTCAACATGCACAGCCTTGCACCTCGGCCATGTTGCTAAAATGCTTGTGGGACAGATGTGCAGGCGCCAGCCTCCAATGCTCATAACTTCATTATTTCCAGACTCAATAATTCCTTCCAGCACACAGAGGAAAACTCTCTCACACCAGGGCTCATCCCACATGCCCTGGGATAAGCCACCCAATGAAAGGCTCCCTGGGGAGCTCAGTTAAACTACATAGGACACTGTAGGGGGTGGGGAGGACACTGAAAAATCAGAAAGAAAATGGAAAGACAGCGTGAGAGCAGACCCATGACTTGCTGCCATTAAAGAACTTCTAAACTGAGGAAGAACTTGTCAGAATAGCTACTACCTCAGCTTGATACATGTTTGTGTGTTCGTGCAGTGATTAAACAAGGACGAGACACACTAACTATGCTGCTATGGTCTGAATGTGTCCCCCTCAAATTCCTATGTTGAAATCCTAATGCCGATTTGACTGTTGGGATTAGGAGGTAGGCCCTCTGGGAGGTGCTTAGGTCACATGAGGACGAGGATCTTATGAATGAGATTGATGCCCTTATAAAAGAAGCCCAACAGAGCTCCTTAGCCCCTTCCCCCATGTGAGGACACAGCCAAAAGTCAGCAGCAGTTTGCAACCCAGAAGAGGGCTTTCATCAGAGCCTGACCATGCTGGCACCCTGATCTTGGACTTCCAGCCTCCAGGAACAGTAAGAAATAAATTTGTGGTATTTTGTCATCATAGCCCAAATGGACTAAGACATACACCTTCCAAGGTAAGAGGTCGGTGAACACTCACATGCTTGCTCATTTTCTTAAGGAGCCATCCATAAAGAAAACTTGTAGGGGATTGATTCAAAAATATATTTTATTTCTCTTCAGTTGACAACTACATGCATTTGTCTTTTTTGCAGTCAGTGTGAAAAGGGGGTTATTCTTAATTTAAAAAATGTTTGACGTTCCACCACTTTCCATAAAATCACCCATTTTCAGAGACTTGGTACCACCATTCAGTGACTGGGGAGAGGGCTGCCTCAGGAGAAGCAGGCAGGAGGTGATGAGATGAGCCCAGAGCTGCCATGGGTGTGGCTTGGTTGGATGTTTTCCCACAATAAAGTACTGATCTGGTCACTGGAGGCCAGGAGGCCACAGATGTGACATTTCTGTGAGTCCGATTCTTTTAGAAAACTTGCCTGGTTTACAAAGTCTTCAGGCCTCCTCCAATTCCTTAACATCTCTTCTCCTTCCTGCACCTGATCTTTTGTAAGACTCCATGTTCTCATTAAACCCAAGTTACAAGCAAGCAACCCTCTTGCTTTCTGTGCCACAAAAACCAAGAGGCAGACTACTAAAGTAGGAAATGTCAACTCTGACTCACTCTCTCTCCGCAACTCTACACACAGACCTTCCTTATTATATTCTCCTTCATGGCACAATTACCAAAACTGGGATCCCCAAATCATACTGGACATATGGCAGGTGCAAGGAGAATGCTGCTTGAGCTCAGATTTTGTGAACAAAATGAACTGGACTGAATGGAAGTGGCTTTGAGTCAGAAATTCACCACTTTTTTTTCAGCACAGTGCTTTGGGTGCAAAACAGGCAAGCTGTTTATAAAGGCAAAGACAGTATTTCCCATTTGGAAGTCTCATCTGGAGATCTTAAGATGAAATCTCTTTTTAACACTCGAGAAAATTAAGCCCCAGAGATGTAAAAGGCCTTATCTGAAGTCACACAGCTAAGGGGCAGCACAACTCAGACGAGTATTCTGGTCTCCTGGCTCTCACTTTCCAGGTTCTTTCCAACACACTATGCTCTTTGGTTATGTCATTGTGATTTGTTATTTTCTACTGATGTTTGGTTATTCAGGGTTTTTCTATTTGGTTGGTTAGTCATTTGGGTTACTTGTGTAAATTAAGACAGTCCATCATTGCCTTTTCTCCTGTGACTTATCTGGGATTCTGGTAAATAGAGGTAGATCTAGAATCAAGGGGAGAAAGGCTAAAATAGAACCCTTCTAAACATTTTCAAGTTTGGGATTATCAATTCCTCCTGTAATCTTACAATGATATTATAGCATTAATGTGTACTTCCACTTCAGTTCTCATAAATTTTGTATTGGTTTCTTGAAGCAGGAAAAAAAAAATGGATTAACTGTAGAAATGTTCCTTTTAGACCTGAAATCTTCCCAAAGATCTTCTGCTCATTCTTTTCAAACTTTCCTTTATAGCGAGATATTAAGCAATGAAACTATTTTCATGGGGGAAGAAAAAAACCATGTTTTAACATCTGGTTTTGATGTCAAACTAAAAATACTCCAAAAGTCTACATCTTCCTTGGTCCAATAGCTAAGTAATAAACATAATAGAGAAAAATCATTCTCTTTAGTATTTTGCCAACTTCATCCTGGTCTTGTCTAAAACAACATCATACTGATTTAAGGAACTTAAAATTTTTAATATTACTTTAAATTATAATGTATTTTCTTAGTCAGTTTCCTTATCTTTAACGATGATCCAAGTAAGTGGAGTTTTAAAAATGAATTTCCTGGGCGCCTGGGTGGCTCAGTTGGTTAAGCGACTGCCTTCGGCTCAGGTCATGATCCTGGAGTCCCTGGATCGAGTCCCGCATCGGGCTCCC